>NW_020874428.1:6165091-6834020 GCF_003935025.1 Abrus precatorius | reverse complement strand
AAACACCCAACAGCCTATTCGATTCCCACTACCCACTTCGATCCATCAAATAGCCATGGATTTTGCATCACCAATCATCCTTCTTTTTGCTTAAATCCACTTCTTCCCAAAATATTCTCCTTCTCCCAACCTCTTACCATAATTCCATTTTTACAATTTAAATAAACAATGTTCTTTTATTATATTTCATTCATTTTTAATGCTTTCATCAAATGTTGTAAACTAATTGATTCTTAGATTTATTCATTTTGTGTAGATCACCGAAAGCGATCCTGGTTTTAAATATTTAAAATTTAATCTTTTATCAATCACATTGTAATTTTGATATATTCCGATTCCTTTTTTATGTAAATTTATATTCCAATTTCTAGGGTAGTGTTTGTGGAAAGGAAAATATTTCTAAGTTATAAGACATTATCAGACTAAGAATCCTAGGCTCCCACACTGACAAATTAAAAACTTGAAAAATTATCTAAGTTCTAAATTCATCTTGAAGATTTCACTTTTTGAGGAGTTTTGAGTATATTTAAAAAGTATTTTTTTCATACTGAAGAAATTACATTTCGAAAAGTTTTAGAATGTTAGAAAAAGAGTCTCATTCTTTATTGAAAAGTAGGTTTTGACCAAAGTGGTGTTGGAAGCTTTTGAGAAAAATCTTAATTTCTGTCAAAAAGGTCACATTTCGAGTTGTTTTAAAAGTTTTTTTGTCACTCTCCAGATTTCTCTTTAAACTGCTCAAAAATCAAGAAGCTGTCAAAAAATATTCTAAGTCCATAAATCTGGTTGAGATTTAGATTCCCTCCATAATTATTTGAAAACCAGGAAGCGGTTAGAAAATATTTTAAGTTCACAAATCTAATTAAACTCCAAATTCCCTTCAGAGTTTCTTGAAAAACAGGAATGAGTAGAAGAAATATTCTAAGTCCACGAGACTAAAAAGAGCTCTCATATTCTCTAAAATTAGTCAAAAAATAGAAATCGAGGAGAAAATTATTCTAAGTCTATAATGCTAAATGAGTCTCTTAGATTTCTTTCAGAATTGCTCAAAAATATAAAAGAAAAGATTCTAAGTCCATAAGAGTCATGTTAGGACTCAAAAGTTATTACGAGACTTAGAAGCAGTTACCAACAATTACCACCAAATGAAGGTTCAATAACACGGAGAAAGATTGTAGGCAATAACAGTTATGAAAGAAACCACAATCAATAGTACGATCAGAGCCAATCTTGAATAATGGGTAGCAGTTGAAGGCAGTTACCGAGAAGTGCCTGCGAAAAAAGGAGAACGGTGGTGGTTTCCTTTGCCTATAAATATGTCAAAGCTTCACTTTTTAGAGGATGACTTTTGACACTCAGACACCGCACCTAAAATTCTCTGCATGCTGAAAACCTGCATCGCGCCAGACACTAGCTACAAGGAGATATACAGTTATTGTTATTCATTGCGAGGAGTCGTACGTTTACATTTCTGCACATTTATATTTCTGCATTTTACTTTCTCAATTTATTTTACGCCTTTTGTTCATGTAATTTGGTTCTTATTTACCACATTTCTATAAAAATGTCTACGTTTGATTAAATTCTATGTAATTATCATTTGCTATTTCTATTTAATCCTCTACTTTACAACGCCAATTTGAACATCATGTTAACAACACACTTAAAAGAATACAAAAGAGCCTAAATCTAGTCCCTAAATTGCTTTTGAATTGTTTGTTTATAAACTGTCATTTTTCACCGTAAATAGCTAGCTACGACAGTTTACGGGTTATTCTATTTGTTTTTAACATGTGTAAATATGTTTTTAACTTTTATAAAAGTTGTAATATTTGTGGTTCATTTAATAACTTTTCATTTGATTTTTAATAAATTGATAATTAAAGTGAGTAAAAATTAGTTTACACTATTAATATTTATTAATTGAGTTTGTTAACAATAGTTTAACTTAGGAATGTTATATGTACAACAGGTAACAACTTTTATTCTAGTTAGCACATAATATTTTTTTTTTAAAAATTGTTAATCTTATAAAATCGTTATCTTTGGTATTAAGCCCTAATTTTTTTTTGTCTGTATTTGATATATAATAACTTAAACAAGTAAAAAATCAGTCCTCTTTATTTGATAATAATTAATGTAACTGAAGTTTTAACTCAATTTTATCACATGTTAAGTATTAAATATATTTTTATCTTAATTAGCACAATGTTGTCGTACTCGTTATCTCAATCTTAAATACAATGTTATCATTTTATCTTCATTTGTGATACTTTGAAAAATATATATTTTTTTTCACACAATTGTAATAAAAAAGTTAAATACTTAACGTATGATAACACTATAGTAAAATTCTATATATTAACCAACTCAATACTTAGTTAACAGAGATTTAATAATAAGATTAATTTTCTACTCTCTTAATTTGTTAAAAATTAAATTATAATATAATTTTAAGAGACTGTTTTCAAACATAATAATTTTTTCAGATGAAATGTATTTAAGTTTTTATTTAGAAATATTTTAAATGTTGCATGCTAGCTAAAATAAAAGTTTGGCATGTGATTGTGGTAGGTCAAAACTTTATTAGTCACCTTAACTCTTAACTGAAAAAGTTAATGATATAGATTATTTTCTATCAGCTTAGTTTATTAAAGACTAAATTTTAATTTTTTTTATAACAATTATAAGAATAAAAAATTTATTTAAGCATTTTTATGTTTATTTGTAAAATGTTTTTTTTATAAATTTTATTAACTTGAGTCTTTAGTACCAAATTTAAATATCTAAAAGTAATGTTTTTTATTAACAAATATTTAATACATTAAAAATATGAAATATAATAAATATTTATTTTTTAATAAAATATTACTATCGAAAGTCTAAACTCAATCGTTTTCCCTTATTTAATTATTTAAAATTTTTAGATTATATTAATTGTTACGTTTTTAGTTTTGTTCTTAATTTGTTATTATTAAATACTTTACATACTTATTACATATAATAATAATAATCATACATTAAAAAATTGAACAAAATGTTTTAATATAGAAAAATATATTAACAAAAAAATTTAAAATATATTATTCTCCCAATGAATAAAAAATAACAAATGGCTTATTGAACAACAGAAAAATGGGTTGTAAGTCTGTGACACAGCTAGCAAAAATCTCACGTTGCCAAAGGAGAGCTACACGGTCAAATGTGGCCAAGAGATTAGAAAAAAAAAAAACACACACACACACACGTGTACATGAGAGGTACACGTTTCCTTTGGATGCAAAATGTGTGGGCAAGCATACATCGGTTAAAATGCTGGTATGCACGTGAATTCAAACCTCTTTTTGGCAACCTTCAAGTTCAGGTAAAATCAAAGTAAAGCCACGTGTCATCCATGGATTATGACCAACTGTCACCCATGCACATCAAGTTGGCAATAAAGGCATTTTAGTGCCAAATGTCAGCCATGATTCGTCCAAGTGCAGTGCTAATAAAAACAACCCAAACCTCTTCGCACTTAATGCACTCACTACCTTATCTCTAAACTTCTCCTTTTATTCCTTGTTACGAAAACCCGATAAAAATATTAAATACTAAATATTATGTGTTTTATATTTTGAAAATAATAAATATATGAAATTTTATCTAATACTTACGTTATAAAATATATAAATAATTAATATAAGAATAAGTAAGAAGATATGACAACTTTTTTTTTTAATAAACATTGGTTGAATACTGAGTTATATATTAAATGAATAAATAAATTATTAACATCAATTTTATAATTGATAAAAGTATGAAAATTAGTAAATAACTAATTTCATAACTTTTATTTTTCATTATTATAATTAAAAATATTAATTACCATTTTTTATAAAAATATTTAAAGTAGTACTCCATTTTTTGTACATTAATTTCTTTCATTTTTACTTTTTTTATAGAATTAATCAATGGTTATTTTTTCAAAAAAAAAAACCTTAAAAATAATCCTTTTTTAGTAAAAAATAATAAATAATCAATATAATAAAAGAAGAGTGTAATAAAAAGATAAGTACTTTTACAGATTTAAAATACTAATCATCTTCTAATTCAAGTGTAAAAAAAAGGGAGAAGAAGCGGTGTTTAAGAAATTGAAACATAAACTTTTTTAGTTAAAAAATTATTAATTACGGTTTTAACAAATTCTTATGTTTTTTAATAAAATTAATCATATTTTAATTTTTTAAACCGATGTCTATAAAAAGATTAGTTTACAAGACCCTTTATAATTTATAAAGCACTCTCCATAATTCTAATTATAAGAGAATGTAATGAATATTTTCTCAATATTAATCATGAAAACATAGGTTGTAAATATATTACTTATGAATTTGCTAATATATTTATTTTATTATAAGTTTTTTTATAAACTAAACAATCACCTATCTTTTATATGCAAGTAAATTTATATAATAATTTAATATTTAGATTTAATTATTTAATACTACAACTGTTTTTAAGATAAAATATAAATTTTACTCGCAGGTAATTGCTTGCAGTAAATGAGGTCTATGATTTAGAAAAAAAAAAAGAAAAAGAAGTTATGATTATATACAAGTAAATTGATATGTTGAGTTGATTTTTATATACATGTAAGGCGAACGAAATATTCTGTTAGTCCATGATAAAATGATATTCAGTTTAGTTGGTGTAAGATATAATAATTTAAATTTATTCTCATTTAAAGTCAATATTTATTTTCGATTATTAATACCTTAAGCTATAAAACTTTTTTCAAAATTTCAATTTAAAGATTTAATGGTGAATAAAGATAATTATAAAAAATATTATAAATACTTCTAAATTTTATATATCGTCTTAAAAACAGGACCATAAACATTATCATATAGAAAGAGATCAAAGAAAGACACAATGAATTTACCCTAAACTCTATAACAGCGATATTAGTTTAAGAAATTATTGAAACTTATGTTGAAAATATATTAAAAGTTATGATAAAATAAATAAAAAAATATTTCTATTTTTCATTTAATAATAATTCATAAAAATATTGATTAAAAATTTTCAAAAATATTTTTAAGTATTTATTAGTAATAATAAAAATATTAAAATCTTAAAAAATATAAATTCAAAAGTGAAATTTATGGAATAAAAATAAATTTTAATTATTTTTATAATTTTAACAAGTGTCAGTTAATAATAAATAATATATTTAGAAAAAAATTAATGTTAACATAAAATAAAAAAATTACATATTAAAAATATAATTTTACTTTTGATAATTTATTTTAATTAATGTTTTTTTTATTGAGATCACTTATTAGTGATACCATTTTTTTTATAGTGACATTTTTTTAACACGAATAATTTATACCTGCAATAACGATGCATCGTATTCATTATTTTTAATTTCTATAAAACATTAGATTATTTTATTATATGGGTCTTGTTAGTTCAGAAAAAAAAATATCTAGTGGAAATTATGTTAAAAATTATATTACTTATCAATAATTTAAGTACAATAGTACGCGAGTCATATTCTCACGAAGAAAAATATAAATAAGTAAACAAATCATAGATAAAAACTTTTAAGGTTTGCTTTGATGGAGAAGAAAACGTGGGAAAAAAATAAGAAGAAATATAATGGTAACAAATAGATTGAAAAATATTATTTGAATGGGTATTCATAAAAAAGTTAAGACTATAATAACTTATTTACATAAATAAAAAAATAAAAAATAAAATGTATAAAAATTTATAATAATAATAATAATATTTTGTTTTTAATAAAAATTAAAACCTTTTAATATATATTTTTAATTCTTTTATTTTTTTAAATATTTGTATTATTTTAAAAAATATTTAAGATTAAAAGAAAATCCACTCCCTCTCCCCAACCCAATTTTATGGTTAGTTTGACGAGAAATTTTTAGCACGAATTCCATCATTGCACCCCTTTTTTTTTCCTTTTCATAAATAACATAGACAACAAACGACAAAAAAAAATAATTCTTTTTCTCCTCCTAATATATATATATATATATATATATATATATATATATATATTTGCATCCAAATAAACCGTTGAATCTAGATAATATTGTAAGTTATTATATTTTTCATGTTTTAAAATAATTATTATTAAATATTTGTATAAAAATTAAAATTCATTAAACCTTTTAAACTTTAACGAAGTATAGTTTTATTTAAAAAAAAGAGGAAGAAGAAGAAGAGAATGACAAAAACACTTTTTTACATACTAGTTTTAACATGCTTCTAGTTATTGGATGAATTTTATTAAAAAATTATACAATTATAAGAGAAAATTATTATACATTAAGAGTACAAATTATTAAATTAACAAATTTTGTTATTCTAATAAATTTTAATTAATAATTTACAATATATAAAAAAATGTGTTATTAACTTGTTAAAGTAAATAATAGATATAATCTTCATGTCTTTTCAAGTTTCTAAAATAAAAAATAATTTAAAATAAACAAAAATATTGAGTAAAAAAATGTTGAAAGAGGGAATAATTATAAAGAAGAGCACGAAATGGTAAGCAAGTGATGCTTTCATGAAAATTGGGTCTGAATCATTCTCATTCTCCATAACAAAAATGTATCAGTACATAGTGACAACGGAACAAAGGGTGTTAAGTAGTCACATGCAAGAACAATGGTAAGTATTGTGGATGATAGTAGGGTATGAGTACTAAATTGGAACAATAAATAAGTTATTGGATGGTGGCATCACTTGAAGGTGTGGACAAATGATGCTAAATACGATGTTAGGCACTAAAATTAGTGATTTGTGCTAGATACCGAAGGTGGTGAAGGTAACCAGACATGGTTTTAGGAGACGGATTTAGTGTTAAATTGTGTCAATGACAAGCAGTAGTAACAATGTTTGTTGATGATGATAATGAGAGTTCATATGGAGCATCATACTTTTCTCATTTTTAATTAGTACAACATACCAAATAATAAGATTTTTATCTATGTAAAATTTACTTTGACTACTTATTATTCTATGTATTAAATTTTGAAATATTTAAAGTTATTTTTATATATGTAACTTCTCTACTTATTAATTTATGCATTAAAATTTGAAATCTATCAAGTCACTCTTATTGACTTTATTTACCTATTATTTTATAGATTAAATTTTGAAACGTATAAAGTTATTTTTATATATGTAACTTCACCTACTTATTAATCTATGAATTAAAATTCAAAATTTATATAATCACTCTTATTGACTACACTTACTTATTACTCTATATATTAAAATTTGAAATATATAACTTACGAATTGAAATTATATTTTATCGCATTAAAATTTAGAACTTATAAAATCATTCTTATTTACTGCACTTATTTATTATTTTATGTATTAAAATTCGAAACGTATAACTTATGAATTAATATTATATTTTTTTTATATTAATTATATTTAAATAATATTTAAAAAATATTTATTAAAATTGATGATTATATTATGTTACAAACGATAACGTAAATGTTCATACTATAATTATCTTAAATTACTATTTATTAAAATTAATTATAATATTTTTTATAATTTATAAATTAAATATATATTTTTTGTGAAATATATTTACGAAGAATTTATTACGGTTAATAATTATATTATATCAAAAATTTAGAATAAAAAATATCTATATATTTTTGAGTTACCTTTTAATTAAAAATAAAATTATATCTTTACTTTTAAGTTATGTTTAAATTTAAATAGTATAAACTTAGATTATTTAATTAATTAATTAAATATAATTTATATTTTAATATGTACTTTAAATACAGAAATATAATTTAAATTAAGAAATTATATTTATAAAATTATTAATTTATATTGTATATTATTAAATTAAATTCTTAATGAAAAGACAAGTTTATATATTTAAATTATTATGTTAATTAGTTTAATATAATCTATAATTTAATATATACTTCAAATACGAAATATACATTGAATTAAAAAAAATTATATTTATAAGATTATTAGTTTATATTATATATTATTAAGTTAAATTTTTAATAAAAAAAATTTAAAAATTTAAATTATTTTATTAATTAATTTAATATAATTTATATTTCAATATTTATATACAATACTAACATGTATTTTGAATAAAAACTATATTTATAAAATTATTAAATTATATTATATATTGTTAAATTAAGTTTTTAATAAAACAAAGTTTACGTATTCAAATTATTTTATTAATTATTTTAATATAATATATAGTTTAATATATATTTCAAAAATTAAAATTTACTTTAAAGTAAAAAAATTACACTTACAAAATTATTAGTTTATATTATATATTGTTAAATTATATTTTTAATAAAAAGACAAATTTATATGTTTAAAAAAATAATATATAAGATAAAATAAGATAATTTAAAATTATATTAAATAAAAAATTATTGAAATTAATTATAATAATTTGTATAATTTAAGAATTATTATTGTAATTAATTCATACTTATTAATTTGAATTATACTTAAGAAAATTTATTAGAATTGATAATTATATATTATTAAAAATGACAATAACAAAATTACTACAAATGATATTTAATAAAAAAAATTACTACAATTTATTATAAATAAAATAATTTCAAGATTTTCTATGTCAAATATTTAAAATAGAAAAAATATTGATTAAATTATATAAAAATACTTTTAAGAAAATTTGATGAAGTATTTGAGTTATTTTTTAATTAAAAAATATATATTTATTTTTAATTTTTATTTAACATTTGAATGTTAATTATTGTTTTATATTATATATTTATTAAATTAAAATTTTAATAAAAAGATAAGTAAACTATAATACAGATGAAAAGATAATTTTTATTGCATTAATTTTTTATTTTCTAACTTTTTATATATCTTCAAGTATGAATTTATCTCTATTTATATAAGTTATATTTACACAACTTTTGAAAACTTTCTCACAATTCTTTCTATTGTTATTTTTTTTCTTTGTATTTTGCAATTATGTTAGCAGTCAAGAATTATCTATTCACGTAAGTACATGTGTTTTCGAGTTTGATAATTTTTTATTTTGTTTCACTAAATTAATTTATATGTTTCAATTTATTTTTTTGAGTAAACATAAAGCTGTATTATTTTTAAATAATATTATGTATTAAATTTTATTTTTAACTGATTAATTTATATCAAATCTATTATTATTTTCTTATATTCATCACAAATAAATTATTTACTTTTATGTTTTTCATGCTTTTGTAGGAGAACAACAAATTTCAACAAAGAGAAATAGATTTTTCTTAATAATCTGAACAATAGATGATTTGAAAATAAAAGTACAAATATCACGATTGTGAATATACTAAATATATATCGTAAGAAAGAGTTAATTAATACTGATATAATACTAATTGATGAAAATGTATTTAGATTTAAATTTTTTTATTAAAAGTTTATTATTTTTAATAAATCATAATTTTGTTGTCTTTTATATGTTGTTTCATAATAACTAACTTAATTTATTTTTAAATTTTTTAATTAATTAATTTTCTTTTTTTATAGAACAATTACATACATGCTTAGGGATGGCAATGGGTAGGGTACTACAGTACCCATCCCCATACCCGCGTTTTAAAAAAATACTCGTACCCGGCCTCATACCCGCGTGAGTATGAACATTAATCCCCGTATCCGTACCCTCTGGGTACCCGCATACCCGTCTTGTACCCATTACCCGCGCTTGTTTGAGAAAAAAATATTTATAAAGAAAATATGTTTATATAACTTCACATAAGTAGCATAATAATACAAAAATTTAATATATAGTTGCCGAACAAGATACAAATATAGATAAAAAATAAATATTCAAAGATCATAAATGTTAAATGTATCTTAATATAATAAATTTCTAAACTACAATTCTTAGAAACAATAAGCAAAACTAAACACATAAGTTATTTGTCAGTAATAATCTTATCTTGTGTGAGATTTGATTGATTGGTAATGTTAGAACGACAACGAAATAGATCTGTACAATAGTTGTCCCTACGTGTGAGATCACTTATTAATCTCTTGTGACGGCATTAACAACTAACTCTAATGAATAACATTTCATAGTTATTAAGTTTTAGTGATACAGACATTGAGAATGAGAATAGAGTTAGAGTAGAGAAGTTCAATACTAACAACAGAAAGTTGATACATAAAATATTTTTTTTAACCTTTAAATTTGAAATTGTAAGAAAAATAATAGATTTAATTAAAATAATATAATATAATTAATATATATATATATATATATATTAATACTAGTATTTCTTAACTCATATACTATACGAAAGTATTTTATCAAAAATATAAATTTTTGAAAAATTATTTTAGTGAATTAAATATTTATAATGTATATAAATTTAAAAAAAAGAATTTGAATAAAAGATAAATAGTTACAATAAAATTTTATAATAAATAAATATACGTGTATATTAAAAAAGTTATACTTTTTTATCTTAAAAAAATTAACAAATAAAAATTGACAATAATTTTTTATATTTATATCTTTTCAAAAACTTCTTTGAATGTGAATAAATAGTAAGAATAATATTATTTAGATTCAATAGATTATAGTTGTGCTTATAATACATATGTTACATAGAAAAATATTATTTTAAATTAAAATATAAAAATAAAATTTAAACATTATTAATAAATAATAAGTTTACGGTAATAGTAGGTAATTGTAAACTTTATAAAAATTTATAATATATTTATTATTTATCATTCACTTTATAATTTAAACATCAATATGATTTTATTAACAAAAATATTTGTGTAAAAAATATTTTATGTGTGTCATATATAAATAATATTTTAAAAAAAGTCAATCTCATATTAACTATATAATAATTAAATTGTGTTAGCCTAATTAAATGATATAAAATAGTAAATAAATTTTTCTATTGAAAATATAAACTAAAATAAATTTTTTGGTTTACTTTATTATTAAATATATTTTTATATTAATATTATATAACTTCACATAAGTAATATAATAATATAAAAATTCAATGCATAATTATAGAATAAAGTTCAAGCATATATATATATATATACATATATATATATATATATATATATATATATGCGGGTATGGGGCGGGGTGGGTACTTAGATACCCATACCCGCACCCATCCCCATTAAAATTTGCGGGTTTTTACCCATACTCATACCCGTACCCGTATAGCGGGTAAATATCTTACCCATTGTGGGTAAATTTTGCGGGTGCCCATCGGGTACTTTACCCATTGTCATCTTTATACATGCTTTCATAAGACAAGGTATTTCTTACAAGTTCAAAGGCATATTAAAGGAAAGAAAAATATACTTCATAACAAATTTTTTAGTGACAAAGAATAAAGATATATTTGATGTGGTTGAAAACAATCATTTTATGTTGCAATTCTATGTCACAACTATTGTTAAGGAATTAAATGATGATAACGTAATTCCTTTCCATATTTTTGAATTTGTGAACTTTAATGATTTGAAAAGTCGTTGTGGAAATAATGTCTTAATAGGTATTTTGCAGTAAAACTTTACTGAAATTTGTTATATAATTTGTATTTAATTTATTAATTAGTTTCTTAAAATTATTTATTTGATGAATAGATATGATTGAAGTGGTAATGCACAGAAGTTCTATTGAAGAAAGAATAATTGTTTAAGGTAAAGTTAATGCCAATTACAAGACATAAGGTATAAACAATTAGTTTAAAGCTATCATTAATTGAAAAATATTATAATTTTGGTTAAATTATTTGCAAAAGACATAGAGTGAAAGTAAAGTTGTGAGATGATTATATTACAGTGTTTGAAGAAATAATAAAAAATAATGTATGTAAGGATTCAAAAATCAATATTGCAATATTCACATCCACTATTGTAAAAGAATTTCAAGGTAACTGTATTATTATATTTTAAAAACATTTTATTTAGATAATATATATATATATATGCTTCATATTTAATTATAAAAATACGAATGTATGTATTATAGGTAATATTTCTATTTTTACGTCAAGATCAATAAAGATTCATGTTAATATTGACATATCAGAAGTTACTCATTTTATAGATTCATTCAGGTATTGAAATTATTTAAAACCTCTCTATTATGTTAATTATTACTAATTCTTTTTTTTTTTTTATCTTAACCATATTTTCAATTTTTCATCATCACTTTGTTGTAGAAATTTTAATATGCGTATTGCTCACTGAAAATTTGAAAATGACAAAATTAAAGAGTGACATGTTAAATTTAATTTTTTTATTACTTTTTTATTCTTATTTAATTTTTAAACTAATTTTTTAATTAATTTTCAGAATGCTGTAATTGGTTGTATTGAGTGTGAATGATATATTGCTTAAAAATGATTGGTACTATATTTCTTGGTCCCATTGTAAAAAAAAAGTTTCTTTCATAACTACAAATTTTAAATGTGAATTGTGCTATAAAACAAGTATCCAACGACAAGACAATTAATTTATGTTATTATTTTAATTTATATACATTACATGTTTTGTCTTAAGCTTGATGTTAAAGATTCCACATGTTTAATAATATTTATCTTATTTGATGAAGTTATTGAATAATTAGCACAAGTAAAATTAAAAAATCTTATTGCAACATCTTAAAATGTAAGCAAATGTGTTAAGTTTTAACTTATTGATAAATCTAATCAAATGATTGATTATATAAATAAAATACATTAAAATATATAGCTATTTTTATGTGAAAGTTTTTTTTAAAGGTGATGGTGAAGGGTGAAAGTTGTCTCCACAACTTTTAAAGATTATTAGCACTACACATATTTTTCAAATAAAAATGAGTACTTACTTTAAAAGCCGTAGAAGACAAAGTTTCATTGTAAATAAAATTGTGAAACCGACAGTGAAGGTAATGTAAGAGATTAAATTGGAGTTTCATTACTTTCATTTATAATGTTTATAATACGATGATGAATAATTTTGTTTTCATTATTTGATATATATAGATTGAGAAGGAAAAAGGTTTAGACAATACAAATATAAAAACAAAAGAAAATGACTTGAAACACAAATTAACCGAAAAGAATGAGAAAATTAATGTATAAATTATAAATTTATAATATATTGTTCAAATTTCTTAGATCATACAGTAATTTATATTTGATATTTTCTTTTAGATTGCAACTTGAGGAAGACGAAGCAAAAATGGTGAACAAAAGACAACAATGGAAGATTTAGAAGATTTAACTATTTTTATTGCGGTATTGTATAAATACTTTTAATATTGTATAAAATCTGAAAAGTAAAATGTCACAAAACATTTGAGTCTTTTATAAAATAATTTTGGTATTTTATTATATATATATATATATATATATATATATTATGTATTGATTTTGTTCTTAGACAAACTTTATATGTGATTTATAAATTTTATATTACATCAATATCTATAATTTTAATTGATATAAAAATTAATTTTTATATTAAACACAATCATTCTTCTCTTTTAGTTTCTACCTAAATCTTAATTAAAAAAATTTTAACTACTATTTTTTTTTCTCTTCTTCTATTATTTTACTTTTTTAAAAATAATTTTATAGAAATTGATATATCATAATTATGTATAACCTCTTAATGCATACCATATTTTATTTATATTTTATATTATAATAATTATGATGACAAATTTATTTTTAAAATTAAAAAATTATCAATATTTATACTTAATGATTTTATTGTAATATTTTTTATAAAATATTATAATAATTGAAATAATTAAACATTATTAAATATAATAACAATAAAAATAAACAAAATTTAATAGTTATATTTCCATATTTAATAATTTTATATCGTAATGAATGAATAAGTAAAGAAAATATAAAGTTTAAGTCTGAATTAAGTTAAATGTAATATTTTATTTCTATATATATCATTTATTTCAAAAGTTAATAAACATTTCTCTTTATGTACTTTTAAAATTTTATAAGTATGAAGTTTAAATATTTACAATTATAAAAATATTTTTAATTTGAAAAAAATAGAGGTTAATATTTAAAATATTATAAAAATAATTTTTATATTAACATATCAAATTATATATATTTATTATAATATCATATTCTAAGATTATTCAAAAATTTTAGATTAAAATATAAATTTAAGGTTTATAGTTTTTGATTTGAAAATTTTCTTAATAACATTCAATTACAAATATTAATTTATAAGAGAGATGGACAAAAAATATATATGAAAAAAAAATTAAATTCACCAGATTTACATCAAAATAATTAAAACATATTTATTTTTTAATAGAAATATAATATTTTAATGTGTTTATACTAAAGTTATATTTATATATATTTAAAATAATTATAAAACTAATAATAACATAGTTTTTTTACTTATTGTCAATTTAATCTACATGTTTCCTTTTATATAATATTTTAAATTTATTTTTTAATTTTTATTTAAATTAATACTTACTCTTTTAATAAATTTTTTAAAATATTATTTCATCATTAAATTACTTTATAGATATATTTATTTTTATTAATTCTTAATTAAAATGTAAATGATAAATAAATTGTATTAATTAATTTTAAAATTTAAAAAAATACATAAAAATTAATAAAATTATTATTTTAATTTTATGACCCAAATAACATAATTTTATTATACTTAATTATTAAATAAAATTAATTTGTTTATAATGTCAATCAATATTAATTCAGTTAAGTTATAAAAACTATAGAATAATTTAATTATTTAAAAAAACTCAATTTTATATTTTTTATCAAAAAGTAAACTTTTAATTTAGAATATATGTTATATTATTATTAATTTTTATTTACAATAATTTTGTATGGTATTTTTATTTATATATAAAAAATTTAATATATTTTTATTTTAAAATGTTAACATATAGTTTTGTATATATTTATATTGAAAGTAAATTTTTAAAATTTCATATATTAGTTGAATAAATATAAGTTTATTTTTGTATATATTAGTCTAATAAGTTATTTTTAAAAAATATGATATCATGTTTTAATAATTATACGGTAAAATTTATTAATAGTTTTGAATTATAATTATAAATAAATAATTTATCATATAAATTTAATTCAATAAATATAAATAAAAGATTATAAAATATTTTATTTAAATTTCATAGCTTATATTACAAAATTTATTATATTTATATTTTATTGTTATAATTATTTATTTAAAATTTTATAATGATGAATGATTTATGATTTCATGAAATAATATAAATTTTATTTTTATATTTAAAAAATAAAATATTTTATGCTAAGAAATACTAAATTATACATATTTTAAATAATAATTTATTTTAACAAATAATTTTTTTAATATATTTATTTATTTTTATATTTAAATTATATATTTTATATTTTAAAATAAATTAATTTAATAAAAATAAAATAAATTTGTGTGACCCACGGATATATTTACTGGTTAATTAAAGTAAGATGTAATTATTTATTCTATTTTATCACTCTATATTTGCCCATCAAAAGATCTTTATTAGTTTCCAAAACAAAAAACCGTTTACATATTGTATTTTTATTATCCAAAGGCACATTCTTATGAGGCCGAAAGGTAGGAAGAAAAAGCAAATCTCATGACATCGGGTTTTCCGTTTGTGTTTTTGCCCTCGAATACGTACAAGGATTTTAGATTAATGTATTATCAATTTTGTAAAAATTTAAAAGTAAGATAATTTTACTAAGAGTATCATTATATTTTAATATTAATAATTTTTTATTTGACAAAATTTTAAAATATTTTAAAACAATGAAGTTCGCAAAATATCTTTGATTTCTGATTATACGCATGTAAAAAATATTTAAAAAAGGGAATTCATTTAAATGATATTTTTAACTTTTTAAGCTTTGGAAGGATTAATATTTAATTAAAAACATGTTTAATATACACCAAATTCCATCTTATTCACCCCCACTTTTATAGTGGAACATGAATGGCCAAAATTAATAGGAAAATAAAGAATAAAGGTGAGATTCTTCCTCAAACGTTGGACCTATATATGCTTAAAGAAATACTTAGCTCAAAATCTCAAGAGCCTTCAGAAACCTTCTGTTCTCATCCATCGGACACATTTATATCTCTCTCAACAAAAAGAGAGAGAGAGAGAAATAGAAAGACTCATACACACATCAATGGCGCTTCGGAAACTCTTTACAAAGCGTATGTTCGAAGGTTTCAAAACGACGATGCCGTTTGAACAAACAATTGTGTCATCTACGCCTCTCCAACAGCAAACCGTAGTGCCTCCAAACTCGTCGCAAGCGAATTTCCACCGCGAGTATCTCGCCTCGCCGGATTCCACAAACAGAGGTTTTTTCCGGCGGTTTCTCTTTAGCAGAGCCGTTTACCACTCCGTTCCTGCGAGGCTCCCGGAGTTTCTGTCGATTCCCGTCGGCGAGAAGCTCCGGGAGAAACTAAACGGTATCAACAATATCGCCGGTGCTGGATACCGTCTTCATCTAGGCGACGTTAATCTTCCTCCGGTACCGGCGCCGAGAAGCGACGACTCAGTGGACGGAAATGGAGTATCTGTGAACGATGCGAGGAAGATTCTGAGGGCGTGGCAAATGGAAAAGCTGAAGGCGAAGCTGAGGAACATCACTGAAAGCTCCGTTTCGTACACTGAATTCTTGCGGATCTGCGTTGAGTGTTGTGAGAACAATGATCAAGGTGCTGAATTCGCTAAGATCTTGGATGACTCTGGAAACGTCATCGTTTTGGGGAACGTCGTTTTTCTCCGGCCGGAGCAGGTACTCCGCTCTGTTTCCGGCTACTCACTACATGACATTCCCCTTTCTCTCTCTCTTCAATCCCTAAATGAAACTAAATATAATATTACTTTATTACTTTTAATAATTGCTAAAAATCTTTTCGATAAAATTAAAAAAAAATTATTTCTTTAAAATCTATTGATTTAGAATAAATGTTAATAATATATTTTAAAGATGTTTTTAATATAACTTTAATGTTTGATTTTAAAAAATATTTCTTTAAAATATTTGATTATAAACAAATAATCACAAAAAAGTACGTGAAAGAATATATTATTGAAATTTTTCTTAAACTAAAAATGTATTTGTTAATAAAATATTCAAGGAATTAATAAAAATTATTAAAAATATATTAAGTATATTAATATTTGACGAATATTTAATATTTTTATTGAATAGTTTTTAATTAATTAAAAAGAAGAATCTTAAATCTTTTCATTTACTTTCACTTAATATTTTCCAGATTGTTCCTTGGGTTAAAACATTCAGCCCTTAAAAATTCTCAAAAATTAGAATCTTTATTTTATGTAAAGAAAAAAAGTTTTGTTGGCATCATCATTAATGTTTTGAAAATCAAATCAAATGATCAATTAAATTGATCCGGTCGATCGAATCGCGAGTTGCTTTCACTTTTAATTTGAATTTTATTTACTTCAGCTACACCTCTATAATAAATTTCAGTTAATTAAGATAAATTAAGCTTCAAATATTTCATTTCAATTAACAAGAATCGGCACTGTCATTATTATTAATCTCACAAAAATTACTCTCATTTATTTTCGATAAATATACTTTTTCTGTAAATTTTGATAAGAAATTACTGTAATATATTTAACAAATATTTAAACTTAAAGAGTTTTGGACGGTTACTTTCGGGTGGGACATGAGGAAAGTGAGGCTGATATTCATGCGTGTCGCCGGGGAGGTGGTGGTGATCAAAGAATAATGATCCCTTGTTGGCACGTATTTTAAGTTTCATTTTGATGACGTGAGCGCTTCTGCTTTTCCGTGTGCTCATATTCATATCAAATCTAATTAAACAAATATCTATTTTAACATTATAATTAATAATTTTATATTAAAACATAATTTAACTTAATATTGATGAGTCTAAGAATAGCACTTCATTTACCGGTAATATTCATTCTCAGCAACACTCTTCTATGCCGCATGCTGTGTCCTCTCTGCTCTTCCTAAAAACGTGACACTTGCTTTCAACTGCCCCTGCATTGCCTCCAGGTAACTAACTAGTGCTGCCCGCGTGCCTTCGGGCTGCCCCTTTCCTCCTTTCGGGCAGCTCCACGTTTTAATGAAGGGCTAAAATGCTAAAAGCATCTTTCTTCTTTTATAACGCTTCACCGATTCAGAAGAAGAGAAAAATTATTTTAATTAAATTAAACGCTGTTATATATACAAGTTCTAATAATTTATTTCATCTCAGATAATGGGGGATTTGATTGGTCATGTGACTTTAATAAATTGGATTTTGTCGCTACCCGCTTAATTAGGGTTAATTTTTATATTTTTATTTTACTTTTTCATTTTAAGGATTTGTATGCAAAACAGGGAAAAACAACTTATTGTTTTTAGTTTTTTTATTAAAAATATTTAAAAATAAGAAATAAAATGATATTTTTATAATTAAAAATGAAAAATAATTTTGAAATCAAATAGTCTTTAATTTTTCTGATTTTTTATTGAGTAATAAATTATATCCTTGTTTTTCTGTTATAGGTAGCAAAATCAATAGAGAGCATCATCAATCAATCAATAGCCCATCCAAACGACCCAAGAAGGAAGGAGCTAGAGCAGATGGAGAAGCAAAAGACCATGATCGATGACAAGGCGAAAGCCCAAGTCAGAGCTGAGCTTTATTGTGGGCTGGGCTTCTTGACGGCCCAGACCCTTGGGTTCATGAGGCTCACTTTCTGGGAGCTAAGTTGGGATGTGATGGAGCCCATATGTTTCTTTGTTGGATCAATACATTTCTCTCTTGCGTTCCTCTTTTTCCTCAGAACCTCAACAGAGCCCACCTTTCAGGGCTATTTCTATCGGCGATTCAAGGCCAAGCAAGAACGCCTCATGAAGACACACAACTTCGACATGCGTAGGTACAACGAACTATGCAATGCATGCAATCCTAGGTATCATGCTGGTGCTAATTCTGAACCCTCTCCACCTTTCCACCACCCAGAGCAAACACTTCTGAGAGCCATGCATCGTTGACGAATTTAATGTGGACAATTGTTTATTTATGTAATGTTACTATGTGATCGATCACCATGGAGCTCATTGAAACCTTTGCTCAGAACAAAATAGAACATATACTTCAATAGATATCTAAAATTTTGATTTTCAAGTGACGCACTTCGACTTAGATCTCTTTCCATGATCTAGTAAATGAAGAGAAGATCAACAATTTTCGGTTGAAAGATGCGTTATGTTCAGAAGCAATTGGCAAAGGTGTGAAGGCCTTACACCCCATAAATGAAACGGCCTTGTTCGCAGTTGGGCTTTGTACTCATAATTAAAAGGCCCTGTCCGTTGTTCTCTTCGGCCTCCTTTTGGGATTAGAATGTGTGACTCTTTGGGCCCTTTTCTCCCAAAACGTTTTCGACTAAGAAAAAAAACATTTGAAAAAAAAGAAGGGACAGAGAAAATAAAAAAGTGATTTCTAGTTTCAGAATTTTTTATTTTGAGTTATAAAAATATATCTAATTTTTAATTTTATTATTTTAAAATATTTATATAGAAAATAGTAAAAATAAAAAAAACACATGTACACTGTTTTATATAATTTTTTGAAGATAAGAAATAAAGTGAAAATAAGGTGGGTTTTTTTTATAATTACAATTAAAAATATAAAAAAAAATATTTTCTTAAACCAAATAGCCATAAAAGAGGATAAATAAAGAGGGTGAGAAATAGAGTAAGATAAAAAAAATATATTTGGATAGTAAAATATGAAGGTAAAGATAAAGAAAAGGTTCTCTTTTCATGTTTATATGAAAAAAAAAGAGAGAAAATAATAAATAAATTAATAATATAAGACAACCTTTTATATGGAAAAATTAGTTAAGATTCAATTAAAATTTTTTTTATATAATATTTCTTAACATTTTTATTTTTCTATGTTATGTAAAAGTTATTTAACATTAAAAATAATAAAAAATGAAAAAAAAAAACTGACATCCGAAACCCCACTTTTGTGGGGAGAGGTTTTTCTTTGTATGTTCCCGTGTCACAAAACCTCTAATTGGATGAAACTTAGAGAGAGTATGTTAAGTGTTTATTATTATTTTCATTTAGAAAATTTTTATTTAAAATACTTATTTTTTCATAATTATATCATTCTTATAAATAATTTACACAAAAATTGCTTAAATAGAGTGACATAAATCTATAAAATTAAAGAAAATACTTTCAAATTCAACATACATTACATTGTCCCATGCAAATTAATTAACTTAAAAGGTTATTTGCGATTGAAGCAATAAGTAATATTTGTTGAAAACTAGAGTGGTGTGATCTATCATTAGAATGTATGGGCAACTATCATTCCTTGCCTATGAAAAATTCTCTTGCACTTCGATAAGAAGGTGATTGATGTTGCTGAAAGTTAGCATAGTGCCATTTGTCATTAGCATTGAGCAAATTATGGTATGTAAACATGGTTGAATATTAAAATATAGCAGAAAAAACTAAGATTTGATCTATTGAATAAATTAAATAAAATAAAAAATACGAGTCATAACAACTTATGACAATTAATCTTAATTATATTATACTACTTTAACAATTTTTTACTAATTTAGTCCCTAATTCTCTTTTTGCTTTACTACCACATCAATAATTAATTAATTTTTCTAACATGATGAATAAGTAATATTTGTTGAATTGGTTTATTAGATTTAGTCTCTCATCATAAAGTTTTGGATGGATTGGTTTATTAGATTAGTATTATTATCCAGTGATTAGGTGGCGATGACATAGCTTGTTTCTGATCTTATTTTATTTAATAAATTTAAAACATTACTTATTTTTATAAAGTATACATAAATTATACAGATAAATAAATTTAATTATTTTACTAAAGCTCTTTTATACACTTTTTGATTTATCCTTTATTAGTGAGTCTTTCTTTAATCTCTGAGTTACTTAATTAGTATAAATATTTTATTGATTGTACTTAAAATTCTTATATGGACAAAGGGTATTAATAAAAAATAATAATTAATATTATTCTATTTTTTAATAAAGATAAATAAACATGAAACATTTTCATATTCTCTTTCTAAATAAATAAAAAGGAACAAGTGTAATATTTTACCTAATAAACGCTTTACTTCCCACTTAATTTTCAAATGTTTTAGTTTGAACTAAGATTTTGATAATGTAAAGCGTTGTGAAAGGATATAGATTTAGATTTTTGGAATTAAAAAAAACAAAGATTAAAAGATACAATCCTATGCCTTTATCTATCTTGAATGATTTATTGATAAAAGTTAAAACTTAAAATTACAATTTTTATTATTACATGCTCAAAATCTAGTCTATCATGACAAATATGGTTTCTCTAAATTTGGAGATGAATTAATACCTTTTTTCCCCTTTATTCAAATAGTCATACAATGCTTGAATATAAAGGTAGAGTTGGTTTTGGTGAAAGCAACCGTAAGAAAAATATTACATAAAAAATAATTTAAAAATAAAAAATAAAAAATCATATATGAATTACATAACATGGTTTATCAATTACTTTCTTTTTTTTTTAATTTATGCCACTGATATGTCATCTCAGGACAAAGATGTAGATCCATCCTTGCTTTGGGTTGGAATTTAGCTTAGTTACAAGAATGAGGAAAGAAGCTCTAATGTAATCTCAAACACACATGCAATTTCCTTTCCTAACCATATTAGAACATCAATAATATATGAGATAGACTTACTGTAGAGGTTAAATAGAAGAGAAAAAAAAAACACAAAAAAAAATAATTAAGTAATAAAAAAAACATTTAGTAAGACAAAGATATGAGAAAGAAATAAAAAATTGGATGACCCACTTTATATTTATATATATTTGTCCCATGTAAAATGAGAGAAAGAAATATTTGTTACATCTTTCTTGAAATAAATGTCTATTTAATAATTTTTTTTCACTATATATATATATATATATACCAAAAAAAAAAAAAACCTCTTCATCTTTTTGAACTACTTTTCATTTACTTAAATTCTTTCTTTCTTTTTTTCAACCAAATAAAGGAATGGAAAAATGGGTAAATTTTAAAAAAGGAAAAGCTACTGTATAGTGCGGTAGCTCACTGGCTTTCAGATGGAAAATCATCATGACGACACCGCCGAACACAAACGACTCTACTGTGGTGGATCGATACAAAATTATTCTGAAGGGACACAAAAACAAATCCAATGTTGTTGAATTGTGATTAAAATATCATGTGCAGGTTGGTGAAATACCAAGAGGTGGATGAGCTATGTCGAATTTCCTAATCAACGTTGTTGAGCTAATACAATAGATCTTTGAACAGTGATTAACACAAACTATAAACAACATTTAATAATACCTCTATGCTTATCCAATCCAATGTCAGAATTAATAGAAAAAGGTTGGAAGGTCAAAGCAGCTAAAATATCATGGAAGCTTAGATTGTAGGTTTGCAAAATACCAAACCTAACCAACCCATCTTTGGTTCAAGACATCCCCACCCAAGATAACTGCCATTTTTACCTTAATTTGCTCCATTCACAATTAGCTAATAGTAAACTTAAGAGAAGTTATAATTTTTAAAAACTATATATTAATTCTTATATAAATGACTAATTTTTATTAATATAAGAGTTTATAATTAGATATCAGTATTAAAAATATTTACAACATTTAATTCATAATTTAATATCGTTGAGCTAGTTTGTTTATAATTTCCATCTGCACTTATAAGAAAGTGGCATTTGCATTGTTTTTCTCGTTCAGGGTTCAACTTTATAGAAAGAGTGAAATTAAATAATCAAGCATTAGCTAGATTTTGGTAACTGGGTCATATTCTACATTGCTGCATTATACGATCACGCGAAGGAACTTGTTCACGTTACTCTAACAATAGAGAATATATGGAACGGAAGAAAAGTCACTTTATTAGGAGTGAAAACAAAACCAAAGGCCAAAAAGGAAAGAATAAAGGAATGAGGAGGAATGTCACTTTTGAGTTTTCACTTTTAGTACTTTTCAACAACGAAAGAACTACTAATTTTTTAATAAGGTCTGAGATTTTTTCATTGATGTATCTTAAATACGTTTTATTAAACACATCAACATTTAAAAAGCTTTATTATTTTCCTACGCATGGTTTATGTTAGAAAATCTTTTTCTCAATGTTTATGATTATGTCTTCTAAATTTATGGATAAGGAATCTAACAATGTGTGTATTTAATATATTGAACATTATTGCACCAAATATTTCAAAGTGGTTTTAATGAGTGAGAGAGACATTGATGAGAAGGAAGGTACAATTATGTGTTGTCCGTGGGAGGGTTATAAGATGGGCGTTTATGCCTCTCAATGATGGGTCAACTTATTATAACACAGATCCCTTGCCTTTATTAATTATGTGGACCCCTAACACATATCATGACCAGAAAATGAGTTTAATTTTTTATATATAAAATTTGATAAATATATATCAAAATATAGTATTTTAAAAAAATTATAGAATTATAAAATTTAAGAATTATCAATAATAACTTTTTGTGTAAGCACAGATACAATTACAAGAAGCTATGAAGTTTCAAAATTATTATTAAAGACTTTTTAAAAAGTATTGAAAAATTATAAAAAGTTAAAACTCATTGATGATTAAAAAATACTATATTTTGATAATTTTATCTTCTTTTTTTCTCATAAAAGAGTCCTCATCCCTAAGGCATTTTCAGACACATTTACAAACTTGTTTTTATCTTTTATGCAATATTATTACCTACGTCTTAAAATAATTTGCCAAACACCTATTTTAAAGTAACAAATTAGTATTTTTTACCTTACTATTCATAGTTTCATACTGCCTAAAATATCAAAATAATGTATTGTGAAGTGCTTAACAAGCTATGCTTTCTAAAAAATTTAAAATAAAACTTAATTTGAATAAATTTCTCCAGGAAATAAAATTAAATAATAAAACAAAGTAAATTTTTCAAAAATTAAAATAAACTTATTTTTTTGTATCTTTTTCAAAATTCTATCGTTTAATTTATTTAAATTTGATGTAAAAAATTGTTTTATTGAGAGGGAATAAAAAAAATATAAATTTTAAATAAATCCAAATTAACAAGTATGCTATATATTCTTATTACCATTCTGTCTGAAATTTTTATTTTGTTATTGGGCAGTAAATTTAGAATACGTACGATGAATTCGTTCCTTTGAGATTAACGTTTCTCCTTTAGAATACTTAATATACTTAAATAAGAATTATTAGGTGAGTTGCGTAATTTAATGTTGTTAATGTTTGATTTATTCTCCTTTCTTGAGTTCTGTTAATGCTAATGAAGCATCCAAGTTGGTTGCAATAAAAATATCCATAATGCAAGAAACTCAAATTGCGACTTTGAAGAAGATTTTACTTTTAATTTCATTTAGGTCTTTAAAAAAATTAATTACCTCAGCCCAAAATAATTTTATTCTTGAGTATAAAACAAGTAAGGAATTAATATATTAAATTAAGTTGATACGTTCAACTAAAAACTTAACAATTAAGAATTAACCACACGCGTCAATAAATATAGAGCATGCATTCGAAATTCACTTTTATTAAAGCATGATTATTTTTTTTACTAAAATAGAAGCATACCATAAAGTAATAAATAATTATGAATTTTCTTTTAAACCATTTTGTCAGAAAAATATTAAAAAAATAATAAAATCCAACCACTCCACCAACAATTTCTCCTCTTCATCTTCTCTATCTATCTTCCAATTCTCTTCAGTGTCAGTGTCTTCTTTTTTTCCCAAGAGAGAGCAGCAAGAAGCTTAAACCGTTCGAAACCACTGTCGTTGTAGGACTTGAAAGCTCCTTCTTCTTCTTCTTCTCTTTGAGTCGTTCTACGCTCTCTCTTCAGAAACTTAAGGTTCCCCTTCATTTGTGTCTTCGAACATTGTTCATTGCTTCGAATCAGAAACACTGTTACTGTTAGAGGCCAAAGGATACACGATTACTCTCTGCTCTGTGCAAAGCCTTTCCAAAATGCAACGGAACGAACGATTTTTGTGTGTTCTGAAGCCGATCGAAGAATCGCCGGCGGCTTGATGGAAACGGCGTCGTTTGTGTTTCAGTGTTCGCCATTCCATGGAGTTCATGGTTCGGTGTAGTTCGCGTACGCTATCTGGATTTCTTTGTAACCTTCGAATTGCCGTCGTTGTTTTCGAGGTAAACTCAGCTACTTGAGAATTTTCTGCTTATTTTTATTTATTTATTTATTGTGGATTTATTTTAGTTCAATGTTATGGTAGAGTTTAGGGCTTAGGTTTTTCTAAATACTTTGCTGAACTATGCTTGGATCTAATTTGTAGCAGAAGATTGCGAGGGAAAATTTAGAAGAGAATAATGTTTGAACATTGTATTTGTGGAAATGAAATCTGAATTTTTTCCTTACCTATTTTGAAAGTTTTGTTCTCTTTAATGTCCAGCATCGTTATCTTTTCCTATATATATTCTTTGAAGGAAGCTGTTCACTAGTCTCCTTGGCGGCTAATTTGGATGACGCGTTTTTGAGCTAATATATAAAGAGAGTAAAAAGATGATAATTTAATAGCTTCTTAGCATATTTGAGCTAGTATGGCTTGAACTTTTAAATTTTCTGTTTTGATGATATCCTTTTTGGCCAGTGTTTTCACATTGGTGTTTTTTTGTTAGTCATTGCTTGAAATCCAAAATTGAATAGTTTTGTTTCATAATGTCTGTTTAATGCATTGCATGTAATGGTATACAGTATAGTTGCTTAAACTGGATATGTGTTGTCAAATCCTGCTTCAGATTGTATTGATATTGGCATGGTTGGGAGCCAATAATGCAAAACCACAAGAGCATCATTTTCAAGGGGGAGGCTTGGAGAGGAGGATTGCGAACACTGAGTCACACTCTTGCATACATGACCAGATACTCGAAAAGAGAAAGCGACCTGGTCGCAAGGTGTATTCAGTTACCCCGCAGGTTTACGAGCCTGGTCTCATGAAACCCCTCCAGCATAAAGGTAGGGTGTTACTTGGTGTATCAACATCATCAGAGCCTCAAGAGAATGAAAAGAAACCTATTAGGATATATCTAAATTATGATGCTGTTGGTCACTCCACTGACAGGGATTGTCAAAAAATTGGTGATATTGTCAAGGTGAGTGTTTAACATGAATGAAAAAAGGGATCTAGAGTTAGCCATGACATTGGTATTCTCTTTCACACACAATCAGTGTAATTAATTATTAATTTTCTATGATCAGCTTGGGGAGCCTCCCTTGACTTCTCTTCCTGGTCTGCCTTGTTGTAAGCCTCTTGCTGATCCTCCGGTCTTTGGTGATTGTTGGTATAACTGCACTGCTGAAGATATCTCAGGAGAGGACAAAAAACATCGCCTTCGGAAGGTTAATGTTATATCTATCCTTTTACTTATGATTTATGATTTGTTTCACTAGGTTGATATTTAAAAAAGGTGCATAAAGATCTGGCTTTGCATAGAGTTCAGCAAAGGGACAGATCCACTATGTAGGCTTATATAGTTGGCAGCCTTATGGCCTTACCATGCATTTGCAAGAGGCTGGTTCCATGACATGAACCTGTAATGTCTGAGTCACAACAGCTTTAACAGTTATAGCTAGGCACCCCCTCCTCCTTCTCATTAAGCTGATAATCTAATCATCCTATTTATCTTTGGGCATGTGTCATTAGAACTATCATAGTAGTTACAGTTGTTGCTATTTGTATAAATATTGGATAGAGGTATTTATCATTTGGTAGGAACTTATTGCAGGCATTAGGTCAGACAGCTGACTGGTTTCGGAGAGCATTGGCTGTTGAGCCTGTCAAGGGGAACTTGCGATTAAGTGGATACTCTGCATGTGGACAAGATGGAGGCGTGCAGCTTCCTCATGAATATGTTGAAGGTTTGATTCATTTGTTGCATGCTTTTTGTGGAAAATGTAGTTCTTCTAAATTTTTGGATAACTGTACTTGTGAATTTATGAAGATGACCTTTTTCTTCACTTTCCCCAGAGGGAGTCTCTGATGCTGACTTAGTTCTTTTGGTGACTACAAGACCTACAACTGGGAATACACTTGCTTGGGCAGTGGCATGTGAACGGGATCAATGGGGCCGTGCCATAGCTGGTAGATTATCTTATATTTGTGATGGTTTAATGGTGGTCTTTATCTTGCATTTGGGATGCTTTGGAACTGAAAGTACCTTTTATTTGCGTGTGTGTAGGACATGTTAACGTTGCTCCTCGTCACTTGACAGCTGAGGCAGAGACTTTGCTTTCAGCTACTCTGATACATGAGGTTAGTTTGGTTTTTGTTTCTAAAAGAAAGAAAATTGGAAACATAGTTGTCAATTTTTGTGGCTCTGTTGATCATATTCGATACATTTCAGGTTATGCATGTTCTTGGTTTTGATCCTCATGCATTTGCTCATTTTAGAGATGAAAGGAAAAGACGTCGTAATAAGGTATATGCTACTTTTGTGTTTTAAGATTCCTTTTTTCTTACACTGGAATAGTATATTCTAGATATATAAACCATTGGTTTTCAAGCATAATTTCCTCCATGTTTTGGGATTTGAGCCTCACAGTGTCACAAATAGTTACCAAATCATGACAACGTTTCCCTTCTTTGATACCGATACTTGTTTTTGTTATCCAGATTTCTGAAAATTTGATTTTTGACTGAATTCAATGGCGTTGTGTGATTCATGTAGCCAACCTCACCTAGCTGAATAAGGCTTGGTTGTTGTTGTAGTTGTATAGTTCACTTTGTTAGACATGAGGTTTGAAATGTGCAATAGTTGGATGCATTTTCTGTTTGTATTAATGGAGACATTTTTATAGTTATTGTACTTTGTATACAAAAATCTTTGGTTTGTCATTAAAATAAATTAAGGAACTTCAATTAATGCAGGATTTTTAAGGAGTACTTTGCAATTTCTTGTGGAATTTAACCCTTTTTTGGAACCATTCACTGTTTTTCTTTCCTGTACAAACGTTAAAACCTTTTCCTTTTTAATCACTCTTTTCCATTTAAGGTATCTACTTGGTTGCATTTTGGAAGCTCATCATTACTTGTCTTTGCAGGTTATTGAACAAGTTATGGATGAAAAGATTGGGCGGATGGTAACACGTGTGGTGCTTCCACGTGTAGTCATGCATTCAAGACATCACTATGCGGTATTTGTTGGGGAATATATTCTCTATAATGTGTCATTTTTATTTTATATTTACTGTGTTCTTCATCAGAAAATTGAACAAATGATTGATGCGTGATTTGTTGGCAGGCTTTTTCAGGAAATTTTACTGGTTTAGAGCTGGAAGATGGTGGAGGACGTGGCACATCAGGTTTTGAATATCTTTTTCTATCCTAATAGAAACATCTTCCCCTTTTGTTTATGTTCTTTCTGTTGGAATTCTATTACCTTGGTAAACTGCATTTGCAATTGCTGAGGCAGGCAAAGCTCAAATTTCATTTCAACAGTTTATTAGTTTATATAAATTACTGTTTCACCATCCCTCCCTGCCACTTTTTTGTCAGTAAAGCTAGTAAATCTTGCTGTTGCAGTACCATGTTTATAAAAATATGCCAACAACATGATCTAAGTTTAATGGTTTAAAAATTTATGTATTAAATGTAAAATGAAATATTGAAATAGTTTTGCAATCTTGGTAAGATTATAAACAAAGTGTTACCCTTGATTCTATTGCTTTATAATTTTGCACTAAAGTCACCTCAAATAATCAAACAGAAGTATGGCAAAATACTGCTTCTTAGTATATGCAGCAACAAAGTGATCAAAATCCAATGATGGTGATTTGCTTACAGGGTCTCACTGGGAAAAGAGGCTTCTGATGAATGAGATCATGACTGGTTCTGTGGATACAAGATCTGTAGTTTCAAAAATGACACTAGCTCTCTTAGAAGATAGCGGATGGTACAAAGCTAATTACAGCATGGCTGACCGTCTTGATTGGGGTCGCAACCAGGGTACTGAGTTTGTTACCTCCCCTTGCAATCTCTGGAAGGGGGCATATCATTGTAACACAACACAGTTTTCAGGTTGTACTTATAACAGAGAAGCAGAGGGTTACTGCCCAATTCTAACCTACAGTGGAGACCTTCCTCAGTGGGCTCAGTATTTTCCTCAAGCTAATAAAGGCATGTATTTTCATGCGTTCATTTCTAACATTTAAGGCGATGCAAATCCATGTATGACCTGTTGATGCCTTTCATCTATTGATGTTACTTGAGTTAGATTAGTTGTTATTAATGCTAGACTGCTAGTAGAAATGTTTGTTGTATATGATAAGGGGAAGGTCAGAGCGGGTCAGGGTCAAATGAACAGTTAATGATGTAACAGAATTAGTTACTGATGTAATGGAATTTGTTCATACAAATAGGAGTGGGAGAGTTATAGAGCAGGGGGGAATCTATTTAGATGTGGGAGGGTAGAGAGCCAAGGACTCTCAAATGTCCTCTTGGACTGCTTGAGGGAGAGAATTCTCTGAAGCTGGTTATCTTATATACGTACTATTTCCATTCATATATGTCTTCTCTGGACAAACTTGAGGAAGAAGAATAACATTCTTGTGTCTTATTCTTATACGTTCTTTTCATATTTATTTCCTTTTATCTGTGGTCCAGTTCTTGCAGACTGTCAAGCAGTTGTAGTTTAAAAAGGCTGTAGCATTCTGATTTATTTGTATCTACACATCCTAGATTGTTTTTTTGTGATTGGTGGTTGTAAATGATTTTAAATACTAAATGATGAGTGAACTGGCTGTAGTGAAACAGATCTTTTATTTACTGGTTGTTGCAGGTGGACAATCCTCTTTGGCTGATTATTGCACTTATTTTGTTGCATACTCTGATGGATCATGTACAGACACTAACAGTGCACGGGCACCCGATAGAATGCTAGGTGAAGTCCGAGGAAGTAACTCTAGGTCAGATTTGTTCTTCAAACTTATAATGTAGTCTGTTTTTGCATGTAATTTAATTTAAAACATGGTGTATGTTGCTAAATGTTGTCCCTTTCGATGCAGGTGTATGTCCTCATCATTGGTACGCACAGGATTTGTACGAGGTTCTATGACCCAGGGAAATGGTTGTTATCAGCACAGGTGCATCAACAATTCTTTAGAGGTATAGTTTAGAGTGTTAATAATTAGGGAAATCCTTGCACTTCCTAAATTCTTGATGTGATTGGATTCTTGGAACTCTGGTGCTGCCTATTTTCTTATCTTTCATAATTAGAAAATCTAGGGTGACAGATTAAAAGTGATATGTAGACATCAAATTGAAGGATATATATGCTTAATAAAAACCTTTGATCCTCTTATACAGTTAAATTTTGCTCAGACAACGCCTTTTTTGGCTGACTTAGAGATGGGATGGTGCAATACTATATCCCCAGAGTGTCATTCAATGACAGTCTGACAAGAGTACTTAATTGCATAAAATTTGAAAACATGCAGCCAATTATTGCAGCTGGAAACTAAGGAATTGAATTTGAAATTCAATAGATATTAAGTTCAGTTTACCAACCTCTTTCTGCACTCTCCATGGTTGATTGTTTGAGACAATGGTTGAGTTTTTCTTGTTCTTGCTAAGGCAATCATTTCATATTCATTGTTCTTTACCAGTGGTTTATTGTAATTATTAGATAAATTAGATTCTTAATATGTGATTATTTCTTTAACTGAAAACAATATATGAGCAGAGAATACTTTCTTTGTCAGTGTTTTGGATAGGCTGCAATTGCTGCTTGTCTTTTCTATGGCCTCTTTGAATTGATTCTTACACCTCCCTTATTTTCTTGTTGAGAAAGAAGAATGAGAAACATAGGATGAATCCGCGTGTCTTGACTACAGTGGAACATATATTTATAATAGGGATCCATAATACAGAATATATAGTTACATAATTATTGCAATTATAAAGATACTAATTTCCTTATTTACAGCATTACTATAATTACATAATTCCAACATTTCCTTTATTGTGAAACCACTGATTGAAGCTGTGTTACATACAGGTTGCTGTGGATGGTATCTGGAAAGTGTGTCCTCGGGCTGGTGGCTCCATTCAGTTCCCTGGCTTTAATGGTCGGTATATACTGTTATTTTGTTTGTTTACGCATAAATTTTAGATTACCAATAAGTTAATGGGTTGCTTTTGATTATATTTTTCAATAGGTGAATTAATCTGCCCTGCATATCATGAGCTGTGCAACACAGATCTAGTGGTTGTGTCTGGGAAATGTCCCAATGCTTGTAATTTCAATGGAGATTGTGTTGATGGAAGGTGCCACTGCTTTCTTGGATTTCATGGTCATGATTGCAGTAGAGGTGAGCTCTCATTTCATGCACTATATTTTGTGTTCATTTGGCTTTTACATACACCCAAGCTACCTTTTGTTTAGCAGCATGGTATAGTTTTACTTTTTCTTTCAGTAATTCCTGTTCTCTTAACTTATTTCAGGTTCCTGCCCCGGCAATTGCACTGGCAATGGCATGTGCCTCTCCAATGGAATATGCAAATGTAAAACTGGCTATACTGGCATTGACTGTTCCACTGGTAAAGTCCCAAGTTTATTCTGGACTAGATATTCCCTACAAGATTTTCCTTTTAGAGGAATGCTAGCGACACACTCTCCCAAACAAAGTCTCTATTATTGGCTAAAATTTATTGAAACATTAATTTAAGAGTGAGACACGTGGTTTTTGTAATTTTCAATAAATTTTAACCAATAGTGGGAAGAGTGTTACAGAAAGTGTGTTAGAGAGTATGTTGCTAGCATTCTTCTTTCCTTTTTAAATGATATACATTTATGGGTCCTGACCTCCACCCCCCATCCTTCAATTCTGTGTTTAAACCCCTTTTTTTTCATTCTGGGTGGGGTAGCATCATTATTTTCTTACCTTGTAATCTGAAACATTACTTGTTTCTTGCTTATATTGTAATAGCAAATAACTCTTGTCTTGTGGCATTAGCTGGGGAATCAGGGATGGGCTTTTGAATAAATATTACACTGTTAGCCAATATGAAGGATATTTGAGTGCTTGAACTATTGGGGTTCCTTTTGTATTAACTTAAGATTGATATGATTCATGGAGGTTTCTAGTTTGTTTTTTTCCAAAATGCATTTACATATTAATCTGAGTCTTGTTAAATAATATTGAGTTGGAAAATATTTACATAATTATTGCAGAACCATAATTAAGTTGTTGCTTATCCCTGATATTACATGCAGCTGTTTGTGACGAGCAGTGCAGTCTTCATGGTGGGGTTTGTGATAATGGAGTTTGCGAGTTCCGCTGTTCTGACTATGCAGGATACACTTGCCAGAACAGCTCCATGCTCCTCTCCACTCTTTCAATTTGCAAAAATGTGCTGGGAAATGATATTTCTGGGCAGCATTGTGCACCCAGTGAACCTAGCATACTACAGCAGCTAGAAGAAGTGGTTGTCATGCCCAACTACCACCGATTATTCCCTGGTGGTGCTAGGACATTATTTAATATATTTGGCAGCAGCTATTGTGATGAGGCAGCTAAAAGGCTTGCCTGCTGGGTAAATCCTATCTTTTCATGCCAAATTTACTCTAGATCTTTGTTTTTCCTTTTGTAATGTATTCTCTTCTTAGCCATGCTCAACTTGAAATTTTTGTTCTCAATGTGGTTTTTTCCCCTTTCCTATTTCACCCATTATGCACTGCATGTGACATTTTATTCTGATAAAACAATAGCATACATAAGCCAAACTTAATTGGTTTTAAAATAACACATTGACATGGTTATTCCTTTAGCATATATTGTACCTTTTGAGGATGGTAGAAACATAAAACTATAATTCTTTTCTGAATCGTATAATGGTTGGTAACCCCATTTCTAGAAATTTCAGCATAGTTGGTGTCGTTGGTTATTTGTCTGAAGAGCTTAATACTTAATTTGCAGATCTCAATCCAGAAGTGTGAGAAGGATGGAGACAACAGGCTACGAGTATGTCATTCTGCATGTCAGTCTTATAATCTAGCATGTGGAGCTTCACTGGACTGCGGTGATCAAACCCTTTTCAGCAGCGAGGGGGAGGAAGGGGGTCAATGCACTGGCTCTGGTGAGATGAAATTGTCATGGTTGAATCGACTGAGAAGTAGTTTTTCTTTGAGAAAGAGTTCCTCCAAAGGAATATCTGTAAGATATAGGCAATTCTAGCTTCAATTCTGTCTTCTTGAGGTTGGGGTTTTGGATTGTAATTTTTACAGGGTTATTGTAGGAAAAAATGGTGGCAAAATGTAACACCTTAGATTTAGGGCCTTACTCATCCAAAATTGTCTAGGTAAAATGGGATGAAAAGGTTACAAATTTGGCTTTCAAAGAGAGCCTTTTGTAGAGAAATTTGAGTCTTTGGAAAGGGATAGGTAAGAAGGGAAAGAAGAAAAAAGGAAGTTAGACATTAATTGAGCTTAGGCCGAAGGCCTTCAAAGGGAAAAGAAAAAATATGCTTCATTTCTTTTTCTGTATATATTATTAATATGTCTTATTTTCCTTTAATTCATCCTTTTAAATTATTGTTGTCATTTTGTTTAGTTGTGTGTGTGTGTGTGTTTTTTTTTATTTAAAGTATCGTTAGCTTTATTAAGTTGTAAAATATTTAGAATAAATTCCTAGTCCCAATAATTGATTGCAAGTGTAAGGTAATTTATTCTTTGAAATTTTAAAATGAGTCTATTAATCTTTGATTTTAACAAATATGAGACACTTTAGATTAATTAATTTTTTTTATTATAATGATGTTAACTTTTGTTGTTAAGTAACAAAATATGTCAAAACATTTTAATATGATTTTAAAAATTAATCTGATCGGTTTGCGTTATTGTTATTATATATATATTTCTCTATTTTCCTATATTTTTATTATTGCCATTGTCATCTTTCAACTATACTTTCCATTCATGTACATGAATCCAAAAACTAACTTGCTTAAAATTTACTCGACGTTCAAAATTTTAGGCATTGAAGATTTACTCAAAATATGTCTCAATCTTATCCAAAAATACTGAAAGACACTGAAAGTTTAAGGAATAAACTAGTTGTGTGGAAAAGTCATTTAGATGGGCAGTAATATTATTGGATTTGAAAAATAGAAATTCAAAAGTTTTTAATTTCCTAAAATCTGAATTTAATTAAAAGAGGACGCTTAGACAGTAGCCTTTTTTATTTTATAAAAGTTTAGCTAATTATGCAGCTAAAATTGATCAAAGTATAATAATCTTCAATCCAAAATTGACCACTTTTAATAGCATTAAGCATCGTATTGAATGCTCATGATGAAACTAAACTTGCTTAGCTATGATTAGAATTAAAATTTGAAAATATCATGGTACCCCAAAAAAGGGAATCATAGTTGGGCTGTGTCCTTACCCTAGCAAAAATAACAAATAAATTTTCATACACAGGCTGCTGAGCTATATATAACCGTAGTGATAATATTTCTCAGAGTTGATGGGTATTAAAATACAATAGTAGAATTAAACAATGTAGAGAATGCAAAAATTGCCTTTGCCTTAAAGGTCCTGAATCTTTTCTTGACTGCCGCGCCTCTTTCTTCTATTGTTTCTCTACGTTCTTCCTGTGCAGTGTGCACAGCCTAATGGGCTTTCACCAAGCAAGGAAAGTTGCTCTCTTTATCTTTTATCTCTTAAAATCATAAATGTGAATTAAGACGAAAAGTTGTACAAAAGTAAGAAAGTGATTGAAAGCAAAAAATAAAATTCAAGAATAGAAGGTAAGCTAAAATAGTATATTTTTCTTTTAGAATTTGGACTGCGACCAGGTGCCTACAAATCTTGCCATATAGCTACATCTCTTCAAATTTTATTTAATTTTCCACATTAAACTTGAAACTAAATTTAGAACAAATTACTATCAACAAAGTCTACTTACTTCCGTGATCTTTAAGCTTCAAAAGGAAGTTAACGAAATTAAAATGAGGCACACTTTATTAATTGAAGAGTTTAAAATCACCTTTTTAACACCCTATTGACTAAAATTCATTAAAAAACCAAAAAATATGAGCAAATCGTTAAATTAAGAATGAAATCAATTATTTTGTAAATTTTAACAAAACTTAACCACTAATAAAGGTGCTTGAAAGAGCACCTTAAAAAAATGTTGCTACCCCTTCTCTTTGAATGAATTCATAAACATTAGAACATCACAGAACTTGCAAAATGTACGCAATTGTAACGAGACAAAACAAAAGATTTATTCACCAAAATTAAGAACAAAGAAAAGAAGATATTTGAATCCCGAATCCAATATCCATGTAGTTTTTCTGGTATAATCCGATATCCATATATCACGTCTTAATAAGAAAGAGAATAATAAAATGTCCACATATATAATATATAAATCCCTCTCACTAAATTTAACCAATCACGAAACTGATCCTATTACTCTATATATATGCCAATTAATGACGAGTGGAGGATCCCGCAGGGCAAAAAGTGATACTATAATCGGCGCCAGAACACGTGCAAGTGCTCGAAGCATCATCGTAAGCGTAACTATACGCACTGGGACACGCCTTCTTAAACATTTCCGAATATTGTGTCGGCGAACATGTCTGCGGCGACGAGTGCTCGCCGGTACAGCAAAACTCCGCCCTATTAAAAGCCGCACACGCGCTCTTGCACGCCACCACCGCACCGCCACCGCTTCTCACTTGCAACTCCGCCGGACATAAACCGTTCAAATCCGCAACGCACCCTGCGTACTGGCAATCACCGGTTCCTCCGGTAGCCCTTACCCCCATTTCCACATTGTAACCGTCCACAAGACTCACGTCGTAAAAATCTTTATTGCCGTTACCGCTGCTACCGATCGTAAATTCCGCTAGCGTCACCGGCGGCACACCTCCTCCGGTGCATCTCAGTCCTCCGGCGCAATCTCCGGTGGCGCATTGTCCGTTTCCGGCGCCGTCGAAGTTGCACCCCGTCCTCGCCCAGAAGCGGCCGGACCAACCCGACGGTGCGGTGAGCTGAACGGACGCGCCCGGCGCCAGAGAAAAACCTCCGCTGCCGAGAATGGCGGCGCCGTTGCCGGAAAGTGTACCGGGCCAAATTGTGTAACTGCATTGGTTTCGGATGGTAAACACTGTGGCAGATGCCATGTTACCTGCAAATGTATTTATTTATGCACAAATGAATTAAAATAATCCAAAATGCATTGACAAAATACACATTTGCCAAATCTATATCAAACGTTAACAAAATTATTGATATGATTATTACACAGAAATCAAGAAGGAGAGAAAATAAATATATGATGTTAGAAAATACTAAGTTGGAATTTTGGTTTCAACATATATCGATTTCAAAATAATAATAAATATATAGTTAAATTAAGAACAATATCCAATTAATCTTGAGCAATATAGAAGCATTAGCAAAGTTGTTCAACATGTATTAATTTTTGTGCTTAAAAGATCTGAAGCATCGTTTTAAAGTAAAAATCATGAGTACACCAATAACAAACGAAATGAGCACTAAATGTTGCTGTAACAATTACAAATACAAGTTGTGATTCAAAAGCTTGGGAAACATATAATGATAAAAGGTATAAAGTAGAAACATGCATGCTTGGGTGTGGGATTTAGAAGTGAAGAAAAGGGGTTTGTTGTTTACCTAATAAGAAGAGGAGGAGGTGGAAGAGTGGGGAGGTTTTTGAGTTTGGGTTTAGGGCCATGGCTTTGGTATGAAAGAGTAGAGAGAAAAGAATGACGGTTGGGAAGTTGTGGGTGCAATGAAGAGTTGAAGTGGGAATGTGAGAATGGAAATTGGGATTGGAGTGAAAGTGAATTTATAATTGGAGAACCGTTTTGTTATTGTTATTTAAGAATTGGGCCCTTTCTTTCTGTGAGAAATTTAAGATTGTGGGTCATCTTGTGATGGGACCTGCCAACTCCATTTCTCTACACGCCCAGAATCTTGGCTCTTCCTTTTCACCACTATTTATCATTGCTAAATAAAACAACTCACTTCTACTGTCAATATTTTTTTAACATTTGATTAATATTACTCCACTTAAAAACTTTCATTTAAAACTTTTTAATTATTTAACACTATAAATATCTCTATATCCATAATATAGTAAAATTAGTTTCTTTAAAGTGTTTTTATTTCCTTAAAGATTAATCTTTCTCCCATGAGATGGCTTTTTAACCTCAAATCTCAATGCTAGTGAGTTTCAAATTGCCTTCTATGGACTTGAGTTGCTTGTGATTGCTTCATAGGTGTATGCAACTGTCACGTTTAATTATTTATTTATAAATTCATTTACTCAGTTTATATATTATTCTATCAAATACGTTATAAAAAGGCAAACTTAATGAAAATAATTATCATTGATTGACCAATTTATATAACGATTGATCATTAAATGTCATTATTATTAATTAAAATTACAATATAAATATTGTATGATCTAATGTTTAATTTTATAAAGGTATATGAATTGAGAAAATAATTAGATATATCTTCCAATTAATTAATCTAATTGTACAAGAGTAAATATAAGTTTTAATTTATTTTATTTAAATTACCTTCTAAAATTATATTATTAACTTGCATACGTCATTCATGTGCAATTCAAAGTAATTATATCATGAATTTAAAATACATAAAAAATAATATAAATATTTATATAGTAATAAAATAATATTTTTTTAGTCTAGATCATAAATTTTTTTACTATGAAGTAATTTTATTTGAGCCGAAAAGGTCTATTATATAATTAACACAAGTTAAAAAAATCTCTAATTTCATAAAATTTATGAACTAAATTTGTCATAATTTACTATTTTTTTCCTTCCCACGTTTTAGCTTCTTACTAATAAGAGATGCTTGTATTGGAAGATCATCAATTATATTTGTATTATTAAAATTTATTTAATTTTTTTTATCAAAGTTATATTCATGTGTAAAAGTTAATCAAATAAGGTCATGTTACAACACCACTATTTTAAAATAATCATGATTTTTGATAAATTAACCTCTATATTCTAAATAAAAATCTACTATTTAAAAAATAAGCATTAGTGGAACTATTCTTCTTCATTATTTGTTATGTGAATATTTTAAGATTAAAATTGATTAAAAATTATGGGTGAATTTCACACTCTTTTATTGCAATAATTTTAATTTTTATTAATATATTTATTAATTTATTCTAAAATTTGAAATTAAAATTGTTACTTAACTTTCTTGTGTTTTTGTATATATTTTTTTATTTTTTAAATACTTATTTTTATATATAAAAATTATCTTAATTTTTTTTTCAAATTCAAAGTTTACTTTTAGAGTCTAATATCTTAAATTTATGCTTACTAATATATATTAATTATTAACATTTAATTAAAATGTTTTATTGACGCTATGAAATAAGTATTATTTTTAAAATAAATTATATTTTAAAATTATTTAAATTTAATTAATTTTTTATTATTTTAATGCATACTATTTGTAGTTATAAAATTAAATTAAGTCAAAATAATTTTTTAAAAAAGATATAAACTAAAATATTTTTATTATATATAATTATTTACAAAAATTATAAAATTGTATTTTTAAAGATTAAATTATTATAAATATTCTAAAATAAATTTCTGTGCATTGCATGATCCACTAAACTAGTTAAAATAAAATGAGATATGATTTGAAAACCAAAAAAATCGTAATCAAGTAGGTATATTATGAAATTATACAAAAAAATAATAATCAAATTTTAAAATACTTCATAATAAGATTTATAAATATAAAATTTAATACTTAAGTTATTAAAATAAAATATTTCATATGAATTTAAGACTATAAAAATTATTTTCTTGGATTTGGTTGATAATTATTGAACCATGTTTAGTTAATGGTTATTGGATTCTATCACGATATTATTTTTTGAATATCTTTAAATTTTAAAAAATTTTAAAAATAAAAATAAATATGATTTTATATCACTATTCTTTTAATCGAGTTAGAATATAAAATGTATTTTAAAATTATATCAATTGATAATGAAGTAAATCATTAAATTAAAAATGATTTACTCTCTTCATATATCTTTCTTTTATGTATATTGACTCTTACTATAAAAGATTATATGAAAAGTAATAATTGGCAATCAATTAAGGTTAGTAAAAATGTATAGTTATATCCCATTTGCTTTTTTTACCAATGTTGTGCTTTTATTTTGTCAAAATTAAAAGTTTTCAAATCAAAATTATAAAGAAATTTTTTTGATCAATTTAGTGTTGTGTATAGTCTAAAGGTTAACTTGATAAAATCTTGAACTTATGCTTTGACTGATATTAATAGTTAGAAATTAGCCAAGATCACATCTATCACAAATATTTATTTTACTTCTTTCCCTGATAAGTATTTGAGTTTTTCAATGATCTTAGTTAAAGCGAAAAGAAGATATTTTGACTTTATTGTGAATAAAATTTAACATATGCTTGCTAACTAAAAGTCTAGTTTCTTTAATAAAGCGAGACATTTAACTCTAGTTAATTCAATTATCATGACGATTCCAACAAGTAACCTATAACTGTATTGACCGTCTTAATCTATTTGCCATCTTATTGATAAGTGTGTGTGATTTTCTTTAGAAGAATAATGATAGAAAGAGAATTAACTTGGTGAACTGGGAAAAAATACTCAAACCTAAGATGATGTACTTGGTATGAGAACAAATAGAGAAACTAATGTGAATTTATTGGGTAAAAGAGTTTGAGATATGATGAATGAAAAAGATAAACTCTGTGCAACTATTTGTAGGAAAATATGTGAAGGAAGATAATTTGTTAGATCATAATAAAGCGTTTTAATCTTATCAAATAATCAAAAAGGCTAAAAATATTATGAGAGATGAATTTACTTTGCAACTTGGTAATAGACAAGTTTCTTTGCGATATCATGACTAGTTGGGATTGGGCAAATTATGTGACGACATTTCTTATATTAACATTCAAGATACAAATTTATAGGTTAAGGATGTTTAAACCCAACATAAGTGGAATTTTTCTCAAACTGTCACTTTGATACCAACATCAATTACTTTAGTCATTCATCAATCTAACTTGGTCAATCAATAGTTATGTTGAAGATGAGTTTATTTGGTCAAGTAGTTTGGAGGGAAGTTATACAACTAAACATTGTTTTAATTGGCTCATTGGTTGGAGAACTCCGTACCATTACTTATTTTTTTGTTGGAAGTGGATTTAGCGTCTTCTTTGTGCAAAAAATATTAAATTCCTAGTTTGATTTATTTGTCTGTGATACTCTTCCCACAAATTACTTAAAGTATCATAAGAACTTAACACTTTCACGCCTTTGCTCAAGATGTCACACTTATGTAGGTATCTGGAATGATGGATTTGCAACTTTCTTTGATGCCAACAATTGAATTATAACTCAACATAAAAAAAATATTCCTTTATTGTATTCCTGGGAAAAAAGACTCAATTTATAAAACTATGCTTAATGTTATGAATCTTACCAACAAGTGTAGCAATCTCAAGTCCGTCTCATTAGGTTCATTATGAGGTTGATCAACATTTTGAATTCATCTTTAATGTTGATGAGAGTGCTTAGGAAGAGTTAGTTTTAGTGCTCTTATTAGAAATATAGATGAAAATTAACTTTGAAGAACTTTTGGATTTATTGACATTTCTAACAATATTTATATTGAACTCATAATCATGCTTCAAGAGTTGACAATGACTTGAAATCTAAATATCAAACATCTATTATGTTACTTTAATATAAGAAGGTCATAAACCTTATGACAAAAATTGTTCTACCTTTTTACAAGTATGCTAATCTCATCTGAGATACATGAGTAACTGAGAAAAGACTGAACCATTAGATACACTCTACCTAAAGGCAACACATGTAAGTTTTTTAGTTAAACTAAAATCTTATTCAAATTGTGATTTAAAAAATTAAGTCTTATCTCCTACAAACTTAAAATTATAATTTTTTAAATTTATTTCTTACTTTTCTATACCAAAAAATAAAAAATATACTACCAGTAATATATATATATTAGATAATAAATATTGTCTAATATATAATATGATAACATAAATATATTTTTTATATATTATAAAAAATATATATAACAAGGTAATTGATACTTAATGTATTTAACTTCATAAGATCAATATGATTGATCCTTAAAATATTACAAATAATTAAGATAATTATGATAGTAAATTCAATAATATTTACTTATTACTTCAAAATTATAAATAAATAAATAATTATTAAGATATATATATATATATATATATATATATATATATATATAAGTGATCATTAGATATTAATTTCATGATTTGTATTATATAATCATGAGTAGTTATATTATACTAACAATTAAGATAATTGTGATAAAAATGTCAATAATATTTACTTATTATTTAAAAAAATTATAAAAGTCATAGTTACATCCTTATGCTTATCAAAATTTTAGGGTTTAGTTATGTTTTAATGGGATAAGTATTGTGAATTTCAGTACTTCCACGGAAATTCATTGATTGTGGTCTAAGGTATTGATTTGACCACGTTAGGTTATTAGAGTATCAGTTTGGTAAAAGTTGGATCACAACTACCTTTAAAGAGGTAGTCCAATGTTTTTTTTTTTCATCACTTTGGATCAAAATAATATATCATTTATAATAATGATTTATTAAAATATAAAAATATTTATTTTAGTTTATTAAAATAAACAATATTATTTTTTAATTTAAAAATTATTTCTTAAAATTATGGTTATAATAACACATTATTAAATATTAATTTTTTTACTCAGAATAGGCTTAGTAATTTATGATGTTCCTCCTATAAGAATGTCTCAAGTGCTTTTTGCTGATGTATCATGAGTTCTACTCTCCGCTCAGTCTCAGGTTAATTTTCTTTCTTTCTTCGTAGGCCCCCTTTTTTTTTTCACAAAAGATAAATAATTTTTTGAAATTGACCAATAATTTATTGTTAAATTCAATGTAATATATATTAATTTATATTTATAATAAGTAGTATTGATGTCTAGAAAATTAAAAGAAGTAGACCAAATTTTTAATAAAAATATAATTGATGATAAATCAAGCACACCAAAATTTAAAGTATTTGCATGAAAAATATAATAAAAAGAATATAAAGAATGATAGAGAATAAATAAACACCCGAAATTATTAAGATTAAACTTTTACAAAATTTATCGTAATTATTGTCTATTTTATGATACAGCTAATTAAAGTTATTTATCATTTTTTCCGTCATTTTATATATATAAAAAAACTTCAACAGTTTTGTGCTAGATAATTGAGTTGCATCGTTATTAGACAAAAATAAATAAATAAATAAATAAAAATTCTCTAGATGTTGAATAGACCATTTTTGTGAAATTTACTTGACAAATTTTTTTCCAACCCCTCACAAATGAATTCTTACAAAATTTTGAACCCTCTAATTATATAATGTATTTTTTCATTATATATATATATATATATATATATATATATATATATTCCAATGTAAGAATATATTAAGGTGAAAAAAATATCATAGTTTGAGGAAAAAAATGTCCTTATATTACTCAAGAATAAATATTTTTGACCGTAGAATCATAATGCATATATTCATACTGTGTTATATCGATAAAAAGCAAACATAAATGATAATATTACATTGATGTTAAGCTTATATAAATATATACTTTTTAACAAATTAAACCAATAAAAGTGTGATTGCTCAATCTAATTAATTTTGTGATGTTAGTAGGATATGTTTTTAACTAATTTAACATGCACAGTGGTAAAGAGAGGGGTGTGTGTGTGTTAAGGGTAAGAGGATGTGTAATTAATATTTCAGTCCTATATTTTATTCCAATATTTTAATATAATATTATACAAGTTTAAATACATTGTCAGTCTAATATTTTATGAATTTTTATGTTTTTAATTTAGAACTTTTTAGTTTTCTTATTAACATGGTTTTATAAAAATTTGATATGTAGCATAAAATTGACATAATTATATTTTAATTAGTCAGGAATATCACACCATAATTTAATAATTAATAAAATAAAATTATGAATTAAAAAATGAAACACTATAATTAAAAATAAAACAAAAAGTTTCCAAAGAGATAAAAAATTATATTTAAATATAGATAAAGGCTAATGAATATCTTAAGAAAAAACTTAAAGCAGAAGATTTTTATCAAAAGAATGAATAATAATTTTTTTTCATAATACTATCTAACGTAATTTTAATAATTTTTAATAAATATCTTAAATCACTGATTAATAAGATCCTTAAATATATTCTAAATTATGTTTTTGTATTTTTATAAGAATCTTTTAAAAAAATAGTCTTTGATATAACTTTTTTAAAAAAGTTATTATTTTTAATTACATATTTACTCTTTATTATCGAATCTTTCTAACTTATTTATAATTAATATAATAATAAACTTGAAATATAGATAAACTTAAAATATTGTAATTAATTTTGAAAAATTAATATATTAAGGGTTTTTAATAAATTTTTAAAAAAATATTAATAAAAAGGATTTCAGAAAAAACATCTATTACTTAACTAAGAAGTAAAGCATTAAATGTAAGTCCAGCACTTAACTATGATTAATAAAAATTGATTTCCAAATATGAAGTGCCATGGAATTCGGCACCTATACTGCAAGCTGTAACAGTTCTTGACTCCCATACTTAACTATGAAGAAGAAGAATTTTGGTCTACCTATAATAAATGGTGTTCAAAGACATTCCTACAAATTTGTAGTTGTAATAATTATTTGACAGGTTATTTATTTATCTAATATTTTAGATAATTATTTAAGGAAAAACATATTTATTACGTTCAATATTTATGTTTCACAAGATAAAAAAAATGTATTTAATTATATAATAAAAAAATATGTTTTATCTTAGAAGAAGAATAGTGTATATTGAGAATTTTCAAAACCTAGGATTCAAACTCTAGTCATTTTACATACAACCTAATAGCTCTCATCACTTGATATATTTTCCAAAGTTGAATAAATAGTTGACTGTGTGTAATACCCTTATCTCAAAATCTGTATAATGTATAAATTATTTTTAATCATTTAAAATAAAATATCATTTGTAAAATTTAATGAACTAATTATAGTAAATTAATGAAAACTTCTATTAGATATAGTATCTTGTATAAATAGTTCGATATAAATCAATATAAATGATACGACGGTAATTTTAAAAGGGCTAAATTTAAAACATAATCAAACAATTCTAGTTAAGAAATTAAACATGCATTCTATAGATCTAGTATATTAATTTACAAATCATTTGTCAAAATATATGGGACTTAAAATAATAATTACATTACCAAAATATTTACAACACATAAACATACAAGTCTTAGAGCAGTCTTTTCCAAAACCAACTACTGAAGATCAGTCCTATTCATTTCCAGCGTCCCAACTCTCTATCTCAGTTAAGTTTTATGAATCCAGATCCTCGTCTGATCCCAGGTACAGATTGCCTGAATAAGCTCTAACCTCTGTACCAGTGACGCGTTCAAAGATTCATCTGGACGGTCTTCCGAGATAATCATAATCGTGGTAGGTAAATAGGTACATGAGAGCTACCGGGATCCTAACCGTACCTCTATACATATATACATAAAGTCTGATGTATTCTATTCTTAGGAAAATCAAATGGAATATTATAAGAGTAATCCATCTCTATCATAACAAAAATCCTAGATTCATCTTCTACAAGTACAACAAATTTAAAATGACATACTCTTTGATATTCATTAAATACATAATTTAACCTAAAATATACAGAACTATCTATTAATCTAATTTTTCCTTGAGGTTCCGTCATCTTGGGTTCCTGAAAATTTTTAGTAAGGATGAGCATCTATTCTATCCTTTACAAACATTTAGCATAAAATCATAATTTTAACATAAATACAACACATTCAGTTTCATGAATTTATATTCACAAATATGTTCACATCACACATAACAATCAACAATTTATTATCCATTTTCCTTTCTTTTATTCCAACATGCACTCCACTATGATCATAGATACCGCTGCCTCCAGCACTTTTTGAGGTCTTACTTAACTAAGTAAATAGTCGTCAGTTAGCCCATGCTCACAGATACAACATGTACAATAATCCGGCCCCTTAGCAAAGACATAGTCAGGAGTCTAGTCAGGAAACGAGTGTGAGGCCATGCGATGCATTCGCTCTTAGAAAGAGTGTATACATATATGCGAATGTTGTTCACCACCCTATATTTTTCTTAAATTTTCATCGTCTCTGGACTTTATAACCTCAGTGTATCTCTGTAATTATTTACACTAGATCAAATCCATATCCGACTCTTAGGTCATTCTCAAAATTATTTTCTTTCTTACTCATCAGATCGTGCTTAGTAAAGCACTTCCAAACTAAGTTCATTCCACGCATACATTTATTGATACAATTTCAACCATAAATCTTTGATATCAACTTCATTACCTTATATCATTTTACTCAATATATTTCATAAAATCATACAAAACCACTCAGCAAATTCCATAATATTCCATATCAAGTACTCATTATACAATATAAATAAGCATACATCAGCCCCTTAGCCCAGACAATCAATCATTCTAAATAATCAAACAAACATATCTTCATTCACACTCTACACAACAGATATCTCCATCATCTATTCTCATATCATATTCACCTAACAGTGTTGTATGAGTATAAATAAATATTTTACTATAACGATAAAATAGAGCTTTCCTTACCTCGAAGATGAGCTTTCAGAGAGATGTTGAAAAAGGATTAAAGGTTACAGATGGAAGTTCACCTTTTGTATCAAGAGATACCCATAAGAACAAAAACATGAAAGATGATCGAAAAAATAAAGTTTTACTCAAAAAAACTTACCTAAAATCACTTAGCTTCAACGTCCAATTATGAAGAGAAATATGAGTTTCTGAGGCTTTTATCTAGGTAAAAGGAAGAGGGAGTTCATAGAAAACTAGAGAGAGGAATGTGAGTTTGAAATAGAATAAATTTCTCATATGAAAAATCTCTTAAATACCCTTCAGCCTGTGTGTTCTTGCTTGAGCGAGGGATATCTCGCTTGAGCGACGAATATCTCGCCTGGGTGAGATATACAGACAGTGGTCTCGCATCCTCTTTTCTGATATGCTCACTTGAGCGAGCTCCATCTCGCCTAAGTGAGATAGTGTCCAAAGAACATACCATTTTTTCCTGTGGGTCCTCGCCTGAGCGATCCATCTCGCTTGGGTAAGATCCTTAGTTTGCCTGAGCGAGATTACTCTGGGAGAGGTGATGATTGGGTCAAATTTATCTCATCTCGCTTGAGCGAGATAGTTTTACAACTTTGTATTTGTGCACGCTCAATCTCGTCTAGGCGAGATTTACCTCGCCTGAGCGAGATCTTTTGCACCAAAACTCTTATAAAAATCCTTTGGACTTACATCTAATTACATTCTAATACTATGTAATATTAAAAAAAATATAAATTATCAAAAACTAAAAAAATGATGTTATAGTGTGAGTACTTTTATAACACTTTTATTCTCTTTTTCTTTTTCTTTTTGGTCAAAATTGAGTTTTATAAGTGGTTTGGCGTTTCAACTATTGGGAGCGTGGACTTGTGTTTGTGAGGGCCTAGCTTGATCCTTCTAGCAAGTAAACAAAGAATTTTTTTAACTAGAAACTAAAACAAATCAAGACAAAAAAAAAAAAAAAACAAGGAAAATGCTCTTTACATGTTTTTTTATTAGTTATATTATCTTTATAATTTTTTATGTTTTAATTAAAATACATCCTTATGTAAGATAAAATATTTAAATTAATGAAACACATTTTAAATAACTTTGATACTTTATTTTTAAAATATTTTCAAAATACTCTTTTGGAATTAGATTTCTAAAAGAACGTTGGAAATTTATAAAATTAAAATTTTAGAAAAACAAAAAAGAAACACGTTTGAAAGGGGCTAAGGGTCTCTCTAGTTACTACATGAATGCCTAAGAGATAGAAAAATACATCCATTTATTAGTGGAGCCCGAAAAATATATGGCTAGATAACATTTTCTCATTCGACTGAAACTGCATAATCCAAAAAGCAATTTTAAGATTTGGGTATGTTTTAAAGGTTTTTGTTTTGTATGGGTTACAATACAAGAATGGTTACCACAAGGTTATGATGATTATAGCATGTTATTAAAATTTGAATTAGGAGCTAATTCAAGATTTGAGAATTTATGTTTTGAACTTAGATAAAACGACTTGCAAGCTTGTAGCTTCTAATTATAAAGTTAGTTTTGTTAATTTTTCGTTAACAGCTTGTAGTTATATAAATAACTTAAAGAATTAAAATTGTTTGACAAACTAACTATGCATTTAGCTTATTTGTGTTAAATAACTTAAGAAGACATGTAATATTATAATATTAAAATTAATTATTATTATTTATTTATTTATGATTAGTTAATTAAATAATTATATACATAAATAAATTTCTCTTAATATATATTTAAACATGAAAATTTTTATATATATGTTTTTTAATATAAAATATATTTGGATAGAATAAATAGAGAAACAAATGAAAAAATAGAGAAAAAATGATTGAGATTGTTGTGAACATAAAGAGAATAAAAAAGACTAAAATTAATGCATATACATCAAATTTTAATTGTATAACAAATAAATTATCTTTATTTTTAAAACAAAAAGTAGAAATGTCATAAAAAAATTGATAGCTAAGTTTTGAAAGTTAAAACATTACTTTAGCTAGCTTTTGAGTTATAAACTTTTTTCATTTTATATTTATCAAATAACTTTATAAGCTTAGTAATTGAGTCAATAAGTTACAAATTTTTAAATAAATTATATTTTTTTTAACCAAACATAGCCTTAATTAATTAATTTATTTATTTAAAATATTTTAGATAATTTAGAGTCATAACTTTTTATTATATATTTCAAATTGGTTGTTGACCTACAAACATGAGATTTTTATCTTGTCTCCCACACCAATACGAGACTTCTTCCTACCACTTTCTTTGAACTCAAGCTAGCTTTAACCTAGTTAAAACTCACATTTTAATCACTTTTTTAGCGTTGACTTTTAAGTTTTGGCCTCTTTCAGGTCATGCTTTTGTTCTTATTGCTTGAATTTTTTTATAATGTCACAAGTCTATTTTTTTCTTTTATGTTTTTTTTTCTCAAATACTTATTTAATAAATTCTTGTCACATGAGAATTTAGCAAGTGTTTGAAAGAGTGTGTGAGGAGAGGAATTTATAAAAGTAATTTATAACTTTTATAAACTATTTTAGTTTATTTTAAATAAAATTTTTGGTATAAGTTATTCTGATTAATTTTATATTTTAATTTACATCATAAGCTCTTCTATATAAAACTTTATTGAATAAATAATTAAATTACTAACATTACACATTCTTATCAAATAAATTTAACTATAAAATTTATTAAAACAAGTTCAGAAGAGTTATTTTAATAAATTCTTTATAAAAAAAACTAAAATATAATATAATAAATTGTAAAAGTTATAAACTATTTTCGTAGACTTTTCGCAAATTCTTTCAAATAGCCTTTATGAGCAAGTCACAAAGCTAAATCTCTAAGTGGAGCTGTCTAGAATCTAGTGTAATGAACAAAAATCGCATGAAAATTCCAGCCCTCGAACTTTGACGAACTGTGGCCTGACAGAAACTAATTTATAAATTCTGAGATTTAAAGCTGTAACACGGTACAAGTTACACAACGTTTATTGGTGATTTCCCTCTGAAATGGGAATTAAATGATGACAGCTCACAACATGTCGCATTAGAACTATATTCCTATTTATTGCTTCACTTGGCACTATCTGTTGTGTCAGTAATCGTTTATAAAATATGCCATTGGGAAACAATTATCAAATACTGATTTTCCAACAAATACCAGCTGTAAAATTGTTCCTTTGATTTTCCTGGTCCTGTCTGAGCAAAAATATGAAAGATAAAATATAAAACTAACAGCAAATAATCCGCACTTGAATATCAAGTTCAAGACCAAAATCGTACATCGACAATTAAAATTGAGAACACTATTCACTCTTTTGTTTCTTGCGGTTATAGAGTGCATGAACATAGTCAGATAAAGGCATCAATTGATAATTGAAGCGCGTTGCAAGAGCAAGATATGCACAAGATAGGCCCACATACAGTTTGAACCAAAAGAGAGAAAAAAAGGTTAAATACGTAAACAGGGAAGTAAAAAAAACTATCACGGTAAAAGAGAGAAGGCTCTTAAATGTAGAAATTTCCTTTTCATTTAGTTGGTTAGGGAAATGACCTTGAATCTTGAAATCTGAAAGCAATTGGTCCTTGATCTGAAATGTATTGATTAGCCAAGAAGCAGCTTTAGTTTCGGACGCCGGAATCTCCTCTGCAGGAATACGCCTAATGTGCAGGTGCACTTCTGAAGGGTCAACACCAAAAACATTGTCTAGAAAAGAAGGGCAGTGATTCTTGTATGCAATTGTCACATCGTATACTGCATGTAATCGAGTGAGAAGGTTCAATAGACTATTGCATAACGGATTTTGAAAGGAGTTACAACATAAAGACAGTTATAATAGTATTGTGCAAATCAGTAACTGATATGTCAAAAGATCATTGAATACATGGTATGAGCACACTTGGATATGTGAACTAATAATATTACATCATCTGTTTTCTTATCAACTTATCATCGATCCTTAAAATTGGTATTAAATATTTAAAGATAATTAATTTTTATTAAAAATATATATTTCTTACACTAAAAATATAAAAGCATATAATCATTATGAATTGACTTAGTATCTTATTAAAATGTCCAGAAATTATAAAAGAAACCTGCATCCAATGAGCCTCGTAGAACTTCTAAGCAAGCATGAAACCCCTTTGTTTTCGGAAGTAAAACATTTGTCAGCACAGGGAGCCCAGCTTCAGCAGCAAATTTTTTACCATCTTTACTCTTCTTTTCCCTACATAAAAAGCGAACAGTTTGTCAGATGTGCTCCTATATTGAATTTTATTGTCTATATGAAGGGTATAATATGATACCCAAATTTTAGTATGCTAGTCAAAACACAACATAAAATGCACACAGAAAAAATGTCAAAGTAAATTTTGGAATTGAAATGTGGATTTTATTATCAAATGATGATAAAAACACTTGGAAATTAAAAGATAAGATCTAAGGTAAGAGGGATATCAGGTAGTACGTATAATCGGTTCCTTCAGGAAAAATAGCTAGCCATAAAGGATCGTGAGGATCCTTCAAGGTTGAAAGCTTTTGGTGCAATATTTGCTCATCTATCTCCCACTTCCTCTCCACCGCAATGAACTCCAGAATGTGAAATCCCCAACCAAAGATAGGTAGTTTCATCAAGCTGCTCTTAAGGATGTATTTTATGCATCCCAATCTTCCTTTTCGAAGTGCAAGATCCCACAAGTACATCCAATCAACCTCAGTTCTGTGATTAGCAATAAGTAAAACCCGTTCCTTCATTGGAATACTATCCCCAGAAAAGACAACTTTTGTTTTGTTTATCTTTTCGAATAGAGAAGGCCACAGAGCTAGCCAAAGTCCAAAGATGAATGACACTGTCTTCCTACTACAACGTATGCTGAAAAGCCGCAATCCTACCACTGCCACTGGCGTAAAATAAACTAAACACATAAAAGCTGTGGAAAGAAATACCACTAAACATATCAGACCCCTTAAAAACCTAAAAGGGGTCAAAGGGCGGTGCTTTAATCTACTTTCAGATTTGACAGGACTGCTACCTTCCATCTTCTTCAAGAAACTGTTGAAAAACCTCCCTTCTGCAATAATGTATTTTAATGTTATTCGATAATCCCTAAAATTCTGCACAAGTATTAACAACAATGACATAAATCTACATTAATAAGTATTTATTGAAAAGGAAAATGTTTGTTATATTAAAAACACAAAAATCATTTCATACTTATTTTGTATGTAACTAAATTAGTAGTATTTCATAGGGTATATTAAATGCTTCTTAACTAGTGTCCTTTAATAGGATCCGTTGTCAATAAGTTAAATGGGAAGTAACGCATGTAGTATTTGCAACGAGTTCCTCCCATATCCAGGAAAAAGCAGAAATATGAGAACAGTCACTTGATTATAATTTCTCCACTATACAAGTTGGGCAATCCTATATTCACTGAAATAATAAAAAGAGAAGAGAAAATCCAATCGTAAAACTCAATGAAATCTAAATGCATGGTTTCTGATGTCCCACCATTGAGAGGGCAAGGTTTCAGGTTGGTTCCTATTTTTAAAGTAATCTCCGAATTCCAAAAGATGATCTTCCAGCCTCAGTTAATCTCAAAATTTGTAGCATATTTGCTGTATAAAAGTTACATATGGGTTGAAAGTGATGCTTTTCCAAAAATATAAGTTCAGTATTCCTTTCAGCAGAGACATTCCCAGGTAGCAGAGGAACAAGACAGTAAATACCGATCCCTTTTAAATGCGGAATGATTAATTGCACAGTAACCTAAAATCTTGTAAACAATACATTCCAATTTAAGAGTCTAGTACCTTGACACAGCAACTTGCAAAGAAGGTGAAATGTCAAATCATCAACCATCGACACAGTAAAATACCCATGCAAACTTGTTAAATGGCAAGTTCGTTTCACAAAGAAAAGCATTTTTCTTCATAGGTTTAGTTTCCCTCGGCGTAAAAAATGGTATCATTAGTGGAGAATGTCATAATTCATAAGCATAAAAAAGCATAAAGCGGAAAAAATACAAAATTATTCGAGGTACAGTAGTAAGAGACAGAAAACACCTCTGAAATAACACGGGATTCTTGAAACTTTCAAGACTTCATGCTTGCAACATAAGATGTCTGCTTCGCAGTCACTTTCGCTTACACTACACTCTCAAATTAAACTTTACACCATAAGCCCTCATATAAAAAACTTATTTAATAAACACCTAATTAAATTATTTACCTAAACACTCTCTGAAGGTACGTTTAAAAGAGAGTCTATTAAGAGCCTGCGACAAAAACTTAGGACTCTCGTACGCCCTTTTTTAACTTATTTAAACAAGTTTATGCTATTTTCAACTTATGTTTGTAATTCTCTTATATAATCAGAGCTTACTGAATAAGCACATAATTAAGCTATTATCCAAACACTCCCTAAATCTAAACGTTCTACTAGTGATGACAAATTTAAACCCATTTTAACACATCGATTTCTCGCAACAATAAAGACCCCAATCCCCTTTCCTCTTATTGGTGAGCATGTACGTTTCGAATCTCCAGTCCAGTTAGCGAAGTTCGTGAGATTATACTATGATAAGTGACAGCCGGTAAACAAGACACATCATCATTGTATTTGCAAGAACTAAAAATTGTAACCCCCTTTCTTGAATTTAACATTTAAAATCATCAAACAAAAAAGGGAATTGAGATTGAATTAGGAGAAGGCAATTAATAGGGAAGGAAACAGAACCTAAAACATTTATGAAAGGACCTGAAGTGAATCATGAACTGATAAACAAGTGAATATAATAGCGAGTTGAATCCAAAGAAGAGGTATAGGTAGGTATAAATAAATATATAAATATATGAATATGAGTTGTTGACTTAGAAGTTAGAACTCACCGTGCAAGGGAGATTCTGAAATATGAATCGGTTGCAAATTGTGTTTGTAGAAAAAGAGTTGGATGATGAATGAAACAGGAAATGCGAATCTGAAATTGGTATACGGTAGAGTTAGAATCAGAAGCGGTGAAGCACAGGGAGATGCGAAGAAGAGAAGAGAAAAGAAAAGAGATAGCATGCCATTGCCAACGGATTTGGGTCCACTTTGGGATCCAGATCCTGTTGTCCCTGCCTCCACTTATATTCTCATTTACTCATTTTATGTTTTTTATTTATTACTGCGTGTCTGCATTTATTCTTATTTATCCGTTAAACTTTATTTTTTATTTTTTATACAAATATTCAAATAATGTCAGTCATATTCTTTACATGTATAAAAAGTGAGAACGATTGAATAAAATGAAAATTATTCAATATGGTTCATTCACTTTTTTATTTATCAATTAAGATAATAACATAAAAAATTTTAAAAATGATTTTCCTTATTTAATATTAATATGTCTTTTATAAAAATGGAATTTTTTATCCTCTTGGAATTTGAAAATAACAAATAAATAAACTTTTACATTAAATATTATAAAATAATAAGTGAAAATATATTTAAATTTTAGATTTATTTAACATACTTTTTGGAATTTATTTATTTTTAAATAATATTTTTTTTGAGAAAAATACTACTAGCATAGTAGTGTTAAATATTCTTTACTCAATATTTCAAGTTATTGACGATAATATCCTATTATATGTTTACATGAAGGACACTTTAGTAAATATGATAAAATGGGAAATAATAGAATAGAAGAAATAATTAAAATAAGACTAATAAATATAAGGTATATTTTATCTTATTTTATATTTAATATATATATATATATATTAAAATAACGAGTAATATGTTATAGAATAAAAATAATATTACAAAGTAAAATAAAATTATCATTTCTATTAATTAATAATAAAAATAAGAATAACATAATGTATCTAATTTTCTTATGCTACCTCCTCAATATATCCAAAGTGTAGCACACAAGACTTGACAAGTGACACCAACCGCATTTCTCTTGCTTCTAGAATGGAAACGCTTATCATTATTATGGTGGAATGTTGCTGTTGGCGAATCATTCGAGGAAGCTTTCCCAAAAACCTCACAAGGGAGAATGGCATTGGTAATAAACACCCATGATTGGAGTTTGATGGTTTCCATGGCGTTAAGTACAAATTGTCGACACAAGTTATTCTCCTTCCAATCATATAGTACTCTCTTTCTTTGTTCTTGGGACAAAAATTGCAAGACTCTTATACTTTCAGCAAACTATTCTTCTAATGGCTGTATAGGAATATATGATCAAACATTAATAAATAATATATTTGTTAAAAATATTAAATGCCATGTTATTTTGTTAATTCAATTAATTGTTTAATTTTTATAAAAGTTATATAATTTAAACTTAGTTTTTATAATTCTTTTTATGATATAGTCTCTTCTTTTTAATAAAATTATTTTTAATCCCTGCTAATTGATATAATCTTAATTAATATGGTTTATTGAAATATTATCATCGAGTGTTAATTTTTAATTATACTACATTAATAGAAATTATATTTTAACAAAAATGTTTATAAACTAATTATATAATTTGCGTAGAAATTAAATATTTAATTAAATCTATTTGTTTTATACCATATATATTTTTTATCCAAGCTCTAAGTAAGAAAGAAATTTAAAAACTATAAATTAAGTTGTAATAACTTTTATTAATTTATTCCATATTTGATGATTTTTTTTTTTGCTAATGCATACTCGATGATATTTAATGTGTGATAATTTATAATTTTAATAAACAGTTATTGTATATATGCCTTATTACATGCTCTTTGACATATGTTAACAATTTTTTAACTTCATAAATAAATTTAAAAAATAAAATATAATAATTTTTAAAAAAAATATATATTTATTATACTTTTAAAATTTTAATGCAATGATTGTATTTTTTTTAGATAAAATTTTATAACTTTTACGTGATTAAACTCAATTCTTAAATAAATGACTATATTAGTTAAAAGTCTTTCTCTCCGAAAAAGGTTTTCTTGCATTGTAAAGAGAGACTCTTCCTCTTTCTCTGCTAGGATTTCTCAACCCTAGAATTTCATACTAAATGCTTGTGTTGTCGTGCTTTTGACGGGTCGATTAAGCAGGTTATTAAGAGGCATCATAAAAAGGCTTCCATTGTGCTGTGATCTAGAGGTAAAGGAAAGCTAAAAGCATGAATCCTTTAGAGGAAGATGTTCAGTCTAAGGAAGAGTTGGATCTAATGGTTAGAAGCACAAAGAAAGTCAAGATGAACTCATAAAACATCATGAATATGGTGGATCTGCTAGCACAATGGAAGAATAACAATGAGGTCCTCTCAAACCAGGTGCATTCTTTCCCTAAATATCCTCTTTGCATGTCATATAAGGATAAAGTTATGATTGGTAATAACATGGATTTGACTTTTAATGATAAAGAAATGATAAAGTTTGTTTTGGACGAGTTAAATATTTTTCAAGAGTTAGATGACATGGACACATACAAGAATGAGGTACGAAATCTCTGCCCTGAAATAAAAGTGCCCCAATAGGGCTATGAACTCTGGTGTAATCCGTGGAAGTTCATTCTGATTGTGAAGTTTTTAGGTAAAAACATTTCTTTCAACTTCCTTAATTCGAAGCTTAATAATATTTGAAGTAAAAATGGTAAACTTAAAAAATTTTGGATCTCAATAATGAATTCTTTTTGGTAAAATTTGAAAATCTTAAAGATTATAAATATGCCCTATTTGAAGGCCCCTGACTAATATTAGATCATTACCTCTTTGTTCAGAGGTGGAGTCTTTCTTTAGGCCATAAGATTATCGTCTTATGGTATGTTCAGGAGGAGGTTTTTAGAAGGAAAGAGAGGGGAGGACATATTTTTAATTTAAATTAAAAGAATTATATATTATTTATGATGATAAATATATTATTAATATATTAAATTTTTGTTAATATATTAATTTATAATTTTTATTTTTAAAAAATATTAATTATAAATATTTATTTAAAATATAAATTTATGCCCTCTGCTTCTCTCTCCTCCAAAACCTCAATTCCTAAATAACCCTTAGGAAAATTGCAGTGTGGGTTCTTGTTCTTGATATGCCTCTAGAACTATATAATGAAAAAAAAATTTAGCAGGTTGGTGCCTGCTTAGGGAATATGTTAAAAATAGACCCTCACACTTCCTTAATCTCTAGAGGTAAATTTGCTGGACTCTGTATCGAACTAGACCTCACTAGAAAGTTGGTTTCTTCCTTTATAGTTTTGAGTTAAGAGTTTACGGTCGAGTATGAGAGGTTGCACTTGATTTGCTTTCATTGTGAAAAATATGGGCATAAGGCAAAGTTCTGTAATGAAAATGTTAAACTTAACCAAGGAAATACAAAACAAAGTTCTTTACCTATTAGCAATAGTATAGAGAGAGAAATTGATCCTGGTAATCCATAAGCCCAAGTTAGGGATAGTAATCAAGATAGTTATAAGGATAATAATAGGGAAGGACATAATAGATTTGGTCCATGGATGTTGGTTAAAAAACTTATTAGGAGGAAAACAGGACAAATCAAGAATAATAGTAACCCATTTAGTTCTAGTAAAGGTAAGGAGTCTCCTAAAGGCTTTAGGTTTGACTTCTTAGGTAACTTCTATGAGGATCTTAATAAGGAAACATGTATTGATAGTCAGAATTTGGAGTTTACTAGTTTTGGGATATGTGCTGAAAATAAAAGTGAGGGTGTTTCCCTTAAATCTAAGTAGTATAGCAAAAGCCCTTCTAATCATAATCCTCAATCTAGTTCTAAAAAGCCACCCAAGACAAAAGTTAAAAACAAAATAGAGAATTGTGGGGGTGATTTTAATGCTGACTCTGTGAATAGAAACCAAGAATTGTCTAGTACTTTCTCTACCAACCTAGATAAGGAAAGTCAAGATAATATCTTCCGGTTAATGAGTAATGCAAAAAGAATTAGAGAATAGTGTCTCTAAAGGTAGGTCTATTCAGGATTTAGTGAGAATGCACCTTAATATAGCTTGGATGCTTTAGCTAGCAGAACCCCTTGATAATTCCTTTGATATGGATGTTGACCTAAAAATTAAGTCTAAGAGTGGGATACATAGTAGATTTATTAATCCCTTGCCTTTGGACTACAATTTTGTGAAGGACCAACATCTTAGAGATGCTTTTTAAACTTTTTTCTCCATATTGATGAATTGTTTTTTCTATAATTGTAGAGGTAATGGTAATAAAATCTTTGCTAAATTACTAAATGACTTAATTAAAATTCATCACCTAGATTTCATTGCTTTATTTGAACTTAGAGTTGTCTTGATAGGAGTGACAAAATTATTAAAAAAAATAAAAAAATTAGATGGTTCAGTCAAAGTTGATGCCATAGATTTTTCTAGAGGTATTTGGTGTTGCTAGAATACCAAGAGGATTACAACCTCTATGATTTCTAAAATTAAATTTGTAGTTAACCTTAAAATTAGGAATGTTGATTAGTCTGACTGGATTTTATCTTCTATATACATTAGCCCAAAGCATCAAGCCAGATTTGAATGCTGGAACGAGTTAATATAATAGACTTTAGTAAATTTGTCCAGAGCTCTTGGTGCTTAGTAGGAGTCTTCAACTCAATAATATTTTAATTTGTGTATTATTTGATGTTTAGGGTATATATTTCATAAGGCCTTTTCCTAAGTCCTTAAATAATTATATTTTTGTGGTTGCAGATTATGTTTTCAAATGGGTAAAGGCCATAGCGCTACTCACAAATGATGCTAAAACAGTGGTTAAGTTTTTAAAGAACAATATTTTTGGAACTCCTAGAGCTATTATTAACAAAATATGGTGTCACTCATAAGATAACTACTCCTTATCATTCTCAAACTAGTGGTCAAGTTGAGATATCTAATAGGGAATTGAAAAAAATCTTAGAGCAAATTGTCAATAATTCTAAGAAGGATTGGTTTGTAAAATTGGATGATGTACTCTGAGCTTATCATACTGCTTTCAAAACCCCTATTGATATGTCTTCTTATTGCTTAGTTTTTGATAAAGTTTTGTCACTTATCTGTTGAGCTTGAACACAAGGCTTATTGGTTATTTGAAATTCTTAAATTTTGATTCACAGATTATAGGTGAAAAGAGGTTGCTACAACTCAATGAATTGGATGAGATGTATCTTGAGGCATTTAAAAATACCAAACTCTACAAAAAGCGCACTAAGAAGTGGCATGATAAGCACATCACTCACGGAGAATTTCAAGTAGGAGACAATTTTAATCTACAACTCTCAATTGAAGTTTTTTCCTGGAAAGCTAAAATAAAGGTGGTATGGATTGTACAATGTACTTAAAGTTCTGCCGTATGGAGTACATGAGGTGTCTAAACATGGAGAGAAACCATTCTAAATCAACGAGTTAAGAGCTAAGTTGTACATCAAGAATGTGACTCTTTTAGGTCATACCAGGAACCTTCATTAGCCTAAGCAAGACGTCAAATATTATTAAGCTTTATTTACCCGCATTATTTTTCATCTTTTATTTTAATTTTTGTTGTATTCAAAATAATAGAAAACTTTTAAATTTTATTAATTATATATATTTTAAAAAAATACTTTTAATCTTTTAATCAATATTCTAAAAACATTGGTTAGTATTTTTTTTATTGGTACACTAATTCTCGTCTTTAAATTTAGTTTAAGCATTCAAAATTAGTAATTATTTATTCAAAATATTTATTTAATTGGAAATATAAAAGTGTATTAAATATTTGGCTAAATTATATGTATAGTTTTTATAGTAGACAAATATCTATAAATAAATTAGTTTCTATACTTAAAAAAGTTACATTTTAGTTTTTAAATAATTGTTTTGTTATGTTTTATTCTGTGAGATTTACAGTTTAATCTATATCAATATAAGAACATTAATTATAAGAAAGTCTAAATCATAATAAAAGACTCGTGAAGGGACTAGAACATTAGTTGTAGTAAGAATATAGAATAAAACATAGATTTTTTTAAATATAAAAATTAATTTGTAAACATATCAAATATAATAACTAAATATATATTTTAACTAATTATAATTTTAAAAAATTATACAATTTGAACTTGAGTATCTTTTTTGAGTGTTTGTATAATTTTTGTAGGAATTAAACACTTAATTAAATGTATATATATATATATATATATATATATATTAATTTTTATAATATTTTAAAAATATAAGAAATGAAATATTTATTATATTTGAAATGTGAAATTTACACTATTATTCAAAATTTTATAAAATAAACTTTATTATATGAATGAATTCGTAAATTTTTTTTATCATAATATAAGTAAACAATTCTTATATATGACTCAAAATTTCATTAGTTAGTCTTTTATTATTTTTTAATAAATTAGATAAAAAAATTATATTTAGGCATATCTAATTTTTTTGGTCTTATTATATCGATTCAAAAAGATTAGTATATCTAAATATTTTTTTAATTGTAATAACAAGTCATTATCATATGTAAATTATTATTAGTATTTTATTAACTATAATTTTTATTTTTTAATTTATTTATATATTTACTAAATTTATAAATTTTAGCAATAAATATATATTATCTTAAATCACAAATAATATTTGACTTAAATATGAGTTTTCAGTATTTTTAAAATTGATGATTCTTATTTGGTGGTTATTTTTAACTTTTTTTTAGTCATCTATCCTAGGGTTAACAACAAAATCAAGAAAAGTATATACAACAAGATTACAAAATTCATATACGAATAAAAGAAACATAATACAATTGATTCAAATAAATAAATAAAAGAGAAAGGGATTAAATAAATAGAAATAAGACTACACAAATTTGTACAATTAATTATCAAAGGCTTGATTTTTTAAAATAATCTCTAGTGGAGTCGCCATCTGTCGTAATCGAGCGATCATCACGGTACGGTGAAAACATGTTTAAAAAAAATATCTTTAAAGAACAAAAATGCTTTCTAAAATGTAAGAAGAGTCGCCACCAAAATTTATTAAAAAAAACCTTGAAAAAACTTTGAAAAATGATCTTTGAAACAAAAAATGAGTTCAAGAATTATTTACATGTAGGAAAGGTATTAGTACCCTACAACATCCGTTTAAATAATAGTTATCTTTAATTAATTGTGTAAATTTAGTTCAATTTTGAAAAATATTTATTTAACCAAAAAATAATAAATGTTTGCTATCTTATTTTGGAAAAAAAAATTTATTTATTGAAATATTTTTTGATATCTTGGCAAAGAAAAAATTTATTTTGAAAATTGTTTTGACTCGATAGGTTTGATTTTCGCGCCTACGTATCTCCTAGTGCTATGGGAACTCAAAGTCACGTAGTTTTACCATAAAAATTTTAAAGTTGGTCGATAAAGATTAATAAAAGAAAATTTATTTTTGAGATTAAAATTATTTTATAAGATATAATATTTAGGATACAAGATAACGCATTTATATATGTATCATACAAGAAACAATACAGAAGGTAAAGGAATATCAAACAACTATATTACAAATCATTAAAAAAAATTTATTTGTAAATGAAATATTTGAATTTATATTTAACTTATGATTAATGTTGAAAAAGAATTTTCAGATAGCGTAAGCTATATATAAATCACTTATAATTTTTGAAAAATTGAAGACAAAGTAAATCACACATCAATATTGCAAAAAAATTGTATAAAAATAAAATAAAAAAATAATAATATTATAAATAAATAAATAAAATTGAAAAATTTATGTTGAACTAAATAAATAAAAAAATTAAAAGAGAAAAAAATAAAAAAAATTTGTACTCAAAAAAATAAAAAAGGGTAAAAAGGTTCAAAATTTAAAATTTTTAGATTTGATAGGAGAATGATTTTAGGGTTAGGGGTATGCTTTTCTCCAAGAAAAAAAAAACTATGGTAGGGTAGAGGTGAGGTTAATGGAGGCCATGATTTTAGGTGGTAGATGTTAGTATGAGAGAGAGGAAGAGAAAAGAAGAAGGATAGGGAAGAAACTTCAATGGTAAGTTTTGTGTTTGAGGATGATGATAAATGAGAGAATAGGAAAAATGATTGACGGAGAGGTGGTGGATCTTGTGTACTTGTTATGGTTTGGAGGAGAAAAAATGGTTGGAGAAAGGGTAGATATTGGGTGGTATGGTTTAGAAGAGAGAAAAAGAGAAAGAATGGTAGAGGAAGGAGACTCTTTAGTGGTGGGTTGCCAAATTCCGATGGAGGCATGGGAGTGGTGGTCATGCGGAGTGGAGGGTGGTGGCTAGCCGTTGCAGGTGGCAACCAGCGACAGTTTGTAAAAAAAATGAAAATAAAAATAAATATTATAGGGTTGAGTTGATATATGAAATACTCATTCAGTAGAAGGAATATGTAAATAAATAAATAAATTTATATAATGATAAAAACTTACTTGAAAATTTTGCACCCTATTCTTGCTTGCTTTTGTTATTCCTTTCTTTCACTATCTTTCTCTTTTCTATATTTTTATCAAAAAGTCCAATTAGCCCAACTCTAGCCCTAATGCATGTGAGTTAGGGTCAAAAAGCCATGTGGGCCAAAAAGCTCCATAAATCAAAAATTTTATGGGCTAAAAAGTTCATTGGGTCAAGGTTAGAGTCAAGGTTTCAAGGACCAAAAAATTTTAACAATTGCAAATTTTTAACCCAAATTTAATTTCATAATTAATTATTAATTATTAATGCAATAACAACAACATAGAACATAAAATGACTTATTTAAAGCATTTCAAAAATTTAAAGGATAAAAATAAAATTAAATTAAAAGATAAAATTGAAATTTTTTTAAAAGTAGAAGATGAAAACACAAATTTTGCTTAATTAATATGTTATTTATTAAATATTATTTACCAAATAAGTATTAATTATTAAAAAATTATAAAAAATATGATTAAAAAAGTCTTACATTTAAGTGTTCTTATATTAGTTAAAATTATTATTTTTTATTAAAAGTGACGTTGGAATATGTTAAAATATTAAAAAGAAGAAAGTATATAAATAATATTCTTTCAACAAAATTTTTTATTTTTTATTCTTTAACTGGTATTTTAAACGCACTAAAACCATTAGTTATCATTTTTATTATATATATATATATATATTATGTATCTTGAATATTATTTACTGTAATTTGAATTTTTCTAACATAATTTTTAATAAATATTTTTAATGTTTTAATTCATTAATATTTATTGAAGAGTTTATGATACAAAATTAATAAATAAATTTTTTATTAAAAGTATAATATATAATATTATCAATTTATTAAATTGTATAATATTTTAAAATTATATAAAAATATTAAATATAAATTTTATCATGTATTTTTAATTATGCATTTAAAAAAATATTTTTTAATTAATATCCTTTATAATTAAGAACTGTAAAATAATAGATATCTTTTGTCTAAAAAAATAAATATCATAAAATAAAGATTATATAATTTTATTATTTTATGTTCTTAGATAAATATACTTTTAAAAAAAATAATAAAAGATTCTAAAATAAGTTTTTGAAATATTATTTTATTAAAATTGATTTTAATTATTATATTTTTTAATTTAATTATTTAAATTTAAAGGATGTAAAATTAAATAAATTAAAAATTTAAATATAAAATTAATTAATAAAAAATTAAAGCAGTGTATTTTTTTTTATAATAAACTAATAAAAAAAATTTAAAATATATAAATTCATCTTTACCTTTTTTTATATTTTTTTAAAAAAGATTCTTAATTTCAATTTTTTCTAAAGAAATTACCACTTTTAATAATCATTGTGAACTCAGATTATTTTCTAAGAAAGATAAACAGATGTTATTGAAAAAAAAAAAAGTACTCTGGTGTGATTTCAATAATTTTTTTTATTAATAGGATCTTTATAATGATTGCTTGTAGATAATAACACGTTTTTTCTTTTGGAAATGGAAGTGATTGTCGTTCAATCACATAAAAATATAACAACTTTCTCAATAATTGATGCAGAATAGGTTGGCATAACTCTTCTTTACTCTCATGCAAGTTAAATTTAATTAATAAAATTAAATAAATTATTAACATACTATATTAAATTTAATAAATAAAATTAAACAAATAAAAAAGTTAAATTTAATTTTATAATATAATTATATTTGATATTATTTTATGATAAATTTTTTATATTGAATAAATTTTTTTTTATTTTTAAAAATATTTTTTTATATTTTAAATATAATTTTTATTTCATTTCAATAAAATAATTTAATAAATATTATAAAAAAATAATGGAATAGTTATTACTTATTTTATAAAATAAGTGGACTAACCCTTCTAACCTTGATTCTAACCCACTTTTTTTTTTTTATTTTTATTTTAGAGCTTAAGGCCAATATAAACTTACTAACTATAGAACTTAAAAAAAATATAAGGCTATACATGGGGCTAATAAGGTAGGGCTTAGTCTTTAACACATTTTGACAGTTCTATTTTTTTCCAGCAAAATCTCTCCCTCCCTAAAATATTTCCAGCCCCCTATTTGATGACTTCTCTTTGTTTTTTATACTCTTAGAATTAGGAAAAGGCCAAATTTCTTATTCAAGTTCCATTTTCATGTTAAAAAACTTTGCTTATTTTTTTTGTTCAATTCTTACAATTTTTCCATTTCTTTTTTAGAGTCAAATCTGAATTTTTCTTATTTATTAAAGCAAATTCTAATTTTCATAAAATATTTTGTTTCCATTCTTTGTTTATAAAATAAATTCCGAATTTTAAAAATAAAAAAAAAATTTATGAACAAAACATGAGTATTCACAGTTTGATCCTCTAAATTTTAAATAATTTTTTTTATTAATGACATTATATATATATATATATATATATATTATTTTTTTTCTTTTCTTTTTCTATCCATCAATGTTCACTTGCTCTATTCATCACCTCTTTTTGTTATTTTTTTTTTACTCTCCTTCTTTCTCCTTTTCCACCGTCTCAATCGTTAGCAAGCAAGTCATTCTCATGCTGAAAGACTGATACCTTTGTCATCAATAATTGTTGATTAAACGGAAATTCCAACAGTTTTAGCAGCACATCATGCATGTGGACTGCTATTAACACCTTTCACTCCATCATTTCTAGACTCTCCTTAAATCTCACGTTCCCAACTCTTCACCCTTAAAATGAAACCACTAAAACTAACACACTACTGCTATCTTTCATCACATTCAACCTTGCATTCACAATGTTGTGAGCCCGTAAAATTGCTAAAACACTCTACAAATTGTGCCTTGTTATGTTAATGCAGCAACGTGTAGTTCCATAGTAGGTAGTAAGACTAATTATTTTCTTAACACGTGTATAATAATATTAAGTGACATCTAATATGAAATCAAAAAAACATTAATATGTTTCATTTTTATTTTAATAATCTTAACATGATTTTCAATAAAAATTTCATATTTGTTAATTTCTTAATCAATACTCGAAAAGAAATTTAAAATTAAGAGAGTATTTGTGACATAGTATTATGTTAATCAAATGGACAATATTTAAATGTAATTTTTATTATTGATGTCATTTTTTATTATTATGAGATATTAACTAATGTTTAGAGGTGTACACAAAACGGGTTGTAACAACTTTATTTGATCCCCTACCTAACCTGAAGTTTAGGCTTGAACAAATTCATATACGAGACAAGACCAGGTCAACCTAATTTATTGACACGGGAGATATATATATATATATATATATATATGAGAAAGTGTAAAATTAAAATTAAGGTATACTTTGTAATACAAATTTCAAAATAAATAATATAAATATAATATTATCATAAATACGTAAATTTAAAAAATATTTTTAAAAAAATAAAAAAAATGGGTTAAGACAACAAAAATATACTCAAATTAGTTTTTAAAATATATTGTCTTGTCAAAATTGAACTCTAATCGGGTCAGATTTATGGACAAGTGAAATCATAAACATCAATCTTTAAATGTGAAACATTTTTATAGACGAGTGTCATCAACATATTCACCACATTTATAATGCAATTTCTTATAGTTTTTGTGTGAATTTTTAAATAAGAACCTGAATATTGAAACTTGTGTAGATGGTTTATTAAATAAATTTTATTAAATACACAACAACATGAAGTGTCATATTTATTAAATAAAATGGTACTTATCATTAGTTACGAATGTAAATCTTTTTATAACATATATCAAACTTATTTTCTTTTAGAGTAAGGCACCTTCATATTTTATCACCTAACAACACCGCAGTTTAATTTTTGGACCAGCGGTTGGACAAAAGTCAAATCAAATACTTCAAATAACGCTGTCATCACTCATTGGTTTCAATTTAGAATAAAAAATAATTTATTACAATTGGACTAAGCTTCCCCTTACTGGTGGGTCCAGGGTTTTAAAAAATGAGGGGAGATTGCACCTTTAATTGCGCGTTAATTTCTGACCCAAAAAAATTGCACGTTAATCGCATGCAGTAATTAAAATATCCATATTAATTGCATGTAGTAATTAAAATATCCATGTTCATTGCATTTGGTAATTAAAATATCCATGTTAATTGCATGGGTAATTCTCCCCCACCCCATCTCTCTTCTTTTTTTAATAACAAAAACTAATAATAATTAGAGACATACTTTTTAATATATATTTTGATGCATTCTATGCTATTAATTATAATTTATTAAAAATTATAAGTATAAAAAATAAACATTATTTTAAAAATAAAAAAGAGTGAGATATACATAATCAATTCAAGTTTTAGAAAAGGAAGAACTCACTCACTCACCACACATATATGCTGGGTTTATTTATTTTATACTTAGATAATTTTTACAAATATAAAATATATTTTGATAAAAAAATATAATTTGGAATAATTTACTTATACATCTTAATAAATTTGATAACATAAAATTAGTTTTATTTAATTTAAGATCAGACGAACATGTAAATTTTGTATTTAATAAAAGTCTAATCGATCACTAATACATAAAATTTGTTAACCTTCGATTTTATAATTGATTTACTCGTAACTAGTTATTGTAAGGATAGGATAATCGAGAGCGAAACAGATGTAAATCGACTAACCCTGACTGATACATAATCCCCTAGCAAGGCATGTTGGGGCATATAAAAGTTAGAAGTTGTACACAAACAACGTTACTAGTGAGAAAGTTGTCTAAGAACAATTAACAGACAGTCAAATCCGTAGCATCTTCGATCATATCTGGAACAGTTTTCTCAGATGGTCGGATAGGAAAGGAAGAGAAATTTCTTAACATCTTTATTGTTAATACAAATTCTCTCAACATTTGACAGAGGTGAAGGTTGACCAGTTGACCAAATCAAACTAAACAGGGCAATGGAAGAACCCCAACGCTGAATCGATATTCGACACCCCAAAACTCAGAAAAGTTAAAAAATTGCAGAAGGGAATAACATCCCTTATTCATATGCGATCCAAATCTTAATATACCATGTGTTGATAAAGATTAAATTTGAAGAAATAATCCTCTTTTTAAAAATCCTCTTAAAATGTTCATAAAACAAACTACTATACAATTATTTCATCAAAACAAGTTAAACTAACGACAAAAAAAATATTGTTTTTTACCTAGCAACAAGGCTTGCATGTTTGGCAGTGTCCTCTACGCGATCCAAAGATGAGTCACTTGTGGCATTCTTTTTTTGGCAATACATGTTCACATAGAACTTCAAGAAGAGAAAAAGAATGGCAACATTGAGCACAGAGTTGAAGACCCAAGCTCCAATTCCATTACACCCTCCTCTCATAAAATGCAAGGACAAAACCCCAACATGGCAAACTAAGTTACAACCCAAAAGCACCATTTGACAACTAAGGGTGAACGAAAAACTCTTACACGCCAACCCAATTTCCGTCCAAAATCTATACCCATACACAACGGCGTAAACCAACGTGGAAAACAGAATGGCCAGAACTTGAAACGACTGCGAAAACTCCAACCACAGAAACGACATGAGCAAGAGCATCGAGTGGTTGAAAAGCCTGAAAAACGACAGCGTCCGGTGCCGGAGAACCATGAAGAAGGTTCGCAGCAGGTGGAGGAAGCGAGAGAGGTAGAACACGTAGGACCAGAAGAAAACGCGCCCTGAAGGACGAATTCCGAGTGGGAAACAGAGGAACCACTCGAGAGAGGTGCTTCTGGTGCGCCGCCACAGCCACCGTGTGTCGCGGATTTCGGCGCCGGCGGAGAGGAGCATGCCGAAAAATATGGTGATGGAGATCAGTGACATGGCGAGGCTGTGGATTGCAGGAATGGGGCCAAGTGGGACGGGGCGCCGGCGCCGGCAGATTTTAAGGATGACGTGGAGGGTTAGTGCGGCGGTGACATAGGCGGCGATGGCAGTGACGAGGAAAGGCCACGTTGAGCCCCAGGATTGGGTGGGGCTCCATCGGAAACACACGATGGAAGGGTGGTCTAATAGCCAAAATTTGAGGGTCTCTGTTACAGGGAATCCCATTAGTTGTTAGGACTAGCCTTTGAGTGTGTGTGTTTTTCTTGCAATCAACGAAGAAACTAACGTTTTTAGGTGTTTCTTGTTATTGCAAGTTTGGGGTTTGTCTTCTTTTCTACCGAATGATTTTGGAATATGAAAATTTTGGGTAGTTGCTATAAAACGAGAAGGCGACTTGCCCGCAGGAATAGAATTTATAATTTTGACTAAGGAGCACTCAAGTGTACGAGTCTTTTGTTTGTGTCCTACATCAAGACTTGCAATTATTGTTTATAGAAATTAAATATTTAATTCATTCAAGTTAATAAAATATAGTTATGTGTCGTAAGTTTATACTTTATTTTAAAAATATTTATAATATTCAATTGTTAAAATAATATATATTATATATATTAATGAGTGTATTTATTTATATTTATACTTAAAATAAATTTTTATATAATATAATTAAAATAAAAATATTAACAATTATTTTTTATAAATGAACTGAAAACATCATTTGAACAATGTCCTCGTTCTCTTTTTCTTCCGAGTATTATTGCATCATCCATAAAGTCGTTCATTTTACGCGTTTGCATTGCATTGGCGGTTTTATTTTTTATTTAAATTATATTATTTTGTAATATTTTACACTTGATTTATATCTGTTATAAAAAATAAATTTTATTAATCTCAGCTCTATTAATAATTAATAATTATAAACTTTTATTTAAAAATATTTATTATATTTTTATAATTTTAATATAATAATTATATATTTTTTTATAAAAAATTTTATTTATAAATATTTAAACTCAATTTTAAAAATTAAAATTAACAAAACTTATAAAAGATATTATGAAAATAACATTATTGTTTTTATTATTCTCGAGATGAGTCATGAGCCGACAGTCCAAGTTAACAAATCAAATCAAATGTCCAACGTTGGCCAACGGTTGTACGAATAGTAAAGTAATAAAAGACTTATATCTTGCTCTTTCCCACGAGGCCTCACAGCTAGAGATTATTTATCGTGTATGACCCAAGGAAATTAAACAAGCACTCTACTGGAAATTTCGTTCTTATATATCGATATTGATTGGTTTTTAACTTAGGTCTTCGGTGATTTAAAAAGTTTTAATTTGTAATGCGAGAAATTTTAGAAAAATTACTTTGTAAAAATATACGAAATTTAAACATTCCTTTTAATTTAATAAATTTATAAATCTATAAGGCCTGTTTGATAAATTGATAAGATTATAAAATATGATAACTTATTTTGATGTAATAATTAACTGAATACTATAATTTTATTTCGCTGAATTATCGTATTTTATTATCACAGCTTAAATTTTTATTTTAAATAGAGTGTTGGGCTATGAATTATTAAAATAGAATAATTTTTTTTATCATTATATTTATCTTCATATTTTATAAATTTTTCAAATAATTTATAAGAAAATAATTATTTAAAAATATAATTTTAATATTTTTATAAAACATTATTTAACAGATTTAATAAAAAATTGTTAAAATTTTTATATTTTTAAAAATATATAATTTTTTAAACAAAAGTAATTTAGAAAAAAATTATAATTATTTTTTAATTACATTTTATTTCATAAAAGTAAATTACAATTATAAAAAAATTAAATAAAATTATTATACTTGATTATCAAAATTTAATATTATATATACCTATTTTTTAAATTTTAATATATATATATATATATTGAAAAGTAAAAAGTTTAAATAAAAAATATTTAAAAAAAACATTAATTTTGATAAAAAAGACTAAATTTTTATTTAAATATAATTTATATTTTGTTCTATTTTTTTCATTCATTTCCAACATTAAAAATTATAACATAATGTTATTTAATTTACTATCTTGATGTATATTAAATATATAGAATAAAAAATATTTTTTCTTATCTTATCCTATTATATATATATATATATATATATATATATATAAATATATATATATAAATACACACACAAAAATTTTATTTTTATCCATCTCTCTCCTAATATTTCCATATATATATATATATATATACACACACACACACAAAAATTTTATTTTTATCCATCTCTCTCCTAATATTTCCTTATCATATGACTTATCTACTTTTAATATATTTTTTAAAAAAATTATAATAATATTTTTAAAATAATTTTTCTATTTAGATATTTTTTTTCTTGTCATCATTAATTTCACATTTTGTAGATGTAAAATTTATTTAGTTTTATATATTTTTTAAAATTTTGCTCACTGTAAAGATAAAATTCAAAAAATTATAACATATGTCAAAATTTGGGCCAATTTTATTTTTAATAAAGATGAAACTAGTTTTACCTTTAACACAAATAATATTACTTTTGTTGTTTGGACAAATAAAACTATTCAAATCGTTAATAAAACATGCTCCCAATACCAATCTTGACTTGTTGTTTCCTCTCAATTCCCCTGTAGCCACCTTTAATCTTCAAAACTTGTACAATAATATTTCTAGTGCTCTATTCATTCTTTTGATTTCCATTGTCACTTGCTGCTATAACTGATGGAAGAATCGATATAATAACATAAATACAATAAAAGAGCAATAAGCAATGAAAAAAAATATTTTTCCAAAAATTTGCAAGAATCAGTGATAAATACCAATAAAATTAAAACCATAAAATAACGCAAGAGACAAATAAATGTTAACGTAAAAAATTACTCAAGATAAAGGTAAAAATTACAGATCGTCCTAGACCAAAAAATAATCTACTATGATAAATAAAGGATATAAAAGGTCTTTAATGAGTGCACATACTTACAAACAGGCAAAACAAACAAAGCTATAATGCTCACAAACAAAAAATAAGATGAAAAAAATCCTAGTTGTAGAGTACAAAATTGTGATTTTTATTTTTTTCTCTCCATATATTTTTTTAACGATCCAACCAAACAAAATAAAGGTTCACATGTTATAAAATATCAACTTAATTTAATGGTGAATGAATTCACAGTTGTAATATAAAAATTGATAGTATAGTGATGTGCAAAAACAACAAGTGGTTCTCTTTCTCTTTTTTTTCTCAATTTTTTTTTGTTTTAAAAAGCATTTTTTTTTCATACCTTATATAACTTCTTTCCACTAATTTTAGTGAGATAAAATAGATCAATGAATTTAAACTTTTTTTTTTTTACATAAAATCAAACAACTTCATTGTAGACATCATGAACGCTGATTTCAGAAACAATAACCTCTTATACCCTTTTATAATGAAATCTGAAGAGGTTGTTTGAGAAAAAGAGCTTTAGAGAGAAGGAAAGGAGAATGTAAAATTTATATTTTAAATAAATATATTTAAAAATAATATTTTTTAAAAATAAAAAATATAAGTTAAATATATTAACAAAAACTTAATATATTAATAATGTATTTATCATCATAAATAATATATAATTTTTTAAATTTAAAATACAAAATATGCCATCTCCTCCCTTCCTCTCAAAAAATATTCTTCCAAATATGCTTTAAGGTTCTCCTCAATAATACACTAATCCACATAGCAATATCATCAGCACAATGAACTCATGTCAAAAATCCCAACAACAATGCTCTCTCCTCAAACTGTAATAATAGAGGCTGAATCTCGGTTCCATTAATGCTCGATTTTTTTCATCGTTAATCACTAAACAACTAAATATCAATCTCAAAGGTAATTTTTTTTTATTTCTTGGTTTTACTTACGATGACAAGAAACAACAAGTCAACATTCTCAATTTTGTGTCTTTAATCTTCTTCTTTTTAAATAATTTTGTTTATTATAAGGACAAAACTTTCTAGAATACATGCATGTCATAATATCTTGAGTTTATAGTATGCAAAATTTATTAAAAAAATAAAGTTTTCGCACTTGTAAAGTACAAAATTAATACTGATGTGGTAAAAAGACTCTAAATAAAAAAATTATTTATTAAAAAATATTATTTTCATAATTTGTTTTCAAAAAATATTAAAATTTTAAAAATCTTATCCCTATCATGTTTACAAAATGGGTCTATATTATCATTATTTTATGAATTCTAGTAAAAATCCCCCATTTATTATATTAGATTATATATATTATATTTCTACTAGTGAAATATGATGTATTTTTTGATAAAAATTTAATTCTTTAAAAGAATATTATAAAGAGGTGTTCATCTAACAAATGGTGGAAATGCAACATACTTTTTTTTAATGTCCAAGAGATGTTTTGGTTTATAATAGTATTTTAAAATGGTTTGGCTACAATTTTGTTTCAATAAACATTAGTAGACAATATTTCTTGCAATTTGCGGGTAGAGCAAAGTGGAAGGTTTTAGTGACTCATTGCTGTATAGTTGGAAAGGAATAAGTAGTTTTCAATTCAATAAATTTGGAATATGATAAAATTGTGGACTTAATAGAGATATGTTTGTAGATGTGGTTGAAGGCGCATCATCAAGCATTTTCTTATCCTTTCAATTATTGGATATATTAATTAGGGGATTGTCTTCATCGTTCCATAAGCAATATGTTTTTGTTAAAGAATTTGTATATTTGTCGTCTACCTATTACTTTTGTTTGCATTACATCATTATTAAATATTAAGAAGAGTTTAATTAATTATATTTTTCACCTTTTCTTAGCTTTAGTTCTAATTTATATTTTTAAACTTTTGTCTTTTTTTAGCACCACGATAATTCTTGATAAATTATCTTGTTCATCAGACGACAAGTATTCATGAAAACTCTTTTTATTTATTTATCTACTATTTTATCTTAGCAAAGCTTTTTGACGATGGATGTGATTGTAATTTGTTGAGCGTATATTTGTTTACGTTTCATCCTGTTAATTAACACAATCAACATATCGTGGAAGGAATAAGAGGAAAAAGAAGATTTATGAAGTTAATTATAAGTTCCTTACAACTTTGATCGTGTGTCTAGATTTTTTTTTTAATACAAGAGTAAGAAGAATAAATACTAATCTTTAAATCTTATTATTAATGGTTAAAATTATACTGTGTAGGTAAGAGATGTATAAATAAGTTATAAGATTTATTTAATGACTGTAATTTTTTGAAATTTTTATATCACTTTTATATTTTAATTTTAATTACTTATGTAAAATTTGATGTTCTAAATTAGTAAATGATCTTTTAATAACTTCTTTTATTAACAATAAAATTTCGTTATTCAAATTATTCATTATTTATATTTTAAAATAATATATTGTACATTAGAATATAATAAAATAATAAATATTAATTACTATTTAAATGATGTGAATTTATGTGTATTTTATAAGAGTTTAATTAAAAGTCAAATTAATAAAATTTTCTCACAATAAATAATTATTAAAGCTGTCATTTGGTCTTAACAAATTGTCTTGCTTGTTAATTGGAGAAAGAGTTCTTTCTGGGACATGTTTTTACATATGCAGTAAATGTATTAATATTTAGATTAATCTTTTGAATTAAATACATAATTGACAGATTACGTGACATGCATGTACACATGATTTCACTAACCTTTCACTTAGTTTAGGGGATATAGGTGATAAATAAACAAGAAAAAATGGCAGCAGAAAATAAAGTCAGGTTTGGAAGAAGAGTACGCGCTTTCTGGTCATAGTTTTATGGGCTTTAAACAGAGTCAAAGTTCATCACATGTGCCACTTACTGAATGGACGGATCTGGACCTCTCAATTCTGAATTAATTGGAGAGAGACGTAATTTTCAATATAACTATTCAAATATATAATTAATAAAGTTTAATTTTATATAAATATATTTTTAAGTGATAAGATCTTTTAAAGTAAAAATGTCAAAAAATCTGTGCCTTGAAATTCTCTTTTAGAGTAGGTTTCTTCTTTTAAAATATTTTAATATAAGTACTAAGAGTTTGAAAATTATTATTAAGTCATTTTGTTTAAAATAAGGAGAAAAAAATAAAAAAAAAGTTTAACAAGTATAAATTTTTTACTTATATTATAATAAATTTTAAATATTATTTGCATAAATCAATCTGTGAAGCAATTAGTAAAATTGAAAGCATTACCATCATATTTGTCAACTATCGCTACCAGTCATGTCTCCACAAATATCATAGAACTACCATTAGATATTTCAACAACACTAAGAAAGCACTAAAATTATGCTTATTCTCAGCCAGCAATAAAGATTCTAATGTCACCAATGTCCTAATTCTTAAGTTGTGTAGCTATAATTTAATTTTCTTAATCTTAAAGATAGTATCACAAAGTTAATTGTTAGTGGTATATGTTGTTGTGTGTTTAGTATGATATTATAGTTATTCTATTGTATAGTCCGTGTGTTACAAATAAATTTAGCATCTTTATTTTACCAATTCTATAGTTTTTAGTTTTCAACAAATCAATAAAAGTTATCCTTAGTTCTTTCATGTTATCAAGAGTTATACAATCCAAACACAAAGCAATCCACACATAGTTGCTTATACTTTTTTAAATCTAGTTTGATTCAAATTGAATAAACATGACATTTTTACTTAAAACATTAAGCATTAACCATAATATAAAAATATAAACATTATAAGTATACTGAGGACTCTAGAGGAATGTCAAATAATATTTTGACAAAAGAAGATGAAACTTTTAATTAAACCAATATAAAGTATATTAATTGGGAACAACATGAATTAGCTTCATAACTGCTTTTGTCAATGTAAAAAAATCTTATCACAAGAATGGTAGGATCTGAATTCTCTTTCTAAATTTAGTAGAAACTTAAAACCTTTTTTACTTCTCAAACTAGAATTAAGATCAAATAGTTGAAGGTACAACTAAAAAGGATAAAGAAAATTAGACATTTAAACGAGTATATGCTACTAGTCAAAAAGATTATTAATATGCTAGCAACAATAGAGGGTCTGTTTGTGAGGAAGATCAAATACAAATTATTATTATTATTTTTTTATGGACTCCATAAAGAATATGATCCATTTGTGGATTTAGTAATGTCAAGACTAGACCCAATGGTAAAAATCAAAACCTTATTAACGAATGTTTCACAAAGAAAGATTTAAGAGTTGAGAGGCATAAGAAAAGTATAAATTCTTTCTCAATGCAAGAATTGCAAGAAACCTAGTATAATTTCAATCGAATTGCAAAAAAAAAGAAGGAATAAATATGATAAAAGGTGGAGGTGCGTTTCAATTCTAGCAAGTTAGAATTAGAAACTTTGGAAGAGACATAACAACATACTTTAATGTCAAATATGTGGTAAATTTGGCCATAGAACCTTGTTGTTACCATAGATATAACTCCTAATTTTAAGAAGAGCTATTCTTAAATGACAAATCTGAAAAAGACCTCATAATTTTTACTTACATTCAATTTATTTAGTAGAGAGTCTGTTTATACTCAAACTTATGGTAGTAGACTTCTATTTAGAAAAACTGAGTGATATCTTCTTTTGTTCCTAAACACTTAGAGTGAGAGGAAAATAGACTACCTCGAAGTTAGGGAATATAAAATTCTAATTAGGAGACTTTTTTAATTTCTTATGCTTAGTGACATTACTCTTTATGTTCTTTTAATTTCATTTATTTTGGGTTCCTTATTGTAATAATATGCTTTAAGTTATTTTGTTATTTTTAGCCAAGACTTTATTTTAAGGCAAACAAATCTCAAGTACAAGGAAATTGATAAGTCTGTATTTTGACATGCTTTTATAACCTATATATTCATGTGTAGTCATTATTTTATTTGAGTTTTAAACTAATTTATATATTAATTATGCATTTTAGCATTAAAGGACATAATTGAATTTTTGGGTCCAAATTGGATGGAAAAAAGAGCTTTGCCGTAGCCATCACGCTATATCTTAGCAACTAGCACAAGAGTGTTTCGACTACATGTACGACTATGCATATTGCGTTGCACGACTATGCTTACTTGCTAGAAGTTGAACTTTAAAGAAATATTAGGATTTTGAAACCATATAAAAGGAACCTCATGGGCAACGACTTATGCATCTCTTATACCTCACATCTCATCTTTTTCATATCTCTTACCTTTTTATATCTTCAATCTTGATATTGGACAGTCTCTGACAATTATTAGAGTTTTAGGAGCACGTCTTGGTATTGCCATAATTGGCCAGTCTCTTTATCGCTTCTTCATTGGAGACTTTTCTAGTTTGCATTTGCTTTTCGAATAATTATGGATTGGTTTATTATTATGTTGGTTTTCTATTATATTATGATTAACTAAATCTATAACTATGGCTACGGTGAATCCTTTGCATGACTTTATGAGATCTTTATGATTAATGATAATTTCATGTTTTCTTTCTCGATTGGTATTTATCTTATTGCGCTATATTTGTATATTTGGAATTGACAACTCTTAAATATATCATAATTAATTATATCATAGGCGACCATACCACATATAGTTAATTGGTTTATAGGGTAAAACAAGACAAAAGATTATGTGGACCAAGTTTAGTTCTTCTTTTTTTATCGTTATTAAATTAACAGCTCATAAGCTTTTCATGCTTTCTCTTTCTTTTATCTTGCATGACCATTGGAGGTAATAACTTAGGAAAAAAAATTGTTAACATTGCATAATCATTGAGTGTTAATAGATTTAATATGAGTAGTTGCCAATTATAAGGAAATCAGAATTAGAATTAATTTATAAGTGAACATAAAGAAGTATAAAGTGAAACCATACGTTCTAGGTTTTTCTCGATTAATTTATTGTCAGAGGTTGCACCATTTTTAATTTTATTTTAAATACTTTCATATTTAAATTATTGTTTTATTTAATTTCATATCCTTTAAGTTTAAAAAATTAAATTAAAAAATTCTTAATAATTGGAAACAATCCTTGTGAGATGATATTTCATGACCTTATTTTAGAATTCTTTTATTACTTTTTAGTGGGTACACTTGCCCACAAACACCTAACTTTTCTTTTTCCTTGAGCATTGTGTGAACAAGCTAGGTCCACTTCAAATAATTTCTCCCATTCAACTTATATGCATGGTGAATATTATGCAATTCTACAGTTTGTTAGGATTGGGTATTCCTTTTCTTTGGGGTTGGATTCACGACTTCCTCTTTTTTTAACATTGTGAAAGATGAATTGCAGGGGTTAATAGAAGTTGAGTGATGAAGGATGACATATACGTGCAATTAAAAACACAAAAGAAATAGTAACATAGGAAAAGAAAGTTGTGATGCACAGAGAACGTGCAAACGACAACGAAAATGTGTGTCTAAGGCACATAAAACTTAGCAGAAATGTAGACTATTATCTTAGATTTAATACAACAATAATATAAGTTGTTGTCTTAAATTTATTGCAACAATAATATAGGCTAGTGTCTTAAGATAAAGATTGTGCAAACAGAGTCTCCTAAGTTGAGTGCTCTGATACTATATAAAGAATATGTTAAATCTGTATATTATTTTAAAAAACATAATATCTTTTTATTCTTTAATTTTTTGAATCATAGAATCTTTGATACTATATAAAAAATAGGTTAAATCTGTATATTATTTTAAAAAATATAATATCTTTTTATTTTTGAATCTTTTGAATCATAGAATCTCTGATACTATATAAAGAATATGTTAAATCTGTATATTATTTTAAGAAACATAATATCTTTCTATTTTTGAATCTTTTGAATCATAAAAGCTTTTTACAAAAATACTCAATTTCTCACAAATATCTATGATATCAAAATTTTCTGATAATTTTTATCGTCTACTTCAATATATTTATAGTCTAAATGTTTTCATAAAAGCTTCATATGTCGAATAATAATAACCTTATTTGTTTTTATTTTTTTTATCGATAGTTATGGGATTTTGAAAAGTTTTGTATGTAACCACAAATGAAAGAAAGATTAATTTTTGAGTGATTTGGAATCTGTGACTTGGATATCTTATATCAAGCTACATATTAATTTTTATGTAAGTTATAAAATTTATATGCATACTACGATATCATTGGATCAAAGATGATAGAGAAATTTTACAAAGAGCAGGGGTGTAAGATTCACTAATAAATGTACAGGCAGAGAAAGAAGTGTTTATATGAATTTAACTTCTAACTTCCGGATTGGCTCGCAAAATTTGTATTTGACGCATGAATATACTTCAAAACATAAAGCAAATTGAAATCAAATTCCTATATATATTAGTCCTTACTAAGTACAATTTTATTAACTATTTTTATAACTTTAATTTAATAAACATATATTTTTCTAAAAATTTTATTTATAAATGACTAAATTCAATTTTAAAAGTTAAATTAAAAAAGTTATATATATATATATATATATATATATATATATTTAAAAACAGTATTATTGAAACATTTTTGTACAAGGAGAATGCGTTTGGAGGTATGGTTGAACGCGTTCGTTAATAACAGACAACTAACTAATAGCTAAACGCCAGCTGGAACTCGTCACTTATGCTCTGCTGGTGATGAACCAAACCATGAAACCATGATCACGCGCTGAACATAGTAAAACACACTCATTTATTTTCTCTGTTTATGCTTCCACGCTGTTTTTAATTCTTATCTTTCCCATTGCAATCTCCACACTCTTTTTTATCTTCCTGTCAAAACCATTAACAATTAATACCTCATTCTCTCCCTTTTGAGGTTTGACTTTCTAGGATCTATCGTTGCGTCAGCTACAGGTTTGTAACTCCTTTCCCTCCTTTCTATATCCTTTAATCTCTTATATGCGTCATTTCTTTGCTCAATTGCATCTGGGTTGGTCGTCAATGACCTCAATTGTCATTCCCTGATTTCATCCATGTACAAAGTTGTATTTTTGTTCTAAGAAACCGCTAAGCAACTCGCTGTAATAATGAATTTTGATCTGGGGTTGTGGTTATTTCCATCTGACTAGGGTTTTTGTTCCTGATCGATTTTGTTAGATTCTCACGAAATTGGGGTTTTCTTGTAGCATATCGATTGAAATTATATGCAATTGACAATGTCCTTCGATCCCATCCTTGATATGAGTTACTTAACTTACTTTATTTGATAACGTATTTTACTTGCTTTGAAATAATAACTGAATTTTGATTCAGCAATGTTACATACACGCATGTATGTATGAGATATCATGACATATTTAGAGTATGCTTGGAAGAGGTTATGAATAGTTGATGGAAATAGTTTATTACTCTCGTAAGCTCTTTTTAGTTTATTTCATTGACCTTAGTTTAGCTTATAAAAATACTTTTGCCAATAAATTTCATTATTAAATTTATGATATAAGTCATAGTTTTAAAATAGCTTATTGAATGAGAGCTTAAAATAAGCCGTGTATCTAAATGCACTCTTAACGTTTGATGTTTTTGTATGCCAAAATATGTTTTGGGTTTTGGTGTACAAAGACTGTCATATGTAATCTGAAGGTTGTGGTTATGCAGATGGCAAATAGGTTAGAGGAATTAACAAGCAGGTCACCTTCAAGCCCCTCCTACTCAAGCAACAATAATAAGAACGATGCTGGCAATTTTGAGTGCAACATTTGCTTTGACTTAGCACAAGACCCTATAATTACTTTATGCGGTCATCTTTTCTGCTGGCCTTGTCTTTACAAATGGCTTCACTTTCACTCACAGTCACAAGAATGCCCGGTGTGCAAGGCACTCATTGAGGAGGCCAAGTTGGTTCCCTTGTATGGTAGAGGAAAAACATCAACTGACCCGAGATCAAAGTCTATTCCTGGTGTTAAAATCCCACATCGTCCTGCGGGTCAGAGACCTGAAACTGCTCCTCCTCCAGAACCAAATCCTTTTTCTCAACCTGGGTTTGGATTCACAGGTGGATTGGGAGGGTTTGCTCCTGCAGCCACGACAAGATTTGGGAACTTTACATTGTCAGCAGCAATTGGTGGTTTTATACCATCTTTATTTAACTTTCAGTTGCATGGGTTTCATGATGGAACCATGTATGGTGGAGCTGCTGGGTTTCCTTATGGGTTTTCATATCATAATGGTCATTTTCATAGATATCCTCTACAAGCAGGTCAAGGGCAGCAAGATTATTATCTAAAGAGGCTGCTGGTGTTTGTTATTTTCTGTGTCGTTCTTGCTTTTATTTGGCAATAGTTTGGGTAGGGCTCAGACTGCCAACAGAACCAAACTTCTACTCTTATCAATCTTTCCATGTGCTTTTTTTTTATTATTTATTTATGTATTTTTTAACTAAGGAAATTGTTCATATCATACTCTCTTATTAATCTTGTAGTTCTGTTCTCTGTGATTACTTTGTGGGACCTGACTTGCATCAATGTGCAAAATTTCATTTGAAGATCATGGAAGCAAATATAGATATATTTATTAGTTTGATGATTATGTTACTGAGTATATATCTACTAGTTATTGAAGGTCTTTTTGTGACCTCTTTTTATACCTGTGCTAATCTTATATGACAAATCATTTACATGTATACTATTTTCATTAGATATCAACATTCTATGTTCAATCAAGTTTTTTTTTTTTTTCATTTTCTTTTTTAGATGCAGGTTTGTATGCATTGAAGATGTGTACGCTCAGATTGTTTTTGTGGGGCACTTTGCTATTTTATTACTGGCAATGGATTTGTGCTTTGATTATGAGACTAGAAATTCAAGGACCTTGTAAACTGGTGGCATTTTCTTTTCTTGCAAGCTAGGTTCTTTTTGTATGACTTATGTTTAAGTTTGATGCCAGTAGATCCCATCTTGTTCATAGTCTTGGTATTAACCATTGATGTGCAAAGATTCTAGCCTGTTTTAGTGTGTTCAATTTTCCGTTTAATATCTCTAAACCATGGTTTGAACAAAAGCTACAAGAAACAAGCTTTTGCCCACCCGAAACTGTGGTTTGCGAGTTTCCAAGCACAAAACCATGCGCACCCTCATAGTTAGGATTAAACCATGCTCACTTGTCTTTCTGCACAACTTATGTTTAATTTTGAGTGCTGGTCTGGTTATCGTCCCTCCAGCATATGGTAAGAATTTATTTCAATAGAACTATTTGGTTGAACTTGAACTTTTGTCAGAAGATTATTTTTCAACCTTGGTTTGCATGTCATTTGCTAAGACAAATAATGCTTGTAGTGCTATTTACACTTTTACACACACAAAATAACTCGTAGGTTTTATACAAATTGCATTACAACCATCCATTTCTATATTTTTCCCTCCTTTATCTAATAATTTTTCCTCACATACAGCTTTATATGCTAGAAATGTTCCTATTGCCCATTTATTGCAAATGCGGATTTTGTGCCCTGCTGTATTTTGGAATTCTTTTATTTCACTACTAGTACAGCAGTAGTTTCTTGATAAGTAGTAGCCATAAATTGGATTAATAATAATACTATATTATTGAAATATTTCAATTGGTTGTGTTTCAACGTTTGTTGAAAATATAAACGAATACATTTTTGATTTAATTTAATTATAATATTTGATAAACCTAATGTTATAATATCACTTTTATACTTTATTGCACTTTTAGTCGTTATGTTTTTATTTATATGTGATTTTACTTCCTCTAGTTTTAATTGCTTATAAATATTTCTTATCGGTTTTCAATTGTTCAAATTAAGTTTTTTATCCTAAAATTTTATCTAATAATTAATAAAATATAATAAATATGTATATTATTAACTTGTATAAATTTGTAAGGAAAAAGTATATAAAATAATAAAATAAAAATTGAAAGGAGATTATTATATTTTATAAAAAAATATTTATTTTATTAATTTATATATACCAATAATATATCATACTTTTACTATACAACAACAATAATGACCAAACCTTATTTAAGTAGGTAAGATAAGTTACATGAATCACATGGTACCATAGAACTCGGTCAAAAATTAAATTTTTTTAAAATTTGGTTAATCAAAATGTCACTTTTAATAACTTTATATAAATTTTTTTGATCTCTTAGGACTTCTCTTTATTAAAGTAAAAGTCATGCAGTTCATTCTTTTTACTAACTCTTTTAAATATCTTCCTTACACATAATCAAACCATTCTATATAATTTTTAATCATATTTTTAGTATAAACACGATTCTAATATTCTCTTATAAACTATTATCTTGTGTCATGACTTTTTTGTGTGTCGACTCATTTACCTTAAATGAATTTTAAATGTGAGAGTTGGTTTAAGAAAATAAGAAAATTAAATATTCTAAAATTAAAGAAATTACAATCACACATATCCCAGTACACTCGTGCAGTCTCTAATCATGACATCTATAACATTAAGAATGCAACAACATTGTACAATATTTTCAGTTACAGGCTGCAGCAGCTCTCTTAAGCCCCTAAATTATTATGTAAAATGAAAAATCATTCACGACGTGGAAATAAAAATTTGAAGTTTCTTCTGTCAAAAAATAAAAAGCTTTTCATTAAAAGCCTTTGTAGGACACTGAATTGTTTCCTGTCTTGGGTCCAGAACATAAAATTTAGTTGCATAATTTGCTTTCGACTTTATGACCCGAGAATAATATGGTCCATTGTTTATATGATATTTGTTACATGTTGATGTGGGCATGTGCGTGAAAAGACTACTAAATTTTTGTTTTAATCACATGGGTTGTTTTGCTTGGGATTAGGAGGTTGTGCTTATCACTGTGAGTTCTTTTTGCTAGTGGGCCTTGTCAAATATTGAACTGTAACATTAAATATCATATGCTTTGGACAAAAATAAAGTAGTATGCTGGACAAAAAGGAAAAACATTCAGTAACAAGGAAATGCAACTTTTCATCCTACAGCTATGAAAATGCCATTGCAGATATGGCAAAAGTGGATCTGGAGCCTAATCTGTTTCTCGCTACCATGTAGTTATAATACTACCATTATTTGAAGATTAATTAATATTGTATATAATTATCGTCGATGAACTCTAAAATTCTTTCCGATTACATGGAAGTTGTAGTGGTCTACTCCATGATAATAATTGATTTTGATAACAAAAAAAAAATACATTTAGCAACCGACAAAATCAATGACTAAAATACAATATTCTGTTGCAAAATTTTTTAGCCAGTGATTATGCTTAGTGGCTAATATAATGGTTGTAAACACTTATAGCGACCGAAAATATATTCAGTTGCAAAAATTTGAATTTAACAATTGAACAAATTTAATCGCTATTTAGCTACCACCTTCTTAATTGCTAGTTCGGTTGCTAATTGTGACTACCTTTTTCAGTTGCTAATTGTAATCCCCTTTTTCGGTTGCTATTATCAGTTGCTATTTGGTTGTATTCTACTACTAGTATTTTGTTGGCTAATTCAGTTGTAGTTTTGCGTCTATCTTATTCAGTTGTAATTTTGGTGGCTAAGCTGCAACCAACATCTAGTAGCAAAATTAGTCACTAATTCGGTTGCTAATTATAATGAATTATTTAACTATTTTTTTTATTTTTTTCATCAAGACTTGTTTGTTTAACAAAACATGCTTATATAAGATGTGATATTTAGCAAAACTTGCTAATAGTTCAAAACTAAAAACATGATAAAAAAATACATCTAAAGAAATAAAATAAGTATAGAATCTATAAAAAAAATATATTTAACTCCATAACAAATAGAAAAAAAGTCCTAAATTATGAATGTGGATCAATGTTATCATGAGAAGAACTAACATTATCACCACTAATACGAAAATCACCCACTTGAGTATTGGTTGAAATTTTCAAGTGTTTAACAACTTGTTAGAGAATGTCCTCGGTCTTCTGTAGTTTTGAATTGGTCCTTTGTAATTCAGATTGCATAGTATTAATGTGTGTGTGTCCTTTGCTAATAATTTTGCATTAAAGTTAGCAATAATTCGCTGATAGTTAACACTAGAACTAGGATTAGACTGCGTACAAGGAGAGGATGAGATCACAAACTCTTCACCTAATTGTCCTAACCTATACACATGACCTTTCTTGTTTCTTCCTTCAACAACTTCTAAAAAAATGGCATTGTCAGTAGGTATAGAATGGTCACCTGTGGTACCCTCTTCACCATGATCATCAATGTCATATGCATGAGCTTCAGTTCAATGTCGAATAAACTCATCTTAAAAAATTAAATAACATATTAGTCATAATTTATAATAAAATTGAGGCTAAAATTTATGTGAAGTAGTATGTAGAAAGACATATACAACAATACTTTTGTGTTTCCCGTTATATCAAATGTTGTGGGAACTCGCTTAAGTTGCTCAATCTGCATAATATTACAAGTGTAAATTCTTAAGGAAGGAAATTATTTAAAAAAACAAAAGACAATTTAAATAATTACTATTCTATATGATGCACAACAGCAGATACAGAGCCACCAATGTACAAAGATGCTCCACCATCTATAGTTCTATTTTGTTTACCAATAATGCTTTTCTTCTAAAACTCTTCTCTAGGCCAATGAGTGTGCAATTCTTCCTTCACATCAGCAATGATCCAAAGGCCTTTATCTTTGCCCCTTCATAACTTAGACATTATGTTCTTTAAAATAACATAGCCTTTGTGCTAAAAAATGGATCTAATGGTAAGATTATGTTGAGAGAGTGATAAATGATGTTGAGTCGCTATTAAAACAACTAAGTTTTCTAAATTTTGTAGTGTAGAGCCAAACTTAGGTCGATTCACGGAGACACATTCTCAGTCAAATTCAAATTTAGGTTTTCGTTTAAAAAATGAAAATAAGGTTTTTGGAGTTTCAAAAACTGCAAATTAATTAAATTAAATTGCACACAAATTAAAATTGAGTAAAAATAAATTAAGAAACATCAATTTACAGAATACCAAATGCGTATAACTCCGACTATCACAGTATCTAAAGATTTAAATTTGAGTTTGAACAATCACCCAATTCAATTATTAATTCAGTCAAATAACCTAATTGAACAAAGTTACGAATTAAATCAAATAATCATTTAATCTAATCTGCATTAATTATCAAATCAAGCATCAATTAGGTCCTAATTTTAATTCTAACAACAGAAAATTAATCATAATCGCAATACATAATTATGAGATTAGAGAGAAAAAGAAAACAAACTTGGAGCAATTTAACGCAGAACTCAAGTCAGAATTACAACATTTGGATTCTGCAGATTGAACGAGAGGTTTAGCATTCCACCAAAGCACTTAACCCATGCAAGTATGAGAAAAAAACAAGGGAGTTAGAGAGAAAGTAAAAACAAGGATTTTTATTTTGGCCAAGTCTCAAAATCTCAAAGTGTTTTATCACCTCTCCTAAATCAGAATCTTATTAGTCTATTTATAAGCTCTAATTAGGGTAAACTAAATGGCCAAAATTCAGGCATTAATTATAACTACAAGCCCAAATACAACAATTATCTAATAAGAAAGGGTCCAAATGTAATCTCGCAACAATATTCAGCAAATCTATCTCAGTTTCAAAAAATTATAAAAAATCAAAATCAACTCGAAATCCAGCAGTCCATATATGCATTTTAAAGCCCTGGATGTGTATAATCTAATGTAATTAAAATCAACCAAAAATGATATCTATAGAAAAAGTTATGGCCAAAAGAGTAGTTAGAGGTCAGAAAATGGTAAAAACTCTAAAAATTAAAGCATTTATTTGTAATAGGCCCAATTTATTCCAATAAGCAGAAAATGGTAAAAACTCTAAAAACAAAGCATATTAAAAGTCTTTATAAACCAAAATAAAACTATAAATATAAACTTAAAATATATTACATCAAATTCTCCCGCATTGTTAGTCTCTTCCTGTTAATGCACAATTCTTTAAGGAACTTTGAATATTTTGGAATCTTTTTTATTGCATCCAACAGTGGAATGTTTACTTCTACTCTTTTGAATGTCTCATAAAACTCCTTATCAATGTCTGTTGGTGATTTTGGCTTGGCCACTCTGTTCGGAAAGGGGAGAGGTGGTTTCTGCACAATTTCTAAACTGCTAGGGGTAGTTTGTTGCTCTATGTTTTTGGTGCTTCTCTGCCTTCTCTTTATCTTTCTGGTTGCCTGACAGCTCCTTTCCACTCCTCAATATTATGGCACTCATGTTTTTGGGATTAACCTTTGGTTAAGAAATGAATTGTCTAGAATCTTGAGACTTGAACTGATTTACAGTGGTGTCAAGCTGGCCAATCTGTGTCTATAGATATTGGATGAAAGCATTTACATTCTGTTGGAATTGCAAATTGCTCTTGGCCATTTGTTTCACCAAATCCTCCAACGAAGACTCAGAATTCTGATGTGTTTGCTGATGTTGCTCAGAGGCACCATGTCTCATATTTGGATTATCGTTGAAGGCAGGATTATAAGATTGGTACTAGAATCAATATGGCTGCTGTTGCTGTCTCTGAGGTTGTTGGAAATTCGAAGTTATGTATTGCTCTTGTCTTCTGATGAAAACTTTATGGATAGAAGCTTGTTAGCTACCATCCTACAACAAAGGACAATAATCTGAGGCGTGCTCTATAGAGGAATAAATATGACAGTCTCTGGTCGTCCTTCCTTGTGGAGCAGTTTGTTGCGCAACATCAAGTCTGCTGAAATTTGCTGCCACATGGATTGGTTGCTGCATATTATGCACCTCTCTCACCGGTGCCATGACTTTTGTATTAAACTGCTGAGAGTTCTCTGTCATGTTGTCAATTAGTGCTCTAGCTGCAGATGGTGTCTTATCCATGAGAGCTCCACCGCTTGCTGCATCAAGCATACTCCTCTCCATCGGAGTAAGACCTTCATAGAAGTACTGAATAAACAGCTGGTCATTGATCTGATGGTGTGGACAGGTTGCGCATAGCTTCTTGAACCTCTCCAGTACTCATAGAGGCTTTCTTGACTGAACTGTCTGATGCCACTAATCTCTTTTCTGATTGTGGCTGCTCTAGAAGCAGGGAAGAACTTCTCCAGGAACACCCTCCTCATGTCTATCTTGCAAGTGACAGACCTTGGCTACAGGTAATATAGCCAATCCTTCGCTGCACCATTGAAGGAGAATGGAAAAGCCTTCAACTTGATATGGTCTTCTGGAACTCCTTGATGCCTCATTGTTGAGCAAACTATGTGAAACTCTTTCAGATGCTTGTGAGGATCCTCACCTGCACTACCATTAAACTTAGGAATAAATGGATTAGACCAGATTTTAATTCAAAGGGAGCATCTACATCAGGATACTGAATGTTGAAAGGTTGGTATGTGACACTTAGTGCAGGCAATTCTTTAAGAGTTCTTTTGTGTTGATTATTAGCCATAATATTAGAATGCACAGATATGTTATCGGAATGATCATAATCAGAATGCTCACAATTAGAGTGCACAACAACACTATCAAGGGTATCACTACAATGACTATGCACACTACCTTCTAATTTAAGTTTATTCAACCTATTCCAAGTGCATTCAATCTCAGGATCAAATGCAAGTAATTGTCCAGAATTAGTTCTAGTCATACACCAAGAAACAGATCAATCAAAGTCAACAAGATCAATAAAGTTAAAGTTAACCTAATTGCTCTATTTTTTGTTTTTAATTTTTAAAATTTTTTTTTGTGATTTTTTTAAAATATCAAAATTCAAAATTCAGCTAAATAAATAAATAAATAAAAATTAAAAAATGCTCTAAATTATAGAATTTGAGATTTTGAGCATCACGCGTAAAATGAATAAAATAATATTAATAATTTCCGCAACTCACAAAATAATAATAAAAAAATTATAGCGAGATAATAATTTTTTTAAAAAAGAAATTGGATATTTAATTTAAATTTGCAAATTAGTTAGATAAAGTTTTTTTTTCAACATTTAAATTCAAAACTAATCTATCTAATAAATAACTAATCTTTAAAACCAAAACAAACTAAATCTAATCAAATCTAATCAAATCTTAACTATAATTTAAAATTTAAATTTTTTCTATATAAAGAAATATAATCTAAACTAAATATGAGGAATCTTTATTTGCCGCTCCTTAATCTCTATCGAATCTACGCAAAATTTCTGCAAAATTCCTACAAGTCACATATTTCTGCAACAATCCTATTAATCTAATTATTCAAAAATTTAAAATTCAAAATTTAAAATTTAAAATTTAAAGTTTAAAATTCAAAATTAATGCACTAAAACAGCAAAAATTAACAAAACAGAAACAAACGACAGAAATAACTTGCAGAATTTAACAAGTAATAGAACGCAAATTTTTTTTCCTTTTATTATTTAACCTTATTAATGACAAAAATTAAACACATCTAAACAAAAGAATTAATGCAACATGAAAAAGAATACAAAATCGCATATAGAAATAGAAACAAAAATAAAAACAAAAACAAAAACTACGAATCAAAATAACAAAAAAGCAATAATGTATCTCCAGCAACGACGCCAATTTGATGGATGATGCTGAGTCGCTATCAAAATAACTAAATTTTCTAAAGATTTTGTAGTGTAGAGGCAAAGCTAGGTTGATTCACGGAGACACATTTTCAGTCAAATTCAATTTTAAGTTTTCTTTTAAAAAAAATGCAAATAAGGTTTTTAGGGTTTCAAAAACTATAAATTAATTAAACTAAATTGCAAACAAATTAAAATTGAGTAAAAAAAAAATTAAGAAATATCAATCCACATAATACCAAATGCGTGTAATTCCGACTATCACAGTATCTAAAGATTTAAATTCAAGTTTGAACAATCATCTAATTCAATCAAATAACCTAATTGAACATGATTATGAATTAAATAAAATAATTATTTAATTTAATCCGCATTAATTATTAAATCAAGTATCAATCGAGTTCTAATTTGAATTCTAATAATAGAAAAGTTAATCACAATTATAGTACACAATTCTGAGATTAGAGAGAAAAAGAGAACAAACTCAGAGTAATTTAACGCAGAACTCAAGTCAGAATTACAGTGTTTGGATTTTGCGGATTGAACGAAAGGTTTAGCCTTTCATCGAAGCACTTAACCCATGCAAGTATGAGAAAAGAACGAGAGAGAAAATCACATGGAATGTAGGAGTAATTTTGTTAAAACTATTTCCCTCCCTTTAAAAAAGAAAATACCCAATAAATATATATGCTTGACAATTATTTTATTTTTGCTTACATGTTAGAAACAATTGATGGGTTTAACGTGTACATAATACAATGACTTTAAAATATGTTACCTTAAACCCTTCAAACCACATATTCATCATTCTTATGGCACCTTGGTCTAAGTAGGCCATGAACTATTAAACGTAGATTTGATTATTTTGGAACTAACCTTTGAAGGACCGTCTAGAGGTAGATAACTATTGAAAAAATAATAATATCATAGAATTAGATAATTTATAAATAAAAATATTTTGATATATTATGTGTATAAATAAATTAACTTATGTTTGGCTCCTAGGGCAAGCCATATTTTTTGATCAGTGGAATTTGTAGTTTCAGGAACTGGTAAGAAAGAAGACATACACTGCCTTGACAATGATCCTCTTGAAGGAAGCTGTGTGCTGGTAGGAGTAGTCATGCCCTCTAAATTTTGAAGGGTAGATGGAATTGAATCAACATTTGTATGTGATGCTGCCGAGCCAGTGTATTACTCATGTTTTGCTGATTAGGTGAGACTTATATTTGTGTAAAAGATGTTTGAACATAACCTCTAACACGACTTCAAAATCGACCTCAACTTGTACCCATACTATTATTAGTTTGAAAAAAAAAAAACATAGGTAAATTTTATGCACATCATAAAGATGACATATAATATAATAAATAATTAGCTAAGGTGACAGTGTATCACTTAAGTCAATGTTAATGTTACTTTCACTATGAGTCTCACTATCACATTTAGTTGAGGAGGATGTGTCCTCATTAAATTCATTTGAATTTTGTTGATTAAATAATGATTCAACATCAACTTTGTCGCCTTCACCACTAAGCAAGACTATCATCATAAAGATCAGAATCAATATTCAATATTACATGAAGGTCATCAACAACATGCACATCTTGTTATGGAGTTTCAACGTCAACTTGATCAAACAAGTTATTATTTATTACACTGCGTGCCTTAGTCTTATTGACAACTATCCAATCATGATGTCCTTCAGGATATGGTGTGTAACAAACTTGTTTAGCTTGTTGTGCAAAGATGAATGATCATAAACCTTATATTTTTGTGATTACTTAAGTTGAACAATTTTATATTAATTATTTATTTTTGTCCTATGATTAGGAGTATTATCAAACCACTCACACTTAAAGAGTACTAACTTTTTTATGGGTATGCCAATATACTCCAATTCAATAATATCAGTCAACATTCCACACAGACACCATAATTAGAATTTTTATGCCTTCATTCCATGCCTTTGTGTGAAATTTATACCCATTTATGATGTAAATAGGCTAGGACACAACCCTTCTTAATGGTTCCCATCCTAATGAAAGCAATAGTGAATCTTCAATTTGAATTTGTGGATTTTGAACCTATTTATCAAATGGAAAATTATAAATAATAAAAATTAGGTATAGCATTACTTGAATAGTATATTAAAAAAAAATAGAGACGTACATATCCTTTGAACCAACTAGGAAAATGAGAGACAATTTCTTGGTCAATTTGACAGTTTGAAATATCATGTTGAAGCTCTCGTAGAAGTTCAACATAAATACTACAAATATTAGACAAAATGTGGTAGAAGTAAAAGTAAAAAATATTTAGCTAAAATCATCTAATTGAATGTAGTAAAACATTGATCAACTTACTCTAAATATGTCTACTTTTTCACAATTTTGTAGAACGTATAGATGAGCAACTTTCAACTCACGTTCTTCTAAGTAATATTGATAAGATTTGCCACAATCGTGACCCGAATAATTAAAAATAAAGATTGGAGGACTAGATGAAAAACTTTCACTTTCAAAATTACGTGGAATTATAGTTCTTCTTAAATCTGTTTGATGGATAGTAAAATGAAGCAAAAGTAAATGTTTCTTCTACTAAATAGGCTTCACAAATAGAACCTTTTATCCTGGCCTTGTTCTACACTTTTTCTTTCAAAGATTGCAAGAACCTAAATGGATACATTGTAATTAATTAAAACATGTACTAATAAAGATAAAAAAACTTTATATTCAGTTTATTTAAAAATTTATACCTCTCAAATGGATACATCGAACGATATTGAATTGGACCGCCAACTCGTGCTTCATAGGGCAAGTGAATTGGAAGATGTTCCATTAAATAAATAAAAAGATGGCAAAAATATTTGTTCTAGTTTACAAAATAACACAAGGATAGCACGTTCCATATCTATCAATTTTTTTTTTATGTATAATGAAGTGCAAGTCAATTCTCTGAAAAGTGGCTAAGCTCAACAAGTGGTTTCCAAGTAGTGTTTGGTAAACTATCAAACGCAATAGGAAGTAATCGTTGCATGAATACATGATAGTCATGATTTTTCATTCCATGTAACTTTGTTTCTTTCATATCAACACATCTACTTAAATTTGATGCATAACCATATGAAAAATTAAGTTGTTTAATCCACTAATATACACTTGTTCTTTCTGACTTGGTTAAAACATATTTAGCTTTTGGTTTCAAAAATTTGTCACCTCCAACATCTTTTAATTCAAGATCCTTTCTTTTGCATTTTGCTAAATCTAATCTTCCATTGACTGTATCTTTTGTCTTACCCTTAATATCTATAATAGTGTCAAACATGTTTGTGAATACAAATTTTTTATTTTTCTTTCTTTTTTCTTATTCTAATTAAATGTAATAAAAATGGAGAACCCGTAGAATAGGGAACACGTAAACTGCTCTTGCCGCTTGCAAACATACACTCAGATTTAAAATTACAAAGAAACAGAATATAGTGTTTGAGCAAGGAAGAAGAGATGTGATTTAGAAAGCAAAAATAGCATATGACAAAACATAAAGGAAGACAACCGGAAAAAAGATGGAAAGTAAAAAAAAAAAAAAAGAGCAATTAAGAGGAGATAGCAACCAAAAAAACAACGAGGGACAATAAAACAAAAGAGATTGGTAAAAAAGAAGAAAATAGAGCAACAAAGAAAGAGTAGAGGCACCAACAAAAATATTTAGAGAGCAATCGGAGAAAGAATATGGGAATTGCTTGAGAATGAAATAGGGAGAACAACCAGAGAAAGAAAAAGGGGGAGAAACAAATCTGCAAGTGGGGAAGATTCTTAGATAACAAAGAAAAATAAGGGAGAAAGGATCTTCTTCTTCGTTTTGCAAGTTTAGCCTCTAGAAAGGTGTTGGGTCAGAATAGATCGAGTAGATTTTCAATCATGTTGTCGTGCCTCTGCATCTCAGATTTGTCATCCTTATCATATATTTCTTCATCTGTGTATCCTCCAAATTGGTTTGCGAAGAAGCTTTGGTATCTTTTGCAACACTTTCCTTTTTACTTATATGTCGTAGTTTTACTTTTATAATAATAAGCATTAACACTTTTTATTTGTGTACTGTAGTTTTATTTTTATAATAATATAAAACATGTTAGATAGCTTTACATATACGCGTTGTCGTGATGCTTCTTAACACTATTGCCATTTATACAGACTTATCGTAGTTCCATATATTAGTCATAGCATTGTTGCCATCTATATATATATTGTCATAGCATTGTTATATGAAACTATTATCATTCATATATGTATATATGATTTTTTTTTACCTTTTATTTTTTTCTTTCATTCCTTTCTTTTGTCCTTTACTAATTTAGTATTTTTATGATTCACGAATAGTAAATAAAAATTAATTAAATCAAATAAAGAGGAATAATGTTAAAAATTTAAATTTTTCTTATAATTTGCCTAATACTTTTTATTGTTGCTATATTATTCCATCATGTACCTCTTATTCATCTATTAATGTTCTTATTGTTGCCATTGTTTTACTCATATACAAAGTGAATATAATATAAATTCCTATACCAATTTTTTATTCTATGATTAGTAAATTATATTTTATTTAAAAATTGCAGAACAATAAATAAATGAAGTATTTGCATTAACTTATAACATGACGTGTAGCTTCCTTATCGTCTTACACTATAAATTGATAAAATTTATGTATACCTACGTCATCTTAGGTCGTATGCACTATTAATGTATCTAAAAAATCTTACTTCTAAAATTAATAAATTATATATTTATTTAATTTTTTATATGCCTAAAAATCTTCCTCACTCATATTATCAAATAATATAAAAATATATTTTGAAAATAAAACAACATGTGTCTGTGTTTAATTATATAATTTGTTAATCAATTAAGGTATATATATATATATATATATATATATATATTATTTATCTTATCTTATTAGTTAATCAAAATATGTCATATTTTTATATAAAATTAAAAATGATTTATTTGATTAATGCAATGATATATAATGTTAACATATACTATCTCTACCTTTATGCATTATAAATTATTGAAGTCAATGTGTATCTATGTTACCGTTAACTTTATGCAATATAAATTCGTTAAGTTCAATAATATTTTACTAATTATTTTACCTTTCTAAACTATATCCTTTCAAATACTTTTATTTTAATTGGCAAATGATCAATTTATTAATTAAGTTAATGATAATAATAATAATCTCGTTGATACAGTAATTTATAAATTTATCAATCTAAACATTTTCTTTTAAAATTTTTTTGCTCTTAATCAATTAATAATTAAGAAATTAATTTATTAATTGATTTAATTCAGCGATTTGTAACATTATTGTGTAGCATCTCTATCTTTGTACGTTTTAAATTATTGAAACTTTCGTATACCAACATTATCTTGATCTCACGTATTACAAACTTGATAAAAATATATTTTAACTTCACTTAATTAAACGTCTATCTTTACTAATTAATTTAAATATATTAATCTATTCTCTTTAAGCATTTTTCATTAAATACAATTAATTTCATATTTGAAAATTTTAAATCATGATTCCAACTTTAATGAATTAAATAACCAAACATTTGATTATTTAAGTATACTCCTCCATTTTATTATATAATGCTTTACGATATAGATGTGCGATTTACATTGCCTTCAATTGACAAATAAGTCATGAGATATTTATGTATAACTTATGTTGTCTTAAATTTCTTCAAATATTAAAATTTTTGAATTAAATTATATATTAAAAATATTTTTTTGTAAATTAAAATATTTGATTTTAATTATTACATTTTTTACAACAATTTACAATATAGACGTGTGATTTTCTTTCGCCTTTCTATTGTTTATCGTAAAATAACATGTATAGTTGTGTTATCTTATATCCTAATGTTGTGATCAACATGAATTGGATCTTGGCTCTAGTGGCTTTTTAGGATTACAAGCTAACCTTGGAGAGTCTTTACGCATAAAAGAAAGCCTAGATCTTTAGGTTAAACCCTTAGGTGACCCAAAATAGGGTACAAAGAAGTATTTTTTCTCATCTCCTCTTTTAGAAATCATGTGAATTATTAGTTCCTTAAAGTTTCAAAAAAAGAGATTTTGTTATAGTTTGAAATAATGTTAAAGGCTACATCAAAGAATTGATAGAGTATTTTGATGAAATTACCTTGCAGCATATTCCTCGTGAAGATAATCAACTAGCTGATGCTTTAACCACTTTATCATCAATGTTTGTGGTAAGTTAAAATGAATATATGTCGCTTATAAAGATGCGATAGTATGATCTACCAGTTTACTGTCAAATGATAGAAAAGAAATCTAATGGAAGACCTTAGTACCATAACATTAAGAATTATTTGAAAAACTAAGAGTACCAATTAAATACTACTAATAATGACAAAAAAACACTGAAGAGATTAGCAATGAAATTCTTCTTGAATGGAGAAGTGTTCTATAAAAGGAATCATGACATGGTACTGCTCACATGTGTGGATACATCAAAAGCACAAAAGATCATGGAAGAGATTCATGAAGGTTCATTTGGGACCTATGCAAATGGACATGCAATGGTAAAGAGAATTCTAAGGGTTGGGTATTACTAGTTGAGATTATAGGCCGATTGCTTTAAATGCCAGACGTATGTCGATAATAAACATGCCATAAATGCCAGACGTATGTCGATAATATTAATATTCTCCCAACAACTTTAAATGTCTTGTTGTCACCATGGTCATTCTTAATGTGGGGGATAGATGTTATTGGACACATTGAACCCAAGGCTTCTGATGGTCACGACTTCATTCTTGTCGCCATTGACTATTTTGCAAAATGGGTTAAAGCTGCTCATATGCTAGTGTGACTCAAAATGTGGTGGTGAGGTTCATTAAAAGAGATTTGATATGTCGTTATGGCATTCCAAGTAGGTTGATAATAGACAATGGCACTGATCTGAATAACAAAATGATGAAAAAATTGTGTGATAACTTTAAGATTCAACATTATAATTCATCCCCTTATCACCCAAAGATGAATGTAGCAGTTGAAGCAGCTAATAAAAATATTAAGAAGATAATTCAGAAGATGGTGGTGATATATAGGGACTGGCACGACATGTTACCCTTTTCCTTACATGGATATCGAATTTCAGTTCGTACCTCAACTGAGGCAATTCCGTACTTATTGGAATATGGAATGGAAGTAGTACTTCCTATAGAGGTGGAAATTCCCTCTTTAAAAGTGTTAATGGAGACTAAATTGGATAAGGTAGAATGGGTTCAATCTCGTTTTGATCAATTAAATCTCATTGAAGGAAAGCGGTTGAATGCATTATGTCATGGTCAGTTATACCAAAAAAGGATGAAAAAAGCTTTTGACAAAAAAGTTTGTCCACGAGAATTTATTGAAGGAGACATGGTGCTCAAAAAGACTTTACCAACACATAAAGATCATCGTGAGAAGTGGTCTCCAAATTATGCTGGACCCTATGTGGTGAAAAAGGCATTTTTAAGAGGAGCTTTGATCCTCACAAACATGGATGGAGAAAATCTTCCAAAACTCATCAATTCTGATGCGGTAAAAAAATATTATGCTTAAAAAATTATAAAAATATAAAAAATAAAAAAGAGAAAAAGAGAAAAGAAAAGAAAGTAGTTCACTAGGTTAAAAACCTGAAAGGGTGATCTAAGCAAAAGTTAGAGTAATCTACTGAGTTGAAAACTTAAACAGCGACTCAGGCAAAAATTAAGGTCAAATAAACTCTACACTGAACTGAAAACCCACAGAAGCAGTTTAGAAGAAAAAAGGACAACTTTAATTGCAAGAAGTTGCTTCAAACTTAGGCAATATGATGGACAAAATCACTAAATTGGGGCAATTTTGAGAGTTTGAAATTGAATTAAGCCGAAGATAAATCCAAAACATCATACTAAGGCAATTTCTATTGGGAAGTTTTGTTAATGGGTGGTCAATTTACATGAGAGACTAGCACTGTTCATCTAGAAGGCGTCACTTAGGCAGTATGATATGTCACTATTTTTATAACTACTCTAATCATTTGTTTGATGTATTCATTTTTTCATTTACTTATGTTGTAAGTCTTCTTTGTAAATTAACCTTTTTTATTTATACTAATCCCATTTTGCTTCAAATGACTGTCTCTTGATGTTCATTACTTTTTGTTCAGTGTATATAACACCTCGCTAATTTGCTTGTTCAAATTCCTCAACAACTTTAAGCAGTTATTCTATTGAATTTTTAGTAATTATATACTAAAAGGAAGCATGTTAATTGTAAAAACAAAATAAAAATACAATTACAATAATAGACTAAAATTCACGGTAAGTCTCATGAGTTTCCTGATAAGTTCAGCATGACAGAAAAAGTTGACACTTTACGACAATTCAAAAGTAAACAATAATTTAACATGATTGATGTTCTACTAAGAACAGCTCCAATGAAAGAATTGATCCAGACCAAAATCTCCCTCATTCAAGAACCTTGATGTGTTTGTTCTATTAAGGATCGAGAAATTTGAAAACCCCCAAAAGAAAAAAGAAAAGGAGAAATTTGTTTTGAGTTAATAAGTCTCATCATAACATTTGATTTCATCATGCAATAACTTCATTCTAAGTGTTAACATTCATTCAGTTTGTGCAATCACATCGTCACATTAGCATGCATTTGTTTTATCTTTTGTCACTATTTGAAGATTAGTTTAAAATTCAGCATACGCGTCACAACTTTTATCTTCAGCCTAAATTCAGGATCTTAGTGGGTACTTTACCTCTGTCAAAATTCAAAAACTGATCGATCTCCTTATATCTTTACCTTACTTCTACTGCTAAAGTCAAGAACCTAACTGACATATTTTACTTTTACTGTTAAAAACCAGAACTTGACTAACACATTTTACTTTTACTATCAAAGTCTGAAACCTGACTGACATATTTTGTATTTTCTATCATGACCCAGAACCTGACTGACATCACTCTTTCATTTTATTTTCAAAAGTCCAGAACCTAACAAGCTCCCTTTTATTGTTATTGTCAAAGCCCCATAAATTGATAGGCTCCCATTCAGTCTTCTTTCAAAAGTTCAGAATCTGACTAACATCTTTACACTTCTGACGAAGTATAAAGATTCTTTCTTTTGCATTTTGCTAAATCTAATCTTCCATTGACTGTATCTTTTGTCTTACCCTTAATATCTATAACAGTGTCAAACACGTTCATAAACACATTTTTCTCAATAAGCATGACATTAATGTTATGATGAAGGAGATGTATTTTTCAATAAGGCAACTTCCAAAATATACTTTTTTTAGTCCAATTATGATGTTTACCAAACTCAAGTAGCTTCCTTCCTTGAGATTCCCATATGAATGGCAAGTGTGAAATTCTCTCCCAAATATCTTCTCCACACAAACGAGGAGGGAGAGAAGAATTCTCAACACAACGCCTCTTGAAAGCATTTTTATTCCTCCTATATGGATGATTATTTGAAAGAAATTGACAATGACAATCAAAGAATGTGTTCTTATAAATATGATTTAAATGACTTACCTTTGTATGTTTCATACATATTAGGCAAGTAAGTCTACTTGCGGTTAACCAACCTGACAACATACCATAAGCTAGAAAGTTATTAATTGTCCACATTAAACCTGCTTTAATGTTAAAATTGTGCTTTAATGATATACCATAGGTTAGGATGCCATTACTCCATAAACTTGTCAATTCTTCTATTAGAGGTTGCATGTACACATCAATCTTGCTTTTGAGATTTGTTGGACCAGGAATGAGGATTGTAAGAAAAATAAACTCTCTTTTCATGCACATCCCAGGTGGAAGATTATATGGAGTTAGAATGATTGGCCAACATGAATAAGTTTTACCACAATGACCAAAAGGAACCCATCTATACATAACCTCAATCTAACATTTCGAGGATCTTCAAAAAATTCAGGATATATGATAACAAAATGCTTCCAAACTTGTCCATCAACTGGATGACACAACACACTAGGGTCTTTATGATTCTCATGATACCATCTTATGTGTGATGCAGTAGACATTGATGAATACAATATTTGAAGTCTTGGAGTAATTGGAAAGTACCAAATTCTTTTAATAGGAACTTTTTTAATACCCCTTCTACAAGTTATTTTATATCAATCCTCATCGGTGAAAGCTAAACCAATTTGCTGGCTTTGCTTTGTAAGGGCTTGACCTTTGATCAAAGTAGGATTACAGGGTACGAGGGGTGGATTACTCTATTTATCCTAGGGGTTAGCAAAATCAAACCTTCTTGAAGACTAAAAAGATTAAACCTCTCTAAAGTCAACTTCTCATCTCTCGGCAACTTTAGCAAGGTTATAAGCTTCAAAACTAACCTTAGAAGCATTGATTGGGTTCGAACCTTAGTAGCTTCAAGGAGTCTTGAACACTTACCGTTGAGCATTTACTGAGAGTATAATCTCTCATGTTACTGAAGTATAAGGGAAGCCACCGTTGTACACGGTTGGAACAAAAGGTGGTCCATGGCCATTCTCATAACTTCTATCATAGGAGAAGTTCCAATGAGAGCTTTTCAAAGGTTTTACATTAGCGATTGATTCAGAGGATAGAGAATAGAGTTGGAATGTTGTTCAGTCTTGAATCTTTCCTCTCTCACTCATTGATTCCTAGAGAAAATGTTGAATAGTAAGGACAGTAGAATAAAGAGATTGCACAGAGGAGGAAACTTTGTTTTAGGTTTAGAATTAGGGCTTCTTATCTTATGTGGCCTGATGACGTAGTTTAGGAAAATTTTTTGTAACTTGCCATATTTTTTATATTTTTTAAAAATTAATATTTTTATTTAACAAATTATATATATATATATATATATATATATAAATTTTTATTTTGAAAAAATATTATTCAAATTAAGATACATTATCATTTACGATATCATATGTTAAATGTAAAAATTAAATATAAATTTACAATGATATGAATTTTTCACCGTGTCATAAAATATTTGAAAGTAGTGTGTTTGAAAAATATTTTTAAAATTAAATAAGATTTATAAATAAAAAATTAGTAAATATTTTAAATATTTAAATATATTATTATAATAAAATTTTAAGATAAGTCTTTTAATTTTAAAAATTAAAAATTAAATCATTTGATATTTAGTGATTTTATATAATTATATTTAAAACTACTGTAATCATTTTTTGGATATTATTTAATTTTTATTTGAATATTTATAAAAAATCAAATAATATAATAACTAATTATTTTATTATTTTTAATGTTAGAATTTTATAGTAGTATTATGATGTTTACATTTAATTTTATATAATATGACAATTGAGTTATTTTAAAACAAATAAATTATACTAAATTGATCTCTTTCATATTTATTTTATTATATTGAACATAAATAAAAGTGTAATAATGTGGATAAAGTAAAAATTAATTTTAGAGATTAATTTTTTTACGTAAAAAAATATAAATTTGTATTTGTAATTTAAATATTAGATAATGTAAATTAAATATTTTTTTGCTTTAAAACTATTTAGTATTAATTATTCTGATTATAATTATAAAATATATTTTAAATTTAGTACAATGATTTATAATTATTATTTTAAATTTTAAACCTAAATTGATAATTACTATTTATTATATTTTATGAACATAACTATGTTATTTATAAATATTATTAATTTCATGTTAGTAAATCAATAATATGATGATAACAGAATAATTTGAGCAATTTTATGTAACAATCAATAGTTAATCTGGAGTTTAATCTAAATTTGATTGCTATTTGCTACTAATTTTGTTCGGTTGCTAAATTTAATTGCTATTTGCAATGAATATTTTTCGGTCATTAAATTAGTTGCTATTTGTTATTAATTTATTTTAGTTGCTAAATTCAATGACTAATTAAATATTTTTTTTGTTGTCGATGCTGAAAGAGAGATGGTAAACTGAGTTGGCCTTTTTAAATATGCTAAATGATAAAATGCAAGTTTGAGCAAAACTTAAATATCTATTTTAAAACTCAAATAAACAAATTTTTTTTACTCGATCCAACAAAGTTCAAAACCTAAAACAGGCTACATAGCACACTTGGATAAACTTTTACTCTATTCCCTAAAATATGCAATTTGACAAAAGTTAATCTTTAAAATTTGAAATTTTAGTCTCTGAAATTAATAATCGTCAATCATATTGGTTCTTGTTAAGAAACATTAAAATTGGGTAACAAAACTGATGATTTGTTCCAATTAAATGATATGTGACACTCTATTCTTGACACAGACACAAAATGACATCATCTTAAAATCTTTAAAAAATAGTTCATTTTCATCTTTGACTTTTAACATTTTTGAGCAATAAGGTCTCTCATCGTCTTTTATCTTTTTGTCTTCTTCCACGATATTTTCTTTCTTCCTCCCGCTACCACTGCAATAGACTATCAAGTGTAGGAACGATGAAATCACCATTTTCAACATGTTTGAGGAAAACTACAATAATCTTTCTGTTTTTAGTCTCAAAGAGGTTCTAAATTGCAAATAAATTATTATAAGAAGATACAAAAATTTCACAAGTGACAACTTTTGGGACATTAGGAGAATCAAAAAGTCTTAAGGTGGTAGATTTGTAACTCTTTTATCAATGAATCAATCAAAATTGGTTCTCTACTCACAAATTTGAGACTTGAATCTAGTGATTCATCACAGCGTAAAAGTTATTACACTATTATTGGAGGAAAAAAGAAAACACCATGAAAGAAGGAAGAGCAAATGGACCTTATTACTCGAAAATGTTAAAATCAAAGATGAAAATGAATTATTTTTAAAATATTATAAAATAAAGTCGTTTATATAAAAAATGACTGTCATATGTCACTTTATATGACATGTCATTACTTCGTTACTCAATTTTAAAATCTCTTAACAATAAAGACTAACGTAATTGATGGTTGCTAATTTTAGAGACTAAAAATTAAATTAAGAATTCAAGATATGAATACGAATGAAGCTGCATATTTCAGATATTAAAGTAAATGTTTATTTCTTTATTATGACTCTGATTTTTTTAAAATCAATTTTTGAAAACATGTAAACTGTAATTAAGGCTAAAGATACAAGGCACAACTAAAATTATGTTTATAAGAACAGCAAATAATATACTTTATGGTATATTCTTTTTATCACACATTTAATCAATGATTAAAATTTATTAAAAATTATAAAGATCATATGACTTTTACTCTTAATATAATGTTTTTTTCATATATTTTAATGCTTCACTTTTATACTTTTATCGTTTTAAATAAATTTTATTTAATAATTAGATGTGTTTAAGATGATATCTTATTAATATTTTTCTTATGGTTATATATTTGTACTTAGATTTAAATAATCTGTCAAAGAGCTAAACTATATATGTCCAAAATTTTATGTCTACTATTATGAAGGGATTTGAATCTTTTCCGGGTAACTTGAGAATTGGATGCCTAATTTTATTTATACTTACAGATTAAATTTACTTACACAAAAATATTGCTTAACCAACTTAGTTCTCTACAGACACTGAATTCATCTCCCAGGACCACCCTCTTTCGCTACCAACTGAATGCAAATGCAAAGGTGAATTCTTTCAAACTGAGTTAACCTAAACTACCATCAAAGGAGAGAGCTTTTTTTTAAGCATTACTCAATCATTGGAGGGCTTGACAAACTGCAAGGCTATAGGGACGATAACCATGGCGTGTCACCTTGGAATCTTGATGACAAAGTAAGGTTACTTATCCCATTGAGATGTGCTTGCCCATTTTCATCTCATGTTAGACCACAACCAAGGCTTCTTCTTTCTTATCCTGCAGTGGCGGGATAAGAAACGTTGATGCCGGCGCCGATGTGTACTCCTCTAGAGAAGAAACAGCCTCCTTCATCGCCGTCCACAACCAAATCTTCGTCTCACAAGTCCTCATTCTCTAGCTCATTTGGCACCTACTTCTCGTACTCCTCTGCTCAGAGCGAGTCTAGCTAGAAAACAAGTTTTCTCGAGCACAAGCTTCTGACGGATGAGACAACAGAATGAAGAAAACGACATCGTTTAGAGGTAGCAATAAAACAGAAGCATTGGAAAATGACGACCTCTCTTCTTCACAGAGGTTTCATTTAGGTTCAATGTCATGAAAAACTTGAAGAAAACAGCGTTGGATCTTGGAAGCGAGAGTCAGTAACACTTTGAAGAAGGTGTTGATTTGCTTAAGCCGATATTTTCACTTAAATAATTTTTTTTTTTTGGGGGGGGGGGGGGGCGCTTATTTTTTTAGTGTGTTTAGAATGACATCTAAATTATAGGAAACATATTCACTTTGACACTACATGAGATAACTACTATGTTAACATGAGAGTTTAACATCAAATAAAGCATTCATTTTATCTACATTTTAAGTACACTCATTTATTTATATTTTTTGTAAAATATATTCAAGGTCATTTTTGAAAATACTCGTTCTAAAAAAAAGTGAATACATACTTATATTAATATTCATGATTGCTAACATACATTTACTTACTTTTTATAAGGAATATATGTTAGTAAGTTAAACCTTAATTTTATTGTAACATGTTCAAAGCTATAGCTTGCTAAAATTTTTTTTTATTAAATTTTATTTAAATATTTAATATTTAAAAAATAAATGAATTGACTCTATAAGTGATTATTTAAGCACTAACAAATCTTTATATTAATTATTTATGTATGATTATATAATTCAGATTTATGACTCTTATATTCTTAAAATGAAAATTGTTATCGATATACAAGTTTTTTGTGTATATTTATAGATGAATTGATAAATAAACATGAAAAAAGAAATATATGAAAAATATTTTCTTAATACCGACTTAGAGATAAAGATAAATAAAAGAGAGAAAAATAAATGAATGAATAATATGATGCTATAAATAGAGAAAGATAGGGGGAAAAAAATGAAGAATGCTAAGTAGCAAATATGTCCACAGTACCCGGGATGTCTGCTACGTGAATGTGACCCACTCCCAACTCGCATGGGAACGGTGGATCTATGTATATTTTCCGCATGGCACCAATTTAAAGTTGTTACTGGCGCATACTTATTCACTAGAAACAGAACAAGGTCATCAATTTGATGCTTGAATCGTTCAAAGAACTTGGAACAGCTGTAATCTATCCAACCTAACTTAGACAATTCTTTTGCTCCTGAATTTCTTGCAACATTTTCATCTTCCACAGAAGCAGAAATTAAATTGTGGCATGAAAATTGAATTTTAACTTTGAAATTAATTTGAAAAGGAAATATAAGCATAAGTGTCACGCCCCGAGTAAGCATGGGCATGGCTATTAATTGAATTGCTCTTAGCAATGCACCGACAATTACATACATTGAACTAAGGTTAAAATTAAATGCAGATTCAATTAGAAAGTATGGGATTGATAGTGAGTCATAATGTTACATGAGCCAACTCATTTGAACAGAGTGACTTTTGAGACCATTGTTAAGTCATGCGCGTTTTTATTTATGGGTTATTATTCAAATGCCGGTGGACCTATGTTTTGAACTTTAGTGATATTATTGCATTTTCTTTTGAGAAACAAACAAACTATAAATGGATAAAATAATTTGAGTGTAGGGGGCCAAACCAGAAATCTTGTCTTCCTTTATGAACCAGCATGTGCGTTTTACTCGGTTTCACTTCAAAGTTCAAACCTTAATCCAAGCCTTTGTTCTTATTCATAATTCAATGTTTGTTTTATTTCTGACAAGGGCAAAGGCACACATATTCTTCTCTTATTCGAAATATCTTATGCAAATGTGAGGGTTGTTGTGGTGGAAGCTTCATATAATTTTGATTTTCGCATAGGAATGAAGGATGGTTATATAATAAGTATATTTGAATGTAATGAAGAAGCTGCAATGTGTCAAACGTGATGAAAAGGTTCTCATGTTTCTTTCCCCCCAAAGCGAACGTCAAATTGCTTGCAAACTACGGGTTGCTTTGCCTATCGCTGTTTTTGCTCGATTATTATTTATGGTATATTTAGATTAACGTTAAACGTCTATTATTCTATCATCATTATAAGTAATAGTTTTCACATTAAAATATAATTTAATGTAATTGTTAATGATTTTTAAATACACACTTAATATGTATTTTCATTTTTCAAGGTCTCTAAGGAAGAGTACTTTGGATGCTTCTACATGATACGAGAGTCATACTAGTTAATGGATCTCATGTCTCCCTCACATTTTTAAAAAGCAAAATGGGGAATAACTTAAGGTTAGAAGATTTTGATTGAATGCAGAAATATTGGTTCCAATTTTCGTAATAATGAATGACAGTAATCACTCAAGATCAGGTCCTTATTCTACTGGCCTCTGGCAAATTGCTGAAGGAGTTTGAATCTATTAGCAAACCGGAAGACCCTACTTTGACATTGGCTACAAAATATGTAGGCATAATATATACTAATAGAGTTTTGTTGTATCTTCTAACAAATATTTCCTACTAATTCTGTTAAAATATAAAGTACGCTTTTTATTCATATTTTTCAGCTTACAGATTTAATCTGATGTGAAAATTCAGTCTAAATACACTAAATTTTAATGATAATAAAACATTTTATTTAAAAAATTGTGTCAACTGACTCGTTCGCGATGGACCAACTAAATTTTTGAATTATGAGATAAATAAAGATTAGGTTTGAATTTTCAAAACGCAACCCACCATATTTTAAATTACTTGGACAGAGCAGTTGAACTCAGTCACAAGGCAATAAAAAACAGAGAAATTTAAGAGAAGCATTAGCAACATGCTTTGATACATTTTTAATACTTTTTTATTACTAGATGAAATTCAAATATCTCTCTCTCTCTATTTGATAGGGTCATATCTACACACATTTAATCTAATGATAAAAAAAATGCGAAGAATATGTCACACAAATGTATTGTACTATTATTCTCAATTTAATGTCACATAAATTGAATTATTCCATGGTCGATTAATTTGTTTTAATTTGGAAATCTTTCCGTGAAAATGCCCCCCAGTTGAAGATTCGGTTGCTAGGACATAGTTTTCGGATGAATGCCTGAAAGTTTCACTATTAACAAGAAGGGGAAAAAAATAAAGAAATTAAATGCCATGATCGTGAACCATGAACAACATTGAATGTGCAATATGAAGATAGCCGTGAGAACAACGTTAGATGCAAGATATATACATAGCAAATATGTTACGGTTTACCTTCAGGGGTGCTCTTTACCAGTCTCGTGTCACTGTTACTTCAGCATAAAGTAGCCCCTACCATTCTAAATTTCCAATTCAAGTAGGATGGCAAAGTGCTCTCTTAATTTGAAGGACACTCCTAATCTTTTAATCTATTTAATGAAAAATGTGACGGTTTCCTCCGTCAATTTCCTACTATTATTCAGTCCCCCACTTTTGGTTTTAGATGCAAATTAATCACAAGCAGCAAAAATACATATTTGGAAACACAAAAATCAAGAAAAAACTTTCTCCTAACAAGCATGTATACATACAATTTTTTATGAACAATGTTTATCGCATAACAATTCATTAAAATAAAGAACAAACAATATATGGCAAACATAATGTTCTAAAGGTAAAAAAAATGAAAAAGGAAAAAAACTATGATAATGTCTTGCGTGTGATCATTTACCAATTACCATTTCCATTTTCGAAATAGTAAGAAAATCAATAAGAAATAAGAAAGCAGGGCAAACGTGGGAGCTGTTTGACTTTGTCATATTCAGACACATTTCCTCTTTCATGGTACCATACTATACACAAAGGGTGTTAAGTGAATGAAGCTCTATTTATTCCCATTCAATATCCATGGTTTAATCCAGGATTAATTGAGAACATAGCCCATCCAATGATGGGGGTTCAGAACCTTCAGAGAGAAGGGTGAGGGTCCCCATCCATAGCCTAAAATACTACAAAAACAAAACCATCATGATAAGTTGAGGACTAATGTGAACTCCACCAACTTCTCCTTCATTAATTCATATATATTCTTCGCTTTACTCTCTCTCTCACTTGGAAGCCTGGCTAGCCCACCTAGCCTCTCTCTCTTTCTCTCTCTCCATTTTATAAGTTGAACTTTGCTAACTCAAGCGTGTTTGAAACCTTATTCTCCAATTATAAGTCACCCCATAGATCTCTCTCCTCGGTGAGAAAAACTCACACAATGAAGACCAACCCAAAATCAGAACCACCACTTATATTCCTTCTAATCCTCTCACTGTTGTTGCCACCGTGTCTATCATTCAGCAACAATGCCTCAACCGCAACTAAAACTCTCCCTCATCAATTCAAAGAAGCCCCTCAATTCTACAACTCCCCAAGTTGCCCCTCCATTTCCGACAACATTAACGACGACACTGACTCATACATATGCTCCGAGGAAGCTGTACACGTGGCAATGACACTCGACACAACCTACATTCGGGGCTCCATGGCAGCCATCCTCTCAGTCCTCCAACACTCTTCGTGTCCCCAAAACATCTTCTTCCACTTCGTATGCTCCTCCAGCGCGTCCCTCCTACGCGCCACGCTTTCCAAATCCTTCCCATACCTTAAATTCCAACTCTACAACTTCGACGCCTCCATCGTCTCAGGCCTCATCTCCACCTCAATTCGCTCAGCACTAGATTGCCCTCTAAACTACGCGCGTAGCTACTTACCCAACCTCATTCCACTGTGCGTTAAGCGCGTGGTGTATCTTGACTCGGACCTTATTTTAGTCGATGACATAACAAAACTGGCGGAAACCCCATTAGGAGAAAACAATGTTTTAGCAGCACCTGAATATTGCAACGCAAATTTCACCTCGTATTTTACTCCAACATTTTGGTCGAACCCTTCTTTGTCACTAACGTTTGCGAACCGAAAGGCTTGTTATTTCAACACGGGGGTGATGGTGATTGATCTAGAGAGGTGGCGCGTGGGGGATTACACGAGGAAGATAGAGGAATGGATGGAGCTTCAGAAGAGGATGAGGATCTATGAGTTGGGTTCGTTGCCACCGTTTTTGCTAGTGTTTGCTGGGAACATAGTTGCGGTGGATCATAGGTGGAACCAACATGGGTTAGGTGGTGATAATTTTCGTGGTCTTTGTAGGGATCTTCACCCTGGCCCTGTGAGTTTGTTGCATTGGAGTGGGAAGGGTAAGCCATGGGTTCGATTGGACGCTAATAGGCCTTGTCCTTTGGATGCACTTTGGGCACCTTATGATCTATTACACACACCCTTTTCTTTGGATTCTTAAAAAAGTTTAAATTCAAATGTGAATTTTGGATCCTTGTATGTGTAATGTAATATAGATATATGCAAAGCTTTCTGCTTGGACATGGGAACATGGCATGAACAGAGGATGGATGGAGAAGGATTCATTTGCTCATCCGGCAAAGGAAATTCAAATGTAATTGAAATATACTCTTTTTCAAGTTACGGAAAAGTGGTCTTCTTTTCGACAGCCACTAATTGCAAGTGAAATTTAATTTTGATACCTTTCGACTTTTTGTATGATTGATATATATTGTAACAAGTAATAACTTTGTATATAGCTAAAGAGCTGCATTTTTGGATGCTGTCTCCAGAATTTTGTTTTTCGATTTCTAATAAGGAGAACATAATGGATTTTGAATAGACAATTTCGTTTTCTTCGTCTGGGTCCTATTGTTTTTAACTTCCAGTTTTCTCTGTTTTTTGTTTTATTAATTTGAACGAAGTTTTATTTTATTTTTTCTCTAATTATGTGTCTGCGGATCTTGGCGCTATTACTTTAATATGAAGAATTGAGTTGCAAGCAAGACAAATAGATGACCAGAGAAAATTGTGCCAGAGATTGGCAGCCAAATCTTAAAATTATGAATTTTGTTAATTTAACTTTTAACCGAGCGTTTAAGCATTTAGAAGAATTAAATTTTTGTTAAAAAAAATTCACTAAGTTGAAGTTATGAAAATGTAATAAATGTATTTTTAAAAAATAAAATCTGATCTTAAATTAGTTCTTTAAACTTAAATTTTAAGAGTTGAATCGAAGTAAACATTTTCTAAGGCTAATAAAAGTATAATAACTATAAAGGTTAAACTTAGATCATATGTACTATTAGTGTTGACATTAATCAAATTGATATTTCATATAAGTAATTTAGTTATTGAGATGAAAATAGTAATTATAGAAAAATGTAATTTTTTAATAAAAATAAAAAATTAATTTAAATAGATTGATATTCTAAATTTTACGCTATCACTTAATCATGATATTACTGTATCCATAAAAATACTTAATTTTTGTAATCAGTAATATAAAAATTATATGTAAAATATATTCTAATTTGTTAACATTACAAAATTGTTATACTTACAATGTACTAAAATTAAATTAAAAAAATAACATCAACAATATTGTATCTAAATATGATATTTTTTTAATCATTTTAGATATATTAAATATATAATTTTATTTAATATTTTTTTATAAAATAATAAGAATATTATTAAAAAATGAAATAGGAAGTATTATGTTAAAAGAAAAATACTTTTAAAATACACATAGCTATCCAAATGCCATCCAGGAAGAAAAAAAGTCATTGAGAAATTTGAATATGAATTTGTAGAATAGATCTCGCCAACCATTAAACGTTCAATATATGGCCAATTATCCAACCTATTATTATTATTATTATTATTATGAGGTTCAAACCTTAAATAAGGAGAATAATATCTTATCCAAGCAAGGGGCCTCATGGCGGGATTGGTTTTAATAATATTGTTATAGTATAAGATGATTATGATCCATATATTGAATATTATATATATATATATATATGCGTGTGTCAGCTGTTTAAACAATGAAAAATGATATTCATACAAAATCAAACGTGGTAACTGTTTTGTTTCTTCTTCTACTGTATTATGTTTTAATAATTATATTTTTACTGTTGTATTTTTATATATATTGATTCACATTATTTATTACATTTTCTTTCTTTCTTTCACGCAATTTATATTTAATTATTAATAGTGAAAATATAATAACCCTTTATTTTTAGCGTTTGTCTTGACAGAAATAAGATGAGGTTGGAAAGGTATTATGCATGTGCATGCAATAATGAGTAGCTGACTGTGAAAGGAAAAGAGAAACTGATTATTGAGGCGCAGGAACTATAATTGAATATCAAAATTTAATATTTTGAATACTAAAATGCTTTTTTTTTCTTTTGTTAACCTCAGCTTTAGTTTAATTATTTATAAATAAAAGATTTTATAAAAAAATACATTATTAAAGTTATAAAATATAATAAATATTATTTTAAAAAAAATTTATTATTATTAGATACTTATCTTCAATTCTAAGAATTAAGATTAACAAATTTTTTTCCTTTTGTATTTAAAATTTTATATATAAATTAAAAATAGTTAGCATTTTAATTTTATAATAAATTATTATTTAATTTTCTATTATATTCTTCATTTATCATATAGTACTTGCTACAATATTTCTAAACTTGAGAGAGCATTGAATATTTTTTTAAAATAATATTAAGATATTAAAGAATATTTATATCTTTTTAAAATACACCACTAATTACAGTACTAAAATTAATAGTTGTGATTGTTTCATTTTCTAGAGTATCTTAAAATTTACTTTATTATATTATTTTAAATAAATTATATTCATCAACTAAACATATATTAATTAATAAAGGTAAAATAAGAAAAATTAATTATTTATTAATTTTATAAAATAAAAAATTAACATAATAAGCTTGTTGAAAATTACCCGGATTAAAAAATTTAATTATTTTATTAAATTACTTGATATACTTTCTAATGTATATGTTATTGTGAATTTTTTTTTAAAACTATCCAATTAGTCTAAACATTTTATTTTTTGTACTTAAAATTTTTATAAAAATAAATTATTAAAATTATTATAAATAAATAAAAAATAAGATTGTTATATCTCTTTAATCAAATAAATAAAACAGATCGAGATAATATGAGATGCGGAATGTACTGTACCCTCCTATCCCAGCAAAACAAAATAAAAAAAATTGTAGCAAAAGATAATTAAATTATATAATATGAAAATGACATTCCTTTATTTATTAAAATATCTAAGATGAGGGGTATCTCGTAAGAGATTAACTAATAATTCACGAAAAGAATCCTAAATTTAAGCAAGTAATTTATTTGTCACGGGCACACGCTAAACCAAAGTTGATCATACTAAAAAATAATACTAAATGTTACTACCTCCATTTCAAATTAATTATTGTTTGAAGGAAATATATATACTTTTCACATTAATTGATGTTTTACAAAATACAAATAAATATTTAAAATACCAAAAAGTTGGTAAGAAGACATTGTTACGCCCAAGAACACATATAAGTAAAACATTTTTAAGATAATAATTTTATATAAAATTCTCTTAAATAATATTTTGTCTCCGCGTCTGCACGTTTCTAGGATCTCATACAATACCATAGACATTGTCAATAACCATACAAAAGTCTTGCAACATCGTAGACATTCACAGGACAACCTGTGAGATATCCATTCGATTCACCTTTTCTTTATTTTATTCCTTAATTTATATTTTCTAATCACAAAACAATTGTTGTGAAAATATAAAATTGAAAAAAGAAGGAAAAAGCAAGACGGTGTGGGTAGGGAAGTAAAATGACTCATAGGAACAAGAAATATCAAATCCAAAATTGAAAGAGAGACGCGTCAAGAGGAAAGTACTAAGTGGGTAACATGATTTGTACGGCACAAGATGGAGTCCCATTTCTTCGGTGCTTCCCCACACTCTCTCTGATCTGGAAATTGAAATCTAATACCATAAAATATTATGGTAATTTTTTTATGTTTATCAGCGTAAAAAGTAAAAACTGTTTTGATGCCTTCTTTCATGCATGTAACAGTGATAAATTAAAATTAAGTACATAGGAAGTACTGTACTGTGCAATTAGTTATGCAGCGTTTTTCATTGCGCCCTTTCAAATTCAATCGCTATTACCTACCATCGTCCCACGAATCTTTGTCCCCTGATGAGGCTTAGTCGATAAAATATTTAAAATTATATGACAGTTTTGTTTTTACTATTTTTTAAACACTTTGTACACCTTTATTGACGTTGATATCTAATATTCTTTTATAAAGATTATTCAGATCTAGACATTTCATCTTGCACCATAGAGTGGGTGCCTATCCTTGCATTCAGAAGCTTTTATTTATTTGTTTTTAAGTAGTTTCAGAAGTAAAAAAGTAATTTTGTGGATAATTGAATCTTTAATGTTAATATTTTATTTATTATTATTAAAATTATTGGCATTATATTTATTATTTGAACTAACCGTTCATTAGTCTTAATTATTATTATCATTATTATGAAACTAACAAACCTAATTTTTTTGACATTTTTATAGAAGTAAATTTGTATTACCTTAAATCTATTATGCATAATTTTAGCATGGGATCTTATTCAAAAGTTTCAATTTAACTATAAGTGATTAAATTGATTGCTCCATCCAGCTCTACACCGAAGATTTTATTTTTTAATAAAGAATTTTATAATTTAGATCCAATACTTATTTGCACGAGTCAATCCAATGTATTAATCGATCGGTTTAATTTAATATATTTTCTAACTAGTATGCTAGAGACTTTGTTAAAAATATAATAAATAAAATTTTTATTGATGTATTAAAAATTAAGTTTAATTTTAATACACTGTTAGTGTAAATATTTTTTATATTATAAATTAATAAAAATACACAGTGTGTATAATTTTTAAATTAGTTATTATAAAAATTAATAATTTTCATTGATATAATAATGTATAATTGAGTGATAGTATAAAAAAAACTTCTGTGTTATAGGTGTATTCTAATTAAAATCTTAAAAATTATAATTAGAATGTTTTTGGTATCGATTCTTAATACATTAATATATATATATTTAACAAAAAAGGTACCTGATTTCTTAATAAATACCATTAAAACATCTTAATTTTCTTTAATTTAATCACCCAATCGAAAAATTTAATCATTAATTAAGCGACAGTAATTGTCATATTTAATGTGAATGAGTCATCATGTCGTTTTTAATTAAGTAATGATAATGTTGTCTTAATTCCGAACTTCCATGAACTTTCCTCTAAACACAAGGACTTTATTTTATCGTGTACGCAATGTTGATTAAAGATAATTACAAAAATTTGTAACTATGGTCCGTATAAGATGAATTAATATGGGATTAAAGTGATAGTCATGGAAGATCTTTTGTCCAAAAAAAAAATGTTACTATATGGTTTGATTTGACCTCTTCTCTTATCAGTAGTTTTTTAGTAACTTCAATTAACTGCGTTATGATAAAAAATGGAAAAAAAACTTGATCCAATTGGTTGTTGGTTTCTCTCCACTATGTGAAAGTCATGAATTGCGTACACCGCATTATAAAATGGAAGAAAGCATTTTGATGTTACGTTTTATGCAATGAAAAATTAAAGCTAGATTAAATTTACAAGTAAGATAAATATTAGGACTGTTTACCTACCTGCTCCTCATAGAACCTTTCACGGTTTGAAATAATCCTTCCTTTATTTGGTCTGGATTATTTTAAAAATTTGTTAATTTCAACTCTGAAAAACAAGGTTACATAATGAAAAACAAAAAATTTTATTAAAAATATTTTTTTTATATTAAGAATATAAAAAGATAATAATTAATGTTATTTTTTAATAAAATATTATTTCTAAATTGTTATAATTAAATTTAAAAATTAAAGTTAACAAAACAATTTTTTTATTTAAATCACCCTTTAAATTCAAATGGAAACCTAATTTCAGACGGTAGAAGTCGAAAGTTGTATAATAAATAATAATAATAATATTATTATTATTATTTAGTATTTACGGAGTCTAATTCTTTTCTTTTTGACATTGTCAACCGTTAATCTTAACTACATCACAGCATTCTAATAATAATAATAATCCACTACTTTATGATATTTTTCTTAGACTGAATCGTATACGGTCAGAAAATTAATTTCGACAGATTTACTTACTAAAATTATAAACTTCCTTTAGAATAAAAAAGTGAACTAGACAGGTTATAAAAAAATAAAAATCAATAAAAGCTTTTCTCCGCACAACTGTATAAGAAATCGCATATACTTAATGGAATTATCATCTTTTATTTAAAATTTAATTTTAATATACCATCAATATAAAAATATTAATACTTTCAAATAATTAAATAATAGAAAAATTACAATAACTTCCCTCCCATTCTTACTAAATGATTACACTTCACTCCTTGGTTAATATCAATAATAGAATAGAAATTAGAAATTTATACAGGTAGAATATTTCACCTCTAATCATAATCAACACTATTAGTGATTTATACAGGCTTTTATGTGTTGGTGCTAAATTTTCATGCTTCGTCAAGTGTTAATGAATCTTATTTTCCACCTACAATAACACTATTAGTGATTTACAATTCTTTGTCTGAGTACAAAAGAGCTCTATCATCATTTTAGACAAGAGAATCAACATTACAAGGCTGAGGTTTGTCAACAAGAAATGTCATATATTGTGGTAAATGTGTTGCTATTTGTTGTGTCTGAATCTGAAGCACAAAGAAATTGGCTATATTACAAATGTCAAGAAAAAGTGCGTAGGTACTTTGAATGGGCGAAGTCATTAGAGGCCCATGAAGTTCATAACATAGGGACTATCATAAGAAGAGAACACGTCAATGAGACAACATCATGTGAAGGAATTGTGCCAAATAATGAGCTAATTCAACTTAAATTAGAGCTAGAAGTTACGAAGCAGATGTTGAAAATTTTCAACATCACATGGGTGAGTGTTTACTATGACTACTTGTATTAATACTTTATGTATTGTGTTAAGCCTTATGCAAGTTTAGATTATAGTGCATTCTTGCATAGAATCCCTTGTATTATTTTCAGACCATAAATTAGTAACAAATCACATGCTTTGGAAATTGATCAACATAAGAAACTTTATGGTAATTATGGTTTACAGTGAGTCTTACTTGATACCTTTTACCATTATGTGTCACCATGAATTCAATCTATCCAGCATTTTTAAGAGCATTGACTGTTTTAGAATGATCCTATATACAACTTACAGTGTACCTTTTATGCACCATACCTTAAGCTTTACAAAGCTCTCGGTCATCATGTTAGTAATGTGATCACTTTAGGGATTGGTGGAGTCAAACTATTTTTTTTTTCAGCAAGTCAAAGAGTTATGTACTTATATTTTGCAGTTAGAGTAAAATGAATTTCTTCTTTCCATTTTTCTTTCTCTGAAAGTTCTTCCTGCAGCAGTTGATAAAACCTCAACACAACAACATCATTTTGATCTGTATTACTTTTTCCTTTAGATATTTTGTAACTTTCATCATCTGTTTTATTGTTTAAAGTTTTGCTTCTCTTTCTTCTCATCATTCAAACTTGTGTTATCATCTTTAATAATCATCTTATTGTTAATTTCTTAGTAATTGCCTTTTTAGTTTCACCTTAATTGCAAAATCGAGCCTCAAATTGGTGTGCACTTGGCTTAATAGGTCTATACAATAAAAGTAATTCATATCAGACTTTTCCATTGCAAAGAAAATGTGTTCCCAATGTACCACAATGTAGAATCGTGTGTTAATGTAACTAAGTCATTCACTACCTTATCATAAAAAAAAGGTGCTATGAATAAACACTTTTAACAAGCTGAAGTTTTATTTATATCTTCCTTTGATTTTTTTTAAATGTTACCGGCGATGAGTCACTTTGTGGAGATTCCTTGATGAACAGGTTGTCTTCCAAACAAGGATTATTTATTTATTTTTTGATATTTTTATAATAACTAATTACTAAAATAATTCAAAAATCAAACTATTTCTCTTTCTAGAACTTTCTTTACCACAAATTCTAGTTGTTCATTGAAGGTGATGACTGCATAGGTTCTAACCTTCCTACTGGATACTGTTCAATTTTAAAATTATTATTTTTAGATAAGTTTTGTAAGTTGGATAGATGAAACTCTTTTAAAAAATTAAATAAAAAGAAGTTTCATCTTTAATATAGACGAAATTTAATTAAAAATAAAAATAAATAAATTTCTTTTCTTCTACAAGAAAAACTTAAATAAAAAAAAGTTTTATCCTTTAAGTGAATGAAACTGACAGTAACATGACAAAAAAAAAAAAAAACTCTAAATAGAGAAATAGATTAATTTTTAAATTATTTTAGTAATTATTTATTAAAAAATAAATAAGCCTCCGAACAAACGTCCCAGAAGTAGAGTTAGAAAAAGTTGAGTTTCCCATGTCAATTCATGTGTTTATACCGAGGGCAACCTTCAACGATTAAAAGATAGAAAAATTTAAGTTGACCATGGTTACTTGCGTAGTTAACTTCTCTTGTATGGGTATATTTAATTTCTGTTTTCAAAACAGTTTTATGTTTTTAAAAATAAATTTTATTATTTATCAGAAATAGAGTAAAGTGTCACACGGAAAAATAAACTGTAGAATGATTATTGTAACTTTTTTAAATAGTACTTTTTTTGCTAATTCTAAATAATACTTAAAATATAAATTTAAAATAATTAACATAAAAGCCAATGAATTTCAATGATGTTATAACGTATGATTAGTTAAGATTATACTATTATTTTATATTGTGATTACATTTCGATTGAATTTTTATATTTGTTTTCTTCTTCTTTTTTTTGGGGTCAATTTTGCCTACATTTATGAGTGTAGCATATTTTCCTGGTCGTGATTTATAGCACAACTTTAATGTACCTTAAGAACATTTGAAATCCCGGTTATGAGTTGGGAGTTGGGTTATCCTGAAGCCCACTTTATTTTATAATACAGTCTGAAGTCTTTTTGTTTGTGTCTTTTTTCTCACGTTATGAATTGCTTATAATTCGTAACAAAAAACATAAAAAAATTGCTTATAATTAACCATCATCCTTTCATAACCAAATAAAATAAATAAATAATATTCGCATCCACTTGGCAATAAAATTTACTTTTGTCGTAAACACTATTGCAACTAAAATGATTTATGTGACGTGAGATGATTTCATCATACAAAATAGGAAACTGCTTCGACAAAATTATCAATCTCAAGCTTTAAAATCTGATTAAGGCCTTGATTAAAGCCTAAGACTTGCATTTTATTATCAAGTTAATTTGAAAATAAAGTAAGGCGTGCATATTTCGCTTGTGAAAGACATGAGGAACATATAATTTCTCATCAAAGATTCAGAGCCCATTACAACATTCTTTCGACTTAAGGTCCATCCTTTTGTCTTAATCGTTATTTTGCTTCAAAGAGTAATAAAGTTGGAGATTTCTTGAAATGATTGAGGTTAGAAATAGTGTCACAATTTGATTGTATATGTCACAACGACGTAGTACGTACTCTTGATTCTCTAACCACAAACAATAGATTTAACCCATTGGTGTCAATTAACCTCACGATATCATTTTCATACTTCATCATCTTCTTACATAGAAACCGAAATCAGAGAACTAATTAAGGGGCCAGATTCATTGTGTCTGGATATATACGAGTATTAACAAGTTCCGAAGGGAAGAAACGTACGCCTAATGATATTATTATTATTATTACTACTATTATTCGTATAGAGCGAGGAGTGTTTATTTATTACCACCCTTATTTAATCAATTTTTATCTTTAATATTGATTTTTTATTTGTTATGAGTTTAATTTTTATATGTTATGATTGTAAACATTTTTATACCGTTAATCAGTCAAAATTTATCCTAGATATAATCTTTAAAGGAATCATTTTCATCTTAAGATTGTTAAAAGAAGATGGTTGGGGTGTAGAGTTTTCTAGAGTTGTTCTTCCTAGTTTTTTTTTTTTTTTTAACTTTAACTCTGATTAGTATAAAAAATTATTGTCAAAATTAATAAAAGGTTAATATTCTTGCAAATTTTTGTGCAAAAATTTTTATAGAAAAATTATATGTAAATTTATAAGAAAAGTTAATGATATTATAAATTTTATTGAAAAATTATTGTAGAAAATATTTGCAGCAAATTCTGTAAAAAATATCTTCTTTAAATTTAAAATAAAAAATATAATTTAGTCACAAAAATTAATTAACTAATTTTCTCATTACAAGAAAATTAAATTAATTTTTTTAAAATATAAAATAATTGAAAATATTTATAAATAATTTAAGAAAATTTTATATTAATTTAAATAAAAAGTATTTTTGATTGAAAAAAGATATTATATGATTTTAAGTTAAATAATATTTTTAATTTTTACATGATTTACTTATTATTTTAGTATTTATGTGAAAACAATTTATATTTGACTCTTGTATAATTTTTTAAAATTAATTTTTATTATTATTAAAGTTATAAAAGAATATTAATATATTTTTATTAGATATTAAAATAAAAAGTAATATATTATATGTCATATTAAATTATAAAATATTTATAAAAGATTAAAAGTTAATTCTTAATTAAGAGTTGATTTACGCTTTTTACTCTTTTCACTCTCATAAAAATAAAAGGAGCTTGTTTACACTTCACATTTTTTAACAAATTCTCAGTTTCTTAACTCTCTCGCTCACACTTCATGTGTTTCACAAGTTCTCAGTTTCTCAATTCTTTCACCTTCATGCCAAGACTATATCTCATGTTTCTCTCTCGTCACTTTGCTTTTTCCTTTCAAATTTAAGAAATCTTCAAACTCTATTTTATAATTTGCAAAACTCGATAATTTCAGCTCAACTTTTATCTTTGTATATTGAATGCATTATTATTATTATTATTATTATTATTATTATTATGTTGAATGTTGCTGAAATCCTCTGGATGTGGAAGAATTTTTTAAGTGTTTATATCATTATATGTTACTGAAATCTCTCTCAAATTTATATGTTCAATAATGTCCCCCATTTGTTTTTGCTAAGTAGAAAGAGGAGAATTCTAATGTTACTGTAGGTAATTAGGTTAATAATTTTTTCATTCGTAATGTTGGTTCGAAATTACTGTTGGTTAGATTTTTGGTGGATATAAATAGTAAGGTCAATGAAGGGAAGCTATTTTGATGCTAAAAAATCAAATTGGTGCATTAGTTTCATTTTTATGATATTATGTTTTATTTGAGTTATCGCCTCTATTATAATTTTGCTTCATTGTTTTTCTTCTTTCTATCTTTTGAGAGGTAGAACCTGGACAGTGGATTCGTTATGGTAATATAGGATAAGTATAATACAATATTCTGGGACACTTTCCTTATCAATAATGTATATTTTGAAAATGGTATTTCTATTGAAAATTTCATGCTCTATATCTTTTATACATTATGGGTGTTATTGTTGAACAACAAGGTGTTTGGAACATAAATCTTGTTGAAATTAGGTGTTGAAGTTGGAAATTATGGTTGTTATTTGTAAATTTTGAGCAATATCTTCTTAATGTTGTTGGAGAATCTTATTTAATCCTGTTATGTATAGGATTACAAAAGGACAAAATTTAGAGGCAATACCATGAGTATTGTTGGTGTAGTTCTTGAATCAGAATTGAGTTTCATCTCAATAATGTGTTGACCTTTAATGCTGATTTCTATTATACATATTAACAAGATAAAACTTCAGTTCTGATGGAAGAAAAGTACCAACAGAACCTATGGTACTACACTTGAGTTTTGTTCTAACAAAAAATGAATTATGTCAAATTGTACACATACTAGTTAGGCACTTTAATGATGACTTTGCTATCTAAGCTATGAATGATGAATTTGAACCTATTTTTTCATGAGTTCAAAGGTATCTTCCATGATTTCACAAGATATTAAATTTAATTTCAGTCATGGATGTTTTAGAAAGGAATAAACTTCAATGATTGATTATATTTAATTCTAGTACTAATTCCACCTATATTTCTATTTATTCATTTCTAGTTTCTTAGAATTAATTGTTAAACTTATTAATTTATCCTTTATTAATTAGTCTATTCTTGACTCTTGAACTATTTGAATAGTTTAAATGTTTAAAATGGATAAAAGGACACTAATGGAAGAATAACAACTAATATTGTGTTGAATTTTTACATGAACTGATAAATAGTTATGAATACATATGTTTTAGTAGCATAGTTATGAATCGAAATGTTTCTAATTATGTAGTTGCTCTTGATTATTAACAAGTTATGAATCGAAATGTTTCTAATTATGTAGTTGCTCTTGATTATTAACAACTTAAAAAGCTATAGCTGTATTTTAATTAACTACTTAACCATTAAATATATTATGATAGTTTCTCCCAAGGTAGAATTCTGTTGTCTTTAATTCCAACAACCATTAATTTGAAAATTTTCTTTCTTGTATCTCATTTTTGGTACCAGACTACCACATAATGACTGTTTAACTTGTGTTTTCCTTCCTTTTTGCTATAGAAAAATGAAAGAGAAAGTTACTCCTGTAAATTGAAATGTTTAACTTGTGTTTTTCTTTCTCATAATGCAGTTTCAATTAACAGTCAATTATGCAGAAAAACTATTGCATTGTGTTTGTCTTTTGAAGGTGAAAGTTAATTGGTTGAAGATTAATATTATAATTTGGCGTTACACTTTAGGAAATATACAGTTTTCTTGGATGTTATGTTATTAAGGCATTCATTAGAACATTTGAAACTTTACATACATGTTGTATTGGTAGGATTTTTAGGTTATTCTCAGTTTGTACTCCTTCACAAGTGCTGACTTGGTTAGGCTTGATTTTAAATAAAATAATTGAAAATCGAGGGATTAATGCTTTAAATTTCCAAATGTTGTACGAAACACAATAGTTTCTAGACAAATTCTATTAAAGGTGTCTTCTATATTTTTCTGTTATATTTGTATATTATGTGATATTTTATTTTTTGTATTGCAGGTGCAAAATTTAAAATTATTAAATCAGGTATTATACTTAGACAATAATTTTTTAATTACTTATATTCATTTTTTAAATTATTCTTATTTTATTTTAGTTTTATGACATCATAATTTAAAATTATTGTACATTATTTTATTCTCTTTCTTTCTTTCTTTCTCTCTCATTTACACACAAAGTAAACTTTAGTTTTCTGTTTGAGATTCAATATTAATGAGCATTCGTACTTTTTTAATATATTATTCATTGTATTGAATCTTGAATTGTCCAAGTTGGATAGTTTGAAAATAATCTTTATTCTCTACTTGATTAATAATTAGTCATTGAATATCATTCTTATACTACATATAATTTCAATGTGCTATATTTCTTATTGTTTTATGGATGCATGCTTGATCATGGTAAATTTCATCATGTTCAAGTTGTGTATTTAGAGACCAATGAGAAATGCTAATAAAATTTTGTTAAGTATAAATATGATATTTAAGAACTAACTGTTGACTAAGTGAGGAAAAAATATTTTTGAATGGGATAGGGCCATACCTTATGAAAAAAGAAGATAAGAAGTTAGTTTATATATTTAATGAGTTTGTTCATTAAACATAATCACATCCTTAGTTTTATTTGATAGTAATTTTGGAGCTAAGCTTAAAATAGAAATGCTTGGACATTGAATATGGATGTATAATAAACTTCTTCTTGCTCGAAGGGATACATAGCAGAATTTTTGAAAGGCGTGGAAGAGTTTCTAATTTTGCTTCTAAAAAACAAAATATTTAAATAAAGGAGTAATAAGGTGTCTGTGTAAATTGTGTAAAAATGAGACACACTTATCTCTAGATAAGGTTAATGTTCACATTCATAAAAAAAGGGTTACTCTTGGATATTGGTATTGGGCATCACATGGAGAGGAAGTCCCTTATATTGCTGCTGATTTTGATCATCTAATGACTTGTAATAGTTAGCAAGTGCATTTTGAACATGTTAGTAGATATCAAGGCATGGTGTTTGATTCTACTAGTCTTTATTATACTCAACATTTTGAACAAAATAAAGAGGAACCTCTAAATATGGATGCTATCAAGTTTTACATGTTGAATTCAGCTTAACAACCATTATGACCATGATGTAAGAATATGGCAAAGCTGTCTACAACTATTACAATGTTGAGTTTAAAATCTAAACATAATATATCACAAGTTTGTTTTAATGATGTGATGAAGTTTATGAAAGAGTCAAGCCACCCAGAGAAAGTAACTCCTCCTAATTTTAAGAAAGCAAAGACAGTTATAGAAAGTCTTGGTTTATCTAAGAAAAAAATTAATTGTTGCATTAAAGAGTGTATCTTATGTTATAAAGATGATATAAGTTTGACAGAGTGCAAATTTTGTCATGAGCCTAAGTATAAAACATGTAGCCTACACAAGCAAAACTCTAAAGATGTTCCTCGTAAGAGATTGTATCACTTGCCTCTTATCCCTAAATTGCAAAGATTGTATGCTTATGAGAAAACTACAAAACATATGAGGTGATACTATGAAAATCTAGAGAAGAAGGTGTGTTGTATCATCCTTCAGATGGAGAAGCTTGGAAACACTTTGATCGAGTGTTTCCTCAATTTGCATAAGAATTCCGAATTGTTAGAATTGGTTTATGTGTGAATGGCTTCACTCCTTTTACCTAATCAGCAACACCATATTCTCGTTGGTTAATAATTGTCACACCATACAATCTTCCTTCTGAACTTTGTATGACGACCTTTTATATGTTCCTTACCTTAATCATTCTAGGTCCAAAAAGTCCAAAAAGAAATTTGATGTATATTTACAACCATTGATAAATGAGTTGTAACAATTGTGGAATGATGGTGCAGTAACATATGATACCTCAAAGAAGTAAATTTTTTTTACTTAGAGCAACACTGATGTGGACAATAAATAATTTTTCTGCCTATAAAATGTTGTCTAGGTGGAGCATTGCTAGAAAATTAGCTTGTCCAAGATATATGGAAAAAACAAAAGCTTTTAAATTAATAAAAGGCAAAAAAATGTCTTAATTTGATTGTCATCATCAATTTTTACCCCATAATCATCCTTTTAAGAGAAATAAGGATTCATTTTTACAAAAATAAAGTTCAGAAATCCATGCCTCCACCTCGATTAAATAGAGAACTCGTGTGGGAAATTGTTTGTGAAATTCCTACGATAACTATAATGCTTCCATGCAATTTTGACGATTCCCAGAATTGAACCAAAAGAAGCATATTTTGGGATTTACCATATTGGAAATATCATTCGTTAAGACACAATCTTGATGTTATGCATATAGAAAAGAATGTATTTCACACTGTTATGGATAACAAAGAGAGGACTAAGGATAATGAAAATGCATAATTGGACTTAGCATTGTTTTGTCATAGGAAGGAGTTATTATTAAAAAAAAATCATAATGGAAAGCTTACAAAATCCAAAGCCAAGTTTTTTTTAATGAATGATAAGAAGAATGATGTTCGTGAATGGGTGAAAGGGTTAAAGATGCCAGATGGTTATACTTCAAACATTGCGAGATGTGTGGATATGAAACATAAAAGATTGTTTAGGATGAAAGTCATGATTGTCATATTTTTATGGAATGTTTGCTTCCTATAGCTTTTAATGCAATTCTTGAAGTAATATGGAAGCCTTTAACTGAACTTAGTCAATTTTTTAGAGACTTGTGTTCAACGGTGTTACAAGAAGACCATTTATTATAAATCGAAGAAAACTTTCGTATAATATTATGTAAAATGGAGTGCATATTTCCACTTACATTATTTGATTGTATGGAACATTTATCAGTTCATTTGCCTTATCAAGCTAAGATGGGTGGATCAGTTTAATATTATTGGATGTATCCTTTCAAAAGGTAACATATTATAAAACTCTTTCTAATTTTATATCTTGAATATTTTACAATAATTTTTCTAATCAATTGATTTATATTTAGGTTTCTAAATATAATTAAGAAAATGCTAAAAAACAAAAAATGTGTGGAAAGGTCAATATGTGAAGCATACTTGATGGAAGAGACATCCTATTTCAGTTCCCATTATTTTGTACCTCACATACAACACTTAAGTATAGTTAGTATAAATGAAAGGTTAAATGAAGAGAATATTGATCTAAATTTATCTATCTTCAAACAATTTGGCCAAACAACTGCCAAATGTCATAAAAGGTGACTTGATGATGAAGAATTATTGGTTGCCCAATTCCATGTTCTCTTAAATTATGATAAGGTTAAGCCATTTATTAAGTATTAAATATTATATGTATATTTATGTATTATTATTATACTAACAATGATTATATCTAATCAAATTAAATCTATAACTGTAATATATATGTTCAAACCTTAAAAGATGAGTATGGAAATCTCAATAACTATGTCATTGACAAATAAATAAAAGCTAATTTTCCATGGTGGTTTCAAGAATATGTAAGTTTTATTTTAAATTTATTTAACTAATTATTTTTTATTAGATTGATCATTTAAATATGTATGTTTTCATTATGCTAGGTAAACAATAATTCTTAAGTTACAAAATTCTAACTTATATGACTTGGCAAGCGGACCTATGAGGGCAGCAAAGTCATGGCCTATTTATTTTGTTAATGGTTACAAATTTCACATTGTTACTTAGGGTGAAAGTAGAACAACTTATAATAGTGGAGTATGTGTTAGTGGAATTGGACGTGGTGAAATATCAAATGATTACTATGATATTTTAATAGAGATTTTAGAATTAGAATTGCCAAGTCAAGAAAGAAGAAAGTTAGTTTTATTTTATTATGATTGGCTTGACCTTTCAAATTGTGGGACAAGGATGCATAAACAATACAGATTGTAGAAGTAAGAAAGGAGAGAAAATATGAAAAATTTGATCTTTCCATTTTTCTAAAAGCTGCAACTCAACTTTACTATTCACCTTATCTTAGAACAAAAAATAAGTTTGATTGGTTAGTAATAATAAAGATAAGGCCAAGAAAAGTTGTCAATGATTGACATAGTTTAGAAGTTGCTTATCAAGTTCAAGAGTCACATGCTAATGTAACAATTAAGGATAACCCATTTGATTATCTACAAGATGATGAAATGGAATGTGAAGAGGTTGATTTAGCAAATATGCACGAAAGAGATTTCATTAACGATGGAGATAATGATGAAGACAAAGATGACACTTCTAATTTTGATGATTTAGGAGGTGATGAAAAAGACAATGAAGATGAGGACTTTGAATGTGAAGGTCAAGATAAGGATCAAGAGAGAGATAAGTAGTATTTGATTGTAATAATTGATTTGAATTGGATGATATTACTATAATTGCATTTCATGTATGGATGAACTCTATTAAATTTTGTTATTCCATTTATATTATTTTTTCACTTCATTTATGTGAGCAATATATTGTTAAGTTTCTTATTTATTTACAATAATACTAGATATATAGATGTCAGATTCCACGCCTTTTAAGAGACCTATGCAGCCATCTAAAAAGTCAAAACAAAACAAAAATACACAACCTTTATTTTACACTTCTCATTCATCACCAATTTATATACCATCTACAATTTCATTAAATGCCCTCCAAGCTCATAATAGCCAATCACGAACTACACATTTTGAACCTATTCCACCTCCATCTCCACCTCCCTTACTTCCTACTTAAACTCAACCACAATCAAGTTGGATTGGAGAACTTGTATGGACACAACTAAAGGCACATTAGGAATCCTCAAGTTTTAAGGAAAGAACTAAGATAAATAAAAAGAAATTGAGCTTATGGTCAGTGCTTCTCTTCACATTAGTGGATCAATCTCTCATCAGTGTGCATTGGAAGAGAATGATATGATTATTGTACTATTATATTTATTTCATTTATAAAATTAGTGGTTGCTAAACTTTTTCTTTTATCAATTATAGAAGAAAGAAAAAGGGAAAAATCCATCACTGATTAATTTTTATTTTGGCACCCATAGAAGAAAGGATCATAGTTGGGTAGGTCCTTATATGAAATATGCTTATGTAAGTCTCAAGTGACTGTAACTTATTTTATCATATGTTTTACTCTCATGTTTACACTCATTAATTATGTGTTTATTAGCCATTAAAGTTAGTTGTTACCTTAAAATTATTTATTTTTATTCCAACTTGATGTAGGAAAAGTTTGAACAAAGGAAGCTTGAATTATTTTCTCAACATTCATCTTTGGGAGGGGATTGTGGTAGTGGTAGTGAAAAATTGATAGGCATACTACCTAATATCGATATATGGGTAGACTCGGTTAGTAAAAAGAAGAAAGGACAAATCTTTGGTCTTGGATCTATAAGCAAGATTTTAGTAGCATCTTCAAGTCAACCAACAAATTTAGAGGATGTTAATGCAATTAGAAGTCAAGTTTAAGATCTAAATGAGTCACTACAAAGGCAAGAGCAAGAGAAATTAGAAATGAGAAAGGAATTGAGCAAAACTAGAGAAATAAAGAAAGAGTTAAATGATACTATAAAGTAATTAACAGCTTTAATGCAATATTTAGGATTTTCTTCATCTAGCTCTCATCCACCACCATCATCCCAATATAGCAGTGATGATTATGATAATATTTAGTTGTAATAATCATAATAATTTTCAAGATTACATTTAATATAACATGTGATTTTATTTTTTTATTTACGTTTTTTAATACTCTATGTTGACATAGATAAAAGTAAACATTATGGTCATTTGTTTCAAATTTTATTAGTTTATCGGTTTATAAGATTTCTTACAAATTTATTCATTGTGAAATTTATGGCATATTGACTTGATCTTTGGTACTGCTGTTGTTGTGCTCCAAAACTATAACATATTTACAAGAAACCCTCCAAACAATGTAAACACAATCATTGCCCAAGGAAGAATGAAGTGGTAACTTTGCTTTAAGTACTTTGTATAATGGAAAATACATAAACACAAGACCAGATGCTTCAACCGCAAATCGAGTTAAATGATCTTAAGTTATTATGTCATTACAGGGGCATTGTATAACCAAATTCATTTATACAATGTGAAGAAGTTGATATAGTTTGTATGTTTTTAAACTAGATTTATTGGTTTTCACACTAAGTATGATTCTTATACTATGTTTCAAGCACGTTTCCATTGAAGCAAAATACTTATCATTACCAAGGCATACATACAAATGATAAATTGCCTTGTTATCATTGTTAAGATTTGTATAAACCATGCAACTGCATCACAATTCCTCATGTAAACTATTTTCTTGATTTACAAAATTTTTCTAAAATTTATGAGCAAAATTAGTTGAATAATATGAAAACCAATTTTTTACCTCCAATTTTCTTAAATATATAAAAATAAAATAATAAAATAATAAAAAAATTGAAATTTTTGAAAAGGATTGGTCCCCAGAAACAGAAGCCTATATACTCTACAGGCTCATACCCAATATCAAAAATCAGTTTTAAGTATGAAAATGGAAATACTCAGAATTTTTGACTATTTGCAAGAAAACCCTAAACTAATATAAATAAACATATAAGGGATTTGAGAATAGGGGACTTTTCAGCAACGAGAAAGAATATTAAAGAGCGGCAAAAACTTTTTTTTTTTTTAAAAGGGAGATTTTCAAGAGAGTTTTTCAGAGTGAGGAAGAGATTGGAGAGTGACAGATTTTTAAGAAATTTTTAGAGAGATCTGAGAAAAGAAAGGAAACAAAAATAAAAAAATATTATACCCACCGTTAATCACTGTTAGATCATTTTTTCATCTTTCCTTCTTGTATTCTTCAGGTTAGCATTCATCTCTCCTTTTTGTATTTTCCAAATTGCTTCGTTTCTTATTCTGTATTTTGAAACTTGTTGGAGAAGTGAAAATAAATGAAATTAAAGAATGAGATAGAAGTACTACTAACTCGTATTATCCTTTCTTTTTTTAGTTCTATTTTATTTTATTAATTTAATAAATATGGTTTGATTTAACATAAAAGTTACGTTAAAATTCGAGGGCACAATATCCTTAATACAGCGTTATAATATGCCATGTTCATGCGTCAATTCGAACAATCATTTCATGCTGCCCGTTTTCAATTGCACAATAACTTTTAGATTTATATGTTAATTTTTCTGAATCATAAATATGCATTTGGCCAACTTTTTTATGTGATGGTAAAGTGTTGGAATCCTTTTCCCTTTTTTCTTTCTTTCTTTCTTTGGTTTTGTTATTTTAATTATTTTAATTATTTTTTCTATTTCAAGAACGTTTATAGTTATAAATAGACATAATATCCTTTATATTTCAATAAATTCTCTGAATTTATCATCATTATTATTTACTTATTTTACTTTTGTCAATAAATTAATAGCAACAATATTAAAAGTAGTAATAGTAATTTAAAATAAAAAGTAAATAAAATTTCTAATAATATTATTGTTATTATAAAAAAATACATTATTTTTAAAGTAATAATGAATAAGTTAATTCGTATTTTAGATGATAGTAGTGATGGAATAAATAAAAAAAATAAAAAACATTATCTTTCTCATGATATTTATTTTGTTATCGATATTATTGTCTTTTCTATTGTTTTATTATTACATGAGATTACTATGAATCAATGATTTTATTATTTTTTATTGATAAACTAATTTTATTTATAATAAATCTTATAAGTAAATACACAAAATAATTATAATAATTTACAATATTAATGTGTAACGAATCTAGCTTTATGCATTATAAATTGTTAGAACCTATGTATACCAACGTTACCTTAAGTTCTATACAACATAAATTTATCAAATTAAGTTTTGATCTTTTTCTAAATGATTTTACTAATTAATTTAAATATATTTATTCTTTTCATTAAATAGAATTAATCTAATATTTTTAAATTTTTAAGATATATTTCTAACTTTGATCAATTAAATAACTAAATACTTAATTTCATTATTTTATTATATATTTTTATAACATCGATGTGTAATTTACATTACTTTCGGATATCCAATAAAGTAAAAGAGATTTATGTATATATTACACTATCTTAAATTTTCTTTCAACATTAATTATAATCAAAATTCAAATTCAAATACTTTGTTTACGATCAAAATATTTTTAACGATTCACAATATAGTTATGTGATCTTCCTTCACCTTCTGTGATATTTCTCGTAGCATGCATGTATAACCGCGTTATCTCGTATCCTAAACATTATAATTTTATGAAAATAATTTTAATTTCAAAATAAATATTCTCTTACTAAACTTAATTTTAATTAACCAACTTCATAATTTTTAGATGGAATTATGTGACTTTGAGTTTCTTATTGTACCCCAGGATACATAGGAGCGGGAACTAAACCCGTCAAGTCAAAATAATTTTCAAAATAATTTTTTTCTTTTTTGAAAATATTGAGTTAACATTTTAATAAATAATTTTTCTTCTTCTAAAATAAAAATAATTAATGTTTAGGAATTAAATAAATATTTTTTAGAATTAAAATAAATTTACACAATTAATTTTAGGTAACCTTTTTAAACAGACGTTGTAGGGTGCTAATACCTTCCCTACACGTAAATGACTCCCGAACTCATTTTTAGTTTCAAAGATCATATTATTTTAAATTTTTCTTCAAGGTTTTCTTAAAATGATCTTAGGTGGTGAGTCCTCTGATATTTTTGAAAACATTTTTGCCGTACCGTTGTGAACGCCCGGTTGCGACAGATAGCGATTCTACTGGGGATATTTTTAGAGAGTCAAGCCTTTGATAATTAATTGTGCAAATTTTTGTAATTTTGTTTCTATTTACTTAATCTCTTTCTCTTTTCTTATTTATTATTTGAATTAATTGTATTATGTTTCTTTTTATTCGTGTATTTATTTTGTGCATGTATTTTGTAACCTTGTTGTATATATATTTCTTATTATTATTGTTAACCCTAGGATAGATGACTATTGATAATCTGTGTGATATTCTCGTGTTATTTAATTTTTGCAGCTTTTTTTTTATTTTTGTTCAGTTGATAAGATTTGTATGCTCCCTCACACATTACCACTTACACATTCATCACACACTTTGAGCGGGGCCCTATACCCGGGTCTGGGTATACCTAGGATTAGAGGGGTTATGTACCAATGTCATTTTGGATGCACATCCTATTTGGCTATCGTGAAAACTCTAGCTAGAGTTTGACCTTTTCTTGATGTCTCACATCTAGTAGACTCCCTACTATTGTGGTCAACATCAAGGATTAGATCTTAGCTCTAGTGACTTTTTAGGATTACAAGTCACTTTTGGTGAGTTTTTACACGTAAAAAAAAGTCGTAGATCTTTAAGTTAGACCCTTTAGGTGACCCGAAATAGGACACAAAGGGGGTATTCTTTCCTTATCTACTCTTTTAGAAATCATGTGAATTGTTAGTGCCTTAAAGTTTTAAATAAAAAAAAAGAGAAGAAAAAGATTTTACTTTATTTTTGAATAATATAAAGGCTACATCATCATCATTTCATGTATCATTGCAAATCATTTATTTGAATATTATGCTTATTGCCATCCTTGTGACCTTTGTAATAAATTTAAAATTGGTTTCGAAAGAAGGTTAAGGATGACGATTTGCATATTTCTTGCATCATTGCATCATCATATGAAGCATTACACTTTTAAGTATCAATTTTTTAAAAATAAAAATAAAAATTTAAAAGACCTTTAAAAAGGTAATGATTCATATTGTTCTTGCATTATCATGGTCATCACAAATTTGTCTCATTAATATAAAAGCCTAGTGGATTATTGATTTATTTAGAATTAATGTTGATTCTTATATGGACATCTATCTGTTTAAGATCAATGTTGATCCTTATGGCCACTAGGATCCTATGTTAATGAAACAAGTACAAGATTTGAAATAATTTCTCATTATTTTCTTTTTATAGGTTGAGAATCACAAAGTTGTTGAGTATTTAAGAAAATGGAAATTAATGTGGGATCGAGTGCAGTAAGGTGAGATCAGTCAAGTTAAGAAGAAAATTTCATCTAAAAGTTAAAAAGGCTGATATTACTAGTCTGAGAGAGTTAGGATAGAAGCTGAAGACAGTCCAACAACTCACTTTAGTGAGGAGGTTTAAAAATATTATGAGATTGCTGAAAGTGAAAGTGCAAGAAGATGCCATAACAGCCCTAACCCAGTATTATGATTTTCCATTGAGGTGCTTCACCTTTCAGGATTTTCAGTTGGCTCCGACCCTAGAAGAATTTGAGCAAATTCTAGACATGCCTTTGGAGGGTCAACAACTGTATCGTCCTCTAGAACATCATGCCTCTCTTCCGACTATAGCCAATGTCTTAAGGATCCACCCAGCAGAGTTGCAGCAAGCTTATCAAGAGAGACATCAGAATAGGGGACTCACAAGAGAATTTCTTGAGTGACACATACATAATTTGGCAGAAAAAGAAAATTGGGAGACTTTCATAGATGTCCTATCACTCACCATTTATGGCATTGTCCTCTTCCCTAAGCATGACAACTTTGTGGATTTAGCATAAATAGATGTGTTTCTTGCATGCAAAAATCGATTTAAAAATCTTGTCCCCGCAATACTAGTTAATATTTATTGTATACTGAGTTTCTGCCATGAAAGGAAAGGAAAGAGGATTATATGTTGTCTGCCTATGCTTTATATATAGGTCACGGCCTATATCTTTAAAAGGCCAAGTGAGATCAAGTGTCTGATTTTTTATTTGCTCAGGTTTCAAATTGGACAGAAAAATGGTCAAGAGTGGGCTAATCAGTTAGCTAGTTTGAATGAAGGACACATCAGGTGGCACACTCCATGGCAACAGTCGACGACCGTTATTTATCACTACGAAAATGATCCAAATGTTCCTCTTATGGGTACTCGAGGACGTATAAATTACAATCTAATTGTGGGACAACGTCATCTCGCTTATCTTATGATGGGACCACCTGCTAAGGAACTGTTGGTTCCTTTTGTTGTCTATTATGAAGATGGGAATTTCACCAAGTTAATCCAAAAGGCAGGGAATGCTTGGGTAAAGGTTGTTCAGAAAAGGAAAAGAGCTAGGCGTGAGAAGTTGTGCAGCGAAGGTAAGTTACCGTCAATGGGTTAAAGAAAGAGTTCAAGAGATTAAGTTACCATTCAAAGATCTAGGTACCTCCTAAAAAAGTGAGCCATCTAATCCAGAACTCTTTGAGAATGAAGAAGTAAAAGAATGAAAGGAAAAACTGGCTAAGATGATTGAGAAGAATGTGAAGGTAGAAAGGGAGATTCAAGAGAGCCGTCAAACTTGCGCCATTTTGAAGAGAGAGAATAGTGAGAAACAACAACTCTATTAGGAGGTTTGTAAGAAGCAGAGGTTTGTGCAAAGCCATGCAGTTAAGGTTCAATGTTGCCTTAAGGCTACAAGCAAGAAATTGGGATTGACGGTGAAGGAGCGAAATGCAGCTTTATATGAGAAACGACAATTAAAAAGTGCATTATATAAGGCGAAAGGAGATTGAGAAGAAGTTTTAACTCAAGCCAGTGAATTATAAACACGAGTGCAAAATATGAAAGAGTAGATAAAGGAAATTGTCATGGCATGCGAGGCCGAAATTAATGCTAAAAAATGGGAAGTGATCAGAATCATGAAAGAATATGAATCTATTGTGAAAGTGAAAGATGGTCAGATAGAAGAACGAGATAAGCTCATTGAGTATTGGATCAAACGCTCTATAAAACTTGTATCATTAGCTAATGCTATGATTGATGGCGTCCGACGCATGTTGTCAAATGCTGAGATAGCTACATTTTTCTACATGACACCTCAAGAAATTAAAGACTTTCTCAGCTATTGCAACTGATTGGTCTCAAAGATGAAAGGAATGATAGCTAGGACTAGAAAGGGGTGATGTAATTTTGGGATATGGGTACACTATGTATGGGTAGGAAAAAGAAGATGTATTTTTGAATCAAACTCTGATGTACTTTGATGTTTTGATTTGATTATGGATTATATTTTGATGTGTTTTATTTGACGAGGATCCTACATTAATTTTCATTAAAGACTCAAATATGCTTAACAACTGTGATTATTCTTTAATCTTTGGTTGTTATTTTTTAAATGCATTTTTCATTTTGATTAATTTTTTTACTACAAACTATTTCAGAAAATTAAACAAATATAATGGTGAAACATTTTCTAAAGTATCCTCATAGAACTCGCGCTCAAGTAAGGATCATGGATGAGTTAGAGGAGCACAATGAAGAATTGAGAAACGATGTTAACCAGCTGAAGGAACAAATAACATAAATCTTAGAGGCACTGGAGTCTTTAGAGAGAAGAGCCATAGAGGGGACCCCTACTCAAGCACCTCTAACACAAGCCACTCCTACCTATCCACCAAGTTTCACCCCTACACAAGGACTGTTTCAAAGTTTTCCTCCTTATGAAATAATTGGGCCTTCACAATAAGCTTTCAATCAACAAGATGTCCAATTTCTCCTATATGGCCTTCCCCCTAGTTATACGCCACCGATAGCTGAGAACCCACTAAACACTAGCCAGCCACCAAATCAACCCAACCTTAAACCCAAACATCTATCCTGTCATATATTTACCCTCAAAATGTTTATCCCCAAGAAGCTTATATACCCCACATTATACCTACCCCAAACCAACCGATCCACCACCAACCATAAATCACTAATCCTAACGTTGATGGAAACTCAGCCATATCACCATTCCATTCCCATAAGACCTTAGAAGAACCTCAGCTCAATTATTCAGAGGAGCACTTCTAATCCAGAGAATAATTACAAATATTGGAAGAAAGATTGAGAGCTATTGAGGGGAGTAGCTATGGCATTGAGGAAGCTGCAGATCTTTGCTTGGTCCTAGATGTGATAATCCCTTCAAAATTCAAAGTGTCTAATTTTGATAAGTACAAAGGAACGACATGCCCAAAGAGTCATTTGATCATGTACTGTAGGAATATGTCATCGCATGCCCATGATGACAAGCTGGTAATTCACTTTTTTCAATACAGTTTGATTGGGGAAGCCTTGAGTTGGTATATGCATCTTGAGCGTACCCGTATTCGTAGTTGGAAAGACTTGACTGATGCTTTCCTAAAACAATACAAATACAATATTGATATGTCTCTTGATAGGTTGTAACTGCAAAAGATGATTAAGAAGGAAAATGAGTCATTCAAAAAGTATGCGCAGAGATGGCGTGAACTAGCGGTCCAGGTAGAATCTCCCTTATCTGAGAAAGAAATGGTGGCTATATTCATTGATACTCTTCAGTCACCCTTCTATGATAGAATGATTGGAAGTGTATCATCAAACTTTTCAAATATTGTAATCATAGGGGAAAGGTTAGAAAGAGACATGAGAACAAGAAAGATTCTCAACAATTTTGTTGGGATGGCTAACACAAAGAAGCCTCAATTTGGAATGGGCAAAAAGAAGGAAGGAGAGACTAATGTTATAACTTTTCACCCAAGAGAAGTTCATTTCATCAAACGTAACCATGCACCTTTTCAATTCCAACCTCCATTTTCTGCCCTTCAAATGTCTTACCCATATGTCAATGCCATTTCACAGAACCTAAGTTCCCAATCATATCAGTTACGACCTTACCAACTTGCTCCGCCTACTTTTCCCATGGCACCGCACATGAGACCACCTCAATATTGGAAACAAAACTTGAATGCTAACCAAATAAGACCCCAAAACAATCAAGAAAGGAAGCAAGTTCAATTTGACCCAATCCTCATGTTCTACACTGAGTTGCTATCTCGCCTATTCCAAAGTTCATTAGTTATACTTTGTACAATAAAACCTGTAGAACTGCCCTATCCAAGAAAGTATGATCCAAATGCTAAGTGTGAGTGTCATGCTGGTGGCATTGGTCATTCGACAGAGAACTGTAGGGCATTAAAGTTCAAAGTGCAAGACTCAATTAATGCCAAATGCTTGAATTTCAAGGAGGATATTCCTAACATTAGGAGTAATCCCCTACCTGGACATGAAGGACCATCAATAAATGCTATTAAGAAAGAGTATGGCAAAGTTTTGAAGAGAAAAGTTGAAGATGTTATAACTCCTCTAAAGGTTTTTTTTTTCTGAATTGTGTAAGACTAATTTGATCAAGGTTATGTCCATGAAGAAAATATGTGTGATTTACACACCCTGATGCGAACCACTCCATTGAAGATTGTGAAGAATTTAAGCATGTTTTACAAACCCTAATAGATAAACATTTGGTCCAAATTGGGCACCCTAAAGAGAAAATGAAGTTTTGACTATTGATGAACAATACCTAGCCTTGCCAAAACCTTTGGTCATTCATTATACCAAATGTGTGAATACCCTAACTACTAATGGACCTAGACCCATCACTATATGAATACCAGCTCCATTTCCTTACAAAGACAACAAAGTAGTACCATGGAAGTATGATGCAAGGGTTTATGTCAGTAATTTGAAGGAAAACCAAACACAAGGTGTTAGTTCTGATACCCTTGCTATCTCAAACATTACTGGTGTTGGCGGGATGACCCGCAGTAGTCATATTTATACACTTGAGGAGCCGAGAAAAGAGTGAGCAAAAGAGATAGAAAGATCCTTAAAAGGGAAAGCCAAATTGGGCGAGTTTGAAGATGCTGATGAAGAGAAAATGCCTGAAATAAAGAAGGCAGTGTCTGATGAAGAAGCTTGTGAGTTTTTGAAATTTATTCAGCAAAGTGAATATCAAATTGTGGAACAGTTAAATAGAACTTCAGCAAGAATATCTCTTTTATCGTTGTTACTGAACTCTAAGCCATATAAGAGGACTCTTTTGAAAGTGTTGAATAAGGCTCATGTCAGCCATGATATCACTACCGACAAGTTTGGAGACATTGTTGGTAATATTGTTTCAAATAACTATCTCACCTTCACTGATGATGAAGTACTTGCCAAAGGAATGGGGCACAATAAAGCACTGCATATTTCTGTGAAATGTCAAGATCACATTATTGCTAGAGTGCTTATTGATAATGGGTCTTTTTTGAATGTGATGCCAAAAGCAACATTGTCAAAATTACCTTGTGATGGGTCGCATATGAAACCTAGTGCTATGATAGTAAGAGCTTTGGATGGAACAAGGAGAGAGGTCATTAGAGAAGTCAAAATCCCAATCCAAATTGGTCCTTGCACCTTTCAAATTTTGTTTCAAGCAATGGACATTGCACCAGCTTATAGCTGCCTTTTGGGGAGGCCTTGGATTCATTCTTTTAGAGTTGTACCATCCATATTGCACCAGAAATTGAAGTTTATTGTTGATAATAAATTGGTGATTGTCTCTGGTGAAAAAGATGTGTTAGTGAGTAAGCCTTCATCCACTCCTTACATCGAAGTTGCTGAAGAAGCTCTAGAGACTTCTTTTCAGGATTCAGAGATTGTCAATGCTACTTATGTTGGAGATAGAGCTCCAATCATGAAGCCTCGACTGTCTAATACATTCATAATGACTGCTAAAGTCATGCTTGAAGGAAGTTATCAGTATGGATACGTATTAGGGAAAGCCATGTCAAAAGCAAAAAAATGGCTACAACTCCATGAGAATAAGGATAGGTTTGGGGTTGGGGTATATACCCATTAAGGCTGATAAGAAAAGAGTCATAGAGGAAAAGAAAGAAAAAAGATTAGTCAAGTTGGAGGGTAAAGAGCCTAAAAGTAAAAGGGTCTCCATTTGTGATCTTCTGAAGAGCTTTTATAGTGCTGGATTTGAGTTTCAAGAGTCAATGTCTGCTATTGATGAAAATGTACCTGAGGAAAAGGTTGTGAACCTAGTCCGCACTTGTCCGTTGACCACAAAAGTTGGCAATTGGGAGATCATTGAGCTTCCTATGATTTTTACTGGCTATTCAAAGTAACCATTGAAGCTAATCCCATTGTTTTGTCTCAAAGCTTTAGGATATCATTACTTTTTGAAAAGACTGATATATAATTTCTTTTTGTAATTTGAAATATTAGTTTGTTAAGTAAGTTGAGACACATGTTTCCATTTAATTATATTTTTAAATGAAATGGAGTTTGAATTCTTAGTAACCTTTCGTGTCTTCCTTCTTTATAGCTTAAATCTTGTCGTTTATTTTCTTTTTGTCTCAACTCTCAGACAATGTAGATATGATAGTGACATGTCTAAAAGAAACCGTGCTAATTTTTCATCTACTAATTTTGATTGTTCTATCAATCAAGCTGTCGAAGATCTTAGTGATGGTGATTTATCCTCATAATTTCTAAGATTGGTTGATCAAGAAGTGAAAGAGATCCAACCTTATGAAAAACCCACTGAGATGATTAATTTAGAGACTGAAAATGATAAGAGAGAAATCAAAATAGGCACCCTCATGAAAAAACAAGAGCGCGACAAGTTGATTAAACTATTGCATGATTATAATGATGTCTTCGCATAGTCATATCAAGATATGCTTGGACTAGATGTTGACATAGCCAAGCATAGATTACCACTGAAGCTAGAGTGTTTCCCAGTTAAGCAAAAATTAAGGAGAATGAAACCTGAGATGTCATTCAAGATTAGGGAGGAGGTTAAGAAGTAATTTGATGCAGGTTTCCTTGTCGTTGCAAAATACCCCCAATGGGTTGCCAACATTGTGTCAATTCCTAAGAAAGATGGGAAGGTTCGGATATGTGTTGACTATCAGGATCTAAATAGAGCCAGCCCTAAAGATGATTTTCCATTGCCTCACATTGATATGCTAGCAGATAATACAGCTCAACATTCATTCTTCTCTTTTATGAATGGTTACTCGGGTTATAATCATATCAAAATGGTTGAAGAGGATATGGAAAAGACCACATTCATTACATCTTGGGGTACCTTTTGCTACAAGGTCATGCCTTTCGGTTTGAAAAATGCTGTGACAACATATCAAAGGGCGATGGTGACGTTATTTCATGATATGATACACAAGGAGGTTGAAGTCTATATGGATGATATGATTGCCAAATCAAGGACTGAAGAAGACCATGTTGTAAATTTACACAAGTTGTTTGAGTGGTTGAGGAAGTTCAAATTACGATTGAACCTTAGCAAATGTACCTTTGGGGTGAAATCAGGCAAGTTATTGGGATTCATAGTCAGTCAAAAGAGAATAGAGGTTGATCCTGACAAGGCAAAAGCAATCATTGAAATGTTGTCTCCTCACACTGAAAAGGAAGTTTGCAAATTTTTGGAGAGATTCAATTATATTGCTCGATTCATATGCCAACTAACTGCCACTTGTGAATCAATTTTTAAGTTGTTACAAAAAAATCAGCCGATGGAATAAAATGAGGATTGTTAAGAAGTTTTTAAGAAGATAAAGCAGTATTTAGAAAATCCTTTGATACTAGTGTCACCAGTGCTAGGGAGACCACTCATTATGTATTTGACAGTGTTAGACGGATCCATAGGATGTGTTTTAGGTCAGCATGATGAATCAGGTCAGAAAGAACATGTCATTTATTACTTGAGCAAGAAATTCATTGATTATGAAGCTAGATACTCTTTGTTGGAGCGAACCTGTTGTGCTTTGACTTAGGCAGCTCATAGGTTAAGGCAATACATGTTGAGTCACATGACTTGCTTGGTGTCAAAAATGGACCCAATCAAATACATTTTTGAGAAGCCAGCCCTTACTGGAAGGATTGCTCATCGGCAAGTCCTATTGTCAGAATAAGATATTGTGTATGTTACTCAAAAAGCAATCAAAGGTAGCGCTCTCGCAAATTTCTTAGCTCATTAACCGTTGAATGATTATTAGTCAATACAGTACAAATTTCCTGAAGAAAATATAATGGTGTTGTTTAATGAGAAAGAATCTTTAGCAAAAGACGAATGGGTCATGATGTTTGATGGTGCTTCTAATGCACTCAGACATGGGATTGGTGCTATACTGATTTCCCCAGTAATATATCCCAATCACAGCTAGATTATTATTTGATTATATGAATAATGTAGCTGAATATGAAGCATGTGCTATGGGAATTCAAGCAGCTATAGAGTCAAAGATTAAAATTCTCGAGGTGTATGGTGACTCAGCTTTGGTCATTCACCAGCTGAAAAGTGAATGGGAAACTCGAGATGCCAAATTGATCTCTTATCAAGCCTATATTAGAGAATTGGTGGAGTATTTCGATGAAATTACTTTCCAGCATATTCCTCGTGAGGAGAATCAATTGGCTGATGTTTTAGCCACTTTGTCATCAATGTTTGTAATGAGTCAAAAGGAAGACATGTCGTTCATAAAGATGCAACAACTTTATTATCCTGCCTATTGTCAAATGATTGAAGAAGAATCTAATGGTAAACCTTGGTATCATGACATTAAAAATTTCCTACAACACCAAGAATACCCATCAAATGCAGCTGAAAATGACAAAAGGACATTGAGAAAATTAGCAATGAGTTTCTTTCTGAATGGAGATGTGCTTTACAAAAGGAATGATGATATGGTTCTGCTCAGATGTGTGGATGCTTTAAAAGCACGAAAGATCATGGAAGAGATCCATGAAGGTTCATTTGGGACTTATGCCAATGGACATGCCATGGCAAGAAAGATTTTAAGGGCTGGATATTACTAGTTGACAATAGAGGTCGATTGCTTTCATTATACAAAGACATGTCATAAATGCCAAACATATGCTGATAATATTAATGTTCCCCCAACAACTTTGAATGTTTGATCATCACCCTAGCCTTTCTCAATCTGGGGAATTGTGTTATTGGACCCATTGAACCTAAAGCCTCTAATGGTCATCGCTTCATTCTAGTTGCTATTGACTATTTCACAAAATGGGTTGAGGCTGCCTCATATGCTAGTGTGACCCAAAATGTGGTGGTGAGATTCATTAAAAAGGATTTCATTTGTCGGTATGGCCTCCCAAACAAGTTGATAACAGACAATGGCATTAATCTGAATAATAAAATGATGAAAGAATTGTGTGACAATTTTAAGATTCGACATCATAATTCATTTTCCTATCATCCAAAGATGAATGGAGCAGTTAAAGCAGCCAATAAAAATATTAAGAAGATCATTCAAAAGATGGTGGTGATATACAGGGATTGGCATGAAATGTTGTCATTTCCCTTACATGTATATCAAACTTCAGTTCGTACTTCAATTGGGGCAACTCCATACTCTTTGGTATATGGAATGGAAACAATACTTCCTATTAAGGTTGAAATTCCCTCTTTAAGAGTAATGATGGAGACCAAATTGGAGGAGGCAGAATGGGTTCACTCTCGTTTTGTACAATTAAATCTCATTGAAGGAAAATGGTTGAATGCGTTATGTCACGGTCAACTATACCAGAGAAGGATGAAGAAGGCTTTTGACAAAAAGATTCGTCGAAGAGAATTCAATAAGGGAGATATGGTGCTCAAAAAGATTTTGCCAACGCATAAAAATTATCGTGGCGAGTGGTCTCTAAATTATGAAGGACCCTACGTGGTAAAAAGGCTTTGTCAGGAGGAGCTCTAATCCTCACAAACATGGATGGACAAGATCTTCCAAACCCCATCAATTCTGATGTTAAAATAAAAATAAAAAAGAGAAAAAAAAAAGAAAAGAAAAGAAAACAGCTTGCTAGGTTGAAAACCCGAAAGTGAGACCTAGGCAAAAGTTAGAACGACCTAGTGAGTCGAAAACTCGAAAGAACGGCTCAGGCAAAAATTAGGGTCAAATAAATTTTACATTGAACTAAAAACCTGAAAGAGCGGTCCTCAAATTGGAAAATATGATGCACTAGAATACTAAGCTGGGGCAAATTTTGAGAGGTTAAAGTTGAATCAAACAAAAGATGAAATCAAAATATCATACTGGGGCAATTTTATTTGGCTGTGTTGTTAATGGATGATCAATTTACATGAGAGATTAGCATTGTTCATCTGGAAGATGTCACTTAATTGGCATAATGCTTCACCATTTTTGTAGTTATTCTGATCATTTGTTTAATGTATTTGTTTCTTTTTCATGTCGTAAGTCTTCTTTATAAGATCACCATTTCCTTATTATAGTGATCCTGTTTTCTAAAAAAATTTATTTGTCTCTAGCTTTTGCCACCTCTCGTTCAGTTTATACGCTACTTCCTTACTTTGTTTATGTAAACTCTTTAACAATATTATTCAATGATTTTATTGTCATTTGAGTAATTATATACTAAAAGGAAACATATAAATTGTTAAAAGAGCAATAAGAAAATACAATTACAATGATAGACTTTAAAAATTCACACAATAAGTCTAATGAATTTCCTGATAAGTACAACATGACAGAAGAAGTTGATTCCTTTTGACAATTCAAAAATAAATGGCAATCCAATTTTATTGATGCCTCGCTCAACTTAGATTCCATGAAAAGATTGATCCTGACCGAAAAGCGTACTCATTCATGAACCTTGAGATGCATGTTCTCATAAGGTTGAAAACTAGAATCCTCGAAAAAAAAAGTTTGTTTTAATTTGATGTCTCACCACATCATTTAACATTATCATGCATTAATTTTCTTTGTATGTTAACATTCATCCAGTTTTTACAATCATATCATTACATTAGCATGTATTTGTTCTTATCCATTGTCACCTTTTAAAGTTTAATTTAAATTCATTATCTGCCTTACAACCTTTATGTTCAGTCCAAGTCTATGATCTAACTGAGTTCTTTACCTTTCATCAAAATTCAGAAGCTGACTTATCTTCCTCTTTTTTGTCTTAATTTTACTATTAAAATTCAGAGTCTGATTGTCTTTTTATTTTCTTTTGCAATCCAAAACACGATCGACCTTTTTCTTTTTTCTATTTTTTTTTTTACCTTTCTTGTCCAAGTCTCTTTACGTTTTTGTCGAAGGCTAAAACTTGATGGCATCTTTCACTTTTTCTCAAAGTCCAGCACCTGACTGGCACATCTTCACTTTTTGGTCAAAGTCCAGAACCTAACTGACACATTTTTCTTCTCTGTCAAAACCCAGAACCTACCTGGCACATTTCACTTTTTTGTTAAAGCCCATAACCAAACTGGCACATTTTATTTTTCTGTCAAATCCTAGCACCTGACTAGTGATCAATTGAATTTTTATAACCTTATTTCCTCTTATTCCGAGCTCATTAATCCTCTTTTGTGCCTAATTGGTTTGAATTGGATCATTTTATGATGTTTGAATTTTATTTGGGCTTTATTTAACTTTTCCAGTATTTGGCAAATTCTGATACTGTTTTGGTTTCTAGACCATATCTTGAGTTGTAGAACTCATTTCATTGTGATTCTTGATTTTTAGGAAAGCTAAGAGAAAGACGCACAATTCTTATGTAGAGGTCAAAACCCAATTCTGATGATAAGAAGCTAAAACTAGGCCTGGAAAAAGTCAAAATGCTACACTCGTAGTTTCTAACCTTGGTGCAGTATTTGGGCCATATTTCAGTCCATAGATGTCCGTTTAAGCCCATTCTAAGAGTGTTTTGAAGCTAACATCTAGGACTACAATTTCTATTCATATCAGAAATCAAATCAGATAGATCTTCACGGCCAAAAATGCCACACAATATCTTCTCAGATTCAGCATGGATGTTGGGCAGCAATTACAAGCATAACTTTCCCTCCAAAATTCAAACTAGAACAAATAAGGATTCCAAAGACAGTTATTGAGTAGAGGATTAATGTAATTGAACAATTATTAATTAGTTTTTACATTTTAACCCTTAAGAGCCTGTATTTAAATTAGGGCAGCAGGCTGTAAAAGGGTAGGTAGAGATGTTAGGTTAGATTAGGTTTATGTTTTAGGGTTTTTGTTTTCTTCTTTTTTTTCTCTTCCGTTTTTACCTTTCGTTTTCCTCCATTATAGAGACTTAGACTTTCATCTAGTCCAAGGATTGAAAAAAGGCTAAGACACTCTTGAGGATCGATTTCACAATTTATTCAACAACAAATTCGGTTTCATCTCTTCCTTCTTTCTCCTTTTGCTAATTATAATTTTGAATTGAAGTTCTTCGTTTGGATTGATAATTATGCTGTTGTTTGGTTACATATTATTTGGTTGATGTATGTAATTAATTCTTGAAGGAGTGTGAATTAGATTTGTAAGTTTGAGATCTAAGATTAATGGCGTTAGTGAATTAAATTAACACAAATCGATTAGGTTCTAGAGGATTCTGAACTTTGAGCGAATTGTGTGTTAATCGAATGCATGAGGGTTCTCGTGTGAGTGCTTAATTTGAATTGAGGTTTCATTCAAATTTAATGTTAATCACTAATTTGTTGGTTGATGCATCTTCTTGGAATCCGGTGATAGAGTGGTTGTAGTTCTTCTAAATTCTTGGATTAGAGCCTTTAATTCTTGTTAACTTTTGATTCTAATTAGTGTTATCTCTAAATTTATAATCATATAACGTTATCATCATTGGGAGACGACTCGAATTGCACATCTTACTACATAATTTTTATGCAATTCGATTTTTATTAATTTGTCCGAGCGCGATACTCGCGATCAACTGGCACCTTTTACTTCTCTTCCATAGTCTAGAACCTGACTGACACTTTTCACCTTTTATCTTATTGTTTAAGCCCAGTATCTACCTAGCAACCTTTGTTTTTAGTTAAAAGTCAATGTCGCTTTACAATTTCGTTTAACACAAATCGTCATAAATTATTACTTCCTTTAACAACTGAGTATTCACTATATTTGTCCTTGTATTTCTTGCACACCTTGTTCATTTTAGACGAAATTAGCTCACATCTTTACTCAATTTTTATTATTGTAATATGAAATTTGTTCATACATGTTATTTGATAAAAATTGAGTAAAGAGAGGCAATTGTGAAAACTAATTTTTTACCTCCAATTTCTTTTAAATATATAAAAATAAAATATATACATTTTTTTACAAAAAAATGAAATTTTTGAAAAGGATTGGTCCCCAGAAACAAAAGCTTGCACTATACAGGCTCATACCCAGTATCAAAAACCAATTTTAAACATGAAAATAGAAATACTCAGAATTTTTGGCTCTTTGTAAGAAAACCCTAAATGACTCGTACAAATACACAAGTAAGGGATTTGAGAATGGGGGCTTTTCATAAACAAGAAAGAATTTTAAAGAGCGAAAAAATCTTCTTCTTCTTTTTAAAAAAAAAAGGAGATTTTCAAGAGAGTGTTTCAAAGTGGGAAAGAGATTGGAGAGTGACAGATTTTTAAGAAATTTTTAGAGAGATCTGAGAAAAGAAAGGAAACAAAAAAAAATAAAATATTATACCTACCATTAATCACTACTGGATCATTCCTTCATCTTTCCTCCTTTTATTCTCCAAGTTAGCGTTCATTTCTCCTCTTTGTATTTTTCAAATTGCATTGTTTCTTACTCTGCATTTTCAAACTTGTTGGAGAAGTGAAAATAAATAAGATAAAAGAATGAGATAGAAGTACTACTAACTCGTATTATCCTTTCTTTTTTTAGTTTTATTTTATTTTATTAGTTTAATAAATATGATTTGATTTAACATAAAAGTTACGTTAAAACTCAAGAGTACAGTATCCTTAGCACTACGGTGTAGTTTGCCATGTTCATATGTCAATCAAAATAATCATTTTATGCTGCCCCTCTTCAATTGCACATTTATGAATAAAAAAATCTTTTTCCCCTTTTTTTTTCTTTTCTTTCTATGGTTTATAGTTATAAATAGATAGAATATCCTTTATGTTTCAATAATTTCTCTAAATTTATCATTATTATTATTTATTTATTTTACTTTTGCCAATAAATTAATAGTAACAATATTAAAAAGTAGTAATAGTGATTTCAAATAAAAAGTAAATAAACTTTCTAATAATATTATTGTTATTATTAAAAAAATACATTATTTTTAAAGTAATAATGAATAAGTTAATTCTTATTTTAGATGATGGTATTGATGGAGTAAATAAAAAAAATAAAAAAATATTATCTCTCTCTTAATATTTATTTTGTTATCGATATTATTGTATTTGCTATTGTTTTATTATTACATGAGGTTATTATGAATCAATGGTTTTATTATTTTTATATTGATAAACTAATTTTATTCATAATAAATCTTATAAATATATACATAAAATAATTATAATAATTTATAATGTTAATGTGTAACGACTCTACCTTTATGCATTATAAATTGTTAGAATCTATGTGTACCAACGTTACCTTAGGTTCTATACAACATAAATTTATCAAACGAAGTTTTGATCTTTTTTAAATGATTTTTCTAATTAATTTAAATATATTTCTTCTTTTCATTAAATAGAATTAATCTAATATTTAAAATTTTTTTAAGACATATTTCTAACTTTGATCAATTAAATAACTAAATAGTTAATTTCTTTATTTTATTATATATTTTTACAACATCGATGTATAATTTACATTACCTTCGGATGTCCAATAAATTATAAGAGATTTATATATAACTTACGTTATCTTAAAAAAAATTTAATATTAATTATAATCAAAATTCAAATTCAAATACTTTGTTTACAATCAAAATATTTTTAACGATTCACAATATAGTTGTGTGATCTTCTTTCACCTTCTATGTTATTTCTCGTAGGGTGCATGTATAACGGTATTATATTGTATCCTAAACATTATAATTTTATGAAAGTAATTTTAATTTTAAAATAAATATTCTCTTACTAAATTTAATTTTAATTAACTAACTTTATAATTTTTAGATATAACTAGATGACTTTGAGTTTTTCATTGCACACGAGTATACGTAGAAGCGGGAACCGAACCCATCAAGTCAAAATAATTTTCAAAATAATTTTTTTTTAAAATACTGAGTTAACATTTCAATAAATAATTTTTCTTTTTCTAAAATAAAAATAATTAATGTTTAGGGATTACATAAATATTTTTCAGAATTAAAATGAATTTGCACAATTAATTTTAGATAACTGTTTTTAAACGGACGTTGTAGGATGCTAATACCTTCCCTACACATAGATAAATCCCCAACTCATCTTTTGTTTCAAAGATCATATTATTTTAAAGTTTTTTCAAGATTTTTTTAAAATAAACTTTGGTGGTGACTGATATTTTTTAAAATGTTTTCATCATATTATTTTCTTTTCGTAAATTTTTCTACAAATTTTTCTTATTTTCTTTTAAGAAATTTTTTGTTGATAAATTTGTAAAAAATTTATTTATGGACTTCCTTGCAAATTTCTTAAAAAAATTAAAAATACTAGCAAATTTACTTGCAAAATTTCTTGATATTTTTTTTTACAATTTTTTATTAAAAATTTACATGTAGATTTTTCTGCAGATTTTTCTTAGAATTTATTTGCAGATTTATTTGTATATTTTTTAAAAAAATTCTATTGTAAATTATTTTTGCTGGAAATCATCTGCAAATTTATTCCTATTAAAATTTGTAGAAAAATTATTTGCAGATTTTATTTTTTACAGAAATAATTATCTATGAAGGTTTTTCCTATGACAATAAATTTGCTGCAAAATTTGCATGAAATATGTTTTTCTGCAAACTTTTCATAAATTTTTGCAAACAAATTTTAAAATCCTAGTAGTGAGAATTTCTGAATGACAATTATGCCTTTTATTTACTCTAAAGGAGCTGGGAAGAATTGGAAACACAATCTCAAATGCTTCAAATTAATTAATAATAAAATAAGAGCACAAATAAACTAAATACAACAAATGTACAATCCCAAGCATTAACGGAAAGTGAACGTTATATCTTATAGATACCTCACTGAAACCAAATTTATAGTGGTGGATGAAAAAAAGTAGAGGGATTGGTGAGCAAAACTTTTACTACAGACCACAAGAACACTGTAAATGAATAATTGTAAAGTGCAATATATCATTTCTAGCATGGACGTCGATTCATCAATTAGCTGATGAGTCATGTGACAAGTGCAGTAAACAAGAAAAATTTGAGAAAAAAAAACAACTAAAATATTTTACCAGTAAAAAATGAGGAAAGATTATTTATTGAAACTTAAGGAGAGACAATAAATAAATTTTCGACGTTAATAAATGGTGAATGACAAGATAATTAAATAGAATCAGTTAGCAAATAAAATGGCTTTTAGATTAACCAAAAAATTAATTAAAGACTAGTACCTGTACTGCGTAACAATACTACAATAGTTACCTTTGCTAACATTTTTTTTTTGTTGTAAATGTTAAAAATATATATTTCCTAATAAAATTAGCAACATTTTTATTGATAATTACCATTTAAATATTACAAAATTTACGTTTAGTTGAGTTATGAGTAGTGTCCCAATCCCTTCCGTCCGTGGTTTTTTTTATTTTATTTTAAAATAAAAACAATTTTTTATAAGACAAGTTTTTTAAAAAAGAATAAATAATTTCATGTTATGAAAAATTTAAAATAATAAAAATTTTAAAAATTTTAATCTCAAATTATTTTTATTTATTTATTTTACTCTCTTTTTCATCCATGCAAATAAAAAGAGTAACTTTTCTAATCTAATTTTTATCTATCTAAACAATATATCATTTTTATTTTATTTCTTATTTTTATTTACATTTTTCTATTTTATTCCTCTCTGTTTCACTTTTTATCTAAACAAAGCATTAGTATATGCAATTGTATGCATAACTCACTTGCAGCAGAAGATACGTCATTTGGATCTTGTTGGCAGAAAAATTCTTGATTTTCATGAATTTTAGGCATAAATATATCGGCAACTACGTAGGTTTTCTCTGCCAGGGTGGAATTGTGTATTGCAACTCAGATAAAATAAAATGATACAGGCTCCTCCAATAGTTAATGTTATTGTTGTAGAGTTGTAGGATCATTTTTTCAAGTGTTTAGCATATTCTTATAATTAACATTAATAAATACTCATGAAAAGAGTAAGTTACAATGTGTTGTAACGTGTTTATGTTATTGTTGTACGATCATTTTCTTTTTTTTCGCAAGTGTTTAGCATATTTGTATAGTTAAAATTAATAAATACTCATAAAAAGAATAATTTATAATGTGTTTTTAATACCTATATTATATGCATAAAAAGACAACAATATTATTAATTTGATAAGGATGATATTTATTGGATTCACTCTTGTACAATTAAATAATTATTTTATGAATAATTTATTTTTAAAATAAATCATTAAATAAAAAATTTTAATCTCACAAATTATGTTTATACAATTAAAAAATATTTAATACTTTTTTTTTATACATATTGAAATAATATGTTTTTAAAATATGTAAAAATAAAGATTCTTTAGTTGTATTTTTATAATTATTTAATTTTTAAAAAATTTAATACAAATAATTAAAATGAATACATAATTATAATTTAACAACTAAATCATGAAGACTATGTTTGGATGTCATGTTTGGAATAAAAGGAGAGGGAGAGGATTGTTCAGAGAACAAGTGTACCCATCGAAAAGTAATAAAGGGTTCTTAAGTTAAGTTTCTGAATTATCGTCTCACAAGGATTGTTTACCGATTACTAAGAATTTTCTAATTTAATTGTTTGAGCTTCAAATATGCGAGAATAATCAACACAAGAGTTTAGAAAATCAATTATAAAATTAAGAGCAAGAAATACAAAGCACGTCTTGGTTATACTTATCGGAGAAAAACCTAGGGCATACGGGTGTTCTTGTTCAATCCTTTATGTTATTTTTCTATTTAGATCTAAACCCGATTTCCTTGTGATTACTAATCATTCATACAAATACTATTAATATTCAACGATCATGTAATATTAATATTTTTTCTCTAAATTAACATCTCCAATGGTCATGCAAGACATCAATTTAAGAAAGTCTAAGGAACCTATGAACTTGTTAATTCAATAACGATTAGAAGAAGAAGATTGGTTTGGTCTACCTAATCTTTCATCTTATTTTATCTTATAGATCTATTAATTAGCTGAGGTACAATCGCCTGACGATGTAATTAATTGGGTTAAGAGTGAGAAGTAATAAGATAAATTCTAATCACGAAACAGAAATGTAGTTACTCATGTAGAAAGAAAGTGCTAAAACAATCAATAACATATCCATAATGAAGAGATATAGCAAACTAGTATAGGAGATGAATCTTCGGTCTTCAAGTATGGTCACTTGAAGCTCCAAGTCCCGCCAAGAGTGTGCTAATGGTTCGTACAAGAGGGGTGGAAATGATCCGAGATCTCGAAGGGGAGGTTGTGTGTAAATTCTTGCTCAGGCAAAGATCCCTTCACGATGCCTTTTTCTCTTATTTATAGAATTTTGAACTCCTTTAAACTTGGCAAATTTGGGTAATGCAAACAAGCACGGTCGTACATGATGTGCAGTACGGTCGTGCATCTCTTCGAAGCACCCCCGTGCTTCACCGAGTGTGCTTATTGCTGTGAGGTTTTTAAGCCCATTCATTTGGGCCCGAATTGCATCCGAAATCTACTCGTGACCTCTTTATATTAAACTGCATAATAAATAAATAAATTAATGTAAAACCCAATTAAAATAAAGATCAAATATGAATAAATGGGCTGTAAAAGAGGACTTAATTACATATTTATCAAGGATAGAGAGAGAGAGAAAAAGAAGGACTTAGTAGAGTTTAATTTTGTTTAGGAATTATTTAATTAGGAGAAAATGGGTCAAGATGTTTTTCTAAATCTTTTGAAAGATTTGTTCAGTTATTTTATCATAGAAGTTTTTCTCTCTCTTATTCTTTAGTACAATTTTAATTATCATGTTTGAATATCTATTTGCAATTGAATTATAATTCCATGAAATTCTATAATAACTAAATTTGACCCACTTCAATTTCTAACCTATACCATAGGAATTTGAATTCTTAATATCATAATTCACAAATACACTCTCACGTATCGTACTTCTCTTTGGTTCTTCGTCTTCGTGGTTCTTGTATCTCTGCAAATACTTTCTCTCTCTTCCTTTGTTCTCTCTTTTACCTATGCATCTTTCTTTCTCTTCTTCTGTATTTTCTTCTTCTTTTAACTCTACTTTTACGTTGATTATTAATATTACTTTTTTTCCTATGTTCTCTTTTTTTTTTTTCTCTTCTTCCTCGTTTTACATTGATTATTAATAAAAGTAATTTTTCTCTATTTCTCTTTCTCTTGTTCTTCCTATTCTTCTTTAACGTCTTTTCTTTTTCTTTTATACATTTGTTTTATATTCTTTTTTTACGTCTTCTTCTTTCTTTCTCCTTTTTCTATCTCATTTTTTACATTTGTTACATGTTTAATATGTTTATGTTAATATGTCGTATTGTCATTATGCATTTACTACAAACTATATTGTATTGTTATTGTTTATATTAATTGTATAATAAGTTGTTTAATACTTTTCTTGAATTGTTAGATATCAAAATAAATATTACAAATTAATTCAAGAACTATTGAGAATACAAGAGAAACAAAAAAGAGAAAACTAATATTAGATGCAACAAAGTGATAAAGACACATTATAAAGTACACTTTTGAGGTAATTATATCATGGGACAGGTGAAAATTGCTATAATCAATTACCTCTTACTTATCATGTAAGTCTAGAAGAATATGTTGCAATATTTTTACTTATTTTAGCTTATAGTCTCAAAAAGAGAGTTCAAAACACTTATATTTAATTTATATTTTTAATTTTAAGAATTAAATTATATTTGTAAATATTCGTATGCTTTTATCTACTTTATGAGAAAAATAGTTCATAACATAATATTAAATTTTAATGATAAATTAAACATAAAAAATAAATTTACTGTGTCATGATTTTTTAAAAAGAAATATTAAGTTATTATCTATAACAATTTATTTAATAATTATTTTGTATTTTTAATTAACACATTATTTTTTTAAAAGTTATTAAATAAAATTTTAATGTAAAATTGAATTATTTTTTAAAAATTTATATCTTACATGACACTATAAAATTTGATTTCAACATAAAATTCTAATTTTACATTCTAATTCTTTTAGTGCATTAAATGTAGAATTGTAATTGGGATTACAATTCTGAATATCAATTCTGATTTCATGCACTAAAAGAGCTCTTAAATTTTTTTAAAAATGTTAGTTTTTAGAATGAGAATTTTTTTAAAATATTTATAAACAATAAAAATATTAATTTTTAGAGAAAAATATATATTTTTTGAAAAAGATAAAAAAAAATATAAATAAAATATACAAAAGACAATATTATCATTTATATAGTTAAACCTTATCACATTCTCATTTTAGTATTAAACATTCAAACAAAAAATAGGAGACGGTTTAAATTACTTTCTTCTCTTCTCCTCTTCCCTACAAATCCTTCCTTTTCCCCCTCTCTCTCTCAATATTCAAATAAAGCCTAAAATTATTAAAAGAATGTGACGAATTTAATCTTTTTCTAAATTTCTATTTTACCTTTTTAACTTTAGATTTATTCTACTGATCCTGTGTCATACCGTTGGCATTTGCATCGAGTGTCTTCTTTAACCAAGAGATGTCAGCCAGCTAGCCATTATCCTTAATTTGACTATCATCATTAAGTTTCAATTTATCTTTTCATTATTAGTTATATTCTTTTATTATGGCTAATTTAAAATTTTATTTAAATAAAAATAAATTTACTTAAATAAAAATATAAAAAACAATAAAAAAATTACATGAATCTTTAGTTGAGTAAAAAAGAATAGAGAAGTTTAAAGAAGGGACAAAAGAAAATTTGTTTAAATGAATTTTATATAATTTTTTATTATTTTTATTTAAATAAATTTATTTTTATTTAAGTAAAAATGAAATTAATAATTAGAAAAAATCAGAATCCCATTTTAACTTATTTAATTATCTTTATATATGAGGAAACAGAATAAAATAAGCTGGTTCGCATATCAACGATGAGAAAAATAAAAAATAAAAATAATCAGTCCATTATTATTAGAATGCAGATACCAAAATAAGCAGCTCATCTTTGACAGTGACCCAATTTGTTCCTCCTAAGATATAATAATTGGCAAACAATTCCGTCATTTAAACAAATAATAACTAACATTACAGGTAGCATCTATATAATAATAATTATTGTTTTACATATTTCAAAAACAATTAAAATTATCTCTTAAATCATTAAAAATAAACTTTTTGAATCGGTTAATAATCAAGTCTTAAAAATGTACCGCACGGTCTAATTAATGAGATAAGCCGTACGATGCTCAGGCGGGCAAGACCGTTAAGAACAAAAGTACAATGACACAAATTTTAGACAACCCAATTCAAGTAGCAACATATTTATATATACATTCTCTCATTCTCTATATAAAAAATAAATTTCCAGATTCTTCTTCATCTGATAGCATAATAAAATATGAAGCAACCCCAAAACTAGGTCAATTAATTGTAATCATCTCCAAAAACAACCAACAGACCAAGGTACGCGAAACTGTGGTCCCAGAAATTGCCTATTGTTCTAATATACAATGAGAACACTTGGAATTAGTCAGCACAGGAAGTATCCTATTTGGTTTAACACTTCCACGCGTTATTCCATTATATCAGCGCTAGCATATGTAAACATCTTAAACTATCACACATACAAATGAAATGTTCTCACTTTAGTCTTGTTCAACAAGAAAACAATCTCACAATGAGTCATGTGTTTCTCTTCGTTTTCCTCATACTAAGCATTTTTCTTTCCTTAAATGTCAAAGCACAACAGAATTACTCAGGAAATTCAGTACTTAGCCGCAAGAACTATGACAAAATGGGTCCTTCTCCTTCATTCCTTTACACTTGCAATGGCCTTAACAAATCCTGCATGGCTTTTCTCATCTTCAAATCAAAACCTCCTTACAACTCCATACCTACAATTTCCAACCTCACATCATCAAACCCAGAAGAGCTTGCCAGAATCAATGATGCCACTTTTCTCACAGTGTTCCCAAATGGCAAAGAGGCGATTGTTCCTTTGAACTGTTCTTGTTTAACTAGGGACTATTACCAAGCTGAAACCAAATACATATTGGGTCCAAACCCAACGTATTTCACAGTGGCAAATGACACGTTTCAGGGTTTGGCCAGTTGTGATTCTCTCAAGCGTGCCAACCCATATGGGGAATTTGATTTGCTTACTGGCATGAAATTGCACGTACCACTCAGATGCGCTTGTCCAACATGGCATCAGGCCAGAAATGGCACCAAGTATTTGCTGACATACTCGGTAAACTGGGATGATAACATCTCAAATGTTGCTACAAGGTTCAATGTATCAGCAGGTAATCTAGTTGATGCTAATGGTTTTTCCACACAAACACAAACCCTTTATCCATTCACAACTATTTTGATTCCTTTGCCTAGTGAACCAGTGAGTTCAATGACCAAAGTTGTGAATGATCCACCAACCATGTCACCTCTTCCTGTTTGCACCTCAAAAAAGTGTAGCTCAAAGAGAAAACTCCACACTGCAATTGCCACCACAGGGGGTTCCTTGCTGGTTGTGTGTGTTTTTTTATCCATGGTTTTTCTGTTGAGAAAGAGGTTCTTTAAGGGAGGTAAAGAGGGTGAGAAAATAAAGCGGGTCTGTGCAGAAGATATCCGCGGGGAAATAGCAATTATTGAAGACGACTCCTCCAAAGTTTACGGTTTTGAGGAAATAATGGAGGCAACTGAAGATTTTAGTTCAAAGAATAGAATTGAAGGTTGTGTGTTTCGTGGGGTATTTGGCAATGGCAGGGACATATTGGCAATCAAAAAAATGAAAAGAAATGCGTCCAAGGAAGTGATTTTGCTGAAAAGGATCAATCATTTCAATCTGATAAAGCTGCAAGGTTACTGTGAAAATGAAGGGTGCCTCTACCTTGTTTATGAATATATGGAAAATGGCTCCTTGAGAGAATGGCTTAGCAAAAGCAGGTCCACGGAGCATCAGAGTTGGGTAAAGAGGATCCAGATTGCTCTGGATATTGCCAATGGACTTGAGTATCTTCACAACTTCACAGAACCTTGCTACGTACACCGGGACATTAACAGTGGAAACATTCTACTAAACAAAGATCTAAGGGCCAAGATAGCAAATTTTACTCTCGCTGAAGAATCAGAAAGGAAAATAACTTCTAGCTGTGCCACATCGCATGACGTTAAAGTGAAGGGTTTTATGGCTCCAGTGTATCTGGAGGCTGGGATAGTCACTACCAAGATGGATGTTTATGCCTTCGGGGTGGTGCTGTTGGAATTAATCACGGGTAAAGATTCTATTGCCATGCAAGATGGAAGAGAAGTAATGCTTCATGCAGTCATAGTAAATCTCATTGGTACAGAAAATGAAGAAGAGAAGGTGAGTTTGTTCATTGATTCTAGCCTCACTGGACAGTGGGAAAGTATGTGCTCTCCAGCTAGTTAAACTAGCTCTAGCCTGCTTGATCCATGAACCATCTGAAAGACCAAACATGGTAGAGGTAGTCTCTAGCTTATTGAAAATATAGACAAGTTACACGGAGCAGAGAATACCCAGCATCAACAACAGTCTTGGCCTGGAGCGGTGAAATTTTAAGAGTCTTTGCTAGCTGATGTGGAATGTACGCTTCTATTGCTTTTACAATTAAGTTGTATATATTGTACACATTTTATGTACAATTATAGTTCGGTTCTTTGATGCAAAAGTTTCTTGCCCCACTCGCATCTGTTTTTTATCAATCATTATTTTTTCTTTTCTATAATGGCCTCCGGATTTCTGATAATCTGAATAAGCCTTCATGATTCTCTGCACTAAAAAGCTAACTGAAAAACCAAGAAAAAAATAAAATCCTCATAACACCATGGAGCTCCGTTTCATTTTCAAACAGATCTGACCCGCTATATATTGCGAGGAAAGTGTTCCTTGTCATATTTTTTGGGAGATAGCAGAGGTTGGAGGTGATAATACAAAAAAGAACCAATGTGATAAAACGAGATTAAAAAAATCATATGAATGTAATCAATATATCCGCAATGTTATCAATAATTACAGGTAAAAAAAATCACCAATTCGTCAAAGCTAATGCCTAAGTACCTTGGCCTCTAATAATAACAGGCTAGGCTTTTTATCTAGAAAGAATGAGAAACAATCAGTTAAATGGAGGATCTCTGTACTTAAAATGGAAAAGTCCCCGTCATTTTGATATGGTGAAGGGTCCTTTGTAGACCATACTTACGTACGGCTTTTTGACCTGCCCTAAACCCATCTCCATAAACAGGGGAAATATCCGATTCAATCTGGTGCTTGAAGAACTCCCCAAGCTTCTTCTCAAAATCAGGTTTTTTACCTTTTCTAGATGTATGTGACGCAGATGAGGACGAGGCTGATGCAGAAGAAAGTTCAGACTCCAACCACATATGAGCCAAAACCTGACAGATACCTTCTTCAACATCTTGACTTAGAGTCCGATAACCTGCATGCATATACACAGCAGTTCAGCATGAAATTGCAAGACAACCCCAATAAAATAACATTGTTTTGATGCTGGTTGACAAAATAACGCAGAAAGAGTACACTCCAACTACAACAACTGTATAGATAAATCCCAACACTAAAATAGTACCTTTAAGCCTCAGCCATGCATGCATCATCTCATGAGCTAGGATTGATCCAGTAAGCAACCTGTGAAAAAAAGAATGAATTTCATTCTTGTATAAAATGATTCACCAAGAGTGAAATAAACTTTGGGGGGCGGGGGAATTATGATTCATTGATTCAATATCAACAACGCAATACCTGCTTGGATGCAGATATTACTTTCCTAATTCCAAAAGAACACATAGGCTCGTTCATGAAGTAGAAGAGAGTTTCATATTAAAAGCTAAACCTATGGATACCAAGGGAAAAGGCTATGCAAGTTACAATTTGCAGCTTTTAGCTTTTTCATTTTTCCAAGTCATGTTAGCAAAAGTCCCGTGTAAAAGACACTACTTTTGTCTAATGCATGATAATCTCTGGTTTTCTGCAACTACATACGAACTACATTCTCTAATTTCGCAGATGTTTTGCTCAGTTATTTTCATCCTTGGGAAATTTTCTTCCATGTCTTTAAGATTTGTTAATTTTCAAATTATTCATCTGCTCATAAGCATTGAGCTTGTCTCCAAGTTACACAAGTTGTAAAAGCAAAAGCACCAAATCATTACCTTGGAAGACCATATAAAATGAGAATTGCTGTCACATCACAGCGTGAAGCCAGTCTGTAAGGCTGTGATCTCATGTCTAATGCTCCATTTCCTGTCCCAAGTCTAGGCCGCCTCGAGATCTGATCAAATTTAAAGGCAATGTATCATAAATTGTTAATCAATGGTTCTTAAGGAATGCTATTATTTAATCATAAAAAAATTGTGTGCGTGTGTTGTGGTGGTCGTATCAACAAAACAGGAAATCTTACAGTGCTGAGCTCCTCTGAGAGGCAGAGCCCTCTGGTCTCTGGCATGTGATAGTGGCCCTGCCCAAGATGAAAATTCATATATGAAAACGGAAAGCATTGTTTAATCATGAACTAATTATGGATTGAAGCTCAAATTTGAAAGCAAGTTGGCTGGGACAGTATTGTTTATTGCAAGTGTTAGACTTCCAAATAGGTATATACCTTTTTGTTTCACTTTTTCTCTTGAATTTTCTATATCATGCATGTCAAATTGAATTATTTGACACAGTATGTGGTCAACATATCACCAAAGAGAAAATCTAAGTCAGAGATAGCATTCTAAAAGCTATCAATAACAATTGGCATTATTTTCCTTTTAACATTGGTTGGGTAGATAACACCAAAAAACAGTTTCTTCTACATCAGACAGCTGAATGTCTTTACAACCAAATTATCAATTATTACATTTACTGCAAACAGGTGAAAATGCATTTTCTCTTACATTCTTCTCTCCCTCTCTTGCTTCGTTCAGTGCTTGTCTTTCAACCAAAAGTAGTGGAATTTGCTGTTCAAGTTTCATATTTATGCTTTCATAGAATCTTTGTATATCACCATAAAGGGGTTGGCATTCGTTAGTATCCATGATAGCAGAATCCAGACACTCTAAGCAGAGCTTCCGGCCATCCTTAAGAGCAATATATCCTGTCTCTTGTGCCTGCATATGAAGAGAGAAATTTTGCATTCAGTGTTTTCACTTGCCCCATAAAAGTTAGTCCACCTTTACCTAGTCAAATCTATAAATAATATCTGATCAGATGAAAGTACTTCATCCATACTGACCTCCATTCGCTCACAGCTGCAACAGCGTGGAGTATTATCATGTTCATGAGAAGGGCAATATTTTTGGATCCAGAATGGATGTGCCCTATATTCAATAAGACCAGCAGGATTTGTTGGAATCTGTCAAAAGATATATATTACAAAAAATCAACAGAAACAGGCAATGAGATATAAGGCTGAGTCAAATTGAAAATTGACAAGTGTGTCATTATTAAATTCTAACATGAAAACTTATAAACAATTAAACATCATGAATGACTCAGACAATGTCCACAAGTTTGGAGAAAAAAGGTGACTCCAGTAGCACTTTCTAATACTGCCTGATCATTTGTGGTAAAGAACAAAAGCATCACCAAGAAGATGAACCATAAACTTTGATAAATATAACATCTTCCATATTCTTATCAGTGATTAGACACTGACACAGTGATATAATGCATTTATCTAATTCAGCGGTCAAACATTCTTTAATCACCACTTTAATACAGATATTAGTTGACACATAAACATAATCATTGCTCAAAAGGAAAACACTATGCATACTGGGTATAGTAAGCAAGAATATAAAATTTGTTAAGGAGAAATACTTACAAAGTGCTTGCAGACATCACATTTTGGATGGTAGCTTTCCTTATAGCATGATTTATGGTAAGGGTAATTTCCAGATGTGGAGAACTACAAAAATATTTATATATGCATAGGAAAAAAAACAAAACTATAAGTACAAAATAAAAACCATTTATGAAAACAGGAAAACAAGCAATGCGACAGGTGAATGGAAATTCTAGCACCTCATAATCAGAGATTGGTAGGTTGCAAGCACGGCAGCGGAAGCATTCAGGATGCCAGAATGCATTCAAGCAATTTAGATATCGTCCGTAACCAATCTCAGAATAGCAGCCAGCACAAATCCTAAAATGTAAATAACTAGATAACTTGAATTACGTGCATCACATGCATTATTGATATTATAAAAAGGTATGGCAAATTGAAAGAAGGGAATAATTTCTCCATCAATTGAAAACAAACAGGAAAATACTGGATGCATAATTTGTTCCTTTGCAAGTGGAACTTAATTCATAGGGACCCAGGGATATTTGTTTACTAGTTCATCCCATAATGATCTAGAGATGTATATATATTAATATTTGGCTGTAAATTAGTACTATTGCAGCAGTCTTCACTCAACCAATGTATCTTTATGACAGTTTGGTAAAGGGTATTGGAAGAGGAGAAAAAGGATGAAGAATTGAGAATTCTTCATACCCATACATTACCACCTTGTCCAGTTACATCAACCCCTTCCTACCATACATCAAAATAGAGAATTCCAGACAATCAAGCAGCAAGAATTGATAGAGCCAGGAATTATGAAGGTGAGCAAACAACTTTGAATGATACTCTTAACATAACCTAATTCATACGTTGTTATCATCCAAACTCTAACTCATACCTGGACCCCATCGGGAAATACTGAATTGGTTGATATGGTTGATACATATTTTCATTTCCATATCTGGGAGGAGACTCCACATTTAGACTTTCTTCTATAGCTCTGGCAAGTTGTTCATCTTCTTCCAATTGTGATCTGTAGTCTATAAAACAGACAGGAAATTTGTTGATGTAAAACAGTAATATATTTATATTAAGGTAAATACAATTTAGACAAGATCACCGGCGTGTGTTTGTGTGACATATATTGAAAAAAGAATTGATCCAAAAAACTGTACAAATCAGTTGATATTCAGCACCTCTAAAGAACACAATCAGAAATACCTGGGTTAAACAAAGGGCAAGATGGTAATAACTTTATACTTGATCCAAAATCAACTCTAATTTTTAATGCTTCCAAACAAAGTAGTAATTTGTAAAGAATGAAATGAACACAAACAAAATCCAAGCTTTCATCTAAGCTAAAAATATAAAATACCCAACTGCATACATTTCGTGCAAAGAAAGGCACAGCAACCACATTTACCATCACAGTTAAGCAAGAAATTCAATAGAATTACAAAAAGCAATTGGTTTCCTCATCTATCAAATAATTCGATCAAAGATTTCACATAAAAAGTGAAGTCAAACGGAGGCAAATTTAAAAAAATTAACTGCCAGAACAACAGCAACACGAGCATTACAAAATTAGAACAATGCAAATCACATTAGTGTTTAGTCGATAGCAATCAATCCCTTTGACTGTAGAGCATCAAACAAATGCAGAAATGCACTGCCACTTTCAAGAGCATGCAATAATTCATAAAGAGCAACAATACATCACCCACCATTCACATTGTTTGCTTTCTGACTTTCTTCTACAAGAGAAAGTGCAATTGCTCGATCTATCTCCTCATTCTCGTTCTCAGTCCAAACATCCTGCATTCAAAACCCCATCAAAACAAGTGAAACAGCAGTAACAAATGAGTAACTTCCAAAAAACATTAATTAATAAGAGCACAAATGCGTTACCCCCGAAGTTGATGGCAAGTAATAATCCGAATCCTCTTTATAGTAATTCCCTTCTGAAATCTTATGGTCAGAGCCTTTAAAAATTCTGCTTAACCAACCCATTAACTCAAACTGCTATAACACTATATTTCCATAGTAGTTCAAAATTTGGTTCCTGCACAGCAAACATCCACAAAAGCATAAACGCAAGATATTGCAAAAACAAAAAACCACGGAGAGGGGTTTTTTTTCTGAAGTTAAATATACCAATTTGGAATTTGATGCCGCGGAAGCTCGAATTAATTGAAGAGGGAAAAAAAAATATGAAACGGTTGTTTGTGGAAATTGTGTGATCTAATAATTGGCGTGGGAGATAACGAGAACAAGCGTTGAGATGTTTTGTGCGCGTAAAGCGAAGGAGAAGTGTACGGAAAAGAGGAAAAAAATGAAAAAGGAATAAAAAGGAAGAGTGAAGATGATTGAGAAATGCAGAGATTTGAAAGTCAAAATAGAAGAAACGTAAAAACATGGACGGAGTGAATATTGTCAAAAACTCATAAACCCTCCGTGACGAAGGATCATGGAAAATGGAGCACTGTGGGTTGGGAAAGAATAAAAGGGTGTGGTGTGGGGTCCTCCTTGTTCGCACACACACACTTCCCTTCTCCTCAAGGAGACCCCAACGCCTAAAGCACCAAGCCAAAAGTTTCTTTATGAATCAATGCGAGAACGCTCTTTTTTATTTTATTTAATTTTTAATTATTTATTTTGATTTATCAGATTATCGTTGATTGCGTTGCGGGCGGATTCTTACGCGGTTGCGGGGATATATGCGGATGCGGGGATTACTTGCCATGCGGTGGAAATAGGTCCCCAAAAGGAGAGGGGACAAGAATCCAAGGGATTGTCAAACTCATTATTTACTATTTTAAATTAAGCATAGCTAATCAGCAGTATGTATAATTACCAATGTTATATTTTAAAATCATTTATACAATTTTATAATTAGAAATTAAAAAGTATATTCTGCGAAATAACGCGTCTGTTATGTTCTTCTTGATACATTTCAAGTGTGTCTTTCTTTTCTTCTTTTCTTTCTTAATAACTATCATTAATTGACTAACATGAACATCCTAATTAACAGGATTATTTTGTATTTGCTTTACTCTATTGAATTTGTTGCCGTATCTCACATTCTTTTATGTCCTAATATCAAATGTTCAATGAAGCAAAACTTTTTAATGGGTCACCTGCTATTTCTCATAAGTAATTTATATCATCTTAAGAAACCTTGCTTCTTGCTTCTTATTTATCATAAAATGACGTGCATTTTTGTTTTTTCAACTTTTTTCTTACAAAGTTTGTTGTCCCTCAGTTTTTCTAGTAAAACATCTTTAATAACTCAAGGCTTGTCTTTTACATCTCACTTTTGAATAATACTAAAGAGAAAAGTCTATTAAATTTTAAAATATAAAAAATAATTAAAACTAAGACACATTATTTTAGATAGAAGAACAGAAGTGTTTACTAAAATTCAACAGAATTTTGAATTCATCTAAGACTTTTTATTTATACTTCTTAAAAAAATAGTTGTTAAATTCACTTACATAGTTGATAATAAATTTTATAAATGGTCACACAAATTAAATGAACACTTAGTTGATAATATTCTCATTAATTAATTCAAGTATTAAAATAAAGCAAAATTGATCAATAGTGTTGTAATGTTAAACTTAATGCAAAACTCTCATTGAAATTTTAATTTAGAATTTAAGTAAAATTTTATTTTTTTAATTTATCTTTTACTAACTTATTTATTTTTATTATATCTTAAAATATACGTGTAAATAGATATTACTTTTATATTTTTATCAAGTCATTGATAATACTTTAAATACTAATATCTGAAGAAAATATGAATCAAAATAAAATAATTTTTTTTATGAAAATTGTAGAATGATATTTCTTTAATTTGTGAGAAATTACCCAAAAATAATTAATGTAAATATTTTTTATTATAATTTCTAAGAATATTTATTACTTTGTATTAATAAAAATTTGCATTATACATGTATTATTAAATTAAAATATAAATAAATAATTAAAAATATTGCATGACTTTTAAAAATATGATTACTTAATAATAATACTATATGCATTTAATCATGTATCATTAATAATAATTATGAGATGAAATAAAATGTAACATAACATATTAAGTTATTGATAAGTGATATTAAAATTATTTAAAAATAAGAAAAATTAAAATTAGTAAATGTTTTTAATAATTAAAATTAAATTAATTATATTTATAGAAATTAAAAACATATTGCATTCTTGAGTAAACAACATCAAATTTAATATCTAATTTGATATTAATATATAAGAAAATTGGCGTTGCCCTCACATGTAATTGGTGATAGACGGAAGTGCTATTGTGGGTGATGTGGCAGTTATATTGCCTAGACGACGTGGCTTGCCTACAAAACACTCCAACACTTAAATAAATATGAGCGAACACTGTGTTTATCAATTACGTATAATTATCCATGTTACGTCAAAAAAGATTGTGAGTTAATTACAATTTTACACATATTACGCTACCTTATTTGATGTCTCTATTAAATACGTCAAATAAATGTCAACATGTAGGTATAATTATCCATGTTGAATGAGAGAGGAAAATCATATCTTTAAAAAAATAACAAACTTTTAATATAATTTTGTTAATATAACTTTTAATTAAATAAAATTATAAATTATCTCATTAACAAATATTTAAGTCGGATTATATAATATTTTAGTCAACAAACATAAAATAATTTTTGTATTTATAATATTTTTTTATTTTTTATATGAGGCTTAAATTTACATTTCACTTTAATCTAACCTTCCTTCATCTTATCTTTAGTATTTTATTTTTTTATTTAAAAATATTATAATATATATATATATATAATTATATAAATAAAAATAACTCAAATTAAATAATTTGTAAAATTTTAAATATAATTTTTTTAATTTCATTATTAAGAAGTTTAAATATCTAAAAATAATAATTTTTATTAAAAACTTATATCATATTAGAGGACTTATTTTTTTAATAAAGTTTTACTATTGCTTATTACTTGATACAAATATTTTTTAATTTCTGTAACAATATAATAATATATGTCTTCTTTTTTTTTATCATTTCTTGCATTGTTATAAATGGATTATGAGAGATCAAAATAATATTAAAAATATGAGACAAAATTTTATTAAATCTTAAGAAATGTAAATATAATTTTTCTTTTACATTTTGGTGTTGTTGATGTAATTAATATTTATAATATTAAAAAGTTAATTTAAGTTTTGTTGGGAGAGAGATGAAAATGATTTGAAAATAAAGATAAGATAGAAAGCAAGATGATCAACCTCTTTTCTTACTTGGATGTTAAAAAAAAAAATTAAAATAAAAGAATTCAAAAATTACACATGAATAAATTTTAGAAGGCATCTAAAAATTTTCAAAATCTTTCTTTTTATTTTTAGAAACCCTCTAAAAGAGTAATGTCTTTAAATATCTTCTCTCCTTTTTCCTCTAAATTAAACTTGTAAATAAAGCCTCAATTTAAGTAAATTTTTAGAAAAAAAAATTATAAAAAAATAAAATTTTTATCATAAGTTAGAATTAACTTATTTTTATAAATTAAAAAAATAAATATATAAGTATAAATTATTTCTAATTCATAAAAGTAAATTTATTTATTTTTTATATTTTTTTATAAGAACTTTTTTAAAAGTTTACTCAAATTTAGTCAAAGTCTAAATTGTTATACCTTATACACATTTATTTCTTATACATCGCCTTATGCGCCAAAATTACAAACTATGCATAGAATTTTTTGTCATTCAAAAATCTAATTATCAAAAAGGCATTAATCTTGAATCTTATTATGTTTGCTTGGCTATTGACCATTAGTATTTTTGGTGGTTGTAGTGATGTTAACTTAGAAGAATGAGAAAACCTCCCTATTTAAACTTGTCAAATGAATGTATTGGAAGGATAATTGAAAGACTTCCAACAATTTTCATTGATAGTGAAATGTATTCTACAATTTTGTTAGTTAACTTTCATTTGTATTAAATGCATATTGTTGGTTTTCGTATGGATGTAAACTTAAGTTTTTTGTCATTTTTTTTCTAGTTTTAGAGTTTATTGTTGCATTTGTTGCCCTAAGACTTATTTGATGTCACTTTTTTTTTTTTTTTTGTAATAGGTTTTGATTAGAGTCAAATACTCAACCTAGTCAAACCACCTTAGCACCGTCACTCTACCTAAATCCACCATGAATGAAAACATCTGTTAAGCTCACCACTAACCACGATCATAAACCTCATGCTAATCACAAATCATCTAACCACCTAGTATAAACCATCACCTCAATTTTAGTTGCAACCCTAACAAATAACCATTACGCAAGTGCCTTTCCATTGTTGACAACTTTGACACTCCTAAGACATTGTTAGCATTATCAGATGTGTCATGCATATGGTGCAAGTGCTTCATGCACTTTTGTACCTAAATGCTTATGGTGTTAGGTGTACATAACAACAAAACTATCTTAGCTAACAATGTTTGTATATATATAAGAGAAACTTTTTGGCTTAAGTATGTTATCGCATAATCCTATACTCTTATTCTGACCAAATTTTCACTAACTTAAGTGTTGGAGTGTTTCTTGCAAGAACATGTTAGGTATCAAAGTATATAAAGTAAATATTTACAAATAAAATAAAGCAAAACAAAAAAATAGAACTGAAAATTTTATTATGTAAAATAACAGTACAACTTATCTTTAATTATAAGAAAAGAACAATAACACTCTATTTTAATAACAGGAGAAAACAAAGCTGAAAGAACCTTATAGGAAAAACCTCACTTTTCATCTCTAAATTTTTATTCATAAAAATAACACTTAGAAAATGGAATGATATGTAATGAGGAAGCATGCACGTATTTATAGTCAGAACTCCAATTTCAACTTGTGATGGCTCCTAAAATTATGGAGTATTCTTCTCCTCATTCTATTTACACAGATTGCAAATTTCAATGGGAAATCATTCATCTTTTCTTTGATTTTTTTAATTTTTTTCTTCTGAGTTTTCCTTTAGCCATAAAAGTGGCTTTACCTTTTCAATAATCTCCACTTAGAGTCACTTTTTATGAGCTTTTAAAATCTTTGTTAACTTATTATTCTTATGTTGCTTATGTTCTTGATAAGCCATATAAGGATCTATACCATATAAACTTGTCAGTGTTGATAGGCTTAGTTATTGCATCTATTAAGTTCTCTTTAGTATGGATCTTCTACATGTCCATGATTTCTTCTTCTACTACTTCTCAAACAAAGTGGTACTGAACACCTATGTGTTTTATCTTGGAATGAAAGGCTAGATTCCTTACAATGTGCAAGACACTATAATTATCACAATGCACATGACTATTTTGTTGTTTATGCTTGAGTTCTTCCAACAACCTTTAAATTTAAATTATCTTTTTGCATGCTTGTGTAGCTACCATGTATTCAACTTTAGTTGCAACTAGAGCTATAACACTTTGTAATTTAAATAACTAGCTAACTTCTCTTTCTATAAGCGTGAACACAGTTTGTAGTATATTTTCTTTTATCAAGATCATTACAAAATATAAATCAACATATCCTCTAATAATGAACTTTGACCCTCTAAAGCATAATGCAACACCTGATATTTCTTTAAAATCCTCTTAACAACATTCAAATGCTCCCTTCTAGGAGCTGCCATAAAATAACTCACATTCCTAACTACTTGTCCAATATCTAGTCTAATATAGATCATTGCATATATTAGGCTTTTTACTACTAATGCATACGGTATTTGAAACATTTCTATCATCTCTGCATCATTGCTAAGACACATACTTGATGACAACCTATAATTAATAGGAATTGAGGTAAATATTGACTTACAGTCTTACATGCTAAAATGCTGCAAGACTTTCCTTATAAAGTCAAATCTTCCTATCTTTTATGTCTTGGTGAATTTATATCCTTAAAGTCTTGTTTGCTAGTCCTAAGTCCTTCATATCAAACTCCCTAATCAATTTTTCCTTCAATTCTTGGACTTGATATTTGTTGGGGCCTATATCAACATGTCATCCACATACAACAACAAATTATTATCATCAAACCTTTTGTAGTACATATAATAGTTTGAACTCAGTCTGTTGTATCTAAGGCTAATAATAAAGGAATCAAATCTCTTGTACCTAATACTTTGACACTTGTTTTAAGTTGTACAAAGATTTGGTCAACCTACAAACTAAGTTTTTTTTTCTTTTTCTTCAAAACTTTATGGTTTAAGCATATATATATATATATATATATATATATATATATATATATATATATATATTCAAGTTCTTCATGAAGAAAAGTGATCTTTACATTTAGTTGTTCAAGATGTAAGTTGAATGCAACACACATAGCCAAGACTACTCTAATAGTGGTAAGTTTGACTACTGAAGAGAATATCTCATTAAAATCAATACCTTCTTTATGAGTATATCCTTTAACCACCAATCTTGCACAATATTATTGCCCTTTATCATTGTCGTCTCATTTAACCTTATAGACATATTTGTTTCCAACGGATTTATGAACTTCTGAAAGTGTAACAAGTTCCCATGTCTCATTTCTATGTAAGACCTTCATTTTTTTCATACATTACTATCATCCACAAAGAAGCATCTGAACTATTTATGATCTCCTAGAAGGTGGACAATTCACCTTCTTCTGCAAAATGACAATATACATTGTGACTTACTATAACATATTTTGAAGATCATAATGATATCTTTATATTTTGTATACTCTATTAAACATTTACACCATTGGTCTCATCTAGTTCTTGTTTCTCATGCTTAAGTTCTACTTTAGAAGAATCGTCTCCTCTAGATTTTTTATTTATATGTACAATTGTAGTCTTCTTAGTAGTAATATCACTTCCTTGTTTACTTTGTAGTTCATTGTCTACAAATATTACATTTATGCTAATAACAACCTTCTAGACAATGGAATCTTACAGGCGATAACCCTTGACCATATTAGCATACCTCAATAATTAATTAAATTTTGGATCTAATTTTGTTTTTTCTTGTGAATTGTACATTACGTGCATAGGACATCCAAACACATGTAAAGAAGAGTAATATGCTAATTTTTCTTTCCACATTTTTATTAATGTCTTGATAACCAATTGCAATTGATGGTGACCAATTTACCACATAATAAGTAGTTTTCACTGCTTATGCCCAAAAAGACTTTGTCAAACTTGTTGTTTTTAATATAACTCTTGTCCTTTCTAGGAGAGTTCTATTTACTCACACTATTATACTATTTTATTAAGGTGTATGAGGAACTGTGAATTGTCTCTTGATACCCATTTTCTTGCAAAATACCATAAATTACCTTTCTATATATTCACCTCTATTGTCTGTCTTTAAAACACTTAATTTTCTTTCCAGTTTTAAGTTCTACCTATACTTTGAACTCTTTAAATATTGAAAATACATCTAATTTCTTCTTAATCAGGTACATCCATAGTCTCCTAGAATAATCACTAATAAAAGATAGAAAAATATTTTGCTCTTCTTAGAGACATTTTTGGTGGCTCTCACACATTAGAATGAATCAAATCTAGTATGTGGTTACTTTTAACAATTGATTTACCAAATATTAATATATGTTGCTTACTTATCACATAATGCTCACAGAAAGATAAATTTATTAATTTCACATCAAGTAAGAGATTACGTTCTGCAAGGACTTTCAAGCCTCATTTTGACATATGGCCTAGTTTGTGATGTCATATCATCGTTGTTTCTTCTTAATTAGTTGCTACAACTAATGCATCTACCTCTAGCAAAGTATCTCTCAAAAGCATGTATAAATTAACCATGATCTTTTTTGCCTTCATCACTACAAAAGTACCTTTAACCACCTTTAAAACCCTTCCTTTAGTATGAATCTTGCATCTGAGGTCATCCAATTATCTAATAGATGATAAATTTTTCTTTAGACCCTTGACATGTTGTACCCTTGAATCATTCTAATAGTATCATTATACCTTTTTAATTTAACAGTACCAGTTCCAATAATCTCTAAGGCATGATTATTTCCTATAAACACAGATCTTTTCAAAACAGGCTTGTAGGTGCAAAACTAATCTTGGTGAGGAGTCATGTGTTATGTTGTCCTGGAATTCATTATTCATACATTAATGTGTTGTTTTTCATCTTTAGAATCAATCACTACTTTGTTATATAGTATCACCCTTTAGAAGTAGTTGCTTTAAAGCTTCTTTCTATACTCTTCTTGTTATACCAACAATCTTTCTTCAAGTGCCCTCTATATCACAATGGTAGCAATTGACATTTTTCTTTCTTTGGGATTTTGATCTACCACGTCTTTGACTCCCACTAAAGTCATACTCCATCAATCTCCCCTTTATCACTGCTAAAACTTTTCCTTGCTTTAAACATTTTATTCTATCTTCTTTATTTTTACGCCTAAATTATTCTTCAAGAATGATGTTGCCTACATCATCAAAGGATAGATAGAGAGTCAGTGATATTATTATTTACAATATTAATGACAAGTTGGTCGTATGAATATGATAGATTTTGAAGGAGGAGCTTTACATGCTCATTTTTCACCACTTTAAAATTCAATACCATGAGTTAAGAAAATATTGTATTCAGATTATTGATTTGATCAGTTATAGATTATGTTTCAATCATCCAAAGAGTATATAGTTTCCTCTTTAAGAAAATTCTATTATAAAGAGACTTGGCCTCATACAATTTAATGAAAGTATCCTAAATCTTCTTTGTATTTTTCTTCTATTTAATACTTGATAAGACGGATCAGTCATTGCCAAATGCAAATTTATAATAACGTTATCATTAATTTCCTTTCACTTATCATTTGCTATATTTACGGGTCTTCCTTCAATTTTTGCTAAATAATTGTCCTTCCTCAAAATTGCTTTTATTTTTAATTTCTACAATGAGAAATTATTCTCATTGAATTTTTCAATCTCAAATTTTGTTGCCATTTTTTAACTACATCAATGTGCACAATAAACAATGGTAAATAATATCTAAGACGTAAGCCAATAACCTTTGGTTATGATACCATTGTTAAGTACCATAAGTATATAAAGTAAATATTTATGACTAAAATAGAATCGAGAAATATTTAAATTAAAACTTTTACTGTGTGAAAAAATAGTATAACTTATTTTAATTACAAGAAGAGAATAATAACATTCTCTTAATAATAGGAGAAAACAAAACTAAAAGAACTTTATAAGAAAAACCATACTTTTTCCTCTCTGATTTTTTTCTCTATAAAAATAACACTAAAAAAATGGGACGAGGGCGATATGTAACAAGAAATCATGCATGTATTTATAGTCAGAACTTTAACTTCAACTTGTGATGCTTTTAATATTATAAAATTTTATTCTTTTCATTCCATTTCCACAAATTGTAAATTTTAATGAGAAACTATTCATTTTTACTTTTACTTTTTATTTTTTCACTTTTTCTTTAGTCACAAAGTGGCTTTACCTTTTCAACAGAACACCACCCTTTAAAAATCATCGAAACCATATTTTACACCTTAAACTATTTTGTTCCATGACTAAATACTCTAGTATACATTAAGTTTAAGTATATTTTGTACTCATAATTCTTTAAATAATTTTTTCTATTAAAATTTAATAGTAGATAAGATATTAGATTCTATTTTTTTTTTTCATTATTCTGAACTTAATTATTTACTCAATTTGAGTTTTATTTAAGGTCTTACTTCGTTTTTACTTTATATAGAGAGAAACTAAAACTTTCAAAGAGACTAATGTATTTTAATTTTTTATCTAGGCCAATAAGTTTAAGCTTTTAAGCAGGCTCATAAGGGTATTATCTTAAAATATTATAAAAGTTTTATCGACACTTGTTTTTTAATATACAAGAGTTCAGCTAGAAAAATTAAGGAATCCTTTAATTTTAAATTTTTATTTTCATTTTTAATTATAAATATATTTCCTTATTTTAATTTTATTTTTTGTTTTAAAATGTTTGTATAAAATAAAAATAACAAAAATAGATCACTAATTTTCTATAAATTTTAAAAAATAAAAAATAAAGTATCATTTTTGTAATTAAAAATAAAAATAAAACAAAACAAATATTCTAAAATCAAACAACCCTAAACTTCTTCGTAAGTGAATTAAGAAACGACGTAAGTTTATTTGAAGATCACCCCAAGAGATCATTCTTTTATCCCCCCGCCCCCCTAAAGGCACAAAATTTAAAAATGATTTATTAAAAAAATATAAAATGAATGTTCGAATAAATAAGTTGTTGGCTAATAGGTCAACTTCAACGTTGGTGGCTTAGTTGGAACTAATCCAAGGTACTCAACCAATCGGAACGCGTTGCAAAGCAGTCAATACACAATAAACCGACCAGAGGACTTATGTGTCCATAGACAAATTTCAACTACAAATTCACATCTTTCTTTGTGTTTCTTTATTTCTTTTTTGACAAATTATATATTAATTAATACTATTCACAGTTGAATATTAAAATAGAACCTGAAATAATGGATAAAGAAAGAATAACCGTACACTTTTGGATCGCATGTCAATTTAGGCACATAGCTAGATGGCTACAATTAATGGGGTTTTGATGGAATTTGACAAAGTCTTAAGCAGATATGTGCCTTTACTGGTTTATGATCAGAACCGTAAATTTCGTCCATTGACTCGTACGAATGTAGTGTTGCTTCAATGTTATTTTCGTTTTCTATCTTGAACAATATACGATCTGTCCATGCTGGCACTCGAACCTGCAATAAAACAAAATGCAGGTACCGCACCGCAAGGGATTAGCTAATTGTTGATTCGTATTTGAATTACACATGTACCTAGAATAAAGTTATATATACATCTGCATTAATGTTTTAAAACAGCAAGCACTTATAGTTATACATCATGCATGCAAGTTTACGTAACCAACACAATAGAAAATCATATTATATAGTGAAGTGTTACACGAATGGATATATAAACTTCATTAGGAATTACCACTCGTTTTGTCAATTTTTTCAATTTTTAACTTTTATTTCATCTTAATTAATTGTAACAAACCTTTGTGAACTGTTCAGTAACAACAAAATTTTTAATAGTAATTTGCTATATGTAATATAACCATTAGAATTATTATTTTAAGGTAGTATAATTTTTTAAAGATTAGTTAAACAAATATTATAATTATAAATTATTGAATTGCTATATATACGATATATGTGTGAAAAATTCTCAATATGCATTACATCCTTAGTATTGTTTTAAAAGAACACTAAAAGTACTGCTGATAGCCTGATATCAAGGAAAAAAAACTGTTAAAAATATTATTTTCATCACTAATATGTGATATTAGACTAACCTATCTCAAATTAAAGTTTGAAAAATATCAGAAAAACAGTAACATACATTATCCAAACGTATCAAAATTATAAAATAAATATTTTGTAAGTAATCAAATATACAGTATATGTTACGTCAAGATCTGAATATTCCTCTCCAGGGGATGAACCAAAGTCCTTCTATAACTAAAGAATGCTCCAAAATATGTCTGGTAATTAGATCTGCATATACACGGACACAGCTTAAAAAATTCCGTGTACTTCTCATATTTGACTATAAAAGGCCAGTTGTTGTTTGAATTTAAAAATTACGTAGCATATAAACTATTTTCAGATGCACACATCTTATAAGGACAATGAATCACATATAATCCACCCATGCATGGCGTGTTGATGTGGAATTGAAAAGTGTTACCTTTTGACTTGTATCATAGTTGCTACTTCCTTTATTATACTTATATGTTGGCTTGAAAGTCAATGTTCCCTCACAGAAACCATTGAAAATTTGTCCTCGCTCTGCTTCATGTAAGAGCTGATCTTTGCTTTGCAACCGCTGAAATAGCAAGATGATTCAGCAATTACGTGTGAGATTTAAATTAAGTTGAAAACTCATTCTAACATGTTAAAAAAAGAAAAATGTTAAGGCCAATAATGGAGAGAAGATACTGTTGAACTAACCCGGTGAAGGTCTTTCTCTATAAGATTTCTGGCCGGATAAGTGTCAATCCCTTCAAGCCTGTAGTTTAGATCTCCTAACCAAATAGTAATATGGGATGGTCTAGCATATGGATTCCAGAACTTGGAGAAGAGGGAATGTGATATATGCCTACACTGTAAGTTTCTTTCCTCTACATTGTGAGCATGGGCTGCAAATTATAAGAAAATTAGTTTTAGTATATATATAATTCAATGAAAAATGCTAACAGTATATTTTTACAATATTTAATTGAATTAAGGTCTTATTAATCAGTATTCTAAAAGTATTTGTTACAGAATTAAAAATACTTTTTATTAAAAAAATCTAATAATACCCTAACTTTTGTAGTTTTCAATGTTCTTTGTTATAATATTTAATAATAAAAAAAAGCATCAGTTTATTATATTTTAACCAATATTTTTAAAGTAATAGTTAGCAAAATTCTAATTCATTTTACTGTTACAACTAAATTTCCTAGCATGATCCTTGGCCCATTGTATAATTCGATTATAATTATAAGGAAGGCTTGAAAGTCTCATTGATCAAGAGAAATTGGGATGAGACAAATAGTATGCAAATGATTTTTATCAACATTGAAAATAAGTTATAATTAATGGGAAATGTTAATAACTATCCTAATAAACACTCTACGGAGATGAAATGTAAAACAAAACGAAATAGCTCTTTATTAAAAAAATAACATATTAAAATATAAAAGTCATTCAATATTTATTTTTTAAAATCATTAAAAATATTTAATAAAATGCATTACTACTCTTTAACTAGTTAATATATACGTTAAGAGCGTTTGATTAAGAAGACTCTTAATTAATTTGTTGTTCATGTACATAACAAGGAGATCCTCAATTTATTACCAGAGAGGTGGCAGGAGATGAACACCATTCTTATGCCTTTGTAGTTAATGCGGATTGCTACAGCCCCTTTCTTTCTTCCAATTATTCCTCCACAGCCACCAACAGATTGTTTGTCTACCTTCAATTCTGACAATTATAATAATCACATTTAGTAGGGGTTACATAAATAATAACCATGTATAAGATAAATTGTTGACGCAAAATCTCACCATTAATGAATGATCTGGCATTCTTTGGTCCAAACAGGTACAACTGCAAAGATTGCATGATAACTTTACCTATCAGACTTCATTTCAGAAGGAATGAAGGAAAAATTGAAAAATTCCAATAAGTTGGCAGACACAATTCGAAAAAAAAAAAGATGTTTTTTTTAAATAATTAAAAACTACTAGAGACATGCAAAATTTGAGCTTGGTCTTTTATCCCCGCCATTTGTAATTAAGTTGAAACCAACAATACTAAATATGACATTAATTAATCCATTAATTAACTAGGATGTGGACATTAATAAAGAGCTTATTATCGTTTGACTAAAAGCTAAAACTCTTAGTCGTAGCCTTTGTTTTTTCACTTACGAGATAATTAAGAAAGGATAATGTTAACAATTTGGTCTGAATTTTATCCCATATATCTGTGTCTTGTCAAGACAAGATGATATAACATGTTGAACTTTTCGTTAAATATTTTTAGCTTTTTTTTTAATATTAATAAGTATTATCACGACATTGGTTAACAACATTTTTCATAAGCATGGTGGGAAAAATGATAAAGAGAATCGATGATGCTATAGCTTGATTGAAGTCTGTAGCTTGCTAGGTTAGTGGGTGATCTTTGTATTAATTCATGACCATTATTGTCATTATAGAAACATGAATGTCTATAGTTATAATAATAGTTCTTTGCAACATACTACAATTGGATAAATTTTGAAGCTTATGCATTTTATTTTCAATCTTTGGATTAAAAAAAACAACCCGAAACAAAAAGAACGAAAACAAATAGTTTGGCCAATATCTTACGTATGACTTTCATCCAGAGCTGCTGAAAGCAGAGTTTCAACTTTGTTTCGTGGACATGGAGGAGCCTCTTGCAAGCCAACAGCTAGAAGATCAAACTCGCGGTTGCTACCAATCATCTCTGCTAAATCTTCAAGCGAAACCTATATATAACATCACAAAATTGAAGTGAGCTTAATTTCTCTTGCTAGCACAAAGAATGAATTAAATGACTTGTTTGCACCTGGCCATTCATATTCCAAGTTACTATGGAGATACAAAGATCTGAATGGGTGGTGAAGTTACAAACTTTATCCGCTCCCACAGTTCTTATCCCTATGTGAGAGGGTGAAGCTTGATGATGAATGAAACCCATTGGTCTTTTCTTAGATCTTAATTTTCCTCTGCAGATTGTAGAAAAAAAAAAATTAAATGGGGCATGATGAAATTTGGCAATGAATGCTGATAAGGGTAATTGATTAATTCCACTCATAAATATGATTGATCATTCATACCCTTTGCAAAGTTGGTTCCCCATTGTGTTACGTGATTTGCCAAAACGAAAAACAGGAACTTTCCAAACGCGTTTAGAATTAAAAAAACGATTTTGAGTGAAAAGTCGCTCTTTAGAGATAGAGGGAGATGAAGGGATTTTGAATTTAAGGACTTAGGAGATTTTATTTGGATCATATATATAATATAAGGGTCCACAAATCACAAAATACGTTGAACTTCTGTACCATTCTAGAGTTGTCCACCATTTAAACTTTTCGAACATATATGTGGTTTTCTTTTTCTCACGAGTTAGGTCGAGTCTCGTTGACAAAGAATCGAGAGAAGTTAAAAACAAAGTTGAAAAGGACCATTCGATTAGAGCAGCTATGGCTAGACTATCCACGTATGCCATGCAATTTACGTCAAGCAACTCTGCCTAACTCGCACGTTGTGGAAACTGGAATGTCATAGAAAGGAGCACCCAAATTGATTCACCTCTATATATGGCTAATTTTTTATTTTTTGCCTCAATTTATTTAAGATAAACTCATAAACCTGCAAAAGTCAATAAAAAATAATCAACGTAATATTTCCTGATATAAAGTGTATTTACCAACTATCAAATTATTACTTGGAAAATGAGTTCTTATATTGAAAAAAAGAAAAGAAAAGAGAATGTCAAGTATAAAAAATAAGGCATGAGAAAAATTAGAGTTGGATAGAATTTATCATAGGCGAGGAAAACAATTGAGAAGATTAAGACAAAATCACTACCACATTAATGTGTTTTTAACATTTTTGGTACTTAATTAACATAATTTCTACACTTCAGTTGGTCATGTGAAATTGACAAATATAACAAGGATAAAAATATAAGACTAAATTTAAAATTTTGTTAATCTTTGTAGTTGTCATTAAGTATATAAAATAGTAATTTTAAAAATATATATATTTATAATATTAAAATTATAAAAGTATGATAAATATGTTTTTAATAAATATTATTATTATTAGTTGCTTAAACTTAATTTTAAAGTGTGAGTTAACATTTTTTTAAATTAAGTGTCTTTTTTTCTATCGCTTCAACTATAAATTTATGAATTAAAAAGTAAAGTTTAATTGATATTTCGTTAGTATAAAAATTTTATACTACAAACTAATTAAAATGAACTATTTTTTATTAATTTTTATTTCTTATATTTTTGGTTCGTGCTTATTTTATAATTAGAGGGATAAAGAAGAAAATAAATGATTTTGTTATCAAATTCTACAAAATCAACCATGTATCATACTTTGAAAAAGAACTGAGGAACGTTACATGCATAACATAAGAACATATGATTTCTATCCAATCAAAGGATGGTAACGAGCTAGGTGAGGAAAAAGGATATCCTGCAGTAACTACAAGCTGCAGTAAGAATTTTTAGGCATGTTTACTTAAATAGATGATTTTTCGACCAAAAATATTAAAACAACTAACTACCCGGAATTCATATTCATTATTGGTGAGTGTTTGCATTCTCATGCTCCCCAAACTAACTCTTACCCTATCTCCTTACACACTTTATTTTAGTTTGAAACTAAAAAATCTTTATATGTTAAAAATCTTAAGAAAATGAGAAATTTAAAGACCAAATAATATTTTTTATAATAAAGTATTATTATTAACATGTAAATTTAATTTTATAATTTAACTCTATTACTATAATTTCATTATTATTAAATTATATTTAAAGTTGAATTTGAGATAAGAATTTATATTTCAAAACACATTGCTATGCTATTTTTTTAAAAAAAATTCTACGAATTTAATTTGAAATATTTTAATAGAATAATTGTTTATGCTATTATCTAATATAAATTATCATATCAATAAAAATTATTTATTTTTAAAATAATTAATATAAAATATATTTACTACACATTAATAATATAAAAAAATTTACATTAACGTTACATCATAATTAAACTCAATTTCTAAATCATAATCTACCTTTATTATATTGAATTACAAAGCGCTTTCTAATTAACTAGGAAGTGCATTTTACTCTCTCTCTCTTTTTTCCTATTGCAAATTATTAATCATTATCTTTAATATGACATATGCCTAAATTAAAATTGTTAAGCTATTACTTCTGTATAAGAACTTAATTTCCTTTCAACTCTTTGATGTCTTTTAAGCCTGGTCTTATAGAAATGCAAATACATGTTTTTTAGTTCTTGCAATAATGAAGGGCAATCCAAGATAGATTCTTCACTTTTATTCTAACTCAATCAATTCTTTAGTATTATTTGAAAGTAATATAGAATTCTAAAATAAATTTTTAAAATTATTGTCTCACAAGGATTGGTCTCTAACTACTAAAAATTTCTTTATCTAAATGTTTGAATTTAATATATGTGAAATCAGATATTAGAATTTAAGATTTAAAACAAGTATCACCAAATTTCAAAGCAAGTATCACAGCACATGCCTTATTAGAAATTATAGAAGAGAAACTTAGAGTTTGGGGGTTTACTCACTCAATTTTTTATGTTTTTTTTTTCAATTAGTTCTAAATTTAATGTCTTTGTGATTATCAATCAGTCATATAATTACTATTAATACCCAATAGTCATGCACTATTAATATTTTTTTCTAAATTAACATCTCAATGGTCAATGAAGACATCAATTAAAGAAAGCATAAAGAACCTATGAATCTGTTAATCTAATAATGACTGAAAGAGAAAGATTGGTTTGGTTCACCTAATCCTTTGTTTTGTTTTATCATATAGATCCATTAACTAATTGACGTATGGTCTCCTGACGATGTAATTAATTAGAGTTGTGTTACGAGTGACCAATTCACAATACACAATCAATCACAATAGGATAAACACTAATCACAAATATAAATCAAATTTAGATTTAATCATCAAAACCTCATAAATTCATGAACGAGAATCCCTGTAGCACTAGTTATGGAATTAGCTACTTATGTTGAAGAAGAAAGCTAAAGCAATTGTAAACAAGCTATAAACAAAGGTGAAAAATAAACTAGAAGGGAGTTCCTGTTCTTCAAGTCAAGTTGCTTGAAGCTTCAAGTCCCACTAGAAATATGCCAAAGATCTCGTGTGGAAAAGATAAGGTAGTCAACATCAAAACTCAAAAGTGAAGTATAAAAAATGCCTCCTTAGTTGCTACCCTCATGCCTTCTTTAATAAGGTTTGAAGACCCTAAATTTTGTTAAAAGTGTGATTCACGCAAATGAGTATAGCCATGTCAGATGAATGCACAACCGTGCTTATACTTGAAACATAGGCGTGCATATTCACAGCATGGCCATGCATGCTAACAAGGCATGGGCATGCTAATAATTGAGGATTGGGCGTGCTTTATTCTTAGTTGGCCTAATTCTCTTGAAATTAGGCCCAAAATATCAATAAGTCCTTTGAATCTTCACACATGTTCATCTACAATAATTAACAGGGTAATTAGTGTAAAAATTTATTCAATTCAACAATAAGTGCTTATGAGCATGTTGAAAAAATGTGTTAGAATACAGAATTATCAATCTCCTCATACTTAGGTTTTGCTTGCCCTCAAGCAAAAGGTCATGACAAAATCATAAGCAGATAATTTATAAACTTTGCATCCCAAAATACTTTTTTCAAGGAAGAGTGAAAAGAATCTAAATAGAAATCATTGAATCTGAGCAATCAAAGGGATACTCAATTAAACTCCTATGCTCCTTGATCTTACTGTTTGCACACCAACTGAGGTACTCTCTTTGCTTTTCTCTCAAAGTGTTTATGGGACATAGAATTATCACTTGGTTTATCCAAAGAAAATTTACTACCATATGCTTGACAACAAACCAATTTTTCACTGTATAGATTTGAATGCTAGAAAAAATTATGAGGTCTTTTTTTGGATTATAATGGGGTCAAGGGCTTAACACATGGGAGAGATATATGAAAAGAAAGGATAAGCAAAAGGGAATGATCATCATAATACAATCCCTAAGTTTATAATTGAACTTTTTGCAAATAGTTTCACATTTATGCAGTCTCTTATTTCTCTTTTCCTCTCATTTGTTTTGTGGCCCATACTATTTCTTTTTTCTTTTATTTTTTATTTCTTATCACATGTTTAGGGGAGAGCAAAGACATATTTATATTTGAAAATTTTCTGCATCTTAATAATTCACTATAAATGCTCCAATCATAACTTAATGTCACAAATAATTTATTCAATGCAAGGGGCCAAGAAATATCAATCAGGCTTAAAGTGGGCAACTAAGTGAATTCAAAAAGGTTGAAAGTCAAGAATAAAACAGTCCTAATTTGTTTCAATCATATTAAAACATGCAAACAATCAAAGTAGTCTCAAACTGGTTACGAGTCAAGTTCTAGAGTCAAAGTCCTATGGAGAAAATCACACAATCCATCAAATAATAGGGTATACAAGTGTACCATAAAAGGATCAAAAACTCACATATGTGAGAGTAAGTATAGTGTGAACTAGACAAGCAAGGAGCTCAAATAATTATCATTCTCTTTTAAAGCTTTAGATTCAATCAAAATCACTCAGTTCTGTTTTTTTTTTTTAAATGATTTCTTGGTTGGAAAAAAGTTTAAAATTATCTAAAAAGACAATAGACGTTTTACTTAGAGGTATGCAATTCAATCCATTAGTACTAACCTCTTTATACTTAGAAATCAACATTGTCCTCAATGTGAAAAATAAAACAAAGAAAAACAAAAGAGAAAATAAGGAGAAAGGAAAGAAATTGCCTAATGGATTGGGTTGAGTATGCTCGTGACTGAAATTGTGTTGTACCGCTGCATGAGCGATTTTTTATTGATACTGAGCACGTCAAAACAATACATTAGACAAGTATATAAACGACATGAATAATATAAAAGTGGAGTTCAAACACAAGGGGAGAAATAGATAACTAGATAGTCAAAATAAGAATAATAATAATAATAATAATAATAACAAAAAAGACAATGAATGATAAAAGTAGTAAATCAATAGGGAGGGGGAAGTGGTGCTGGAACATGCGGAGGAGGTCTACAATCTGGAAGTCTGGCTGGTCGAGGCGCTAATGGATCAAGGTTGAATACTCGGCCACCTGGGTCTCATAATGGTCCATACTGGTCAAAATGTTGTTGTAGTTGTTGCCAATATGGGTAAGCAAGCGCAGGTGGCAAAGAAGGTTCCATGTGTGCATCATGGAACTCTTCATCCTTATCTGCGACAGCTGGTGGTGGTGTTGGCTACCCCTCTAGTGCTGTAGGCTCCTCTTGCGTGGGTGCTGCTAGTTTCTCTGGTGCATGTTCGCAGCATGGTCGTGCATGCTAACAAGGCATAGGCATGCTGATAATTGAGGATTAGGTGTGCATTATCTTTAATTGGCCTAATTCTCTTGAAATAGCCCCCAAAATGTCCATAAGTCCTTCGAATCTTCACGCATGTTCATCTACAATAATTAACATGTTAATTAGTGTAAAAATCCATTCAATTCAACAATAGGTGCGCATGAGCATTGATAGATGATGTCGAGTTGCTATCAAAATAACTAAGTTTTCTTAAAAATTTATAATGTAGAGTCAAACCTAAGTCGTTTCACAAAGACACATTCTCAGTCAAATTCAATTTTAGGTTTTCTTTTAAAAAATGCAAATAAAGTTTTTAGGGTTTTAAAAATTACAAATTAATCAAATTAGATTACGAACAGAAAAAATTGAGTAAAAGTGAATTAAGAAACATTAATCCAGAGAATATCAAATGCATGTAACTCTAGCTATCACAATATTTAAAGATTTAAATCCTCATTTGAACAATCACCTAATTTAATTATTAATTCAATCGAATAACCTAATTGAACAGAGTTATGAATTAAATCAAATAATCATTTAACCTAATCTGCAATAATTATCAAATTAAAGCATCAATGAGTCCTAATTTGAATTCTAACAATAAAAAATTTAATCACAATCGCAATACACAATTCTGATATTAAAAAGAAAAAGAGCACAAATTTGAAGCAATTTAGCGTAGAATTCAAGTAAAAATTACAGCGTTTGGATTCCGTATATTGAACGAGAGGTTTAGTCTTCCATCGAAGCACTTAACCCACGCAAGAATGAGAAAAGAATAAGAAAGTTTGAGAAAAAGTAAAAACAAGGATTCTTATTTCAGCTAAGTCCCAAAATCTTAAAGTGTTTAATCACATCCCCTAAATTAGAACCTTGTTAGTCTATTTATAAGCTCTAACTAGGGTAAACTAAATGACCAAAATTTGGCTCTTAATTATAACTACAAGCCCAAATATTATTACCTAATAACAAAGGCTCCAAATGTAATCTCGTAACAATATTTAACAAATCTGACTCAACTTAAAAAAATCATAAAAAATTGAAATCAACTCCAAATCCAACAATCCATATATGCATTTTGAAGCCTTAGATGTGTAGAATCCAATACAACTAAAATCAGCTAAAAATGATATATGTAGAAAAAGTTATGGCTGAAAGAGTAATCAAAGGTCAGAATTATCAAAAATACAAAATTAAAGTATTTATTTGTAATAGGCCTAATTTATTCCAATAAGTAGAAAATAGTAAAAATTTTAAAAATAAAGCATATTAAAAGTGTTTATAAACTAAAATAAAACTATAAATATAAACATAAAATATGTCACATCGATAATTATAACTATTAAATACATGTGTCAACGGCTAACAATTATCATGAAAGATTCTATCATGTGTTTTTCTTTAATTCTTGATGAAACTAATAGTTTTATCTGGTTGGTTAGTTAAACAAGTGTTTGGTGCCACTTGTAAATTTTGTCAGTGAATTAGTTCTTCTGCAACTTAGTTCTATTGTACAAAATAAATAATTACATCTTACAAGCATTAAATAATTAATAATATATTTCTTTCACAATTCAAGAATGCATAATTTATATGATTGTATAATTTTTTAAAAGAATATATATTTTTAATTTATAATAATAATATTCTTAATAATAGAATGTTAAAATCATTACTTTAAAATATAACATATTTTAAACAAATGTCACCGTAACAAATTATGTCAACATCAATATTTGTCAAAATATCACGTTTAAAAGAAGAAGAAAAATAACAATTAGAATTTTTTTTTCTTGAATCTACTTCTACATTATAAATTTAATTATATATTCTTAAGGAAAGTATTTTTAATTTTTTTCAAATCTATATTAATTTACACGAGTTCTATTGTATTTAATATTTATTTTTTTCTTTTATTATTTGTAAATATTGTTTCTTAATTTTAACTTCAAAGTTATTTGATTTATATGTTGATATATATATATATATATATATATATATATATATATTAAATTGAATATATTATTTTATTTTGCTAATCAAAGGGGCTAAAAGCCTATAAAAATAAACAAAGTTAAGAAACTTCTCTAAGAGTCCAACTGCGAATGACATTAATACCTAAATAGAGATACAAAAAGAAAAGAGCCTCCTCAATATGAGAATAAGGCACAAGTTCCTTTAAGCTTATTTTACCTAACTTATTAGTATACTGGTTAACTTCACTATAAATGTGGGAAAACCTAATAAATTTGACATATTTCAACAAGTCCCTAAACACCATAAATTAAAGAAAACAAAGGATTGGTACAAATTTGAAATATTAAAATCAAAGAAAGGGCAACCTTAAAATCACTTTCAATTCAAATAACTTAAAAAACTCTTTTGTAGAACCAAATGCATCCCCCAAGTAGATGCCCCATAATTCAACAATAAGAAGGGAGCAAGACTCAAGTCTTCCATAGAATCAAGCTATAAATTGGTAAGTCCTTCATAAGCAACAGTTCCATTAATGAGAGAAAGTGCATCATCTACATTCAATTTCAACTGACTAGAGCTTGGAGGAATCAATTTCACTTGAAAATTGATCTTTAATAATTTTTGAGAGGTTTTTAGAGTTCTTCCTACAACAAAAGTAAAAAAAAAAAAACTCAATCACAAAGAGCTTTCTCTTAAGTCTTTCTCCATTAGTTAATAACTTACAATAAAAGACTTTTCGTAAAAAAAAGTTAATTTGGGGAACACCTTTACACCTCTAGACTAACTTAAAAATATCTTGAGGAGAATTAGTAAAAATGTAAGATTTAGCAATCAGCTGAATAAGTAGCTTTAATGGAAAAAAACTATTATTAATCAAATTTCAGTATAGCAAGTCATTGTATAGGGGAATATGTAGGAGCAAGGATCAAAATTTGTCGAGTCTAATTATTTCAAAACCTAATTTGTTTCCCTCAATCTAAAAACAACTAAATAAAATATCAAACATAAGAATGAAATAAAATTTTAAATTTTGCACAATTTAGGATAACAGTTTTTATAGACATCGTGGGTGTTAATATCTTCTCTATGCGTAATTAGACTCCTAAACTTGGATATAGTTAACAAACTACTTTTTTTAAGTTTTTTAATATTTTTCAAGAATCCTAGTGATAACTCATTTAATCTCTTTTTTCCTCTTTTCCATTTCTGATTTCTCATTTTTCATATTTTTTCTGTCATGGTCTTGTTTGCAACATCTATCTTTAATTAAATGAGCTAGTCTTTTAATACACATGACAAATATGTAAGGAGAAAGGGGATTCCTTTGTTGGATCCCTCTAGAAGGTCTGAAATTACTAGAGATATTATTATTCCAGTTTAAGTGCATAGAAGGAGAGGAAATGCAATGATGAATAAGATTCACAAATTCAAAATTTAGACCAGCTTTGAAAAATGTATCAATAATGAAGTTCTATCTAAGTCTATCATAGGCTTTTTCTAAATATAATCTTAATATCATATAACCACTTTTACCTTTCAATCTAGGAAAAAAAGCAGTAAATCCTATAGGACAACTGAGTTATCTATTTCATGTCCACTAGGAATAAAACTACTTTGATTGACAGAAATTAGGTAGGGCTGAAGTCTCTGAGCTTATTAGCTATCAGTTTAGTAACAATTTTGTAACTAATATTATATAAAGAGATTGATCTAAAATTGATAATGGACTTAAGATTCTCAAATTTCAAAATATGAGAAAAATTGATTGCATCAACTTTAAAAATAAGAACATGATTTTTAAATATGTCTCGAACAAATTTAAATATAAAAGGAGTCAAGATACTATATTAATTTTTGAAAAATAAAGCATGAAACCCATCTGGGCCAAGAAACTTGAAATCATAAGTTAAATAAGCAGAGGTTTTAACCTCTATAAGTGACAGAGTAGTTAAACAAAATTTTATTAGAAATCATAAGGAAAAGGAAAGAATTTTGGCTATAAAGAATAAAATTATTAGGAGTAAAATTGTAGTAAATATTCTTAAAGTGATTAAGAACAATAAGCTTTATTTTAGATGAATTATATTCCCAAATGCCCTTCTTATCTTCAAGAGCATTAAAAAGATTTTTCTTTTTATAAAAAGTGGAAACTTTATGAAAAAGAAAAAAGAAACTTAGTTTTCTTATCACTTAAGTTTATCTAGTTAATCCTATAATGATGATACAAAAAAGATTCTTCTTGGTCTAAAAGAAGTTGATAATCTTTCAGTATTCATAAAAATTATTTAAAAAAAAGGATTGTCACCATTAGCTAATTTACAAGAAATTCCTTCAAGTTTATGAAAATATACCTTTTTTAAATATTACCAAAAGTTTTTTTATTCCAATCAAAAAATTGACCCTAAATCTGTTCACATTTTATAGCCAAGGACTAGAATTCAACTAAGAATTTTGGACTCAAGTATGGAAATCACTATGAGTGACTCAGAAAGCTAGAAATTTAAAGGTAGAGGCCAACATGATTTGACTTTTAACATAAGAATATGGATGATAAAGCTACGATAAAAAGATAGTCTTAAAGGCTTATTAACAATTACTTTACTTAGCCTTTCTTTTTTAATTTCCTCTGTGCCAAGTAAAAAGGTTACCCTTGCACCTGAAATCTTGAAAATCACATTAGAATAGACAATCAGCAAACTTCCTAGTATGAATAAAGGTAGAAAGGATCAAGTTTACCTCTAAGTTTCTCTGATTCTAAAAGAACAAAATTGAAATCTTCAGCTAAGCGCCAAGGAAGGTTAGTGGAAGAACTGAAAGCAACCAATTCCTTCCAGCACTTAACTCTTAAGTATTCCTAGATACTAACATAAATAAAAGATAAAATTCAGTCACTAAGCAAAATTACTTATTTTTCAAATGAATAACATATATAGTTTTTAACACAATAGAAACTTTGACAATACTAGTATTCTAAAGGCACTAAATATCACTTGAAAACCTAATGGCATATACTCTTTCATTCACATCTAGATTAATTTTCCTAATTATCATGTTAGCTTTTTCCATACAAACCCTAGGCTCAAATATAACAATAAAATTTAATTTGTAAATAATAATTAAATCATTAACTAATTTTGAGAAAGTCTTATCCCTTATCCTACTACAATTCTAGATAAAATAGTTAATAAGAAATTTAGAAGGAAAGATTATAAGCATTCGGAAAATGTTAGGAATTGAGCCCAATAGCTTCCTTATGCTAAGCTTTTGTAAAAGAGTTAGAAATTACTTTATTTGACTTAACTATGTTATTTGAAACATTTATATCCATAGAAAGATTAATATTAGGAGGCCTATCAAAAGGCTTAATGACTTTGGTGTCCAGATCTTGCTAGTGGCTAACCAGGTTCATATCGAGCAAATATTTGATAAAACTGTCTTTGCTAAATTCCTTTGGCATCCTATGTATTAAACAAAGGATTTTTTTTATCATTATGGATGACCTTATCTAAGATTTCTTTTCATTGATAGGAAGATTCAAAACTATAGTTTTGAAATTTATCCTTCTTGTCCCAACCTATTTTATTTTCTTTGTTTTTACTCTTGTCATTAGTCCTTGAAGCTCTTCCAATGCCCTCAAACCTTCTTTTTTTTCAATAGACCTTCTTTGATTTTCATCATAAGGTGAAGACCTTTATATTCACTCTAAACTCATGGCCTAAATACTTAAAGGAATGGATAAATTTTTTTCTTGAATCTAATTTAACACAAATCCTAGTAAATCTACCTTTAAACAACGGAGAAGTATGGAGATCAATTTTTGACATTGATTTTAGGCAAGCTCATACTTGTCATATGAATTTTTTATTGTATAATTTTATAAGTAAATCAGTAATGTGCACCTAAGTAACAATTTTTCTAAGATTATGGTCTTTAGGCCTAAATAGAGGCCTTCATATTTAACCAAGAAGTAGTGATCAAGAATAAGCCAAAGTCCCTCAAAAAGTGCATTTATAATCATCCATATTACTAAATTTTACTTTAAAAAAATCATTATTCAGATTCAATATTTTGAAGAGGTCATTTTCTCCCTAAATATTAATTTTTATTTAAAGAATGTATTCTAATTTTTGGCCTCATTCTTCTTCTGATGATCGATTCAACCTTTGATCAAAAAGAAATATCTTGATTCTATTTTATCTCTTCAACAAGTTTACGAATCAGCATAACGGCGCTATTGTTCCGATGAAGTGAAGAACTTATGATTCGAAAAATTTCCAAACAAACAATTTCAAGAAATATTTCAATTTCTTATTTTACTATGTTCAATTATATGTATTCTTACTCGTAAAGTACATTGAATGTACAGAAACAGATATAACAAAGTTTTTATTATTCGTATTAACAACTGCACTAGGAAGAATTTTATGCGGCACTAACGATTTAATAACTATCTTTGTAACTCTAGAATGTTTCAGTTGATGCTCCTATCTACTATCTAGATATACCAAGAAAGGTGTATGGTTTAATGAGACTACTACAAAATATTTACTCATGGGTGAGGCACCAAGTCCATTTTCCTAAGGATGTCTTAGAGTTTCTTCGCGAAATTGGAGTACAGAATCATCTCCAAAGATTTCAATCAGAGCAGGCATATGCCAAACGTGAATACCTCCTGAAGCAAAAGATAGAACATCAAGTAAAGAAACCTAATACTGAGTGAAATAAATACCACAACTTCGATCTTTTTCAATAAAATCATCACGTAACAAATCAACAAAATCTAAAGTGATCTCCCTCTCCCCTTCAAGTTTACCTACTACAGTACCAGTGTGAATATGATCTCCACCAGACAAACGTATCACTTTAGCTAGCACACGAAAGTGCATACCATGATTCTATTGCCTATCAATAACTATATGCATTGCACGATGGATATGAAGAAGGAGACCATTATCCCAGCAAAAATGAGCTAAGCCAGTATTTGCAATGAATCCCCCTGTTAAGTAATCATGCATTATGATAAGAATGCCCAATTCTCTGGCAAATAAAGTTCTTTTTATCATTTCTTTGCATGTACATGCAATAGTATTTAAGTAATGCCCTTTGATTTAATCCATTTTAGCATGTGTCATCCTTGTTCCCTGAAATGTTTAGTAAGGATGAGTACTTATCTTACCATTAAATATAATGCAATTACATTATCAATTATTATAACATAAACTTAATTCAGAATTCAAAGAAAAATCGTATCACATTAAATACAGAAAGACATACATCAGTAATTTCCATACTGTAAACATACTTAATCACAACACCAGTACACTCATTTTTCCTCAATTACACACTTTTTATGCACTATGATCATAGATATTCGATGTCTTCAGCACTTTGTAAGGTCTTACACAAATAGGTAAATAACTGTCGGTTAGCCCATACACACAGATTCAACGTATACAATAACGAGCTCTTTAACAAAGGTATAGTCAGAAGTCTAGTCAGGAAACAAGTGTGAAGTCATGTGACGCATTTGCTCTCAGAAAAAATATGTACACATATACAAATGTCGCTCATCACCCTACATTTCTCCTAGATTTCTCATCATCTCTGAATTTTATACCCTAGTATATTTTTGTAACTATTTACACTTAATTCTTTTCATCACTTTGTATTCATCCCATACTCCTTTTCACATCAATCTCATTATTTAGCTAAAATATTGTACTTAGTAAAGTACTTCCAGACTAAGTTAACAACACATAGGTTTTAATATATTATAAACTTTCAAAATCATCTAGAACATACATTATTAATCTTTCACCACAGTCAAGTCTCATTCAACTAAAAGTTCATACTTGCTCAAGATATTTCCAAACTAAGTTCTTATCACATATTCCACAAAAATACAATACAAACATCTCAATCAACCAAATATATACCACCAACCTTTCACAATAATTAAATATTATTCATTCATATATTTATAGGCAAGAAATACACAATAGTACTCTTATGAGTATAAAATATTTGTTATGTTCTAATGATGGAATAAGCTCTCCTTAGCTTGAGAATGAAGTTTAAGAAGAAATTTATAAAGAATATCTTTCAAATGACAGAGCTCTTCCTACATATTATACAAAATAGAGCACATCTAAGAAGAGAGAAAAATAGAGAAATCAAAATAAGTTTAGAGAATTAAACTCTGAGGAACTTACTTGGAGTTGATTGGATTGAACATCTAAGTTCGGATTCAAGGAATGATCAGGGTTTGAAAGAAGTTTCTCCAGGGAAAAGAGGTGAGAGTTTAGAGATAAATTAGAGAAAAAGGTAACTTGGATTGCAATGCAAGCTTTCAGGCTGAAAAAGGAATAAATTAGCGCGCTCTCATATAAGCGGGCTAATTCTCGCTTGAGCAAGTGAGACATGTCTTGCTTGGACAAAAACATCAGACAGTAGTTTTTTAGGTTTTTTGATATTATCGCCTGAGTGAGAGTCAATAGGTCTAGAGAACTATCCAATTTTTTTCTGCGAGATCGCTTAACAAGCTCCACTTCACTTGGACGAGATCATTTCTCACTTGAGAGAGATCACTTCTCACCTAGGCAAAAGGAGAGTTGGAGTGACTCTATCCTATCTCGCCTAAGCAAGAATGCTCTACGATCTCTTGGTCCATAATGCTTAATCTCGCTTGAGCGAGACATGTCTTACTTGAGCTAGACACTCTGCAGCAGGTTATTTTTAAAGGCTTGTCAAATTAAAATGTCAATCACACATAATTAATAAAAATAATCAATTAAAAAAAGAGAGGATGTTACAGAAAACATCTAGGTATCGTGACATTCTTTAGAAATTTCCTCTTGCATAACCTCTTTCAACTCCATAATAGAAGATTTAGAACTCACTTTTACATTTTTATTTTTTTTTCATTTTTGTTTCAGTTCATCAAATCTTCCTCTTATGATGAACATTTCTTTATTTTAAGGCACTTTATCCTAGACCCTTTAGATCAACAGTTATTTCTAAGTTAGAAGCCTTCTTATATTTGCTTGATAGTCATTAGAGGCACAACAATGTTGAACATGCAAGGAAACTCTAGAAGAAAAGTAAACTCTAGCTAAGCATAGGAGATACTTTTCTCTCTCTTTGTGCAAGAAGCCAAATCTTTAAGTTTTGAGAGAGAAAAAGTGTTTACTCAGCTCTTTACGATATTTTTTTAAATAAGATATATTTTAAATGACTAACTCATAAAATTAATATAATATAATTTTAAATTCTAAAATTTAACTATATTAATAAAAGATTATATATATATATATATATTAATAGTTTTTTATTTTAAAAAATTCATCTCGTTAATCCACTTATATTCAATGATAAAAATATTAAATAATATTTGATTTTAACAGATAATTTTATTTTTAAATTTTTATTCTTCTGAGTATTGTTTGTAACATTAATTTTAAATTAAAATTAATATTAATTTTTTAATTTTTTTAATGTATGTAAAATTATGGATATAGTATAAATTGAACTTTTAATATTGATATGTTGTATCAAGTCTTTATTTTTAAAATAGATTTAATATTACTATTACCTTAATTCAAATTTTAAAATTTGACACATCATATAAAAAATGATATTTTTTATTTTAATAATTCAGTTTTATAACTTTTTTATTGAATTTCATTTAATACAATAAAATATTTTTTATCAATAATAATAAAAATTAACATCCTCTTTAGTAAAAATAGTTGTGTAATATATTTTAAATATTTAGATAAATTATTTAAAATTTAAAATACATATAAAAAACTAGATAATAAAAAATTAAAGAGTATAAGTTAAACACTATTTTGAAATATAAATAAACAAACATTACCTTAAACTATGTCAACACGTTAGTTGTCAAAATATCATGTTTAAAGGGAAAAAAGTAATTAAAGTCATAACTCTTATTTAAGTTGTATCATAAATTTTATTTTTAAATTAAAAGAATTTTAAATTTTACTTTTTATTTTTTATTTTTTATTTTATTATTTTTACATATTTTTTATTTAATTTCAAATTAAAGTTAATTAAAAAAAATTAATGCATATATAAGGAGATTCAATAAAAATTTGTATACCATATCCAGTTGAATTTTTAATCTAGATATGTTATATCAAGTTGAATATATCTTTAAATTTAAAATGGATTGAATTTTAATATTATTATAATTTTAATTTAAAGTTTAAACTTTGACACGGAAAATTAGTAAAAGAATATTATGTATCTTAATTTAAATAATTAGCTTTTAATTTTAATTTTAATTTTATTTATTATAATTAATATTTATTATTAATAATAAAAATATTTAGCATTCTCTCTGTTAAATATAACTGTGTAATATACTTTTAATTTTTAAATAAATTATTTAAATTTAAAATTAAAATTAAAATCCATCTACCGAAAAACGAAATAATGAATAAAACCGCGAGGTCTGTTTACGATTTATCGGCGAAAAAAGAAAAACCCTGTCCCTACCAAGCTTTCTCTTCATCTTCCAACGTTTTAAACCCGCGGATCTAACCCTTGTCTTTTAGTCATTCCAGTTTGTTTCGTTACGAGGTTGTTCCGATTCCGAATCTTCTTTCTCCATTGTTCTGTGTTTGATTCACATAGGTTTTACTGTCAGTACTTCTCAATCATTCCAATGCTCCGTCAATTTGTATTTTTTCCCCTTTCACTATTTAATTATTGATAATCTGATTATTGAATTGAAGATTTTTGTTTTTTTTATTTTTCTGTAGCAATCGCTTTCAGAGATTACGTGCTATCCCTGGATTACTTCATAGCTTGATATGGTAACTTCTCAGAGTCTTCTGAATTTCGGATTTTCATTGTGTGTGATTGAATCTTTCTTAGGCATTTACTAACATAAGATGGTTTTGCGTGTGATTATTTTACTTCTATAGGCATCCTCCAAGAAAATGTGCTTCCAGCTTGTAATTAAGTTACACTGTTATTATTTTTTTTTTATTCAGTAAATGATCATCGTGCTGTTTTTGTTCAATGAAGTTACATTAACAAGTTGTTTAAGGTTTTGGTGGAAATTTCCTATATACATATATGGTAACCTAGTTTGTTATTTGTTTCCTGCGTTTGAATTTGACAATAGGGAAAGGAACAATCCCAGTCTCCTTGCCTAACAGATGTGGAGCCAGACAGAATTAGTTGTTTACCAGATCATGTAGTAGATCATATTCTGTCGTATGTGTCGATTAGGGAAGCGGTGAGAACAAGTGTTTTATCAAGCAAATGGAGGTACAAATGGGCCACGCAACCGAATCTTGTGTTTGACAACCAATGTGTCCCTGTAGCTTCTCAGGACCTTACAATTATCAAGAACAAGCTTTTGAGAGCTATTGATCATGTACTTTTACTTCATTTTGGGGAAATCAACAAGTTCAAGCTCTCACATCGTGATCTCATTGGTGTGACTGATATTGATCGTTGGACTAGCCATCTATGCAGAAGGTCTATTAAAGAGTTTGTGCTGGAAATCTGGAAAGGGCAACGCTATAAGATACCCTCGTACTTATTTTCTTGTCAAAGTTTGACTCATTTAGAATTATTCAATTGTTGGCTTAAACCTCCATCTAATTTTCGAGGCTTTAGGAACTTGAAGAGTCTTGATCTGCAACATGTTACCTTGGCTCAAGATGTTTTTGAAAATTTGATATCCAACTGCCCTCAGCTTGAACGGTTGACTTTGATGAACTTTGATGGTTTCACTCAACTTAATATTGATGCACCGAATCTCCTGTTTTTTGACATTGGAGGTAGATTTGAGGATGTTAGCTTTAAGAACACTTCCCAATTAGCTGTGGTATCTATTGGTTTGTATTTGAACTTTGAAATCAACCATAGTAGATTGCATGTTGGTTCAAGCAATTTGCTCAAATTTTTTTATCATCTGCCACACGTGCAAAGGCTAGAGGTTCAAAGCTATTTTTTAAAGGTACGATGCTGATAGCAGCATCACATTGCCAAACCAATTCATTCATCTATTTCTGTGAATTCTGTGAATAATATCTGTCAATTTCTTGAGCATTTGAATGTTGATTTAGACTATAGGAATGCCCTAATACTGTTTCTTTTTTGCTTGCAACAAATTCTGAATGAGCTAAGCTCATTTGCAATCTACTATTGGTGTGTTAGTATTAAATACATTATGTACTGATTTGAGCCATTGTTTTGTTTCTTGGTTCTGCTCCAGTATTTAGCAGTGGGAGTTGTGCCAATAAATCTTCCGCGTGAATGCGCTGATCTAAGTTATCTTTCCATAAGAATAAACTTCAATGATTCGAAGGAAATTTCAGCTGCTCTTTGCCTTTTACGAAACTCACCTAATCTACAAGAACTAGAAATATTGGTAAGTACTCGTTATAAGTTTAGTGTGACTTGCCTTTGCTTACTGATTTATGGTTGCATGTACTGGTTTTGTTATTTCTTTAAAGCTTTAAGGACTATAACTTTTGAAGTAGTTTAGTTTTGGGTATTGGTGTGGTTTCTATAAGTTCTTGATAATAGTCTTGGGAGTTTCTAAGATTGTTACACTCGTGAATTATGATTGCATGTAGGGTCGACCTGAGGAGCAAACTGTTCTGTCAACAGACAACTATTGTTGGGAAGATGTCTATTTGACTTGTTCAGTCATGCAACTGCGATATGTGAGGATAGATGGTATCTCTGGTATCCAACCCGAGTTAGATTTTATCAGCTTCCTACTTATTTACTCTCCTGAGCTAGAAAGGATGACTGTGAAGCCTGGTTCAAGTGTTGGATCAGAGTTGATGAAAGAACTGTTGCGGTTTAGGAGATCCTCGGGACGAGCTGAAATTATTTACGTGGAACCTTCTTAATGCTTTAATTGAATTCTTAAACGTATATATTATCATTTTATTTTCTTCATGTGGTGAGTGTGTATCGTCCTGACTTTTGTATTTTACACTCATCTTTCCTATTACATGATAAACTGTGGCGGTTTATGGTAGGAAGAAGATACTGAGTGCTTAAAATCTAGCTGCTATTCATTAAGCTATCATTTCAGTTGAAAAGTTATCTAAAAAAGCTTTTTCTTCCAACGAGCACGAATATGTAAAAGCTGTAAAAAGTCAATGGTATGCAAGTAGAGTAGTATACATTTCCAAGTTTTCTAGATTCTGATCGTCAGGGATCTTATAGGGTATTTAGACAAGATAAACTTTTGGGTAAGTTTTATTTTATGTAACTTTTTGTTAGATTCATCTACGATAACATGAAATTACCAAACATCACATACTCCAGTTCTTTGGCAGAAACTGTGAATAGGGATAAAAATAGCTAGATTTTTTTAAAAGTCTAATTCGATTTATTTATCTTTTTTAACACCTATTTTATATTATAAAACAGACTATCAAGCTTCTGTGTAAATATATTATTAAACTATCTAAATAAGTATATTTTTTTAAAAGTCATATGACTTATATAAATAAATTATTTAAAAAAATTATTCAATACTTTGAATATATATAATAAAATTATATATTTCTATTTATTATTTTTAAATTAAATAGACATATTTGAAACAGTACAATATAAATTATTATTAAATATGATTGAGATATGTATATAAATTAATTTAAACTATGCATATTTAAACTTTAAACCAAACAAATTCATTGAGATTGAATTTGAATCTTTTACTATTGTAACGAAACTAGATTGTCCAATTGATTTTTGTTTAAGATAAAATAAAACTGGATGATAAATTTAAGTGAATTTTAAAAATTTACTTAAATTAATTAAATTCACTGAATCTAAATTTGTAATTTTTTGCCATTAATCACTTTTCTGAGCTTACTTTTTGCTTGTACTCAAATAAGTATATTTTTTTAAAAGTTATAAGACTTATATAAATAAATTATTAAAAAAATTATTCAATACTTTGAATATATATAATAAAATTACATATTTTTATTTATTATTTTTAAATCACATAGACATATTTAAAAAAGTACAATATAAATCAGTATTAAATATGATTGAGATATGTATATAAATTAATTTAAATTATGCATATTTAAACTTTAAACTAAACAAATTCATTGAGATTGAATTTGAATCTTTTATCATTGTAACGGAACTAGATTGTCCAATTGATTTTTGTTTAAGATAAAATAAAAATGGATGATAAATTTAAGTGAATTTTGAAAATTTACTTAAACTAATTAAATTCACTGAATCCAAATTTGTAATTTTTTGCCATTAATCACTTTTCTGAGCTTACTTTCTGCTTGTACTCAAATGCTCAATGCCAATGCCCGCGGATCCAGTCATTACTACATCACAAGGAATTGGGTTGAAATGAGTGTTGTATTGGACACGACTTTTTTTGAGATGTATGGTAAGTGTGAGTAGATTGACCAGACCCTTTTGGTTTTCAACTCAAAACATGAGAAGAACATGCAATCGTGCACTATCATGATCTGTGTGCTTGCTGATCATGGGTGTTGGAAGGATATGGGGTTGCAGCTAGATAGTGTGTCACTGTGTCTTTTACTGGGATTCTCTCAGCGTGCAGCCACATGGGACTTGTTTATGAGGACAAGAAGTATTTTGATCGGAGAGTGCATGGAAAGCACTGAAATGCCATCGTTAATGGTCAACAACTGTAAAATTCGTTTAAACGAATTTACAAACTTTAACAAATCTCAATTTATTCAATAAAAAATGAACTGAACAGTCCAGTTTTCAACGGGAGAAATCGGCAGAGATTCCAGCCGCAAGAGCATTATCCTTTGTTCTCATAGATATCGAGGCTCCGTTCGCTGACGGGCCTTGGAGAGTTTGGCGCCCTTCTTAGTTTTTGTTTCTTTGCTGGATCGCAGTTGACTCACCAGTCATATTTGATTGATTTCTAGTAAGTAGCCAGTTCGACAACCGTTTTTCTCAGCTTTCATGGGCAGATGATTGGTTGAAATTCCAACTGTTACTAGAGGTGTATTGATACTAATCTTCAATCAGTTTTTGGATTTTATTTTAATAACATGTGTTGTGTTGAGCTTTAATACTAGTATCTTGAGTTTTAATGCTGATATTTATTATATAAATTATTGAAATAAAACTTCAATTTTAATTTAAGAATAACTCAACCGAGGCGTAGAAGCTTTACCTTTTTCTTTTTACAAGAAAAAATTAAGAAAAGGCTAATAACGAATAAACAGAATATTAAAACTACTTTATGAACTTGTACTGAGTAGGGATGAAAACAGGTCAAGTCGCCTGACAGGGGCTGTGTCTTGATCTAATTTTATTTATTTATAATTATAATAAACATAAATTATATTATATTAAAAATTAAAAATATTTATACATGATTACACTTTTAAATAATAAATTTATTTAATAATAAATTATTATATTTAAACAATTTAAAAAATAGTTAAGTTTTTGAATAAGAATAAGACGTAATCAAAACTAAACGAAATAAAATTTAAAAATAAAATAATAAAATTATATTAACATATTTTTTATACTCTTAATTTTATTATTATTAATTTAATTATTTAATTATTATATTAATATATTATGTTATAATTCTTTTTATTTATAATAAATAGAGATTGCTTAAATCTGAATTATATTTTATTTGAAACTAAAAATTAAAAAAAAAGATAATAAAATAAAATAAAAAACTTATTATAATATATATTAATATATATATATATATAATATATAATCAGACTATGTAGCAAATAATATAAATAATATAATTATAAATAAATTATATAATAATATATATTTTTATAACTTGCACATGTTTTAATTAAATTATTAATCAATTTATAAATTTATATGTAATTTATAAGTATGTGTTTTAATTTATTGTATCAGTAATATTTTCTATATTACATTAATATTATATTGTAGTTACTTTTACATTTATTTGTTAATTTAAAAAAATAAATTAATGAGACAAATAAAATTAAATATTTTGTAATTATTTTTTAATTTAATAGTTATTATTGTTTTCATTATATATATATATATATATATAGTACATTAGTTTTAAATTTTTATATTAAGTTTTATCACATATTTTTTAATTAAGATAAAAATTTAGAAATATAATTTATTTTAATTTAAATATAAATTTTAATAATTCTTCCTATGCTTATATGTTATTTTTCTGCATCTATAAATTTTATAATATAAGTATTTATCATCTACAACTTTTATAATGACGATATTTATTTACTTTTTAAAATATAATATTTTTTTTAGTTGATTCAATAAATTTTATAAGTGTTATTTTTTGTAATTATTTTTTTAATTTAATAGTTATTATTATTGTCATTATATATATATATATATTGTAGTAAGTTTAAATTTATTTTTTTTTAAAACATATAATTTTCTTTTAATTGATTCAACAAACTGTGTGAATATTATTTTTTTTTATCAATTTTATGTATTTACTATAACTTTATTTGTTGAATATAAGATGTCTTTAAATAAACAAAATATGTTTCTAAAATAAAACTAAAATATTTACTATTTATATAATTTTAAAAAATAAATAAAAATATATAAATATAAATTTTATTAATATAAAATATTTATAATTAATACTTAAATAATATTTTAAAAATTATTTATAAAATTATATAAATATTATTATAAATATTTAATAATTATTAAGAATATAAATAGAAATTAGAAAAATGTATAAACTAATTTAATAATAAAATATTTATATTTTTATTAATATATTTTTTTTAACAGGCTTCAGGCCAGGTTAGGCCACTTAAACAGGTCAGGGCAGGCCTAAAATAAAGCTTTTAACAAGTAACAGGTCAGGCTCAGATCTAATAATTATGTTACATGTCAGGCCTGTTTAGAGTAAAGTCTAACTTGACCTGACATGTTTCCATCCTTAATACTAAACACCTTTTTAACAAGAATATTAGCATAACGATTCTTTTTTTTTTTTTTTAAGTATGACAAAAAAAGGCAATCCATTCCTTAGAGATAAAATCTTGGATATTTCTTATCAAAGCATAATAAATTAGAATCAATAGAATTATTAAAATTGGAATCAATAGAATTCTCTTCTAAGTTGAAGCTCTTTACCTTTCACTTAATTAAATTAAACTTAAGATTTAATAAATTAGAATCAATAGAATTATTAATATTTGAAATATTACATAAAAATTTGGAATATTTACACAATAAAAATAAAAATATTAACATTAATATTTTATTCATTCTTCTTAAAGAAAGATGAAAAGATAAAAATATAAAATAAAATAAAATTATATAGTAATTAAGATTAAGTATCTTATGAAAATAATATTTAGTTACAACAGATATTTTTATCAATTAAATTTGATATTTATATTTTTAAAACTTATAAACGATTAAAATATATATTTAAATTTTATAATTAACACTTATTTATAAATTAATACTTATATTTAAATATTGTTATGATTACAAAGGAATTCCATCAAACTTTGGAGTACACGGACCGTCTGGTAGCCACCAGTTTCCTTATCTCGTGCCAACCCCCGGTTAGTTTTTCCATGCCGACATTCTCCGTACAAGTCATAGTAGTGCGGACCATAGGGACTTTAGATCCAATCCAAAATTCCACTTTTGGCAGAACGTTCATAGTGATAATTACGTATAAAAATTCAAAAAATAAATTACAATAAATATGGTGAAAATTATAGGTATCAATTACTTTAATCAATTTAATCCTCAAAATCAACGTCAGCTACTAATTTGATTATTGACATTATGTGTCATATGTGCTATGAAGGCACGTCTAAATTCGAAGTGTTATTCTGTGTACTGTATCTCCAGCAGCACTCTAATGGATTCCTGTAAACATAAGTTTATTAGCCAAAAAGAACTCTGAGTAGTGTTTAAATTATGTGAACTCAAGGTACCCAAATGCAAAATTAGACTTGTTAATCATCAATTCACTCGTTGAATTTAACAGCTTTCACGTTGAGGACTAACTAATAAACAACAAAGTCAAGTTATACCAAATTAAAGAATTAAAATGACTAAGAGTAATTAAGGTCAAGGATAAAATTAATAAATCTTTAAAATTACGAGCTTATTTCATAGACAAGGTTAAATAATAGAGTCTCAATATTATTTTCCATAGTATAATGCTCATCAAATAGATTTTAAAGGATTGAATTATTTTTCGTTATTTCAAATAATAAATAGCCTATAATTATATTTTTAGAAACTAATTAGATCATTTACTCCTAAAATTTCTCAATTCTTTGAGCCAAGCCAACTTGTTTACTCATTTAGGCTGTCAGGGATATTCGAGACGCATAGATTTAGTTTAATGCATAAAAATAAACACATTCATTCTTAACTTTAACAAATTAAAAGCATAACGTATTTTCAAATTAAATTGAAACACAACAGTATACCGTATATTATATAGCCACCCACCATTCTGATATTTATGGCAGTTAGCGCCTGGTAGCCACGCTCCACCTCTTCCTCACTCGCCATTCCCATTTCCAACATAAGCTAATTAAAGCGACATTTTAGTATTCTAAGGGCACTTGAAGTTGAAAGAAGGAACACGTGGGTGTCTCATCTCAAGTAAAGTAACTGCGTCTATGGACTCTCCACTACTAGAAAACAATGGCCACACACATAATGGTGAGGAAGACAAGGCAGTGAGCTTTGTTGAGAGGTTTGGGTCGGAATCGAAGAAGCTATGGAAGCTAGCATGCCCAGCAATCCTTACCTCCTTATGTCAGTACACGCTTGGTGCACTCACTCAAACATTTGTTGGCTTCGTTGGGGAACTCGATCTTGCAGCTTTTTCCGTTGAAAACTCTGTTGTTGCTGGCCTCGCCTTTGGAATCATGGTACCTAAACTTTGTTCTCTGCCTTCTGTTTTACCATTTTTCTAACACAATGCTTAACCTCAAAAAATTGTATTTTATTAAACGTAGGTTAAAATTATCCTTTACTTTAATTCTCTTCACATTTGTTTTATGTCACAATATGAAGAAAGTTGATTTAGTTAACCTAAATTATTTGATTCACTTCTTTAAACAAGAGTGAGAAACTGAGGAGAGGGGTGTTCACAGACGTAAATGTAAAATTATTTATGTTTTTATTTAAGTTTAATTACACTTTTAGTATTTATCCTTTAAATTTAATACATTTTTTAACTATATAATTTTAATGGTTCATATTTAATTTTATAAATTTCTAATTATTCAAATTAAATCTTTTATTTTTAAAGTTTATCCCAAAAAATCAATAAAAATATAGTAGAAATATAACATTTTATTAATTTATACATAATATGTAAAAGTTTTAAATAAAAGATAATAAAATTAATAATCTTTAAGTAAATAATTTAATTTGAACATTTAATAATTAGAAAGATTAAATATAACTAAGTAAAATTAGAAAAATTAAAATTACACATGCATTAAAATATAAAAACTAATATTACAATTAAGATAAATGTTAAAACAATATTTTTATCACTTGTAAAATAATTCTTTAATATTTTTTTTTATAATTTTTTAAGGTGCTATTATCATGCTTTTATTACAACTTTTTAGTTTATTTTCAATATAAATTTTAATGACTTTGTTATTTATGAACTTTTTAATCAATTTTAATTTTTTATTGTCAATTACTTAAAAATGTTATTTTTATGGCAAATTCTAATGAGTATTTAAGTTAGAAAAACATATATTTTATATAAAAAAAATATGATAATGCACTTGTTTCATGGTTTTTTAATATACTTTTAATATAATTTTTAATAAAAATATTTTTTTAATTATTTTAACCAAAGTAATACTTAAATGCGACAATAGTTAAATTTATTTAAAATAATTGGGATAATTAAGTTGTGAAAATGATAATTTATTTGTTGAGAATAGTTGGGTATGGGAAGTGCCTTGGAGACTCTATGTGGGCAAGCATACGGTGCAGGTCAGATCCGAATGTTGGGGGTGTACATGCAAAGATCATGGGTCATCTTGTTGACCACAGCCATTCTTTTGGTACCTGTTTATGTTTGGTCTCCACCCATCTTGGAGCTCATTGGACAGACTAATCAGATCTCAGTAGCAGCTGGTCAGTTCTATACTTCTATTCATATGATCTAACTTTATTCTAGACACAGTTATAATTAAAGTACAAGTTTAATTTTCTAATGTGTGACAGTCCTCAAGATCAGAAAACTATAGTTTATCAAAATGGGATTTATGATATTTGTCTTCTTTGTCATTATTTTGTCTTCTTAGTCATTACGGTTCCCCTCGCCCTTATTTCAAGGGGAAGGCGTACATTTTTTAATTTTTTTATCTCATTTTTTAATTTTTTTAATTTATATAATATACCTTTTTGAATCTTATAGATAATTTTTGAATTAATTAATAATTTCATTTAAAAATAGAAAATATAGTTTTTTTCAATTTTTTATTTTAAAATTTTATAAATTGAATCAACTGCATTATATTTTACTAAAAATGATTAAATAAGATATCAAATTTCATCCAAAACAAAAAAGAAAAATTTTCTCTTTAAATTCTAATCTTACATCTTATAATTTTTTTAAAAAAATTTATCAAATTTTTCACTAAAATTCTTATTTCTAAACTTTTCAAATCCGTTTTTATATTCTAATTATGTTACAAACTTTTTTTTATTTTATTTTTTTAAGTGTCAAAGTTGATAATGGATATTTAAAACTAGTTATTGATGTTAAGTCGCTGAAAGAGAAAAATATATTTGTTAAAACATTTTCCTCTATTATAATAATAATAATTATTATTATTATTATTATTATGTACCAAAAAAGAAGCCCAGCTTTTAATAATTTAGAGGTTATAAACAAACCTAGTTAAAAGTTTATATAAGTAATAGGCAAAACGTAAGAAACTTTTATGCCTTTTTTGTTCCTATTTATAGTCATTTGGAGCATCTTATATTTATTATTTCTACAATCTTTTTGTAGGAAAATTTGCTGTGTGGATGATACCGCAATTGTTTGCATACGCCCTGAACTTTCCGATCCAAAAGTTCTTACAAGCACAAAGGAAAGTCCTGGTGATGTTATGGATATCAGCAGTTGTTTTGGTGCTGCATACAATTTTTAGTTGGCTTTTAATATTAAAGTTGGGATGGGGTCTAACTGGAGCAGCAATTACACTTAATACATCATGGTGGTTGATTGTGATTGCACAATTATTGTACATTTTTATCACCAAGTCAGAAGGAGCTTGGAGTGGATTTACATGGCTAGCATTTGCAGACTTGTTTGCTTTTGTGAAACTCTCATTGGCTTCAGCTGTTATGTTATGGTATTTTCACTAAACTTCATTTTTCCTTTTAACTTAAATATATTTGTTGAAATATTGATGTTAAATGTGCACTCCGGAAATGGGTTGCGGCAGCTTGGAGTTTTGGTACTTGATGATACTGGTGGTGATAACAGGGCGTTTGAAAAATCCTCTGGTACCTGTTGATGCCATATCTATCTGGTGAAAAATTCTTTACCCTCCCTCCAAATTCTCACTGTAATTTAAAAAAAAAAAAAAAGAGACATTTACAACTAGTTTGTGTTTACTTGCATGTCATTTCCTATTTTGCTATGCTTCCAAATCAAAACTGAGCTTGTCTTGCTTTAATTAGGCCACTGTTTGAAAGAGTTCACAAAGAATTTATAAAAATAATTTATGATTCTTGTAAGTTCTTTTCAGTTAATATCAATAAGTTTTATTATAAACCCCATATGCAATAAAAATTTGTAATTTAAATGCACTCTTAGTCAAAGTCAACCTATCATCCCAAGCACATCATATTAAGTAAACATAACAAAATCTTACATCAAGAATGATTACTAATACTTGGTTCCATGTTTACAGCATGAACATAAATGGCTGGGATGCCATGATTGCAATTGGGTTCAATGCTGCAATAAGGTGATTCCTTTAATACAGTTTCTTGCTTGTCATGACATAAAATCCTTTATTTAGAAAACAACAAACACCGATTTTCTTTCTGTGTCTTCTCAACAAGCATGTAATGTGACTAATGAATATTGTGAAGAACGTATTTTAATTTATGGACAGTGTGAGAGTATCAAATGAACTTGGAGCTGGTGATTTCCGAGCTGCCAGGTTTTCAGTGTTGGTGGTTTCCATCACATCAGTATCCATAGGTGTTGTTGCCATGATCATAGTACTAGCAACCAGGGATTACTTTCCCTACTTGTTCACCTCAAGCATTGCAGTTGCCGAGGAAACAACTAAACTTGCTGTCTTGCTTGGTGTCACAGTAGTTCTGAACAGCCTTCAACCCGTCCTATCTGGTTAGTTCTTGAAAGAATGAAACACACTCAAATTATATCCAATCAAGGGTGTCACTTTTTTCTTTTGTTTGATGAATTTGTGCTTCTGTTGTGCCTCATTGTAGGTGTTGCTGTTGGAGCTGGCTGGCAGTCTCTGGTAGCATACATCAATATTGGGTGCTACTATGTAGTTGGATTACCGGCAGGAATTGTCCTGGGATTCACATTTGGATTTGGAGTAGAGGTGATGTATTGTCATTGTCTTCAAATTACTAATTAATTCAATTTATTTATAAGAAATAATTATTAAAAAATTATACTTTCTTGATAATTCAGTTTATAAATCCTTCTGATCATTAAAAAAAAATACACTCTTCTTCCCAAAAATTTTAATTTTTATCTTTTAACTTAAAAAAAATGCAATACTTTTATGTAGATAAAAAAATTTGCAGGTTAAAATAGTAGAACAATATAATATCAGAATTTTTTAAAAAATATTTATCCAATTCTTAAAAGAACTATTAAAAAGTGAGTGATTATTTTCTCAAATTTACTCTAAACCAAACATAACATCAGATTAAAGTAAAATTACCGGAAGGGATTCATAATCAATAACATTATTAATCTTCATTGTTTGTTGCTGATGATTATTTTGGATTTTATTATTGTATTATCAGAGTATATTGTTTTATTCTTACTTTTTGTATGCTATGTATAATTCAGGGTATTTGGTCAGGGATGATTGGAGGCATATTTTTGCAGACAGTAATCCTTATAGTGGTCACTTCAATAACAAACTGGAAAAAAGAGGTTGGCATTTTCCATAATTAGAATTCTCTGTCTCTTTACTCTTTATTAGTTTAAACATGTTTTTTATACATATTTTTCTAAATTTTTTATTTTAGTCTCTCTAAATGAATTTTTTTAATTCATATTTTTTATAAATTTTTATATTTGGTCTCTAATGTTAACCCAGTATATTGAGAAATTATCACATATTATTTTTTTTTTAACTACGTCAAGGTTAGGAACTAAAAATTAAAAATTAAAAAATTTGTTAAAATATAAGGATTAAATTTATATTGAAGTCTTCTTTAATTAATCCTGTTAGAGACACAAGGAGGATAAGGAGATCTGGAATGCGAACCAGAAGTTTCCATAAAAAATATTAAATTATTGATATTTCCAAGTAAATAATCCTGTTAGTTATGTATTAAAAAAATGTTCTTAATTTGTTGCCAATGTATTTTCACAGGCTGAAGAAGCAGAGAGCCGCGTGAGGAAGTGGGGAGGATCAATTGCGTATGATAAATGACTTGAAGATTGAATGAACATGGGAGGCTGCAAATGGGTCACAACCTCACCTACCTAAATTTTTATCATATTCAACAATTAGATCGATTGCTACATTGGATTGTACTAATAATGAGAACTTGAAAGTTTCCAATGAGTGTATGAACGAGTACTTTCTAATTTAATTTTAGATTAAAAATAATGTTTTTCTTAAAGATGATAAAATAAGTTTAAAATAAAATAATTAATGTTTTTATATTTTTATTTAAAAATCAGATTTGACATCGTATTGAAAATAATATAATTAACTCAACTTTTCACAAAAAATAATTAGTATTTTTTGTGATTCAATAAACCAATTTTAGTTGATGAGATAAAATAGTGATTATTGAAATAAAATATTAATTCTAATTAAAAAAAAATTAACGCTAATAATACCTGCATTATGGTACCTTTTATTCAAATTTCACACAAAACATGTGAATTCTCCCTCTCCCCAAACTTGCATTAGTTCGTGTGCGTTCAATCCAAACGTGCTTCTTCTGAATTGTAGAATTTGATTGTGTAAAAGACAATGAAGGAGGCAATTTCATCTTCAGGAATAAAGTTAAAAGTACGTGAAAAAAACTAGGGTTTTCTTTAATTATAAAACTTATGTATTATTTCTTTTAGGTAGTCTGGTTACTATTTATAAATTAATTTTTAAAATTCACTTTAATAAAATATTTATATTTAATATTATCATAATATTATTAAGATAAAATTATAATTATAATTTATAATTAACACCAAAACTAGACTTAAATTTTATTATTTTAAACAAGATTAAGTACAATATTATAAGTAATGTTGATATTGTTTTTCAATTAAAATTAAAATTTAATTTAATAATTTAAACAATTAATATTAACATTAAAAATCGACACATGATTTAAGAATAACACTAAAAGCATTTATCTCAACAATATGCCTTACCAAGTACCTGAGCATGAAATAAGCTGTCCATGCATAAGATTACGTAGAAATATGGTTTAGTTTTGTAATTTATTATAATTATTTTTTAATATAAAATATGATATATGAAGGAAAGCTTGTTCTTCGTGTGTTATGAGAAATTTAATAAGAATAACAGTGTCACATTAGTGCTGTCATTCACCGTATAACTCATGATTAATTGTTCATCTTTCAAAGTACTCCACTCGTTATATTTTTAATTGCATGCTCATTCTTTTTATGGACTTACATATCATGTTTAGCAGAAGTGTAACTTTAATTTAAATTTATTTAAGTAAATTTGATAAAAGTAATTACTGTTTAAATTAAAAAATTCATTTATATAAATTAGTGAAAAAGTAATTTAAAAAATTATATATCATTTCATTAAATATTTTAAATATATTATTTAATGTACTACTTATGTTAAATATTAATAAGATATAATTATTTAAAATTAAGTTAAATTATTAAAAATAATAATATAAATTATATAAATGATCAGTTTAAGAAATTAGTTAAAAAATAAATACAGTATTATATGATATGAAAGTAGTAGAATTTCGTATCATGACTATAAAATATGACTATATAATTTTATTCAAAATTTTTTTAAATTAACATTTACTTAAGTAAATTTTTCAATTTAAATGAAAATTATATTTTTATTAAATTAATTTAAACAATTATTTTTATTTAAACAAATTTTCTTAGTTTAACTAAATTTTTTTTATTAAATTTGTTTAAATATTTTTTTTCTTAAACGAATTTATTAAATTTGTTTAAATAAATTTTTTTTCTTAAGCGAATTGAAATTGAAGACTATTCTTTCTACTGAATTCAAGTAATTAGCGGGTTTAATCGAATCCAAAGTATACTTTCTATTCAATTTAAGCAATGAGCGAGTTGGAAGAATACAAGGCAATGTGCAGGTTGAAGTCTTTCATACTCAATTAAGCACAAGGTGATCGGTTTCCTAACCGGACAGTGAACTAAATTTTATTTACATAAAAATAATTTACAAATAACAAATATTAAAATTTATATTATCCAGATGATTAAACACTTTTTTCTAAATACTTTTTTTTTATTTGTAATATTTAAATTTAAATCTTAAACTCCTAAATAAAAAATAATTTGATTTCAATCACTAACGTCTAATGCATGTTAACTTTTTTCTTTGGCGTATTAAATTTTTTATAAACTATAAAAATTATTCATATAATATAATATTAATGGTTGAATATCTCAAACCAATCAAAAACTTTTAAATAAATAAAAGAATTAATTACACTTTTAGTTTAGTTCATGTACTTTAACATATGTGGAATTTTGATCTTCATAGTTTTATCCTACTTAGTTCTTTTAACTTTCTAAATATGCAATTTTAGTTACATTAGTTTTAATTCTTTACAGGTAGTTTTTCTAGTTTTTTAAATATTTAAATTCAGTCTTCCATAAAGCTTTTATTATATTTTGTTTTATATAATTTTCTTTATTTATTTGTATAAATTAATAAAATGTAATACTTTAATTATATTTTTATTAGTTATTGGATAAATTTTTTAGATTAATAATTTAATTTGAACATTTGAAAAATAAAAAAATTTAATGTAGACAATTAAAATAAAAAGGACAAAATTTGCTTCTTTTAAAAAATTAGAAAGAAAAAAATTAAATATTTTAAAAATTAAAAAAAATATTTAAAATTAGAAAGACAAAAACTATACATTTAAAAAATTAAAAAAATTTAAGTGTGAGCATTTTAGTAAAACAGAGATTAAAATTGTAATTAAACTAAAGTAAAATACTATAACAAATTTAACATAATAATCACCCTTGCCTTGAGTTAGCCCAATTAAGCCTAAAACCTCATAATATTTTTTTCTCATTCAAAAATTTTATATAACAAAAAACTTTAAATAATATTTTAGTTCTTATACATAGAAAATTTATAAATAAGTCCGTAGACGTATATTTATTATTGATTTAGTCTTTGCCGTTAAGTTTAAAATAAACGACATTAAATAAGTAAATGAATAAATTGAAATAAATATATATGTGAAGATTAATTTACAAATTTTTTTATACATAAGGATTAACTTACAAATTTAAGTCAAATATAGATACTCATTCTCCTTTCTTAACTTTTTTATCTCTCATTTTTACTGTTTCTAATCTTTAATAGATGTCAATTTATTATTCTCTTAGTTTCTCATTCTAAAAGTCAATCAACTATTGACAAATTTCTTTCTCTTTTTAGCTACTTCACAACTCTCACCCTCACTTATATCATCCCTTTTGCCTTCACCTTCAATTTCACTCTCTTCATTCTTCTTTTTCCCTTGCATAAAATTCAATGAAGGTTAGAGTTTCTTAGTTTCTTATCATAAAACTCAATAATCTTTATTGAATTTCCTCATCTTCTTAACTACTTCACCACATTCACCTTTACTTACCATCACCCACACCCACCCACCTTAAATTTCAATCTTTCATCCTAACTTTTCTTGTCCTTGAATGTGCTTCATTGGTGTTGTCAGTAGCAGAATTGTCCATATATTCTATACATCTTTCTCTAATCTCTCAATATCATCAAAATCAATATGCAAAATGCCTCATAAATTTATAAAAATATCTTTAACTTAGATTTATAAGTTATTCCTTATATATAAAAATTTTGTAAATCAATCTTCACATATATATTTATTTAAATTTAATCTTTTATTTATTTAATATCGTTTATTTTAAATTTAATGGCAGAAATTAAATTGAGAATAAACATACAAGTATAAAAAATATCATTTAAACTTAACAAAAAAATATACTCCAAATATATTTATTTAATGTAAGGAGAGAATAATGAAAAAAATTAATTAAATCTCAAAAAATGAAAGAAATCAATTGTATCAATTAAAAATAAATGCAGATAAAAAATTATTAGATGACAAATGCAACACATTAATAATATATGATATCATAATAGATAAACGAAAAATACAATTAATCATTTTTTCCTTTTTACCAGTCTAGGTAAACTCAATATATTTATTTTTTTGTCTTTTTATTTTGTTAAAAAGAAATCTTGACTCGTTATCCTCTTTCTCTGGCTCGCCTTGTATATACCATCCAACCAAGCTCCGATTTGCTAAGGCAGTGGACGACAATGGCGGTTTCCCTATCGGCGCTCACAACCACCCTCTCTTCACTCTCATTCTCTTCCAATATTTCTCAGAAACCAAAAACCCTCTCATTCGCCAGAACCGAATCCCTCTCCCTCTCGCGCTTCCCCAAAAACCCCTCTCTCATCGTATCCGCCACAGCACTCGCAGAACCTGAAACCGCAGACCTCAAGAAATACGTGAAATCGAGACTTCCCGGTGGATTCGCCGCCCAAACAATCATCGGAACCGGTCGCCGTAAGTGCGCAATCGCTCGCGTTGTTCTCCAAGAAGGAACTGGCAAATTCATCATCAATTACCGTGACGCTAAGGTCTCATTAGCCAATATTCATTTTATTATCAATACCTAATTTATACAATATCTACTTAATTAAGCTGTTTATCTTAGTTTAGGGGCGTTTAGAAGTGAAGGTAAGGGTTTATGAAATATAGCTTGATGACCCTTTTTTAGTTTATTTTAATAAAATTTTCAGTATAATATATTAAAATAACTTTTTTCAGCTTATTTTAAGAAATTTTAGGAGTGGTTTGGAAGATTTTATGCAGAGTTTATAAAAATAGTTTACAGCTCTTATAAACTCTTTCCAAGTTATTTGGATAAATTTATCTGTATTGCTTATCAAAAGAAGCATTTTTCAGCTTATTCCAAGAAGTTTTACGGTCAAATTTATAAGATAAGTCTTCATATAAAAATGTCACTTAAGTAGTGTTCCTAAACACACCTTGTAATTAAATTTAGGGATAAACTTAGCTGTAAAAAAGGTTTATTGAATAAGCACTTATCTTTTGACTGATTTATTACAATGTTGTACAGGACTATCTTCAGGGAAATCCACTGTGGATTCAATACATTAAGGTTCCCTTGGTAACTTTGGGATATGAGAGTAGTTATGATGTTTTTGTGAAAGCTGAGGGTGGTGGACTATCGGGTCAGGCTCAGGCGATTTCCCTTGGCATTGCACGTGCCTTGCTAAAGGTGAGTGAAGATCATAGAGTACCTTTGAGACAGGAAGGGCTTCTGACCAGAGATTCTAGAGTGGTTGAGAGGAAGAAAGTTGGTCTCAAGAAAGCTCGTAAAGCCCCTCAGTATTCTAAACGTTGAGGTTGGAATTTTACATGTATGGAATTTTTTTCATTATGTTGGTTACATTTTGAACTATTGATTGTTTTCATTTTTAGTTGTAGGTTTTCTTTTAGATAAGTAAAGAGAGTTTGGAACAGATCCACAAGTTGTTTGTATACAGAATCCTGCATTTTGTTTCCCCATCTCTCTTGTTTTCTTGATCTGTATGGAATTGGGAATTGTATCTATGATAAGATTTCTCTCTCCTTTCACAACCCCTAACCAAAATCACCCTTTTTTTACTACGTTGCTTGTTTCTTTTCATGACATAAATTTTGTGGTCTTTACTCTTCATTCCTTTTGTACAAAATTTTCCCTTATTTTTGGCATTTTGGAATGTTTGTGAAAGTTCTGAGGATGGATATTATGGCATTGGCCCTGTACTGTACGTATGAAATCATGTAGTTTGTAAAAAATGTGCGTTACTTAATGTCCTATAGGTAATATTGCTCGGGATGAGAATGTAAAATGCATCGACTGCATTTTTTTCATGGAGTCCTCCATCTTCCGATATGATATACTAATTTTGGATCATTATTCTTTCAGACATGTGAATTTTGGAGTTCTAATTCTATGTATTCATATGATGTTTCTGAGTGTGGTACTGTGATTTCATCTTAGTATTTAAGATAGTGGGATGATAAATCGTTCTTTTAGCAGTTTACTAATATTTCTGCAGTTTTTTTGTTTGTATAGTTTTGACATAAGTCAGTCTTAATGTTAGATTAGTCTTTAGTTCCTTACAATACCCATGAGTATGAGGCTAATCTGGGCAAGGGTCTAGGAGTGATGTAAAATGATACCAAGAAAAATTGATATGCAACGATTTATCTCCCGTGTCAAGTGCCTCTATCATTCCTGTTAACCATAAGCCCTGTCCACCACTGAGGGTATATTTGCTTCATTCAAATAACTGACTTCACTTGAATTTGGGAACGTCAGGATTATTATATACAAATATTGTGTTCTGTCTGTGGATCCTGCTAGAGACACTTTGAGGGAGACTTATCATCAATGGATGAGTCACAGTGCCTTCCTCGGCAAACGATTTGTCAGTGATTGAAAGAAAGAAGATTGGTCATGTCGCTAGAATAGCGTATGAGGAATGATTTGTCCCTACAAGACACTGGACAGTTTGCCCAAGACGATTCTTATCCTCGTTTTAATAAGGTTGTTGGAATATTTCTCTATTAAGGGGTTGGTTTTATCCTCTTGAAAACTATTTATATTTAGGATGATCTCTTCAGTGTTCTTTCCTCTCTACTCCGTCGATCGTCCCAACGGAGCCACAAGCCGCGTGCAAGTTGGTCCATTTAAGAATTCCCCTGAAATGACAACCCACTATCAGTAAAAGCTGTTTTGGGGGGGGGGGGGGGGGCGGGCGGTGTGGGAACTGGGCAAATGTATTCACTGATTTTAAGAATGGTGCCTGGTAGAATCCGTCGGCTTCGGTGACTTTGAATAGCCGCGAGTAGAAACAACCATTGAGTGAGGAATGCTGGAATGGAAGTATGGAAACGTATCATTATAGAAGAGATGTTATTCCCAAGCAAACCATTCCTCAGGTGCTCATAACGAAGAATTTGATACCGAGACATTCAGTGTAATTGAGTTTTACTACTTTTAATACTTAATATTAGTCATATGGGCTGACAGTAACAAATATATATATAAGAAAAATTATCCGGTGACTATTTCAAAATCAGAAGGTCAACAGTCAATTAACAATTACAAAGACAGGGAGACCACACACCATTAACAATTAAATGAACATCCTTTCTGGGCGCTAGAGATTTTTCAAGCGAAGAAAAACACACCAGTCAAGAATTAACTTGCTTACCTCATATTCCTGAGTAAAAGTAATTACTCGATGCACAATTTTCATTCCTCTACACATACACACAAATCAAATGCACAATTTTATTTGAAGCAAAGATAACTAAAGATTCATTTGGAGCATGGAATTAGCATAGTAGTTTAAAACTTGTAATTATAATAAGTAATTCTTACACATTTAAGTTATTGAAAATTAAGTTTATGAATACTTAAGATGTGCTTAGAAGTGTTTACTGAGAGCTTATAAAAACATATTAACTATTGTAAGCCTTTTTTTTAAAACTTATTTTAATAAATTTGATTTGTAATTTATCAAAATAAATTCTTTTTAACTTAAGTTAATAATTTTCATTTATAGTATATGATATGATATATATTTTTTTATTCAATAGTAACTTATTAAATAAAAATTTAATTAAGCTGTTATCCAAACACATCATTGTCTAAATATTATATATATATTTTTTAAAAAATTTGCTATATGAAAAATGTTAAGCATATGGAAATATTAATTTTTATTTAAAGAAAGCATTTATTATCTTGAAAACAAGAGTATAATAAATGTTATATATTTTAATTAAAATATGATATTTAGATGTTTAAACTTATCTCTAAAATTTAAATTAATAAAATTGATATATATTTCCTCTCGTTTTATAAAGTAAATATTAAATTTTAAAAAAAAAGATGAAAAAAAATCATAACTTAACTCATATGATAATAAAATGCACTTTTAATAATTTTCAAACACTAAAAATGCTTTATTCAAACAATTTTGAAAGTTATATCACAAAAATAGTTATAGTTAAAAGCTCGTTGCAAGCTTTTCTTGCTTCTCGCATCAAGTTCCACTTCCAATACTAAGAAAGGCAACTTGGAAGGACACCCAAATGAAACGCTGATTAACCCGCAGCTCGCACAAGTATACAATTACGGGGCAGTTTCTAGGTCGTTAAGTTTCTTTCTACATTTTGCGCGCGACAGTGGTTATAATCTCATTCGCTATTTCAATTCTCTCTTCTTCTCATCGTTCCACGCCACATCTTCTTCAATGTTCCACAACAACAATAGTGTATCGATCTCTGTCTCAGACGACGAATCCGATGAACTGGGTCGCATGCGAGTCCGTGCGCGACGGAAGCGCAGAAAACTCGGTCACCGACGATGGCTCAGGAAGCTACTCCTCAGATACTGGATGCTACTAATCATTATTCCAGCTGCGTGTTTGCTCATATTCGAAGCTTCTAGAATCGGTCGAAAGCCTAGTTTAAACGTGAACTCTGAGATTGAAACACGCAACAATCAACTTCATAGATCTAATCCCGCATTGGTGAAAGAGCCTCACAGTAACTTGAATCGCCTTGATCCTACAACTCATGTTGTTGGTGGTGTTAGAGAACGTAAGTCCCTTTTCTCTCTCTATTTCAATTTGCATATGGTGTTTAATTTGACACGTGGTTTAATTGAATCCCTATTAGGTTGCTTGAAGCTTCTACCACCTGAAAAGCTAGAGCGTCTTGATATTCCCGAGGAAGAGGAATCTAATTTTCCTGTTGGTGAGGTTTTGTACATATCAGAGAGTGACGCGTCTTTTGTAGGAGGGAATGTTACGTTGTCTCAATTGCGTACTGAAGACACAAGGTTTAATTTGTTTACTGGAAATCAAACGTTTGAGCAGAGAGATAAAAGTTTTGAGGTAATGAAGATGTAAAGAGTGGCTTCTGATGACTCAATGATTTCTCCTGAAGTTGTAGGAATAGTTTATGCTTGGATGTAGTTATATGTATGCCCATTTTTTTCTTTCTGGTATGAATTGTAGGTGTCAGAAACTACGATGGTACATTGTGGGTTCTATAGTGTGAATGGAGGGTTTAAGATATCTGATGAAGATACGAGTTACATGCAAGGTTGCAAGGTAGTGGTGTCTACTTGTGCGTTTGGTGGTGGAGATGATCTCTATCAACCGATTGGGATGTCGGAGGCTTCGCTTAAGAAGGTTATTTAAGCAGTATAAGTCTATAAGAGTTTGTAATTGATGTGTCTTAGAAGTTGCTGATCTTATTTGCCAAATCTATTTAGTGGTATGCAGGTTTGTTATGTAGCATTCTGGGATGAAATTACGCTAAAGGCGCAGGAATTAGTGGAGCGCAGGATTGGGGAAAATGGATTTATTGGAAAATGGCGTGTTGTCATTGTTCGAGATCTTCCTTTTGCTGATCAAAGGTTGAATGGTAAAATTCCCAAGGTATTAAGTCTTTGAAGTGAACCCCTCCCCCAAAAGATGTTTCTTGTTTGTCATCTTCTATGTCTTGATAGTGTTGCTAGTGCACAATCAACATGTGGCTGCACTCGGGTCCATGTCCAAGCCATTTGTTCTCCAAAGATTCTATTTTTTTGGTCCAATGCTACGTCAATGCATGTACAGAATGGTTGTTGTCCTGCATATGAACTCCATGCTTTATTTGTCAAGGATAAAATAAGATACATGCCTATTATGCTCTGTTATTCACTAGTTTTTCTTCTTTTTTGGGTGGGGGGGGGGGGTATTGTCCTCTGATGAAGCTTTCCTTTATGTTTCCTTTTTCAACCATGTGTGCACTTGGATATCTTTCAGATGTTAAGCCATCGCCTTTTTCCTGAAGCAAAATACTCTATTTGGGTGGACTCCAAGTCCCAATTTAGGAGAGATCCACTAGGTGTGTTGGAAGCACTCCTTTGGCGCTCAAATTCTATACTTGCCATATCAGAACATGGAGCTCGCAGTAGTGTCTATGATGAGGCTAAGGCTGTCGTCAAGAAGAACAAAGCCAAGCCAGAGGAAGTTGAAGTGCAACTGAATCAATACAGGAAAGATGGCTTGCCTGAAGACAAGAGATTTAATGGAAAAAAAGGTATGCACAGATTATAGTTTTATTAGCATGAAGAAAATTTTAGATTTTTCTTCTTTTCTTCAAAAAAGAAAAAGTTGCTGTTCTATTTCATTTAAAAGTTTGTTTTATGTTTTTAGATGCCAATCCTCTCATCAATTCTGTTACCGAACTTTGATTTAGATTGGATTGTATTCCCAGCTTTGCACCAATATTTTGTAAAATGTTTGAACAAGCTTGTGCTGTGCAGCTCTATGTGAAGCCTCTGTTATTGTGAGGAAGCACACACCGCTAACTAATCTATTGATGTGCGTCTGGTTTAATGAGGTGGTTCGCTTCACTTCTAGGGATCAGCTTAGCTTCCCTTATGTCCTGTGGCGGCTGAAAGCATTCAGAAACATCAATACGTTCCCTGTCTGTACCCGCAAGGATCTTGTCAATAGCATGGGACATATCCGCAAGGCCAAACCTTTGCAAATCTCATTTAATTAAACTGGTTGAAAGCAGTGCCTACCTGCATTTGTCTAACTCATTTCTTATTTCATTAGTTTCCTTAGCCAATCCGAATCAGGTATAAGTGCTGTTTTTCTAACCCCATCCCCCTCTACTGTTATTACCGGTGGATGGTTATAATTTGTATTTATCATTTACTGTGAGCTCTTTGATTAGGTAATTTCAGAAAAGATCTAGTTCATGGAAAGGCAAATCAAACGAGATTTTGCTTTGGACTTGATTCCCAACACAAATTTCTGTAATAACACCAATGTTTCATAAATTATGAGGTTGCCGTGCCCATTATATATAGTGAAAATACATAAACGCAACCATACGTAGTTGTTGGAATGCATCTCTCCTGTCAGACATGTAGCAATTACTGCAGGGGCAGCTGATGATGGCAAGGAAAATGGTCATGTGAGACATACAATGAAACAGTTGGCCTGTGCAAAGCTTCAAACACTTGGTAGAGAAATTTATAATGTTTGAACAAACTTAAAGCATAGAAAGAAGCGCATGAAAATCCTGAGGTAGAGAAGTTACCTAACGAGGGGGAGTCTTTTTACAAGGTTGGGTAGTTTTTGAGGAAATGGCTTGGGATTAAATTGTTTCTGGATGTTTGTTTTAATGGTCATTTGGTTTTACTTTTTAGTTTCCAAGTGTTTTTAAAACGATAATAAGGAATAAGCCTGACAATCGAGTGCTAAAAAAGAGGTGTTGCGTAATGAAAGGTTTCCTTCCAAGGATGGTAGTTCTGATGGAGATAGTTCGAGTGTTAGGTTATACCTAGATGTCTATTATATGTGGTTTTTAATTACTGAAGTTTTAGAGCTTTTTCTGGTTAATGGAAGTCTATTTTTCTTGTTTTCAGTTACCGAAATCCGTATATTAATCTCACCAGTGTAGGATTCATGATCCAAATGAAGGCAGGATGGCCTTTGAGGGTATATGGTATGCTTTCTTTTGATTGGTCATGAACTTCGAAAGGTCATTAATGAAGCTGTTACTATGGTATGGATTCTTTTCAAGAATAAAGGTCATTTGAGCTTGTTTTGATTGTCGTCTACTAGACCGCGTTGTGCATTGGTGGAGGAAGGGAGTGAACACTAGGTTTTTTGTAAGATTTCCTTTGAATTTTCAACCGAATCCTTGTCACTCAACCCCATAGCAGAATTTTCAGCATGAAGTGGCAAATCAGGTGCAGTTTGTCATAATTTCCCTATTCCTTATATGGGACAGCAGAATGTAGTAATCCTGGACAAAATTTTTAGAGGAAAAATAGTGCATAATCTTGCATGTTTGTGTTAAAGGTTATTTTATGAAAATTTAACATAAAACTTTTGAGGTAGAATATCCTGCATCAAATCCTTGAGTTTTAAGCCATCAAAATTAAGCTCTTTAAGATCTAAATATGCAGAAGCCTTACCTTATTTTTGGGTATATATTAACTTCTTTTCTCCAAAGAAAGTTCAAATTACGCAGTCCTCATATTTGTAAAAGTTGCATCTCGAGTGTATATGACATTCCTAGTAGAGCGATAACAACTAAACTAGGGTTTATTGGGTACTTGAAAAAGCATCTATGATGCAGAAGGACAATTACCACTAAATTGGTTTGCGTTTAGGCACGAATATTTATCTACAGAAATTTATAATGATGGGCGTGAATGTGAGTATTTTGACTTGGATTTTTTTTTCGTTTTTAAAATTTGTTTTATGTTTTTATATAATAAAATAAATATTATTATTTAAAGTATATTTATATATTTATATTTTGTAAAATAAATATTTATAATATGTTATTCTAATAAATATTTATAAATATTTTGTTAATTATATATAATAAAATAAGTTTTATTATTTGAATTATATTTATATTTTTATATTATTTGAAAATGAATAAAAATAATAATAATATTTATTTTACATGTTTATTAAAATTTATTTTACATATTTAATATGATAAATAATATTTTAGTTTTTCTTATTATATTATTTAATATAAATTTGATTTTTTTTAAAATGCTATTAACATTATATTCAGAAATTATAATTTTTAAAAAAAATAAAAATTACAATAATAATTTATTTAATTTTAAATTTATATAAAATAAAAATTATAATAAAAATTTATTTAATTTTATATATTTATAAAATAAATAAAAGTATTAAATAATAACCAGTTTATTTATTTATTTTGAGATATTAATCTTTATTAAAATTTATACATAATTATTTATTTAAAAAATATGTTATTAATATAATAAACATTATTAAATAATATTATGTAGATATATATATATATAATTATATATTTAATATAAATTATAAATGCTAAAAAATTAAAAGTTACAATGACATTCATAAAATTAAAAATGACATTAAGAAAATTTTAAAATAATAACAACAACATAAATCAATGGTGGGAACTAGAAGCTATGTTTGGACATGTCTTCTTTGTGTGATCAGAGGTGTACAATAAGAACAATTTTTTGCCCGACTTTGTTGTTCTTTAATGTCCATCTTTGTTCTTATCCTACTAGACTTAAGTCGACCATTTGAAGTTCTTTTTAGTTTTAGATTTGGATACAAAGTTGGGCTCGAGAAAGATTTGAACACACAAGAATACATGAAATTGTACATTGTTAATTCCATCTATTTCCTATTTGTGCCACCACTACTACAAAATCCAAGAAAGAGCGACCAACAACTAAGGACGACCAACACATTTGAAATCGGTACGACTTCCACACCATCGTATCACGAGACTGCATCAATTCTTTCAAACATTACGTCAGAAGCAAACATAATTAACACAAGACATTCGTTTGTAATAGAATCAGAGGATTTTTTTACAAACTTATTTGGAGTTGATTTTACAACTCTATCTTTAGTACAAACTTACGTGCAGTCTCTTTACTAACTAGATTTTGCTAATGAACTTGGTAATTCATCAAATGTATTCCAACAATTAGACTTTAATGATGATCCAAATCCTCAACAAGTTCATCTTGAAATTTCAAAACAACAACCACAAAGACAAAATCTACCACGTCACAAACGTCACCCTCATTATGGAATTAACTACCATTATGGAGATAGTTAATTATTAATGTTGTTATGAATTTGTTATCATCTTTATTAATACATTTTGTCATCATCAATGTTACCTTAATAATATGAAAATGTTAATTTTAAAATATTTATCTCAAGTATAAATAATTAACTTATAATTTAATATTTTATTTACTTTTTAAAAATAAATTTTTATTCTAAAATAAAATTTATTAAAAAATTATAATAGTAAAGTTTTAGGGTTTAGGGTATTAAAAATTATAATATTAAATAATATAATTTAAAAAAAATAATTTAATTAAAATAAAATTTTTATTCAAAATATCATTTTATCATACTAATATTTAAAAATATTAACTCAAAATAACATATTTAAATAAATAAATAAACAGAATAATATTTAATATATTTATTTAATTTTTAAAAATATAATTATTATTCTTTAAGTATAAATAATTTAAGCATTAACATTACTATATAAAATAATATACTTATTATTTAAATATTTAATTAGTTTTTAAAAATTATCTAAAATAATTTACTTATTATTTAATTATTTTAATTAATTTTTAAAAATAGACATAATTATGGTTTTGGTCTTTATAAATATAAGTCTTTTTATGATTAGTCCCTACAAATATTTTTGTTAGGAAGTGGTCTTTCTAAAGTAGGAAATTAAGAAATGATCCCTACCATTAACCCCATCTTTGTTAAATGCTGAGCTGGCTAACGGAGAGCCAGTTCAACACTCCACGTGACCTATTCGAATCCTAGTCAGTTGTTTACATGGCATGCCACATCATTTATATTTATATTTTTTATTTAAAATTATATAATTAAAAATAAGTCCCTAAACACAATTTTTCATAATTACATAAAAGTCTTTTAATTTTGTTTCTTTCTTCTCCTCGGTCCTTCTCTTTCTCTCTCCCAAAACTCGGATCCAGCGCCATCCCCGTAACCCATTCTCCCTCTCCCTATTAGACAAATTATCCAATTGAAGAAAAAAGAAAAGAAAATCACAAAACCCGTTTTTCATATTTTTCTTCCGTCCAAAATCAGTCTTTCCAAAGCAAAGCAGGGAAATAATGGTTAATGAAAGTGTGCTAATGATATTAATGCTTTGAATACAACGAAGGATTTGAATTTTTAGACAAAAGGCAACATTGTAACAAAGGAGATAATGTTTTGAAATGTGCAAAAAGTCATAATATGCCACTTGTTTAATAAATAGAAAGCAAAATACTTTGCTGAGAGATTCAATAGTTTCTTTTTTAATGGTTTTTTGAGGGCTTCTGTCATGAAGGAGAAGGATGAGGAGCTTGCATTGTTCCTCGAGATGAAGAAATGCGAGAAGGAGCGGAATGATCTTCTTGTTGGATTTTTGTTTGTCATTTGTTATCCTTCATGGTGCAGGGTCAAATCCGGGAACTTCTTCCATATTTAACATTTCATCATCTACGTCGACCCCAAGACTGGTGTTGATGATTTTATCAATTCTCATCTACGCATGTGTGATTTTCTCAACTTTGATATATGTCCCATAGCAAGGGTTGGATAATAAGAGGGAATGGAAATTGGAGTTAGAATAGATAGCAGAGAGGGAGATAGTAAGGGTGCTGGATGGAGGTAGGAGAATGATGAGAACGAGGAATAAATGTCTGAAAGATAGGAATATGGAAAAAAGAAGGGATGCCGGAAAGGGGGAGTGGGGTGGTAGAGGGGTTGCAGATGGAGAGAAGTTTAGAGAGGAAAAAAAAAAACTTTTTTTGCAAATATATAAAACATATTTATGGACTTTTTTGTAAATATTTATTTTAATTAATAAAAAATAAAAAATTTAAATAACATGACAAGCCATATAAGTTGTGACTGTCCTTCTATGTAGCGCCATGTGCAGTGGTGAGCTGGTTTTCTAATTGTCAGCTCAGCACTTAACAGAAGGGAAGTTTAGGATAGGGACCATTTCCTAATTTCTTAATTTAGAAGGATCACTTTTAAACAAAAATATTTGTAGGGACTAATCACAAAAATGCTTATATTTATAGGGATCAAAAATATAATTAAGCCTTAAAAATATAATAATTATTTTTTTCTAAAAATATTATTTATTATCTTAAATATGTAAAATAAATTTTAATAAATATGTAAATTAAATATTATTTTTATTTTTATTCATTTTTAAATAATATAAAAATATAAACATAATTCAAATAATAAAACTTATTTTATTTATAAATAGTTATTATAATAACATATTATAAATATTTATTTTAACAAAATATAAATATAATTTAAATAATAATATTTATTTTATTATATAAAAACATAAAACAAAATTAAAAAAAAAAAACTCAAGTCAGAATTCAATTATCCGGGAATTGAATTTTGGCTGGCAAAAACATGTTAAAGTAAAAGAGTCTATTTGGGTAAATAATTTGGTGATAGGTATATTTGTGTATTTTTTTTGATTTTTTAATAATTTTTCTGTAAAAATTTCACCCGTCTTATCCTACATCCATTCATTAAACTTTACAATCATAACTCTCATATTGAATCTTAATAATTTAAACTTTTTATCTCAAAATTATAAATCTTAATTCCTTATTGTCAACAATTAATTGACATAATCATATTTGTAATTGTGAACAATGTAATTTTGTTTAAAAAATATTTATTTTTTTAAAAAAATAAATTTTATTGTTACAAAAAGGGTATAGAAGCAAAGGATTTAAGAAAATAAAATAAAATTTTGTCTTGATAAAATGAAGAAAATTTAGAATTAATTTAAAAAATAATAAAATATCACAAATAATCAAACTTTTAAACTAATGTTACTTTGTACATGAAATGAGAAATTTTTAAAATTTTTATATTTTATGAGAATTCCTATCAAAAAAAAGAGAGGAAAAACTATGAAGAAAAAGGTTCAAGAATTGGAGAGGAGACAAATTTTTTTTTGAAAAATATATAAAAAAAGAAAGATAATGAAAGGCAGAAAAACAAAGGCAAGCAAATAAAGACTAAAGAGTTTTAAAAGTCCAAGTAATATTTTTTTATCATGTATTTTTAAATTTTTACTCTTTGACATATTCCTAATATAAGCATATTATGCATCCATTCAATCACATAGTATTTCTTAATATATATATATTTCAAATCTGTTGCTACTCACCACTGTTAGCTATCATGCTCCTGCTGAAGTTTCATCGTCAACCATCTTATCTTTTCACCACAAAAGCCCTTATCTTTCCTTCTTTTCTCTTCCAAACTACCACTTTTAACCTTTAAAATTTTTTATTATTCCCTCCTCCATCACTTTTGTCCAAACCATCACCTTTCACTACCCACTCATTCTTTTTCTTTTTTTCTAAATCATCACCTACCATTAAACACTTCTATTATTCATTTTCTTGTTTTCCTCTCTCTCATACATAAATCCATTATTTAAAGAATTTTTTTTTTTTTTATCATCTTTACCTCAATTCTCCACCATATTTTTTCCTTAAAAAAAAAAACAATTTTATATCTCCAAGAACCCCTAGAAGCTTATATCTAAAATATGGAAAAGTTTTGCAATTTTTAGGTTTTTTTTTTTTGGAGTAGTCTGATGACCCAAATTTTTGTCAACCTTTTTTTGGGTTGGTGTGATGGTGCAATTCAATTGTTGATTTTTTTTAGTTTTTGGTTGACCCCTTCTTTGGACTGGTTTGGTGGCCCAATTTAGTAATTGACTCTTTGTTGACTTTTTTTAAAAAAAAATTGTTTGAATCTTAATAATTTATAATATTAATGTGTAGTAACTCTATCTTTATTCATTATAAATTGTCAAAATTTATGTATATCAATGTTATCTTAGGTTTTACACACTATTAATATAGTGTTTCTACCTTTATATGCTTTAAATCGTTATGATTTTTGTGTACCAATATTATGTTCTATGTAATATAAATTTATTAAATGAAGTTTTAATCATTTTACTAAATAAATATTTTCTTTAATCAATTCAAATATATTTATTTTTTTATTAAATTAAATTGATTTTATATTTTAATTTTTCTTAAGTTATATTTATAACATTAATAAATTAAATAATTAATACTTAATTTAATTTCTTCATTTTATTATTATTTTTTACAACATCCATGTATAATTTACATTGTCTTAGTTTATTCAATAAATTATAAGAGATTTATGTATATCTTACGTTATTTTAAATTCTTCAACATGAATTATAATTCGAATATAAATTCAAATATTTGCTTAGAAATAAAAATATTTTTTAACGATTTGTAATATAGTTATATGATCTCTTTCACTTTCTATATTATTTATCGTAGTATGCATCGTCTTATCTTCTATCTTAACCATTATAATCTTATCAAAATAATTTTAATATCAAAATAAACTTTCTTTTACTAAACTTAATTTTAATTAACTATTTTTTGAGTTCTCCATTATACCAAAAAATACGTAAGAACAGGAATCACACGTCAAAATAAATTTTTTTTTTAAGATATCAATTAACTTTTTAATAAATAATTTATCTTCTTTTAAAATAAAAATAATAAATATTTTTTAAAATTAAAATAAATTTATACAATTAATTAAAAGCAACTGTTATTTAAACAGACATTATAGAGTGTTAATATATTTTTTACACATAAACGATTATTGAACTCATTTTTAGTTTTTAATATCATTTTTTAAAGTTTTTTCAAAATTTTTTAAAATAAATTTTGATGATAACTCCTCTAAATTTTAATTTTTTTTATTTTTTAATATATTTTTCTTAACATTTTCCCTATTATTGCAACTGTACACGAATGAATTTATTTTTACTGTCTCACCGTCTAAGAACTTTATCTTTACTAGCATGATATAAAATACTAAAACGTTTATTAATTAATTATGAACACCTGCTATTGACATTGTAATCCAGAAAATAAAATAATATTTTGAAGGTAAATTTTGTAGTACCTATAACAAATTTTCAGGATACCATAAATTTTTTTAATTAATACTATTTAGACACATGTTTAAATAATAAATTTATTTAATAATAAATTATTATATTTGTTACATTTAAATAAATTAAAAAGTATTTAAATTAAAATTAAATAAATTAAAATTTAAAAATAAAATAATAATATTAAATTAATATATTATTTTTAATTATTTTTATTTATAATAAATAAATTTTTTTAAATATAAATTATATTTTATTCAAAATTAAAAATTTATAAAAATAAAATAAAATTTAATATACAATATTTATATATAATAATAAAATTATATAGTCAATAATATAAATAATATAATTTTAAATAAATTATATATAATAATATTTTTTAACTTGTTACTTATTTTTTTATTGGTATACATTTTTTAGATATAGTAAATATATACATTTTTTGTCTCATTATAATATGTTACTTACCTTGAAATAATGTCATAGAAGAGACTATCAGGTGTGCATTGCTCTTTTTTTTTTTTTTTTTAAAAAAAATTAACATGATATGATAGAATGATAGAAAAGATAAAATATTATAAGAGAAAAATATATTTTTATTATATTTGATGTACATTAGAATAGTAAAATAAATAATATTATGTCATTGTTTTAATTTTTGAGATAAATAAAAATAATAAAAAATATAAGTTATATTTAAATAAAAGTTACTCTTTATTAAAATTAATTTAGTTTTTAAAAAAATTTATTTTCATTATTTTAATTTTTAATATATATAATTTTAAGTTATAATACTTTTATTCATTTTTTACCATAAAAATTAATTTTCTAGAACAGAAATTATAATCATAACCAAAAATTCTAAAAAGTTTTAAAATATAATTTATAGAATGATTAAAATTTACAAAATTTTTAAAAATATATTTTTTTCTTGCAAATTATCATATTTTGATGATATTTAACCCAACACTCCTTTAACAATAAAAATTTAGATTATAATAACTAAATATGATAACTTAACAGGATAAAGCTATTATATTCTGTTAATTAATAAATGTCAAAAATAAAATAATATAGTGTACTATTTTTTAGTTAAATAGTTTAAATTTAAATTTTAGTAAAAATAAATTTTAAATTTAAACTTAAAATTAATTTAAAAGAGTAATTAAATCTCAAATTTCAATTTAGTCAACATGAGATAAAAATTAAATTTTAAATTCAAATCCTTTAATATTTTTACAGATATGAATGAAATTATTTTTTTTTAGTCGTGAATTTTCAAATGATATTAATTTGCTAAATTATTTTTGAATTTGCACTGTTATAACAAAATATCCTATGGTATTATATTTTTATTATTTAATAATAAATTATTTGAGACATAAGAAATATGAAATCCAATTTAAACGTGGATAATTTTTTAATATATAATAAAAGGCAATTACATTAATATCCATCAAATAAATTTATTTATGCATTAAATTAAAAAATTGCATGACATTAATATGTAATTTTACTCAATTATTCTGTACTATAAGCTCAACTACTTTCGTAACGATAATGATGATGATAATAATTATATGAAATATATTTATGTAACAAAATATATTTAAGTTTTATGCAACTAAAAAATAATTTTTGAAGTTATGTATAAATAATTTTAGGTCGTTAGCGTCTATTTTAAGTTCCACCTCAAAACGACAAAAGATGTCCAACGAAGTCTTATTCAGCGTTCCACCGCCTTTGAAAGCCGCGTTAACGGATTTATTTTGATTGCATCATCATCGTTAACTTTTCCACTCACCGCCTAATCTTAGCCGTCTATCCTGACCCTCCTCCTCTATATAAACCCTCCTTGGCCTTCACATTCGCTCCAAAGTAGGTTAAGCGTGTGGTTTCTATCCCTTGGCTATTTTGCGTTATGTGGTCGTTTTCCTTCGATCTTTCGACTGTATGTGGTTGATGGTTTCCTTTTAATGGTTCTGAAGTTAGTTCAGTCTTTTTACGATCAGTACTCTTAATCGAGTTGTGTTGTTTTGCGTTGACGATTGTTATGATTCATGCTGTCTTCGGCTTTGATCCAGTTTGTGTAGGGTTTTGGCGATTCTGATCTTGATCCAGTTTGGTGATTGATTGTATTACCGGGTTAAAGATCTCGAGAAATTGATAGTTCTAGTGACTCCTTTTTCATCAATTATTTGAATTTGAATATCATTCTTCATTAAATGTTGAACTGCTTGCGTTTATTCGTTTGCAACACGCTGAGTTTGGATACATTTAAATATCGTGCTGTTGCCGATTGAAGATTATATCATAAAAGATTTTATGCGATTCTTGATATAGCGGAATATGATCAAGAAACCGTTCTTCTGGATATATTTAATATCTTGGATGATTGTCTTCTTTAATATTCTTTTTCAAGATTTGATCAAGAAACATACGGATTGAACTGTGGATCTGTTTTCTGCAGTGTAGTGTCCGGAATTGCTTGGCGTAATGGGAGCGTCGCGGTTTGGTGATTTTGTGATATTCTCCTGGGACTTCTATTCTTGGATTTGTCTTCGTCTTCTTCTTCCTATCCTTTTTTGTCTATAATGAGCGTTTGCTTTTTTCCCAATTTGCTTCTCTGTGACGGGGATTATTGAACGACTCTATAAACAATTAGGTTTTATTATCCTTACATATTTCTTCCTCATATTTGGTATTTTCGACGGCGTATGGTAATCTGGCAGTGTCAAAGTTCTTGTTTGCTTCTTTGTCTTCTCAATGGGTCAGCTTAGATTTGAGGCATTGTAATATTTGATTTTGAGCCAACTAATTGGATAATCTTTAGAAGTATATCGTCAACTAATTGGACATCCTATTTCTCGCAGGGATATGGAAATTTTGGTCCAAACATAAGGGTCCTCAACTTCTGTAGGGGTGTGTGTTCCGAAGGTTGCTATGCTGGTTATTATTTTGCTTCTACCCTTTGCGTGAAATTATAAGAATTTCATAATACTTTTCTAGACATTTAAAATTTTTAATAATTTCTTACAGTGATGAATTTTATTGAATTTGATCTTCAAATTGGATTGTAAAATTGTAACGCTGTTTAATCTACATAGGTTTGTCTGGCAGTGAGAATGAGAATTGTTTTTAATCTATATAACTTCTATTTTGCAGAAATACGGTGTCTGAAAATGAATCTCGTGTTCTTACACAGTCAAATTGAAGATTGAATCTTAAAGCCATTCATGTATTTTAGCAGATATGGATCTCAGGAGTCAGCATTATTTGATTTAATTTCTTTGAAAAGTTTGGTTTTGGCTGGGGATTGTTGATCCAAATAACCAAGTGTTTTGCAGCATGTAAAAGGAGTTTTTATGCTCTTAGGTGTAGCTAAATTGAAGACTGGATAGGTTTATTTTGGTTTTTTTTTTTTTTAGATGAGGATTCTTAATCTAGGTAACAAACTGGTATTTTGCTGCATGTGGGCTCTGAAAAAGAATGTTTTATATGTTATCACGCATAGCTAAGTTGAAGAGGGGGGATATGAAAGAATTTTTTATCAGCTGATTTTGTTCTGTCTTGATTTTATTTTTAACATTGCTGATACTCATTAAACAATGAACTTGTTTTTGTGCAGCTTAGTGTTTGTTTTAATTCCTTAGCTTAATATGGGTTAACATATGGCTTCTTTCTCCTTGGTCTTCTATGATTGATGGTTTAGATTTCATGATTCTGAAGTTAGTTTAGTGTTAATGTTGAATTGCTGATTGTTGTGCTTGTTGTATCCGATCTTGATTTGGTGCAGGGTTTGGTGATGCAGATCTTTGATTGAGTTCGGTGATTGATTTTTATTTGTTAAAGATCTCAGGAAATTGATAGTTATAAGTCTTTTTAATCAACTATTAAGTTTGAATGTTGTTCTTCATTACATGTTGAACTGCTTGCTTTTATTCGTTTGCAGCATGTTGAATTTGGATATAGGATTTCTCTTGCTGATAGGAGATCACGATCATAAAAGATTTTCTGCGATTTTTGACACAGATGAATATGATCAAGAAACTGTTCTGGATATATTTAATTTCTTCAATGAGTGGCTTCCCACAGAGGGAATGTGTGCCCAGCTCCAGGGGAAAAAGAAAATAACTAGTAGTAAACCCGTGGAAAGCACTTAAAACCTGCCAATGGGTCTAGCTAAGCCTTAAAGAAACCCCAAAGGTGCATGCAAATGTTTAAATTAGATTGGGTTAGCTTCTCTCCTACAGAATTTGCCATGTATGTCTAACGCAGATGATTTTGTCGTAGGTATTGTTTCTAAATGACAAAATTATTATTATTTTTGTTGCAGATATTATATATAGGTTTCTTTATCACAATAACTTTCTACACAGAATTAGTATAGTTTTTAAATTTTGAAACTTTGTTTATGAGCCTTAAAGAAACCCTGACCTACTATTATAGAGTGAGCCTCTAGTGTCAAAACCAAAAGGGTGCATACATTAGATCTAACTTCTCTCCTGCAGGATTTGACATGTATGTCTAAGATTATTTTGTAGGCATTTTTATATTGACAATTATTATTATTGGAAGCTATTTAGTTTTCTTTATCATGCTACCTTTCTACACATAGAATTACTGCAATTTTTTAATTTTATGAAATTAATTTCCAATAGAACCTTTTCCAATTTTTTTCTATGATTAAATTAATTTATTTTTTCATTTGTACTAACTAACCTGAGGTCTTTTTTTGTGTAAATTCTTAATTCAATCTCTATTTTTTCAGTTTGGTGTTTCAATTTTTTTGGTGCTTTATTCTTCATTGCATTCATGCAAGTCATTTCTTACTTGCAAAGAACAATACAACATCTCGGTTCCAATTTTTTTTTTAAAATGGATTAGTTAGTTTTTGAAGATCTTACTGTTCTGAAGTGTTGATTATTTCAATTACAAGTTTCTGGGCATTGTTCTTATTTCTACGGTGTTTCTTTCTCTCCAGATTGAAGTTCTCATGAAGCATAGTTCTTGTTATTCTTCTCTTCTTCTATGGCTTGAATATTATTCTTAAGATGATCATGGGCATCTTGGCATTGATTGCAGTTTATTTGTTTCCAGCAAAGCAGAGTATGGATTTCACTTTCCCATTTTTTTGAGATTAGAATGACCAAGAACTTTTGAATTAATTTGATTTACTGTTTCATTGGATTAGTTTGGCTCCTATTTGAAGATTTTTACTATTCATCGTTCATGATTTCAATTACAAGATAGATTCTGGGCTTTTTAACTTATTCGTATGATGTTCCTTGTGCATTGAAGATCTCAAGAAGCATAGTTCTTGTCACTCTTATCTTCAATGGCTTGAATCTTATTCTTAAGTTGATCATGGACATCTTTGGCATTGAATTGCAGTTTATTTGTTTCCAGAAAAGCAGAGTATGGGTTTTTACTTTACCCTTCTTTTGAGATCAGAAGGACAAACAACGATGAATTAATTTGATTTACTATTGGATCTGTAATTTTAATTTCTGGATTTGATCATAATGTTCTGCATAGCATCAAGCCAGCATGCTAGCGTGGTCATCTGGGCTTCTCAGGAAAGATGAGCAATGAATGTGTTGCTATCTTGGCTTCTCAGGAAAGATGTATAGTTCTCTACATTGACGATGATTTGGTCATCTCTACCTGGGTTTTTCTCTGTTCTTGGATTTTTCCTTTTTATATTCGTTTTATTCTACCTCTATTATAAGGATTTAGATTTCCTGATTAGTACTGGATGATTTTTGACTGGGTATTACAGGTAGAGCTCTTGATGTGTAGAGTTTTGGAAGCAGAGTGGGAGAGTGGTATTGGCTGACTTTCTTGTAAATCCTTAGGTTTTATTATCCTTGACATACATTGAAATTTTTGTATTTTTATTCTGCTGGATATCTTCATCGGTGAGATCTGGGTATTTTATTGTAATGCTGTAGGGAAACTTGGCAGTGTCAGGTTCGTAAGATGAGGCTGGGAATTGTGATCATTCTTTATGCAGCGATGTGTTACTGATAGTTTCTGCACATAGGACAGGCAACTTATAAAATTCATTTTAATCTTAGATACAGCGACTTATAATAGCTAGTAGCATTGGCTGTATTTAATTTCGTTGATGACTTTGTCTAGAGGAAGTGATCAGGAGATGGTGCGTAAGGACTTTGTTGTGAAAGGTTTTCACCATCAGCCTCGACCGACCTCAACGATTATTTGGTCAATTCTACCTGGGTTTATCTATATTCTTGGATTTTTCCTTTTTATATTTGTTTTATTCTACCTCTATTATAAGGAATTTAGATTTCCTGATTAGTACTGGATGATTTTTGACTGGGTATTACAGGTAGAGCTCTTGATGTGTAGAGTTTTGGAAGCAGAGGTGGGAGAGTGGTATTGGCTGACTTTCTTGTAAATCCTTAGGTTTTATTATCCTTGACATACATTGAAATTTTTGTATTTTTATTCTGCTGGATATCTTCATCGGTGAGATCTGGGTATTTTATTGTAATGCTTTAGGGAAACTTGGCAGTGTCAGCCTCGTAAGATGAGGCTGGGAATTGTGATCCTGTTCTTTATGCAGCGATGTGTTACTGATAGTTTCTGCACATAGGACAGGCAACTTATAAAATTCATTTTAATCTTAGATACAGCAACTTATAATAGCTAGTAGCATTGGTTGTATTTAATTTCGTTGATGACTTTGTCTAGACGAAGTGATCAGGAGATGGTGCGTAAGGACTTGGTTGTGAAAGGTTTTCACCATCAGCCTCAACTGGCCTCGACGATTATTTGGTCAATTCTACCTGGGTTTTTCTATATTCTTGGATTTTTCCTTTTTATATTTGTTTTATTCTACCTCTATTAAAAGAATTTAGATTTCCTGATTAGTACTGGGTGATTTTTGACTGGGTATTACAGGTAGAGCTTTTGATGTGTAGAGTTTTGGAAGCAGAGGTGGGAGAGTGGTATTGGCTGACTTTCTTGTAAATCCTTAGGTTTTATTATCCTTGACATACATTGAAATTTTTGTATTTTTATTCTGCTGGATATCTTCATCGGTGAGATCTGGGTATTTTATTGTAATGCTGTAGGGAAACTTGGCAGTGTCAGGTTCGTAAGATGAGGCTGGGAATTGTGATCATTCTTTATGGAGCGATGTGTTACTGATAGTTTCTGCACATAGGACAGGCAACTTATAAAATTCATTTTAATCTTAGATACAGCAACTTATAATAGCTAGTAGCATTGGTTGTATTTAATTTCGTTGATGACTTTGTCTAGAGGAAGTGATCAGGAGATGGTGCGTAAGGACTTTGTTGTGAAAGGTTTTCACCATCAGCCTCAACCGGCCTCAACAATTATTTGGTCAATTCTACCTGGGTTTTTCTATATTCTTGGATTTTTCTTTTTTATATTCGTTTTATTCTTACCTCTATTATAAGGATCTAGATTTCCTGACTAGTACTGGATGATTTTTGACTTGGTATTACAGGTAGAGCTTTTGATGTGTAGAGTTTTGGAAGCAGAGGTGGGAGAGTGGTATTGGCTGACTTTCTTGTAAATCCTTAGGTTTTATTATCCTTGACATACATTGAAATTTTTGTATTTTTATTCTGCTGGATATCTTCATCGGTGAGATCTGGGTATTTTATTGTAATGCTGTAGGGAAACTTGGCAGTGTCAGGTTCGTAAGATGAGGCTGGGAATTGTGATCATTCTTTATGCAGCGATGTGTTACTGATAGTTTCTGCACATAGGACAGGCAACTTATAAAATTCATTTTAATTTTAGATACAGCAACTTACAATAGCTAGTAGCATTGGTTGTATTTAATTTCGTTGATGACTTTGTCTAGATGAAGCGATCAGGAGATGGTGCGTAAGGACTTAGTTGTGAAAGGTTTTCACCTTTCACCATCAGCTTCGACCGGCCTCAATGATTATTTGGTCAATTCTACCTGGGTTTTTTATATTCTTGGATTTTTCCTTTTTATATTCGTTTTATTCTACACCATCAGCTTCGACCGGCCTCGATGATTATTTGGTCAATTCTACCTGGGTTTTTTTATATTCTTGGATTTTTCCTTTTTATATTCTTTTTATTCTACCTCTATTATAAGGATCTAGATTTCCTGATTAGTACTGGGTGATTTTTGACTGGGTATTACAGGTAGAGCTTTTGATGTGTAGAGTTTTGGAAGCAGAGGTGGGAGTGGTATTGGCTTACTTTCTTGTAAGTCCTTAGGTTTTATTACCCTTGAGATAAATTGAAATTTGTGTTTTTGTTCTGCTGGCTATCATCATCGGTGAGATCTGGGTATTTTACTGTGATGCTGTGCAGAAACGTGGCAGTGTCAGTGTTCGTAATTTGTTGCTGGGAATTGTGATCCATTTCTTTATGCAGTGTTGTGTTGCTGATAGTTTCTGCACATAGCACAGGCAACTTATACAATACATGCAAATCTTAGATACAGCCACTTATAATTGCTAATAGCTTTGGGTGTATTTAATTTCATAGATCATTTTGCGAAGTTATGAATACCGACTGAACTGGGAAATGTTTTGCCGCATTATTGGGTTTAACTAATATGTAACGTTCTCGACATTGACAATGATTTGGTCATCTCTACCTGGTTTTTCTCGACATTGACAATGATTTGGTCATCTCTACCTGGTTTTTTTTCTATTCTTAGATTTTTCGTTTCTATATTCAATTTATTCTATCTCTATTATGAGGATTTAGATTTCCTAATTTAGTACTGGGTGATTTTTGACTTGGTATTACAGGTAGAGCACTTGATGTGTAGTGTTTTGGATGCAGAGGTGGGAGTGTTATTGGTTGACTTTCTTGTAAATCCTTAGGTTTTATTTAATTTCTGTATTTAATTTCTGTAATATGTTGCTGGGAATTGTGATGCTGTTCTTTATGCAGTGTTGTGTTGGTGATAGTTTCTGCACATAGCACAGGCAACTTATGAAACACATGCAAATCTTAGGTGCAGCAACTTATAATTGCTAATAGCTTTGGGTGTATTTAATTTCATTGATTACTCTGTCCAGACGAAATGATCAGGAGATTGTGCATATGGACCAAGTTGTGAAAGGTTTTGACCCATTATTGGGTTTTGAATATGTTCTCCGCGTACCATCAGCCTTGACCAGCCTCAATCATTATTTGGTCATCTCTACCTGGGTTTTTCTATATTCTTGGATTTTTCCTTTTTATATTCATTTTATTCTATCTCTATTATCTATTATATGGATTTAGAATTCCTGATTATTACTGGGTGATTTTTGACTGGGTATTACAGGTAGAGATATGTGGAGTTTTGGAAGCAGAGGTGGGAGAATGGTATTGGCTGACTTTCTTGTAAATCCTTAGGTTTTATTACCCTTGGCAAACATTCAAATTTTTGTATTTTTATTCTGCTGGCTTTCTTCATCGGTGAGATCCGGGTATTTTATTGTAGGGGAACTTGGCAGTTTCAGGTTCGTAAGATGAGGCTGGAATTATGATCCTGTTCTTTATGCAGTGCTGTGTTACTGATAGTTTCTGCACATTGCACAGGCAACTTATAATATTCATGTTAATCTTAGATAATAGCAATTTATAATTGCTAGTAGCATTGGTTGTATTTAATTTCGTTGATGACTTTGTCTAGACGAAGTGATGAGGAGATTGTGCGTATGGACTGAGTTGTGAAAGGTTTTGACCCATTATTGGGTTTTGAATATGCTCTCCGCATCTATATTCTTGGATTTTTCCTTTTTATATTCGTTTTATTCTACCTATATTATAGGAATTTAGATATCCTGATTAGTACTCGGTATTACAGGTAGAGAGCACTTGATGTGTAGAGTTTTGGAAGCAGAGGTGGGAGAGTGACGGCTGACTTTCTTGTAAAGCCTTAAGTTTTATTACCCTTGTCATACATTGAAATTTTTGTATTCTTATTTTGCTGGCTATCTTCGTTGGTGTGATTTGGTTATTTTATTGTGATGCTGTGGGGAAACGTGGCAGTGTCAGCGTTAGTAAGATTGTGGGGAAACGTGGCAGTTTCTGCACATAGCACAGGCAACTTATACAATACATGCAAATCTTAGATACAGCAACTTTTAATTGCTAATAGCTTTGGGTGTATTTAATTTCATTGATGATTTTGTCCAGACGAAGTTATCAGGAGATTGTGGCATATGGACTCAATGTTCTCCGCAATTGACAATGATTTGGTCATCTAAACCTGGGTTTTTCTATATTCTTGGATTTTTTCTTATGCTTTTTATTCTACCTCTATTATGAGGATTTAGATTTCCTGATTTAGTATTGGGTGATTTTTTACTGGGTATCGCAGGTAGAGCGCTTGGTATGTAGAGTTCTGGACGCAGAGTGGGAGAGTGGTATTGGCTGATTTGGTCATACATTGAAATTTTTGCTCTAGTGAGATCTGGGTATTTTATTGTGATGCTGTAGCGAAACGTGGCAATGTCGGGATTTGTAAGATGTTGCTGGGAATTGTGAGCCTGTTCTTTATGCAGTGTTGTGTTAATGATTGTTTCTGCACATAGCACAGGCAACATATAAATTCATGTCAAATCTTAGACAACACTTTTAATTGCTAGTAGCTTTGGTTGTATTTAATTTCATTGATGGCTTTGTCCAGACGAAGTGATCAGGAGATTGTGCATGTGGACCGAGTTGTGAAAGGTTTTGCCGCATTATAGGGTTTTGAATAGTATCATGTTATGTTCTCTGCCTACCATCAGCCTCGATGATGATTTGGTCATCTCTACCTTGGTTTTTGTATATTCTTGGATTTTTTCTTATGTGTTTTATTCTACCGCTATTATGAGGATTTAGATTTAGATTTCCTGATTTAGTACTGGGTGATTTTTGACTGGGTATTACAGGTGGAGCACATACTGTAGAGTTTTGGAAGGAGTGGTGGGAGAGTGGTATTGGCTGACTTTCTTGTAAAGCCTTACGTTTTATTACCCTGACATGCATTGAAATTTTTCTATTTTTATTCTGCTGGCTATCTTCATTGGTGAGATCTGGGTATTTTATTGTGATGCTGTAGGGAAACGTGGCAGTGTCAGGTTCGTAAGATGTTGTTGGGAATTCTGATCTTATTCTTTTTGCAGTGTTTTGTTACTGATAGTTTCTGCACGTAACACGGGCATCATATAAAATACATGCAAATCTTAGTGTACAGCAACTTATAATTGCTAATGGCTTTGGGTGTATTTAATTTCATGGATGATTTTTTCCAGACTAAGTGATCAGGAGATTGTGCATATGGACTGAATTGGTAAAGGTTTTTCCACATTATTGGGTTTTGAATAATATGTAATGTTCTCTGCCATTGACGATGAATTGGTCATCTCTACCTGGGTTTTTCTATATTCTTGGATTTTTCCTTTCTGTATTCGTTTTATTCTACCTCTACTATGAGAATTTAGATTTTCTGATTTAGTACTGGGTGATTTTTGACTGGGTATTACAGGCAGAGCACTTGATTTGTAGAGTTTTGGATCCAGACGTGTGAGAGTGGTATTGGCTGACTTTCTTGTAAAGTCTTTTAAGTTTTATTACCCTTGTCATACATTGAAATTTTTGTATTTTTATTTTGCTGGCTATCTACTTTGGTGAGATTTGGTTATTTTATTGTGATGCTGTAGGGGAAATGTGGCAGTGTCAGGGTTCATAAGATGTTGCTGAGAATTGTGATCCTGTTCTTTATGCAGTGTTGTTTTACTGATAGTTTCTGCACATAGCACAGGCAACATATAAAATACATGCAAATCTTAGGTACAGCAACTTATACAATTGCTAATAGCTTTGGTTGTATTTAATTTCATTGATGACTTTGTCGAGATGAAGTTATCAGGAGATTGTGTATATGGATAGAATTGTGGAAGGTTTTGCGGAATTATTGGGTTTTGAATAATATCTGCATACCATCAGCCATTTGGTCATCTCTACCTGCGTGTTTTTCTTCTAAATTCTTAGATATTTCCTTCTTATATTAGTTTTATTCTACAAATGAGGATTTGGATGTCCTTATTTTGTGTACTGCATGATTTTTTACTGGGTTACAGGTTGAGCACAATGTGTGGAGTCTTGGAAGCAGAGGTGGGAGCTGACTTCTTGAAAAGCCATAGGTTTTAATTACCCTTGATACATTGAATTTTTTGTATGTTTGTTCTGCTGGCTATCTTCTTCAGTGAGTTCTGGATTTTTTATTTTGGTGGTGTAGGGTAACGTCACAGTGACTGTGTTCTTATGTTGTTTCTGGGAATTGTGATCCTGTTCTTTATGCAGCTTTGTGTTGGGAATAGCTTTGGTTGTATTTAAATTCTTTGTTGAGTTTGTCCAGACGAAGCGAGCGTGCATATGGACTGAATTGTGAAAGGTTTTGCGGCATTATTGGGGTTTGATTAATATCATGTAATGTTCTCCGCATACCATCAGCATCTGCGTTTTATAATTGTTTTTCTACCTGGGTTTTTCTATAGTCTTGGATTTCTCCATTTTATAGTTGTTTTTTGCTACCTCTATTATGAGGATTTAGATTTTCTGATTTAGTACTGGGTGATTTTTGACTGGGTATTACAGGCTAAGCGTTTTGGAAGCAGAGGTGGGAAAGTGGTATTGGCTGACTTTTTCTGTAAAGCCTTAGGTTTTATTACCTTTGATACATTGAATTTTTTGTTTGTTTATTCTGCTGGCTATCTTCTTCAGTGTGATTTTCTGCCCATAGTTAAGGCCTCATGCAAGATTTGGGAATCTCGTCATGTTTTCCAAGACTCTGGAACTTTCCATGGTATTTTTAATTTATGTTGCCTCTTTTTTCTTTAATACTACTACACGGTGATCTTTGCTTTGGTCTTATAGGGAAGATGAGCAATTAATGTGTACCGATTTCTGGAAGCACTGGTGCAAAAAGCAGCTTGATTTTCATCTTAAGTCATAGGTTTTTTTTACACAATAAAATCACCTTTTTTTAAATGATATTTTGGACTGTTTATCTTCTTCCGTGACTTCTTGTTCTAATGGGGCAAGGTTGGCAGTGTCAGTGTTTTTAGGTGGTGCTGTACTGTACTCTGATTGAAGATTGAGTCGCACAAAACATTATGCAATTTTAGATACAGCAGATTACAAACTGCTTCGTATAAATTCATTTCTTTCAATGAGTTTGTTTTTATTCTATTATTGTTTTCTGAACTTTCTCATGGCATATGGTTTCTGATAGATCTGAGTTTCTGAATTCTATGATTTTTACTTTCATTTCTATTCTATTTTTGTCTATTTCAAATGTTTTGTTTCTTTGTCCATATTATATGTGTAGTGATCAGTGGGGGAAGCAGCGGTTGGAGCACTATTGCTGACCTTGTTGTAAAAGCCTTAGGTTTTATTAATTACCCTTGAAACAGTCATATTTTTAAATGTTCATTATGCTGATTCTGGACTTTCTTCTTTTGTGGGTTCTGGATTTGTTGTTCTGATAGGACATGGCGTCTTCTTATCGTGTACTGATTGAAGATTGAATCATACAAAATATTATGCAATTCAGTGGATTGGAATTAACAACTTTGGATAAATTATATTTCTTTTCATGTGTTTTTTTGTTCTATTTTCATTTTTTGAATTGTAACCTATTATCTGGGTTTACTTTTAAGTTCTATGTTTTTCTCCTTATTTTTTTTGTAGATTGTTAGGTTTTTTAATTTACTTTTTGGTGATGTTCACTTGGGTCTTACAGGGACGAGTCACGAGAAGCAAAAATGTGTAGTGAGCTTTGGAAACCGTCATGTTAGGGTAATATTGGCCAACTTCATTTAAATCCTTAATTTTGTCATAAATGTTCATGGACTAGCATCTGCTGTGGGTGAGACGATAAGGAATTCCGGGAGTATCACTGGGTTCTGCATAGCATCAGGCATACGTGATTTGGGAACTTTTACCTAGATTCTAATTTGTGTACTAATTTCTGTCTGCTACAGGCATTTTGTTTTTCTCAATTTATTTCTTGGTAATTTTAACTGGGGTTTTATAGGGGAACCGTAGGTTTTGGAAGCGCAGTGGCAAGATGGTCATGTAGCAGGTTTAATGATCCTTGGTACACTTCTTTCATTCATATGTTCGTTGTGGACTGGCTATCTTTCTTGTAGGAGGAGTATTAACTGTTTCCCTTGGTACTGGAATTTGCCTGTCTCAACCATTTGCATATGGAGCACTATAATCGATGTGAATTTGGTTGGAACGTGGATTCAGTAACCTAGTGTGCTGTGAGATGGGCAATGGAACCGTAGGTTTTGGAAGCGCAGTGGCAAGATGGTCATGTAGCAGGTTTAATTATCCTTGGTACACCTTTTGCATTCATATGTTCGTTGTGTAGTCGGCTATCTGTGTCACTGTTTCTTATAAGAGTATTAACTGTTTCCCTTGGTACTGGAATTTGCCTGTCTCAACCAAGTCTTCTCAATGGGAGAGGAGTATGGGATATCCTCTTCGTAGTAAACAGCCACCCGCATGGTAAAGGGTTTGTTTCATTAGCATATGGAGCACTATAATAGATGTAAATTTGGTGCGAACGTGATTCAGTAATCTAGTGTGTTGTGAGATGGGCAATGGAAGTACCGTAGGTTTTGGAAGCGCAGTGGCAAGATGGTCATGTAACAGGTTTAATTATCCTTCTTACACTTTTTTCATTCATATGTTCGTTGTGTACACTGGCTATCTGTCTCTGTAGGAGTATTAACTGTTTCCCTTGGTGATGGAATTTGCGTGTCTCAACCAAGTCTTTCTCAACTGGGAGAGGAGCATGGGATATCCTCTTCGTAAACAGCCACCTGCTTGGTAAAGGATTTGTTTCATTTGCATATGGAGCGCTATAATAGATGTAAATTTGGTCGGGACGTGATTCGGTAACCTAGGGCAATGAAAGTACCGTAGGTTTTGGAAGCGCAGTGGCAAGACGGTCATGTAAGACGGTCATGTAACGGGTTTAATTATCATTGGTACACTTTTTTCATATGTTCGTTGTAGACTGGCTATCTGTCTCTGTTTCTTGTAGGAGTATTAACTGTTTCTCTTGGTACTGGAATTTGCCTGTCTCAACCAAGTTTTTCTCAACTGGGAGAGGAGTATGGGATATCCTCTTCGTACCACCTGCTAGGTAAAGGATTTGTTTCATTTGCATATGGAGCACTATAATAGATGTAATTGGTCGGAACGTGATTCAGTAACCTTGTGTGTTCTGATCCCTATTCTGGATTGATTTCTCAATAATTTCTCCTAGGATCTTGGCAAGATGGGAATCAATGTGATGGAAGCAATGTCAGCAGAGTATTGACTTATTTTAATGCCTTTTTTATTGTTAGTGTCCCTATTGGTTGCTTAAACGGTCTCTCTTTGTAACAAGAGCACATTTGGAATAGTCACTCTGTTTCTTTCTGAATTGGGCACATATACAGCACCGGCATTCTGCTTGGGGGTGGGTCATACATAGAATGATATGCAAAGAATGTGCTGTGGAAGAAGTTGAGAGGGAGTTGAATTCTATGCGAAGGTCATTATTATATTACCCATTTTATATTATTTTTATCCTGCATTGGCTCTTTTTCCACGGATTCTGGATTTGTTTCCCAAGGTGTCGCGCAACCTGGCAGTGTCGAGTATTGAAGGTGCTGGAATTCAACTGTTCCTGGAGAATTCATGTTATTGTCTTCTCGTAGGAAAGGAATATGGGAGCTTGGTTGGGGGGGGTGTCTGTTCAGATCATCTGTGTCTTGGTTTGTAGAATTATGCTAGATTTTGTTTCCTTATTAACTTTTCATATGACCTAATAGGAGTTTCTCCTAGTCACCAGAAGTACATTTGGTGGGGAAGTGCCAATAACTCGTGTGTCTTTGTCGTGAAAATACAATTAACTCGTGTGCCCGTGTCATGAAAATACTTTTATTGTTATCGGTTTGCGCGTCTATTTACTGTTTCTTGATGAACTGTATTCGCGAGCATCTCCTTTCCAAATTGGATATCCTCTGCATCTACGTTTGGAGAATTGTGCTTGTTTTGAAGTGACACATTTGGAATTTGAATTGTTTGTAATGATAAGACGTATCTATTTGTGTATGTTTTTGAATGTACAGTTTGATCTCACAGATTGTTCTGTTCATGCTGTAGTAGAGGTTTTGTCGCTAGAATAAGTGAAAACTAGAAGCAAGTTTCAGCATTGTTGATCTAGTTATTTCCTGGGGAACTTTGAAACACCGTTGTATCTGGATTGTTGATCTAGGTGGTGTTTGTTTGTGATGTTGGATCTGGAATGAACCTAACAGGCGTGTAAATGATTTAACTTTGCAAATATGATGTCACATTATTCTCTCCCACTCACGAGTGCAAATGAAAATTTCATCAACTTTGGAGCAAACAAGGACCAGCATTTTCTGTGTTTGTTACGTTTTTTTGTCATGATATCTATAAAATTTTTGAAATATTGTTTTCGCTTGAAATTTCATAGAAATTATGTTGTTTATTACAGCACAATATTTAAATTTTTTTTGAAAAAAAGATAGGATCTTATGTAACAGACCTTTTTTAAAACAAATTATATCTTTTGCGAATGCCCATAAAATATAATATATCCTCCCTCCCCAGTCCTTATGCAATAAGATTTATTAACTTGTTTTCTAGAATGATAGAAATTATGTTGCTTTTTAATTGGAAGATTTATTTTTCAGTCTTGCCCTTGCTGAGCAATAAATGGGAAAAGTTTGATATTGATGCAGTTTTTTAATACATGTTTATATCCTATTTATCCATTGCCTTGATGAAGGATAATGAAGAAAAGTATAAATTATTTTGTCTTCCTCATATCTATATCTAAAAGATATGCCCTAATTTAACGTGTATATTTGGAATTATCTTTGAATGTCTAAATTATGTTTTGTTAAAAATTTATTACAAAATATATAGTATTCGTTGTACTCATAATATTTTTTAGTAAGATTTTATTGCTTTTTGGTATAAATTCTATTATAATGATAGACAAAAAAAAAATTGTGTTTCTTTCTGCATAAACAAAACTAAGATAAAAATGTAGAATTCATGATTATTCACATGTGATCACAAACTTCTAGACGTTTTGAATAACTTTTGATTTTTCGTTTTTTTAAATTGTGACATTTTGGTTAGTGTTGGTGGATAATTAATCATTGAAATCAACTCTCTTATCAATCCATGGCTATTTGATAATAAAATGAAAATAAAAGAGAGAATTTTGTTGTGAGATTTAAAATTTTATTTATGTTTTTAGTCGAAACTAGTGAAATTTAACATTGTGTTACAGTTATGCAATTAGTAGAGCTAAATTGATGTATTAAAAATAGGGTAAGAAGGTTGTAATATCATTTTTTATTACTTCTTAACAATATATATAATTAATTGCTTCTGTTGTAACTGTAATTTTTTGTAGCCCTTCGACTATGATTTTGGGATTTGTAAGTTGGAGGGACGGGTTTTATTTTTGGTCTTTTGCATGTTTTGTAGTTTGTAATTCTTATTCTTAAATTTTTGCATTTGTATTTAATATTTGATTTGTGTGAATTGTTTAAATTTTGGAGACTTGATTTTGATGCTTAATTTGAGAAATAGTTGTGGATATAAATTGTGTTTGAAGAAAATTTTATGTGTGTTCTAAATATACGTTCTATTAGTTAACTGTCATTGTCAGGGCTGTTTGTTATTAATGTAATGTTTTGTTTTTGCTTTATTTTAATTGTTATTATTTTCACACTAATTTTTTTTTTTTTCACAATGAAGTAATCGTGGATGTAGGAGTATGTGATTTAATAATTATATTAGTAGTGAAAGATAATATGACGAGATTCTTTGTGAATTTATGCTACCTCAGTAAGACAACGCTTTGGTAGCATGGGGAACTAAATGGATTTTGCGGCTTGGAAGGCTTTGGATGAAGAAAATGCGTTAAGGTATTCATATCTTGAAAAACGCCTTTATGATAGACAAAAGAAGGGGATGTTCTTAATACTTATATCACTTTGAGATCTAATTTGCTCTCTTAGGTTTAGCGTATTTCTGGCGTACTATATGTCAAAACTATTATAATTTAATTCACTCTAAATTGTTGTTTGTCCTTAATACGCACTTCAATTTAAGTGATTCTTTTACAACACTAAGGAGTCCTACAGTTATCGAAGTTAAAGAGCAGTAACTAACACTTGCAACTGTTTAACCCTTTTTCACTCATGGTCTTAAATTAATCCTTACATGTGTGAATTATGAGGAACATGAAGAAAGGAGCAAATTCACTTAGGAATGAGTTAGCAACAAAGAAACCATCTTCTCTTATCTTGCCTACCTACTATTGATTTTTTTTTTATCATTATTTATTGAAAACTAATATTTTTTTCACATAAAAAAGTACCATATTTTGCATCTTCAATAGTGTGTGGTTAAGATCTCTTATGTCATATGAGTAAAAGGCTCCCAGTTGATCCTTCCAAATAGTCTATCATAAGTGCTTCAGCTGTTCTCTCCAAGTTGTAAGATTTGAAGTTCTCTTCATGTGCAAATTGTATATACATCATTAATATATGAACAATTATCGAAAACAATTGGCATCGTTGTTAAGGAGTCAACTTAGATTTTATGTGAGAACAAAGAATGAAACAAATTATTACTAATAGAATGACAAGATAAAACTTTTGAGAAACTAGATTTGAAAAAGAAACTAGGAAAGTTGCATTTGTTTTTATAAAATGAGCCTATAATTAGTGCATGAAAGTAAAAAGTCATCAATCATATCACAATGTTTTCTTTATAGTTTGCAAGTCCTAACTAATCTAGTTGTATGCCATATTGAACTTGGTTTGCTTACTTATTCAGTCTAGATCCTATTTTAGCATAAATTATTTATTATTTTTCCTCTGGAGTATAAGTTTTTCTTTCTAGGTGCATGCTTTCGTGCAGCTCTAATTGCTTGGCATGTCTTACTAGAACCTCTAGAGTATGTGAGGGCATAACTTTAAATCTTGTCGCGATGCTAAATAAGTTCATGATATTTATTCTATATTTTGTTATTAAAATAGATAAGTTGATTTTGTGATTGATCATCCTTTGTTCTGACTAGTTTCCTCACTCATTATGAAAAAAAGAAAAATTGCACATACCATAAATTTAAAGCCTTTTATCAAAAAGGAATTTGAAAGAAGCGTATGTGTTTGAATATAATCAGAATTTTGTGTCTATCTCACATTGATACAGAAAGGAATAATACATATATATACAACAGAAAATAACAGAACTAACTGATGATTTAACAGAAAACTAACTATAATGACAGTAACAGAAACAAGGAATTTGATATATTTGTTTATGTTTTGTTCTGTCTTTATCTGGTTTGGGTTTCTATTGTTTTTAAGGAAAGAATAAAATGAAAAAACTATTAACTTTTTAACAGGGCATACAATACCCAGAAACGACAAGTTTATTTGTTCTATTTCTGGTCTGTTCTTTTCTTATTAGCAATTGTTATGGTTTCCTTTCATTTCACGGCAAGTTTCCAGTAGTCTTAGTTATTGGACTTTTGCATTATGTTCCAATAGCAACAGCTAGAGTACACTAATTTCACTAAAGCTTCCCAGTGAGAGATTGGTTCCAAGCACAATCTGCTTGCCTTCTTCCGCTGATCAGTGTATAAAGTGAGTGTCTTTAATTGTCATATTTAGGGGCATTGTAGACCTTATGCATGGATCAAAAGCTTATGGCATGTATTTCAGTGCATCGTGTCCTTTGTGTTTCTATAGTTTTGTTACTTCATTTAGGAGGATACTAGATGCCTGATCCGCTATGCTTGGATCACAGTCTTTGTATTGTGAATGGAATTGTTCTTTTTAGTAATCCCTGCTAATTTTTCTTTTTGCAGTAATATCTTGTTAAGCTGTTAGGTACTGTATATTTTGGTTGAAGTGTCAAACAGATCTAGATTTTTAACCTGAAGAATTATTTTCCAGTATAAATAGTTACACAGATAAAGCTAAATGCTTGAATTTTTATTATCTTCCTGCAGATATGATTTTCCTATAATCAACGGTAAAAGCAGAAAAATAACTTAATTGCAAGTAAGTGTTAATTTGCTTTCAAGTGAATAATTACATTGAATTAGCTCATCTTAAGGCTATCCTCCTTGAATTATTGCCTGGAACTGAGGTTATTCTTGCAAATTATTCCCTAGTGCTTCCAAAGCGTCTGCTGAGCAAATTGGTTCCAGTTGTTCAGATTGGTAAGGGTTGTTGTTGCAGGGGGAACATATTTTTCCACTGTTGGGATTTGTTGCACCTCCTCCTTGGTATTACAACTTGCGTACTATTCGGTTTAGACCCATCGCTAGTGCAGAGCATTGAGAAGATGTGCTGGGATTTGAAAACTTTAGCTACTGTCATGTAATATTAAAATACCATCATTATAATTTTAGCTACTGTCATGTAATATTAAAATACCATCATTATATTTGGCTATACTTGTTGCATTCTTATCAATTATCACTCTTAAAAGGGTTATATTTTGTTGTTGAATGCATATTTATTGAGTGATATTGTATTTAACAAACTAAAACTAGTTTTGATATTGTATTTAACAAAATAAAACTAGTTTAATATTTATGCTGCAAGTCCACAGCAGTTAAATGAAAAACATCTTTGTTAACTTAAGTCAAATTATTACATGGTGGTCACTTTGATATGCTTATTTAAACTTTTGTATTTTGAAATGTCTGTTTTCAGATTATATTTTTTTTCGTCCATAAGATCTTGACCTTAATCTTGGTCATGTGAAACTTTTTGGCCTATATAATTTTTAATTTGTTGGATTTTTAGTCCAAGAGGACTTTTTAGTCCCAACCCGCGAGCTCTAGTGAGCCACTACCCTAATGGCTGCTTTCTTATTTGTTGGAAGTTGACCACTCGTATGATCTTGCCCTTATCAAGCATCCCAAAATGAATATTCACGTCGGAGGAACTTACAGTGCTAAATGAGACTTTTTCTCTTTCTTCTCGTGGGATTAGAGTTGTGCCAAGGATCACGAATACCTCATCCCTTCGTTCCTCTCCTGCTTTCACTATTTTATTATCAGAGCTGTCAAATATGGCTTTAGCTCAATGCTGAGTCCCGAAATAATGCATCTATAGCCTTGCCGCTATATGAATTAAACCCTAAATTATTAACACTTTCCAAAATCATATGCAAACTTTTCAGACATTTCTTTAGTGTTCCTGGTAAGAACACTAATCCCCATTCTCTAAAATCTTACACAAATTCGTTTGTGGATTAGTGGCTAATGCTTGTGACTCTCCAAAATCCCCATTCTTGATGGTTTGTTACACTGTTTGGACTTTGTGCGAAGAAGGAATGTCGCGACGCCCATAAAAGATACGAAACCTCAGTGGTTGTGCTTCATCATTCAAGAGACACATCAGGTATTCAAGAAGCTTGGGTATTCATGAAACTAAGCTTCTTCAACTTCCTTCTGCTTGCAACGTTAGAAACGCCACCGCCGCATACTGCCTAGTAAGTGTTCCCATATTCGGCTCTGTCCTAGTAATTTTTTGTAAAAGCTGTAACGGTAGGGTCCATTTTCTTCTGCTTTACCAATTCTTTGAGCTGCAAATGTATCAGAAGCGCAGAATCCATTACATAACTTTATAAAGTTCCTCTAAATCACTTTTCTCTCGCCTATTACACTGTTCCTGATGAGGAATTAATTCTGAAGTGGTATCTGAATTTGTTTGTAGGATACTTGTTAGAAACGAGAATTTGTTCCTAATCGCGTACTTTTCCAAACTCTGGTTAAGTTGGTTTACTAAAAGCCAGTTGGTAGACAAATACATTTAAATAATTAAATCTGGTAGGATTAAACATGGAGGTTAAATCTAAGGTGTGTTATATTGTGAGATATTTAGAAAATGGAATATGACTTGAAATGTCATTCATAACCACCGTTCTAACAAACCAGAATAAGAGAGGTTATTATTAAATAAAAATATTAGCAGTTCTGCACTGTCTCTCAATATTTACTTGGTATGTATAATATGGCTACAAACTTTATATTATGCTTGAAAAATATATAAAGCAGTAATAATTATAACTTAAAAACTGAATTAAGTTTTTAGCCAGAATAGGGCAGAAACATACAAATCCAGTGTTAGTGTCTAGTGTTGTAAGCATTGACAGAACCAAATATATATCAAACCTGTGAAAATTGTCATTGTAATTAAAAATCATCAAACCGATCTGCAGAAACTATGACTCATTACTATGCTCATATTAGCAACCGTGTGTTGATCAGAACTAGGCCCCACTTGTTTGCTGTAAGCAAATACTTATTATATTTGAATAACCTGGTTTATGTTTACAAATAAGTACGTTATGTTGATGACCCGTTTAGTTCTTAATTAACAAAAACCAACAACCAGTGACAAGAATGAATTTATATTTGGTGTATGAACATACAGATAAGTACATTATCTTGACTTAAAATAATTGTTAATGTTGGGGCTTGAACCTGGTGTATGCACATACATAGATATCGCGTTCCATCTTTACAATTGGAAGATGGAGCCATGAAAACAAAACAAATTGAGGGGAAAAAAGATGCATGAAGTAAAAGCCATAAGAGTGATGCATATTGGTTGGTTATGCTTAGCCTTTGGTTCTGATAATAGAGATTGTGCCTCTTCCCTGAGCGTGAATTTTAGTAAGGGCCATCACTGCTTTCCCTGAAAGGCCTGGACCCACTGTGGTCAAGTTAATTAAATTCAGATGTGGCAGAAAGCAATTGATACAATTCCTTGCTTTTTAACTGTGTTCTTCAGCATAAGTAGTTTAGCTGTTTTAGAATCCGAAATAGCAGATGTTTATTCCTTGTTGTTATAATGATCCTACTATCAGAACCAAACCAATAATGCTCCTGCTATTAATTGTATCTGTTTGTAGGATATTTGTTAGAAACTATAATATTGCCGTTGGAAGTAGTTAATACTGTATTTCTTCCTGTGTTTCTGTGCAGTTGTATTCTGATTTATGTTACATCATGATCATGTATCTTGTTTTAAATTCATTGACAGTATCATTATAATAAAATCCATTTTGCGTTAATACATTTATCAAATAATATTTAAATGTGCTTGTTCTAATTTTTATTATTATGGATTGTAAATATTGGTCCCTTTGGTGCTATTCATTATTTTAAGGATTGTTTGTAAAAGAGTTTCTATCTATAATTTTTTATTTTTTATTTTATTTTTTTGCAATTCTGTGGTCTGTATCAAAGTTTCTATTTATAAGAGTATTATGTTTTTTCAGTTTCACCGGTCTCATGCCATCTTGTATTGTTTTGTTTTGCATGTTATGTTGTATTAATAATTCTATAAGGCCCTAACCCTGTAGGTTTGACCCACAGAACCTTTAATTTATTGGACTTCTTGGCCCTAACCCATGTGGCCTAGGGTTAGGGCTGGGCTAGTTTAGTTTGGCTTTTTGACAGCTCTATCGATTATAGAGCGAGTGACTTTGTTCCATTTTTCACTAACATTACATAATTTAATAGTTCTATCGTGGAAGCCTGGTGGAGCTAGAATTTATATCCGGGTGTGATTTCCTCATTAATTTTGGCCAGGAAACACGAACAAAAGGCCTCAACCCACCCCTTTCCCCTTAGGCGGGAAGGTTGTAGGACGAGGGGAATGGATCTTCATGCACTGGCTTTCTATTAGCGAGAAAGAGCCCTTATTATTTCTTGAAATTAAAAAAAAAGGAAGTACCAACGAGCCCTCAGTTGAAGAGTAACAATCATCAACTACAAACCTTTGTTGGAAATGGAGACAGAGACAATGGCGGTGGATAAGAGGGAGATGATCAACAACGTGCTGTGCCTTTTGACAGACCCAGATGGAACTCCTTTGGGTGCTCCTATGTACCTTCCTCAAAACGCTACTCCTCAACACCTTAACCAGATTGTCAATAAGCTTCGAAACAATGTAATTCCCTTTTCTTTTTCCAATTATTATTATTAGTTTCAAATACATATTTGCTCCCTCTATATTCACACGTTACAAATTAGTTCTTCACTAAAAAAACTTATGCTTTAGTTCCTAAACTGGTGTTTGTTACATTTTAGTTTCTATCGTTTTAATATTATTAGAAAAAATTATTGTTTTATCAAGCTTATGCTATTTAGTTCGAGTGTTAAAATTATAGTACCAAAGAATAATGAAACACTTGTTAGGAACTGACAGGTAAGTCCTTTTGGGTATAGGTACTAATTTATAAATGCGTATCAATTGCAGGGATCAAATATTTATTGTAAGCTTATTATTGTTATTATTATTATTATGACATTGATTGATTATCTATTTTCATATTTTAGGAGGAGAAATTACCGTATGCTTTCTATATATCAGACGAGGAGCTCCTTGTGGCACTTGAAACGTACTTGCAGAAAAACAAAGGCTAGTTTTGTTTGATTTTAATTCATTCTCTTAATTATTTTATTTGTACTAATGTTTTTTTTTCCTTTGTAATGTTAATTGCATTATTTCAGTCTCAGTGGAGAAGGCATTGCCTATAGTTTGTCAACCTCAAGCTATATTCAGGATTCGTCCTGTGAATCGCTGCTCCGCAACTATTTCTGGTATGTAAGACATGAGGCATTGTGTTTTTAATTCATGTGATGGCACAATGTTGTATGCAGGAATTTTATCCTGAAATATGGTGACAGATGCTGAGACATGTTAAACAGCAGAATGGTTTGACTGTTGAAGATGTTAGCTTAAATATGTATTGTTGTCATGTTCTCTGGAATTTATGTGATTGGGATTGTTTGTATTTTGTAGGTCATGCAGAAGCAGTACTTACCGTTGCTTTTGGTCCTGATGGGCGACACCTGGCAAGTGGTTCTGGTGATACCACTGTTCGGTTTTGGGACTTGAACACTCAGACACCATTGTTCACTTGCACAGGTTTGATGCTTAAAGATGATAAAGCTAGTCTTGGGATCTGCCCAACAAAAATTGTGTTTAATTAAAGCAAGAAATAATTAATTGATGTTTATGTATCCTTCTCTTAGTACAAGAATAGAAATGATCAATTTAACTCCTGCTGAAAAAAGGAAATATTGGGTTATGCTCATGATTGTATTGCTAGGAACAAAATTCTTCAATTGATTGCATAGGCTAAATCTTTTTCTGATGGATCCCTGTTATCAGTAGTATGCTACAAGAATGGGGATGAAATGTATAGAATCAACACATGTAGGTAAGGATACTGAGGAGAATATTTCCTTTTTAATTAGGGTAAGGTAGAAAATGGGACATAAGTGGAATATTCATGCTGTTACTGTTAGTTCTGGAGCATAACTGGATACTAAAGGAATAGTGGTAAGTGTGAATTTGGTTGGGAAGGAATGAGAAGAGGAAGAATAGGAAATGAGAAGACAAGTGAAAATTTGGAATTGGGAGGGAGGCTACAAGCATCTCAAATCAAATGTTGGTTTCTTTTTTTTGTTCTCTTTTGAGGAATTCTAGAGGTCTGCATCTGACATGAGTAGCTAGTCATATCAGTTTCTATTTTTCTCATGCAGCCATTCCTTTTCGAATATCTTTTTCCAATTTTAACTAGAATGTGTCATAAACTGATTTTATGCAGGACACAAGAACTGGGTCCTTTGTATTGCATGGTCACCAGATGGAAAACATCTTGTAAGTGGGAGCAAGGCTGGAGAACTTCATTGTTGGGACCCGCAAACGGGAAAGTCATTAGGCAATCCATTAATTGTATAAAATCTTTAACCTTGAATACCAATTTCTATTATAAATCTTTTTTTTTTTTTCCTCCTAATTTTGCATTGAACCATGTTAAGAATTGTTGAATTTGGGCTTTAGACCTAATTCAACCCCAAAAGCTAGCTCATAGGATGTGAGACTTCAACAATAAGTTTGATTAATAATACTAATTGTGCTTCTATCTTTCTCCCTTTCCACTCCATTTATAAAAAATAAAAGAACAACATGCTTTATTGCAAAAATGTTTTAGATGAATTGTTATTTATTTATTTTTGGTTGCATAGTTGAACAATTATTTTGATTAGTTGAGTATTTATGTTGATAATAGATGTTGTTCAAAGTGTTTTATATCATTATAACATTTCTTGGATAACAAAATTCATATTATACTAAATGTAGGGCCACAAAAAATGGATTACTGGTATCGCATGGGAACCTGTCCACTTAAATGCTCCATGCCGCCGCTTTGTAAGTGCCAGCAAAGATGGGGACGCTCGTATTTGGGATATCTCTTTAAAGAAATGTGTTTTGTGTCTCAGTGGCCACACACTTGCTATAACTTGTCTAAAATGGGGTGGAGATGGTGTAATTTATACTGGGTATTCTCTTCCTCTTTCCTTCCACTTTCTCTGAAGTTTTAAGTCTGAGAATATATTTGTACTCTTTTTTTTTCTTTTTTTTGCATGAATTAGGATATTAGTACAGTAGCTCAGCTGCTATATCAAGTTCTTAATTGACATTTATGAGATTCATTTTATTTGGCCATTGGGGTCATAATCTGTTTCTCACAAATATAGTGTACTTCAATCTTTAGGAAAATTATTCGTGCATACCCCTGCTGGAAACAAAACTCATTTAAGTTAAATTCTAATTTTATGATTTTAACTAGTGGCTATCTAAGTTTGTAGATCATATTTTTAGACCTTTAGTTCAACTGATCCTGATGTTAATTATGTTATGCAGTAGGGCTTCCCCCCTTTTTTGTTTAAATTAATGGCTATTTATGACTGTAATTCTGTATTACTGCTTGGAGCCTTAACTGTGTTATTTTATTACAGCTCCCAGGATTGTACAATCAAAGTATGGGAAACAACACAAGGGAAGCTAATTCGTGAACTGAAGGTGGAACTCATCCCTTTGTGGTTGAATGCTACTTGCAGTCTAATTTTATATGTGCTCGTTTTGAGCGTGATTTTTTATATGGATTACTCCTTTGTCTCATTTAGTGCTTCATATTAGTTATTTGATATTATCATTCAAGTGTATTTTATGCTAATCAGATGTAGCTGCCTCGATCTTGAATGATTTTACTCCGTGTTTTGTTTTTATTCTTTGTTAGAATGTTAACATGAAATTTATATAAAATCACACACCTAGCAATTAGGGTTTAGGCTCTATGGTTTAGGGTTAACCCTAAAAACTATATAGTTTATATAGTTTATCAAACTTATATTAATCTGTAATTTCAAGAGAACAAGGAATTTGTATTTTTAGTTTTAATTAGTTCTATTATGAAAATTCTTCTGTCTCTTTTTTAAAAATTTTAATAAATTTATGTTAGAAAATTTTTTTGTGGAATTTTATTTTTCCATGTTAAGGGCAACATTGTAGTTTGTTCCTTTGAATTTCTCCTTTCTTGGTTGTTTTCTGTCTTGTTCTTTTATTCTTATTTTTACATCAAATACATCTCATGTATTTTGTTTTAAACTTCCTGCTAATATTCAACCCTTATTTTTTTCTCAGTGATGACGGCAATATATTGTTGTCTTTACTTTCCATACTAATTTTTTTTTCTTTTTCATATTTTGCAATTAATTTTAGGGACATGGGCATTGGGTTAATTCTTTGGCATTGAGCACTGAATATGTTCTACGCACTGGAGCTTTTGATCATACTGGAAAACAGTATTCATCTTCGGAAGAAATGAAGAAGGTAATTGTTATTTGTTTAATGGTCATGTTAGTTAGCCCTTTGAACCATAGTTGCTAAACATACTCCTACTATGGCTGGTTGGATTTGGTAGGCCAGAGTTTGGGTTTGTAGAATTGGACCACAGTTCATTTGACCACATCAATATTGTGGTTTGAATTGTGAGGGTTGTGTTGATTCTAACCTGCAATGCAAGTTTTTTTTACTTGAAAAGAAAAGTTCATGGATCAAACTATAGTCTTTCATAGCAGAAGGTGACTTGTTCAGAGTGTACCTGTTGAAAAATAATAAAGTGTTTTTATCAAGAATTATTTTCTAATTACTAAAAATTTTCAATTCAATTGTTTGAGCCTAGAGAATGTGAAATTATGTAAGAATAATTAATTATGAATAAAAGTAAATAACACAACATACGTCTTGGTTGAACTTATAGAAGAGAAACCTAGAGCATATGTATTTTTTCATTCAATCATTTATGTTAATTTTTCGTTTAGTTGTAAGTTCAATTTTCTTGTGATTACCGATCATTCATACAATTGTTATCAATACCTAATTGTTATAGAATATTAACATTCTTTTCTCTAAACTAATATTTACTATAATCATGCAAGATATTAATTCAAGAAAGTATAAAACACTTATGAACTTGTTAATTTAATAACGATTAGAAGAAAAAAATTAGTTTAGTCCACCTAATTATTTGTCTTGATTTATTCTATAAATTCATTAACTAATTGAGATACGGTTGTCCGACGATATTATTAATTATAATTATACAATTATACACAATAGGATAAAAACTAATCACCAATAGAAATTAAACTTAGATTCAAACATCAAAATTTCATAAATTTAAAAACAAAAATTTACATAACCTTAGCTATGAATTTAGTTACTCATATTAAAGGAAAGAATTAGAGCAATCATAAATAAAGTCATAAAGAAAAGCAAACTAGAAATAGATGAGTTTCCGATCTCAAATACGGTCGCTTAAAGCTTCAAGTACCACTAAGAATATATCAAAGGATCCCATGTAAGAAAGATGAGATGAAAAGTATATCCTAAGCCAGAAAAGGGTGTATAATTCGATGCCTAAGGTGTCTCTTTAATAATATTTGAAAACTTTAAAAGTCTTTCATAATTGGGTTTCTCGCAGATGAACGCGTGCATGGGCTCGAAGTATCCCTGTACTTACTTTTAAGGTCTGGGCATGTTGACTGTTGCGAAGCTTAATTTTGGAACCAATTTGGGCCCAAAGCACTCCTTAAACACAATTGTGGCCTTCTTATATTAAATTACAAAATTAATATATAAATCAGTATAAAATTCAAATAAAATAAAGGTTAAACATAAACATATGAGTTATACAAATGGGTCAAAATACGAACTTATCATGACCCGTAATGCTAATAGGCAGCTTGCTCATTGGAAAATATTATATTTATATTATCTCAATTGTGTTTTTCTTTTGAACAAAGAGACTTATATTTTACTGTCATATGTAATAGAGATGCATAAAACAAGTTATAAAAATATTAGTTATAGATATTCTAAAATTCTCATATTTTACTGAATTATCTTTAAAATCTTAATTTAACTTGTAAATTTTCCCTTGGTCCTAATTCTTAAGAAACCAAGTTGAATATTGAATCAATGTGACCTTTGAGTTATGGTTCAATTGGTTCAATCAGTTAAACATGTAGTTGAACCATAAACTATGATTGAGCTGGAGATCGCCAATTTATTGTCTGACTGTTCAAGTGGGTGGTTTGGTCTCTTTTTTAAAACACAACTTGTTCCCTAAATCTATATTTCTATTACCATTGGGAAATTTACCAAATATATTTATTATTATTTCAATTTATTTGTTCGGCGAAAATGCATAATTCCTCTTTTGTGGAGAACTTTAATTAAAAAAATAGATAAGTTTAGATGAAAAGCCTAAAATAAGGATAATTGGATTGGTCTATTGTATTGAATCAATTAAATAAATATCAACAACTACATATCTATATTTTGGCTGATCCCAAAACGAAGTTTTTTTATGGTGCCGCCCAATGACATTGTTTTGTTCATATAGCCAACCCCAAGTAATGGGATTACGGGATAAGGCCTGATTATAAAAATGTTATTTGAAGTTACTTCGAAATTATTTTTAAGAATTAAGAATTTTTAATGACTAATTTAATGTTTTTGAGGTTTGTAATTTTGTATGCTGTGAAATTTGAACTCTTGTTCTGCTTGCTGCCTTCCATATTGCATCATGACTTCCTGGGTTCTTTGCTTAGAAGGAAGGATTCTGTCTAACCTTTCTTTCAGATTATATTTTTCTTGTCTGATATTTAATATTTATGCTGCTGATGAATGTAGGTTGCCCTTGAAAGGTACCAAGCAATGAGAGGCAATGCCCCTGAAAGATTGGTCTCTGGATCTGATGATTTTACCATGTTCCTTTGGGAACCTTTCATCAGCAAGCACCCGAAAACACGCATGACAGGTCATCAGCAGGTACAACTTTTTCATTTTTTCTCTTAACATTTAAAGTATGATAATGAGAATAAACCAAAATGATCTTCAAATTGCAATGTGACTTCAGTTTGTATCAGCTTTATTGAGAAGCTAACTAGGTTTAGAAATCTTCTCTGATATAGTATGGTTTCTTGGTACTAAAAAACATGATGAGGTCAAACTCCATGAGTAGCAGAAGGTTGTTCTTTTGTTTGATCAATTCAAATAGTAATAAGTATTTGCTGATCCCCATTTTTTATCAATTTTTGCTGACTGAAGTTGGTTTCATTGTTATGCAGATTTAATCACAAAATTAAGTTACGACTTTGTTTATCTGCATATTCCATCTTTTAGGCTTAATGATAAAAGTTAAACTTGGTTGCTGGCAGCTTGTGAACCATGTCTATTTTTCACCTGATGGGCAGTGGGTGGCAAGTGCATCTTTTGATAAATCTGTGAAGTTATGGAATGGCACCACTGGGAAATTTGTTGCTGCCTTTCGAGGCCATGTTGGGCCTGTTTACCAGATCAGGTATAGCATAAGTAATTCCATCTTACTTCAAACTGGAATCCAAAGATTTTTAATTTAGAACTGTAATAAAGTATATTGGCTTTTACTACAGCTGGTCTGCAGATAGCCGACTTCTTTTAAGTGGCAGCAAAGATTCAACACTTAAGGTAAGCATAATTTTCCTTTTATAAGAAAGGATATGTATCATGAAGACATGAACATTTTTAGTTTAGTTTGTACATCTGAAATTTTCAATTTACTTGATAAGAACTTTGACCTTTCATTGTGTATGGTTTTCAAGGTTTGGGATATCCGGACACGTAAGTTGAAGCAAGATCTTCCAGGCCATGCGGATGAAGTATGCTGTTCACGTACCAAAAGATTGAATAATTTTTTTACATATTTTTTCATACTGGTGGCTGACCTAAGCCTATTTTCTTTCGTAAAGGTTTTTTCTGTTGATTGGAGTCCAGATGGAGAGAAGGTAGCCTCTGGTGGTAAGGATAAAATGTTGAAGTTGTGGATGGGCTAGGCTAAGTTTTGGATGAATATTGGGTATCTACAGTCGGTGTATCTCAATGGTTGAGATGCAAGATCCTCTTTAAATTATATAGACACCCTATAAGATGTGTATCAGAACTGTAATCTACATAGCCATTTAGAATATAGGCACTGGAAGAAGTTGCTCAAATTGTGTCTCAGAAAAGTGGTAAAGAAGCGGATGGGTGCCCATCATATGCATGAAGGTATATATATGCCAAGATGTTTTGTTGTCTGCTCCGAAGTCTGTTTTTTCTGGGTCTCCCCTCTCATTATGGTCGTAGGCGCATTGTTTGTCAATTGCAACATGGTTATCATTTTTTTTCCTTTTGGTCAATGATGGCTATCATTGATTGAACTGTAATAGGGTTCATTTGTATGAACTCAAATTTTTGGAAGTTTGACACCTGATAAAAGTAGAGACTGAACGTGCAAAAGGGCTAGCCAGAGGATGGCTTTCTGTTGGTCATGACGATTCCAGTTTTTGAACGGAGTATTATAAGGATTGATATATTTAGATTTAAGGAAATTAAATTGCGTCGATTTAATTGTTTTCATTTTATAAAATTGTGATTAGATTGTTATTTGTAAAATTAAAACGTCAATGCAAGCATGAAAAAAGAAATGCAAAAGTAAAGTTTCGGGTTTGGATTTTTACGTATGTAAAAAATTTTCAGTAAACATGCGTGATCTGGATTAAATAAAATAAAAAAATAAAAAAGAAAAAAATGTAAATGGTTTGGAAATCAATATCTTTTAGGCTGTTGACTTAGGGCTTTTCTTGCATTATGATCACAATTTTTGAGAAATATTTTTTTTTAATAGTAACACTTTTGGGGTATGAAGTTATTATTTTAAACAGTTATTAATGAGATTGACATGTAACTTATTTTTTAAATGATAGTTTTCGGCATATATTTACCAATAAAATTTAATGAGACAAATTAAAAATATATTTTTGTAAGTTATATGCAAATTATGATTCTATCTAGAAAAAAATGTATTAGAAAAGTCTTTATACGAGAAAAAAAATTAGATAAAAGATAAATAAATTTTTTTCTATAATTGTATTTAGTAAAATAATCTTTAGTTAGATGCTTTAGTTATAAGGAGAAATTGACTAACAACTAATTTCAGCGAAATTATCTACACTAACTTGATAATTTCCACTACAAGGCATTAAAAAATTATGCACCCAAAAGCAAGGTTTTGTTTCATGGGTTCTTAAGTTATTTAATTTGTCAAGTTTAGACTTCTTGTCTTTTTAGTTAGATTTTATTTATTGTCTATTCTTTGTTAGTAGTGATGTGTTCATGAGACAAAGAAATGTGAATTATTTATATTAAATTTTTATATTATTTAATAATTTTTTAAATAAAATATGAAATTTGTCAATATAATTATTAAATTATGTAATAGTAATCTCTATAATTGTATATGTGTGTATATGTGCATATTATATATATATATATATATATATATATATATATATATATATAGAGAGAGAGAGAGAGAGAGGGGGGATCTTCTCGTACTAGTTTAAGTCTGAAAATTCTTCTACTTGATTTGAGCTTTTCATTTAATTTATATCTAACAAGTTATAACTTATTACTTCACTGACTGTTAGTTGTAAGTTAAATAAAAGACTTAGATAGAGTATAATTTTTTTTAAACTTACACTAACATAAGAAGATTTTTCTCTATGTATATATATTATTTAGTAGTTAATATTTGTTTACAGTATTGTATAAAAACTTAATTTACTTGATAAAAGCTTTCAAACCATCAGTTAAATAAAAGAATATTACATTTTACGATAAATTATTAAGTGATATAAGTATAAAATTTTGATGATTAATGTCAACAAATTTAGCTATATATTTTATCAAATAACAACATAAAATTTACACTCAAATTTAATTTTAGTTCTTAAAATTAATAATTATTAATCATTATTGTCATGAATGTCTTGTTCATCCACACCTATCATTCACACCTCTTCTCTCTTTCAAACTCTAACAAAAATCTTCACTGACCATTAGTTGTAAGTTAAATAAAAGACTTAGATAAAGTATAATTTTTAACGTAAGAAGATTTTTCTCTATGTATATATATTATTTAGTAGTTAATATTTATTTATAGTGTTGTATAAAAACTTAATTTACTTGATAAAAGCTTTCAAACCATAAGTTAAATAAAAAATATTACATTTTACGATAAATTATTAAGTGATATAAGTATAAAATTTTGATGATTAATGTCAACAAATTTAGCTATATATTTTATTAAATAACAACATAAAATTTACACTCAAATTTAATTTTAGTTCTTAAAATTAATAATTATTAATCATTCACACCTCTTCTCTCTTTTAAACTCTAACAAAAATCTTCACTCTTATCTTCTTCTTTTTCTCCTTTTGATAAGATATCATGATGTTCTTCAATTCAAAAGCCTAAACCCTTTTAGGTCTCATTGAAAAATCTTTATTTTTTAAAAGATAACTCACTACTCTTTTCAAAATCCACATATTAAAGAAGCAATTATATGTATAAAATGTTTAATCTCTCTCCTTCTCTCTGTATACACACAACATTTGAAGTGTCAAATCTATCAATCATAATGGTCAGTATTGTCACAAAAACAAAATGTTAAAGTTCAAAGAAGATGGGTAAGAGGAGGAAAGAAAAAGAAAAATTTTTGTCAGAATTCAAAGAATGAAAAAAACACATTGTTGATAGGAAGTAAAAACAAAAAGAAAACTGAAAAAAAAAAGAGAGAGAGAGAAAACTAAAACTTTTATTGAGATATACTGTTTTCGTCGGAGATTATAAGAAATAAAACGATTACCAATTAAATTTTAATGGAGTTAACATTTTTTATGAAAGAGTACTTATATGAAATACTACCAAAATGAGGGGAAAAAAAAAAGAAGATCAAACCAAACAAAACTAGTATGTACATGCCTAAAATCAAACATTAAATTATCAAGTATAAACAATGATAAAAATAAATATATCTTACTAAAGAGATAAACTAATAAACAAATAAATAATTAAAAAGCATTATTATTAATAGATAAACAATATGTTAATACTTACCTCATTCAAAAATAAGTACTCATTTTAGCCAAATTCAACAAACTTATCTTTTATTTTTATAATTAAAAAAATTCTCCTAATAATCACGTTACTAACTCCACCATAACCAAAGGCAAAATAGAAAAATGATATTCTCCCTATGAGTGGAACCAAAATTTATTATTTATTTTTCTCTATTCCTATAAATGTATTATGGTTGAAAAAGTTTTCTCTCTATTCATTACTTCACACTTATATTCATTCAAATTCATTCACTTTCTCTCACCTAATGTTAAGGCATATGTGTTATGCTAAAGCACAAGATCAAAATCAACTAAAAAATTATAAGAATATAAATGAAATAATAACAACATAATTTCACTACAAAATCCTCTTATAATGTTGAGGATAAAACAAAGAAGAAAACTCTCTAAAAAAAAAAAAACAAAGATGAACAGTGAATTGATGATGTAAAAACTAATAACTCCTTTTTATATAAGATATAAATGAATTAAAACTAATAAATAAATTTGAGATTAGTACGAAACTAAAGTTATGATAATTGGTTTCAATGGTAGAAAATAAAGTGAAAATTAAGTCATACACTTAAAATTCTTCACCTAGGCTCAAATTCAACTAGTTGTTAATTACTATGTCTTCAAACACTACAAAGACATATCTGCTAGATTTTTGAATGTATGGATCTTTTTCACTACAACTTTACTAACAACAATAGTATCTTGGATAAAATGATATTTTATATTAATGTGTTTAGTCTAGTCGTGATAACGACTATTCTTGGTCAAGTGAATAACACTATATCTATCACAAAATATAACAAGATAATCTTGTACTATACCAAGTTCATTGACCAAACATCAAAGTCAAAGAGCCTCTTTCACACTCTCGATCACCACAACATATTCTACTTCAGTCATAGATAATGCAACAATAGATTTAAGGTTGCTTTCCAACTAATAACACCATTACAAAGAGTAAAGATATAATTATAAAAAGATCTTCTTCAGTCAATATCACCATTATAGTATAAATGTATGAATCAACAAAACCTACAACATCATTCATTGGTTGTAGTCTCGCTTCTATCAAACAATAAACAATATCAGAAGTGCCTTTTAGATACCAAAAAATCTATTTTACAATAGTCTAATAATCCTTGACAAGATTATGCATATACTAATTGATCTTGCTAACAACATATGCTAAATCAGGTCTAGTGTACACTATTGCATACATAAGGCTACCAATTACACTAACATAAGGAACATGGACATATGCTTATTTTCCTTGTCTGGCTATGGAAAAAGGTTTTGAAGATAACTTGAAATGTGCAACAAGTAAAGTAGAAACAGGTTTGCAATTACATAAAGCTACTAATTGCACTAGCATAAGGAACATGTGACATATACTCATTTTTCTTGTCTGTATGTGGACAAAGGTTTGAAGATAACTTGAAATGTGCAGCAAGTAAAGTAGAAACAGACTTACAATTGCTTATATTAAACCTTTCAAGTACTCTTTCAATATATTTATTTTATGATAAAAACAATTTTCCTGCTTGATAATGCCTCTGAATCTCTATGCCAAGAATTTTTTTTGTTGCACCAAATTTCTTCATATCATATTCATTATTGAGTTGAGTTTCCAACTCCCTTATCAATGACTTGTCACATGATGCAATTAACATATTATCAATATAAAGTAACAAATATATAAAAGACCTATTTGAAAATTCTTTTAAATAAACATATTCATCAAACTGACTTTTAGAATAAGTTTGCCCAATCATAAAGGAAATAAATCTTTTGTACCACTACCTTAGAGCTTGCTTAAGGCCATATAAAGATTTCCTTTAATCAATAGACTAAATGCTACTTATCAAAAACAACAAATCCCTTGTATTGCTCCATATAGATTTCTTCTTTCAACTCTTTGGGTAGAAAAGTTATCTTAACATCATGTTGCTTCAAATAAAGCCAAAAAACCAAGCAAAACACAGATAGATGTATGATGAATGACAAGTGAGAAAATCTCATTAAAATTAATACCTTAGTTATGACTAAAGTCTTTTACAACTAATTGTGCTTTGCATCTAAGATCTTCAATTGAGAATCGCTTCTTTTCTCTTGTAAGCCCATTTGCATTTTAATGATTCCTATGAAGACTCTCAATTTCTTCATTCATACTACTAACCACTTTAAAGAATCAACACAAGAAAAAGGTTCAATATAGACAATGCACAAATAGTTAAATTATCATTAACATATGTAGCTAGTCTTTGTCTTTTTGTTTTATCTTAGGCAATTAAATAATTATTTTGTTAAGGTTGAATAAGAGAAATGGTACTATCATCATGATCATGATCATCAATACTAACTTCATTAATGGATGTAGATAAAACATCAACCTTAGAAATTCTATACTTTAATTCAAACTTCACCTTCTCGCTAGTACCCTACAAATTATTATTACTAGTAGAGAAATCACAAAAGATTGCTTCCCAGAAGATAATAATACATCATCATTAAAAGTCACATATTTACTGAGAATTAATTTACATGCTTAAAATTAGAATATCATAAACGATATCCTTTAAACTTAAATGTATAACCAAGAAATATGCACTTAATAACTCTTGGAGCTAATTTACCATCATTGACATGTGCATATTCAAGACAACCAAAAATTCTCGAATTGGAATAGTCAATAGGATTATCTGACCCAATTTCTTTCGTGACTTTGAAATTAAGTGATGTATGTGGAGAACGATTGATCAAGTAACATGCAGTAGATATTACCTTAGCCCAAAAATCATGTTGGTGCCATAACCCAACATTTGAGAGCATACAACGAGCTCTCTCAAGTAGAGTCTTATACATACATTCAGCAATATTATTCTAGTGGGGTTTACCTAGAATGATTTTATGTTTAACAATGTCATACTTTACTCAAAATTCATTAAAGTCACTTCCACAAAACTCTAACCAATTGTTTGTTCTAATTTTCTTAACATTTTTTTCTTATTTGGACTTTAACAAGAGTTTTCCACTTCTTAAAAGTGGAGAATGCCTCATTTTTATGCCTTAGAAAGTAAACTTGAACTTTATGAGAAAAATTATCAATAATAGTCATCATATAGCAACGTCCTTCATGAAAGAGAACTTTAGAAAGACTCTAAAGATCAGAGCGAATATAATCAAGAATGTTTTTTGTACGATGAGTTGTAGTAGAGAACTGGTTCTATTATGCTTCCCACAAATACACTGCTCACAAAACTCCAACTTATTAATGCCATATTTACCAAGGCAACCTTGCTTGCTTAGAAAGTGCATGCCTTTTTCACTCATATGACCCAAGTGCATGTGCTATAATTTGGTGACATTGGAATCAAACAAGGAAGAAGATGTAATTGTTGAACCTATCACAACAAAACATTGCAAGACATATAACTACTAATATGGTTAACTTTCATCAAAATATGAGCATCTTTTGATATCTTCAATTCTTTCACCCAAGAGACTCAAGAATGACAAGGAAAATTAAGTTACATTTCAAGTCAAGAACATTATGAACTTTAGTCAAAGTCCGTATAATGTCATCACGAGTCTTGATTTGAATTGTACTAACTCCAACAATCTTGCATCAGGTGTCATTGTCCATCAAGACAACACTACTATCAACAAAGTTCAAGAGTGGTAAACAAAGTTTGTATATTGTCATCATCGATTACAATGTTAATATTTGCTAGATTTATAATTATAGAATTAAAATTATCGAGAGGAGATTAAGTAGAAGTACCTACAGCCATATGAATTGTATATAAGTACTATTTAAGATGAAAATTATTTGTAAGACTCTTTGTCATATATAAAGACTCCAATTTGGTCTATAATCCTGCAATGGTAATTTAATTAGCTACTTTACAAAGAACCTCCTTAGACAAGTAAAGTTGAATTGTCGAAAGTGTTTTCTCATCAAACATGGAAGTTGATTCCTTTGACTTCTTGTCCAATGTTTTCTTTAATCCATTTTGAGTAAGAACAACTTTCAATTGGACTTGTCAAATAGCAAAACTAATTTTATTATCAAACTTTTCAATGTCCAACTTGGTAATAGTCAGCATAATAATTTCTCAATTGATTAACTGCTTTTGATACATGTAACATCCCTATTTTTTCATTTATTAATTTTGTATTTGGTGTGAGTTGTTAATGTATGTTGCTTGAAATTAGGAGAGTTTTAAATGTGTGAGTTGCAGGATTTTTCGCTATAGCAAGAAAAGATCTCGCTGTAGCGAAAATGTCGCGAGTTGATGGGTATTTAAGGGTTTCCAAGTTGAGAAACTTGGATTATAATCCAAGTCATGACTTTTTTACATTTTCTCTGACTTCTATTCTCATTTTCTCAGCAAATCCTTTTGGATTATAATCCAAGTCATGACTTTTTTACATTTTCTCTGACTTCTATTTTCATTTTCTCAGCAAATCCTTGAAAAGCTCCAACTTTTCTTTGATCCAAGCTTGAGAGTTCATTCTTCTTACTCTTTAGTAAGTTCTTGAAGCTTGGTTCTACATTTCTTTGGTATTTTTTCTTGTTTTTCCTCCTCTAAATAGGAACTCTAGTGATGTTTAGGAAGAACCCGATGTTTTAGGCGAGATCCTTCAAAAACCCTTTACTAAACTTTCATTTCAAAGTAAGGAGAGCTCTATCTTGTTACTAAGAAAGTGGTATGTTTGTATTCATAAAAATGTTGTGATGAAATGCATGATTTTAAGTATATGTTGGATGAGAACATGTTTTTGTTATTTTTGAAGTATGTTTTGTGGTGTTTGATGAAGTATATGATCCTTGATTTGAGTATATATGCATGTGTGTACTGGACTGAGTTTGAAGGGACTAACTCTCGGCAATAATTAATTGATAGATGATGTAATAATGAATTAAAGTAAAATAGAGAGATAAAAGCGTGAATAATATTAGTAAATATATAATTAAAAATATAGGATGAGATGAAAAATATGAAAAGAGAAATGAAATGAGAAAGGAATATAATAAGGATGAGTATGGATAGTTCAGAGGTACACTGAGGGTGTGAAAAATGGAGACAATTGAAAAATCTTGGAGAAATGAGAATGGTGGATGCTCTTCTTAAATTGTGCAAAACAAATAAGAGTAAGAGCACTACAGGCTTCACACTCATTTCCTGACTAATACTCCTAACCATGCTTTTATTAAAAAGGGCTGGGTCAGCACACGTTATATCTGTGTAGCTGCAGCTATTCAGCGAATATCTATGCTAAGGAAGACCTCAAGGAATCTTAGAGGCAGTAAAAGTGCATAATGAGGACTTTGAGTATTAAAAGAGATATGAAGAGTAATAAGCTGAATATTTAAAGATTGTTGCATGTATATGAGTATGATTTTGTGTTATGATTGATTGTTGTATTACTGTTGTTGTATTGTGTGACTAATTATGAATGTATGCTTGGTAATATGAATAGAGACTCATCTTTACATAAACCTTTCAGGGGACAAAGATGACAACACTTAAAGAGAAAATTAAGCTCGTAGATAGTTCTGTACATAATAGACTTAACTATGTATTTAACGAATATCAAAGACTATGCTACTTTAGAGTTATTGTACATGTTGATGATGTGCCTAAGAATATTATTATGACTGAGATGGAACTATATTATAGTATCCCTCTTGATTTCCCTATAAGTAGAATACATTATACTCTCTGTGTGTATATATTCCCTGGTATTGTAAAAACTCCAGCAGTCGTGACCTATTTGTTTACATATCACGACCACGACTATCTCAAAAGACCATCCAGATGGACTTTTGAGCGAATTAGTGACACACAAGTTACTACAGATTTAGGCGATCAATATCTTAGGTCGAATAAGGATTTCAATTTCGACGACATTGCATAAATAGAAGGATGGCATGGGGACAACTAGTATCCCTTCGATCTTTTGGTGGATAGGCTGCTCATTAAGACTTGTTATATTTTGTATTTTGTAAATATTGTAAAAGGGTCCTAATGTATTTTGATGTATATTTTGTTAAGGTTAACACATTGTAACCTTTTAGATGTATTTATGAATGTTATTTCATGTTTTCTTTTTAATTTGTTTAACTTTCATGGATTCGTTCTCTAAATTTTTATAAGTTTGAGTAAAATAAATGAAATATTTTTATAATTCCATGTCTTATACTCAAACGGCGAATGGATTTAAATTAATTATTCTTTTTTGACTATGAAATTATTTTTTTATTATTTTAAATAAAATGAGGATGTTACAATACCACTTGTTAAGGTATATGCACTATATGAAGCATGAGATCGAAATCAATTAAAGATTTATTAGAAACAAAATGAAATAATAGTAATATAATTTCACAGAGAATAGAATTACAAAATCCTCTTGTAATGATGAGGATAAAATAAAGAAGAAAACTCTTTCAACGAAAGAAACAAAGATGAATAATGAATTGATAATATAAAAATTAATAACTCATTCCCTATTTATATAAGATACAAATGAATTAAAACTAGTATATGAATTAGAGGTTAATACAATACAAAATTAAAGATAAGACTATTGATTTCAATAATAAAAAATAAAGTGAAATTTGAGTCATCCACTTAACACCCAATCAATCAACAAATCTCTTCTTTTCATACCATCTTTTCTTTTCAATACATTTTTATCCTTTTTTCTTCACGCCAACTATATCAATCCTCTTTTGGGTTCCTTTTCTCTCTCAATTCTTATCATTACCTGACTGTGATCATTTTTTAATTCAAAATTTGTGTTTAGTTGCTAAGAATGACCTTGAAAAAAATATAGTGTTCTTGTGTATGTTTTTTTATTCTCTATTTTTTTATAACATTTTCTTTTACATGTTTGGCAACTAGATCCTTTCAATTCTAAATTAATTAGAAAGGATGTGATTATTCTAACCATACAAATATATTAAAATATAATTTAATGAAATTTAATTTTATAATTTTAAGAAACGAAATGTTATACAATGAAAATATCACTGTTGAAGATCTATTTTTATGTGTTTAGGGCCTAAACAACTTGATTATTTTTTATTTTTCTTTGTTTTATCCATTCTTCATTTTGAAAAACAAAGAAATAGAAATTTTTTTAAACTAGGTCTTGTCACTTATTTGTTCTTTTATCTTATTTTTAGTTTTTCTTACTTTGTGATATTTTTTTAGTTAAAAAATTATTAAAAAAATCAATTATAATATATAAGACTTTTGTTTAAAAATAATAATCAAAGTCGATTTGTAAAAAATAAAAAGATAAATGAAAGTTACATTGAATAGATAAATATGATGACAATTTACACTTTATGCATATAATCACTTCTATTAAGAAATAAATATTCAACCTTCACTTTTCACTTATGGTAATTAAGTTATTATTAACATTTAAATGAATAAAATAAAGAATATTACTCTAGTGCCTTAAGAATCTAGGAGATTTTAACATCCTCTACTAGGTGACAAAATATAATGTTTAATAACTTTTTAGTGTCCAGTAATTATTTTTCTTTCTTAATTAATATTTTTTTGCATTTTAGTCTTTTTTAAGTTAAATTTTATAATGCATTTATTTTGTATACTTTTTTTTTTCAATCTATTCTAACCTTACATACTGTTATGAATCCCTCCTCCACAACATTCTTCATTTAAGAATAATAGAATCATAAGACATGATAGAAGAAAATTTCTAATCTGATTATGTTAATCTTAAAATGAGCTAATACAATAACTACTTTAACTAACTATATATAACAAAATAAATATTATAACATTTCCCCCTCCTCCCACAAGCTCAAGGTGGCAAGGAATCACAAACATTGATATTGAGTCTAAATTCTATAAATTTGGTAAAAGGCAATTGCTTAGTCAAGGTATCTACTTCTAATTCAACGATAATATACTTAGCACTAAGTTGTTGATTCTGAACCTTCTCTCAAACAAAGAATAAGTCAAGCTCCATGTGTTTTGTCCGAGAATGAAGCACTAGATTGTGAGCAAGCACAATGATGCTGATGTTATCATAGTAAACTAAAAGAATGGAGAAAGGAACATATAGTTCAATTAGCAAACTCTGAATCTGAAGAAGTTTCAAAGTGACATGCGCAAGACTACAATATTTAGTTTCAGCACTACTGTAGACAACATATTTTTTGGACCACCAAGAAACTAGGTTAGGGCCTAGATAAACACAAGCACCATAGGTAGAGTAACCATCATCAGAATTTGAAACCTATGTAGAATCAGAATAGACTATAAGGGAATGAGGTTAAGGATAATATGCGTGTTGCAAACGAAGATCATAAGAATGAAACCTTTCAAATATATGAGGATGCGCTTAACAGTTATTCAATGCATGTTTGAGGGATAAGACATGAATTGACACACACGATTAACGAAAAAACTAAACTCAAGTCTAGTTATAGTTAGGTATTGTAAAGTACCCACAATGAAACAAATAAGGAAGGATTAGACATAAGTAACCCATCATATTTAGACAATTTACAACTAGCAACAATAGGGGAGAAAATAGGTTTACCAGTCATACTAAAAATCTCTTAAATACCCCTTAACTCAGCGTGCTCTCGCTTGAACGAGGAATAACTTACTTGAGCGACACAACTCTTGCCTGAGCGAGAACACCAAACAGTGGTTTCGCCAAACATTTTTTGGTTTGTTCGCTTGAGCGAGGCTAAGCTCGTCTGAGCGAGATGATGTCCTAAGAGTTAGACATTTTTCCTGTGAGTCTTCGCTTGAGTGACTCTGCTCACCTAGGCAAAATCACTGGTTGCTTGAGCAAGATTATTGCTCAACTGGACGAGGTGACAGTTAGGTTGAATTTATCCTTTCTCACCTAAGCGAGATTACCCTAAAATCATGTGATTATGGGCGCTCAGTCTCGCTTGAGCGAGATTCCTACACCATACTTCTACCACAATACCTTTAAATCATTACAATACACTCTAACACCATATAATACCCAATAATTATCAATTTATTAAATAATTGAAAAAAAGAGGGTGTTACAAAGGTTAAGAGTAGTATGAAAAAGTTTTGTATAAAGGACTTCAAATTGCAGAGAGGCTATAGGTAAATGATTAATAAGAAAATTCGTAATAAGGAACGCATGATCCCAAAATTTATAAGGTAAAGAAGCATGAGCAAGAAGAGTTAACCTCATTTCCACTATGTGTCAATGTTTACGTTCAACTACTCTATTTTTATGATGTGTGTGTGGATAAATAAGTCTATAAATAATTCCATGATCAGCCAAAAACTTAGTAAAAGTCCTAAATTCACCTCTCCAATTTGATTGAAATGATTTGACAGGGACCCCAAACAGAAGTTCAACCATACTCTTAAAATGCTTAAAGATAGATAATGTGTCAAATTTGTTTTTAAGCAAATATGAGTTAAGACATCCACAAAGGTAACATAATAAGAAAAGTCACATGTAGAAACAAAAGGAGTTAGACCCCACAAATTATTAAAGATAAGTTGTAAAGGTGCAGTATAAACAATGTGTGAGAAGTGAGAGGGCAAACCATGTGATTTTTTCATACAACAATAAGCACAAAAATCTGTCACAACTTTATTTGATAAAGTAGTATTGTAGTAATCAAGCACATGCCTAGAGTGTTAAGATTAGGATGACCTAACTTTGCATGCGATGTATTACAAAGAGAAACTGAATTTGGTAAAATAAAACTAGAAAATTGAATAGGAACTTGTGACAAGAGGTTAGGAAACTAGTATAAACCATCAACTCCAACCACTCCATGCAGTAAGACTTGATTAGTACCCTGAGATTTCACAACACAAAATTGAGGGTGAAACTTAAAATAGACATGATTGTCTTGTGCAAATTTACTGACACGAAGAATGTTTTTATTAATATTAGGAACATGAAGAAGATTTTTCAGTGATAAGGAAAATGAAGGATTAAAAGGTGAAGGAAAGAATGTGGAACCATTGGAGGAGATAGCAAACCTTGACAATTGCCAAGAATCACCTGATCAGGACCTTCATACAGTTATGGATGTTGGATGTTCTGGAAATCATAGGTGATATGGTGAGATGCACCAGAATCAAGGAACCACACATTAGAAACTGGAGAGGCAGTCATTGTTTGCGGTTGAGGAAAACTAGAGGCACTAAAATTTTGAGAACCTTGCTAAACAAGATTGTAAGGAGGAGCACTACTTTGACGAAACTGAGGAGATGAAACCATTCCTTATTGAGAAGCAGGATTAGGATTTTACCATGAGTAAGACTGACAAGGCTGTGATTGATAGGGTTAAGGTGGAGGATACTGCAACTGTTGATAGTATGATGATGGTTATGGGACAAAACTTGGATCAAAATGATAGTAACACATAGAGGCTGAGTGACCAGATTTAAAGCATACTTGACACTGAATGTTGCGACCACCACAATAGGAGCTGCTACAACCACCACAACCTTTATAATTTGAATTGTGACCTCTACTACAATCGTGAGTAGCACCATCATTTTAACTTACAAAATTTGTAAGATTGTTCTAGAATTAAGACAACGTAGAAGCACTACAACATTTGAAGTCAACGACTTTTTTCAATACATGCCTCTTACGTAAGAAGTAAATACTCAAAATCATCAATAGACATTGATTGGATCTTGCTCGTCATATTGACAAGATTGACTAATGCTTCATATTCCAAAGGAAGACCTTCAAGAATCACATCAAGTTGCTCACGAGTGGAAATAGGATCACCAATTGTAGAGAGTGAATCTGAGATCAACTTTATCTTTGCCAAGAATTCTGAAATAGAACGAGCACCAAGGGTGCAATTTCAAAGATTAGTGCAGAATGGACTTTCGCAGTAGTGAGTGAGTGGAAGTGAGCATGAAGTTTGTCCTAGAGTTCACAGGAACGACGACAACTAATAGCTTTGGTGAGAATGAAGTTTGAAACTGTGGATTTGAGCCACAAGAGGAGCAAAGAATCTTGTTGCTCCCAATTAAACTCTGATACTATAAGGGATTATTTGGTAAGGGGGTTTTAGAGAGGAGAGGATAAATTTATATTTTAAAGAAACATATTTAAAATTAATATTTTTTTAAAATAAAATATATAAATTAATATATTAACAAAAATTTAATATATTAATAATGTATTTGTCATCATAAATAATATATAATTCTTTTAATTTAAAATTAAAAATATGTTCTTCCCTCCCTTCCCTTTTAAAAACCTCTTTCCAAACATACTCAAATAAAATCAGAGAATATGATAGAACAAATATTCTAATCTGATTATGTTAATCTTGAAATGAGCTTACATTGAGTATTTATATGATGCTAATATAATAACTACTTTAACTAACTATATAATATAATAGATATTCTAACAAAGAATCAAACATGAACCTTATTTTAGACGCATTTGGAGGTTAATTTTCACTCTCAATAATTGCAATTCTTCCATCAAAGGAAAAGGAAGAACCATTACTTCTATCATCGTTGCTGCAAGATCATCATTGGTGTCCCATCTGAAATGAGTGTTTCAAGATCCCCTTGAACCCAGCCTCACAGGTCGAGTTCAATGTCAAGAACAATGACATGTTTGATGTCGATTTGATCAGAACTGTCACTGTCTCTGCCAAGAAGATTTTGTCCAGCTACATTATCAGGGATTGGTTTCTAATTATACTCGTTTAAGAAGTAGCTGAAGCCAAATTGTGCAATTTAATTGGATATAAAATTTAGAAAGTGCAAGGATAGTGATTTGTTTCAACTTAGCATTGCATCGGATTTGGATCAATTCAAAGTTTAGGGTTTGTATTTTCTGGTTTAGCATAGAGATCAGTGACATTGTATTAGGACATACACATGCTAGAATCAAAGTTGTCGAAAGTTGAGTTGGATGATGGGGTTGTGTCTATTTCAGTGACCACCATTCTCCTCTTTGGAAACACTCTTTTGAGTAAGAACTTTCTATTCTAGATGCTTCAAAACAGCAACATCAACCTTACTAGTCTTCTTAGCACTCTTATTCTTACACACACGATCAAAATGAATGCAACGAAGTGAAGACATAATATCTTAGATCCAATAACCATCTCCAAAAGAGCACCACCAAACAACTTCTTGTACTTATTATTTTTGTTTTTGTCAAAGGTCAAAGGAGAAGAAAGAAAAGTTTCATCTTCATAGAAAGAGAAGGGTGTGCCATAGAAAGAGTTGTGCAGCAAAAGAAATTATGAGGAAACATGTAAAGCTGATTATTAGAGAAGCAAAATTAAGTTATTAAAGAGGTTGTCGAAGATGTAAAAGTAATGAAGAGTAGTTGCTAAAGGTTGGTGATGAGTTATTAAAACAGAAATATTATTTTAATATCCATTTTGGATGTCTATTACCCACTATTTTTATGTTAAAATATTTTTTATAATTATTTAATATTATTTTTTAGTATATTAATATTATTTAAATTATTTTATACATTAACTAATTTAAAAAATTTAAAAAATTGAGTATTATAGAGTTAAAATAGCATTACTCTTTGTAAAGAAATAAAAAAATTATGAAAATATTATAATATGGCACAATTAAATATAATTTTATTTGTTGTTAAATAAAGAGTTCTTAAACCCCTGTCAAAATTATAAGGGTGATATAATTTTTTTAAATAAAATATTTAATGTCAACTCTTTATAATTACTTTAATAATATACTTTCACTTTTGAACTCAAGACTTTATGTTATGTGAGTTAGGTTTCCATTAAAGTTTCATTGTTGATGATCATGGTTTTGTGAGGTTCAATCCCATCTCTTCCAATGTTTGCAACACAAAATCTTTTGATTTGCCTTTTGATAAAGAATCTAGAAGATTTAATTCAAACTTTTGTCTAATTAATAAAAATTATTCCATTTTAAAATCAAATCTTTCACGTAACTATGTTTTATTAACATTCCATAAGTTCCCATTAGAGAATTAACTAAGTACTTTTGAAAGTGTATATTGAAAATCACAATAAATATAATAATTAGAACATTAGCTTATGTTATATTAGAATTTCAAGCAATAAGTTTTTAAGTTAATACACTTCCTAAATCATGCAACTAATACTACAAATTACCTCACTTGGTAGAATTATTAATACATATTTGTTTGTTAGATCTTTAAAAAATAGTATCTCACCAAAAATTAGATCTAACTATTTATAAAAAGAAAAAAAAAGCATACATGATCTTCTTTATAAGTTATCCAACTACCATATATTTAATTTTCTAAAATTAAATTATTTTTGCTATTAATTCAAATTGTAATTTATTATCTGATACAAATACTTTGTATTTCATATATAATAACATACTATATATATATATAATTATTTTTGAAAGTCATAAAATATCTTTTATCATCTATAACATGCCAACCATGCAGATTAAATATCAAATCAAAATTTAACAGATTCAAATATTTCTATTTTTAAAAAAATTATTTTTTTTTAGGTTAACATACAAATCAAAATATTTAAAATAGTTCTTTAAATAAAGTAAAAAATAATCATATAATTTAATTTATTAAAATGAACATGATCAAAAAATTATGTTATAAATCATAAGAAGCAATAATATAAGCTAACTAAGTAAATATTGTCTCTAAATATTAAATATTATATTTAAATATATTATCATCAAAATTATTGGTTTACAAATATTCTATCATTTAAGAAAATAAACTTGACTCTATCAAAAGGAGCTTATTTCTTTCCTCTTCTTATAAAAGCAACATTATTTTTATGATGACTTGACTTTTCATTAGTTTTTTTTTTCCTTTTATCCTTATAGTCATCTTATGCCTAAAACATTTTTTTATGTTTACTTTTTTTTCTTAGAATTTTTGTGGGACTCATTTTTTTCATCACATAAACTCTTTTATAAGCATTAATTTCTTTAGTATTCTTTTCTTAATATATTCTTCTTCTAAGTGAAAATTTGTTATATTCATTTTTTTCATCACATAAACTCATTTTTTTATATTTTCTTAGAAAATTTGTTCACAATAAGAAATGTTATTTTAGAATATTTATAACATTCACAGTTTTATGCATACATTTTATAATAATTTTTCTACCAACCATTTTATAATTAATAAAATGACTACTCAGAAAATTCTTACTTGTTGTATTCTCTTGTATGTATCGGAATAGTGAGAACATAGATCCCTTCTTTTTTGCCATCTCATGAAGTTGGCCCTTTTTAAGCCTTTTTCAACTTCACAAAATCCATTGTCATATCCTTAAAAAAAAGCCATTTGAAAGTAAGAAATTAGGCTTAAATATTGTTGGGGGAAACAAATCTTTGAAGGATAAGAGTTAAAAAAACATGAGAACAATCTCTTCAAAGTGTGAATATACACTTTTTATTTAGGCTTAAGTTTCTTCCACCAATATCTTAACTAGGATGTATGTAACGAACCCTTTTGTAAAGGATTAATGACATTCTGTATTATCGCTCCTAATTCAAATTCATATGAGATAACATATGCATAGAACAAGAAGTATAATTTTTCAGAAATTGAACTTCAACATCTCAATTAACAAAATAACAAAGTCCCAAAGGCATTTTTATATAATCCAAAAATTTTATAAATGCATACATTTACAATAGTTGCTTTGTATGGAGTTCAACATACAAAGTTTTGAATAATAATTACATTGCTTGAAAATTATAACTAAATAGTGTAGACCTATTACTAAAACATAGATTGACAAAATAATTAAAGTTACAAATTTCGCTCAAAAGTATGGTGACTCTGACATTCCTCAGCCAGACCTTCTAGCTAGAGAAGTAGATATAACACCTGTCATATCTGCTCATGTACTATAGTATGATCATTGCAAAACGCACACATACCAACATAAACAAAGTGCAAGGGTGAGCTTATGAAATAACATCTACTATCATAAAAATAGAATATGAAAATAGATATTTATACAACTTGTTCTTTCAATATTCTTCAGCATTTAATACTGCAATGCAACCCATCTAATGCAAAATGCAGCAACTCAATTCTAAGTGGTTTTACAGCCTTAGTAATTCAGAAGGAACCTATAATTCTTTGGTCTGGGAGTGACCTATCTCAGTACCTAGATCCAGATATATAACATAGTACAACTCAACATGTTATCTAATTGATACATGCCTACCCTACCTAAATATGCAACTAGGCTTTAAAAAGATAAATATCAGCATAATAATACAGCTAGGTAGAGGTTCTCACTTGAATTTGGAAGAAGTTGGGCCTTGAGAGGATTTTCTTTGAGTAAAGAGGATGAGAGAACGAAGGGGAAGTGAGAGGGGTTAGTGGTTTGATGAGAAATGAAAGTTTTTCAGCTCAAAACCCCTTAATACCCCTCAACTCACGATATTCTCATTATAACAAGGCTCTTTCATAATAGTGAGATATACTAGATAGTAAAACTTTTCTGCTGTCTTTCATTTTTGCTATAGCAAGAAGAGAAGTTCCTCGCTCCAGCGAGAATGTTAGTTGAGTCAACCTTATCCACTTCTCGCTACAGCGAGACGACTCCAGAAAGCCTCACTCTTGACGACTTTTTCTCGTTACAACGAGATATCTTGCAGTTCTACATCAACCCAAAATCCACCAGACTCACACAACATGCATAAGCTTTTACTCAGCAATCATACAACTCATATATACATAAATTCAAGTTATTTCATGCCATAATCCACATATAACAATGCATTCAAAATACAAGGACGTCATAATTAATTGGTTATAACATCAATTTTTAAAAGTAAATAAGCATTCACATAATATAGGCCTAACAATGTAAAATTGGTTTGATAGCAAATTTCCTTCAAGATACAATGAAAAACATTAAATGTGTTTTGCATTTTCATATATAATTCAAGTAATGACAATAATGATGTTTACAAAATAATAGTTTTGCTTGTTATCTCTTGTACACCAAAGATATAGCAAATGAATTTACAAATGTCTCTTCACATAAACACATTCCCAAGTTTTTTACTCCTTTTTAGGCTTCTACATACATTAAGTATGAATAGAAAAATTTATATACATAAATTACATTATACAAAATCAAGTATTCATTAGAAATAATACTTTTTTAAAAAATATTCTAATAAGTTGTGCCAAAAATACTTTATGTATTCTTTCTTTTATATATTTGCTATTTTGATGTGTGGTTTGAGGAATATGACCTTCCAATCAGTAGATAGATGTTTTTGTCTCGTAAAAAAAATGATCTTTCTCTTCTTCTCATTTTTATTTCTTTTATAGGAGATAGTCGATGATTGAAATTGCTTGACATAGTCCCTTGTACAGAATATTAGTTGCCTTAAAGCTTGTTTATAGATAATTTGCTCTTATGGATTATCTTGTAGTTCATTGTTTATATTGAAACACCTAATAAAATGATCATAAAATTTATTTTGAGATTGAATAATTTTTATCCATCAAAATATACAAAAACTCTCATTCTTAAATAATTCATCTTAGCTCTAACATCTCTTTTAGTCCATTTATAATAAATAATTATATTTAAATCATAAAAAAATATAATATCTATTTTTTAAATATATTAATTGCTAAATTCTTTTTATACCTTATTTGTTCTAAATTTTATGTTAACGAAGGATTCACTTATTATCTATACAAGAGAATACTTACATTCATTTAATATATAAGTCATTAATTTAATCATTTAATACTATCAATATTTTTTTTAATATAATATAAATTTATGATATGTAATTAAATTTTATATATAAAACATGATGAAGTAATGATAATTTTTGTTTAAACTATTAACTAAATTCATGCTTATTTAAAAATAAAATTAAAGTTTAAAATAAAAAAGTTAATATAAAATATTTATAATATAAAAAGCCAAATAGGGTGAATAATTTGTTTTTTCAACTTTATTCCTTATCCTTATATATATATTCAAAATTTAAAGACTAAACCTTGTATTTCATCGGACAAATTAAGCTTGATTTAGTTGACTGGACTAACCTATTTTGCTAGTTTTAGGGGTTACAAAATTTCAGTCATAATAACTTTTAAAATAATTTTTTTAATTATATATGATAACAAGCTAACAAATCAATTTTAGATAAAAAAAATGATAAGATAAAGAAATGTTATAAATTAGGTTTAATACAATATTAAGGAGTATAATTGTATTTTTATACTATAATTTTTTTTACTTTCATAAAAATCTTAAATTTTCAACCATCTTATAAAAGTATTTTTTTAAATAATTAATTAAAAAATTTCCTAAATAATTAGTGTCTTAAAAGAATTTTAAAATATTATACTAAACATAAAAGTTTAACGTTCTTAGTTTAAGATTCTTAAATTTTATTATGGAACGTCTCCCAGTTTAATTTCAAATGTAATGTTTGTTTGGTAACATAATAGTTAATTAATTAATTAATTAATTTTTCTATAATACACATTTTAATAATATATAATTTCTTTATTTTTATTTATTAAAAACTTTTAATATTTATTTTAAATTATAATAAATAAAGGTTTATTTATTAAAAAAATTTATTTATTTATTATAAAATCTGTATTAACGAACCATCTACATGAATAATTATATATGTTTATTTATTTAATGTGTAGTCACTAATTAACCATTTATTATTTTTAAATTAAACTGCAAATTTATAATACATAACTACTTTTCATTAGTTTTATTTTGTCTAAATTATAAAATATAGATAAAAAATATAATAAATTTATTCAAATTTTAAATTTTAATGAAATATTTTTATTTTAATATTATGAAAAATTTACTCTCATGAAAATTTTAAATTTTCAACCCTCTGATAAAAATATTTTTTTAAAAATAATTTAAGAACATTCCTAAAAAAGTAGTTTCTTAAAAATATATTTTAAAATATATATACTAAATATAAAAACTTAACATTCTTAATTTAAAATTCTTAAATAACTTAATTTGTTTTTACGATCCACCGTCTGCCAATTTAGTTTCAAATATAATGTTTGTCTAGTCACATAATAATCAATTAAATTTTATTTTCATAATACACATTTTAATAGTATATAATTTTTTATTTTTATTTATAAAAAAAACTCCTAATATTCTTTAATTATAATAAATAATTTTTTCTAAGGGTATTAATTATTTGATTATTTTTTTTACATTTATTTATTATGAGATCTGTATTAACTAAATATTTACATATTACTCATTGAAGTGTATATGCTTATTTATTTAGTGTAGGAGCCACTAATTTAACTATTTACTATTTTTAAAATATACTATAAATTTGTAATATATAATTATTTTTATTAATTTTGATAAATTAATTTTGTTTTATTTAAATTATTACTATTTTTATAATAGTTAATTTTCTTAAAGTCCAGTAAAATTAGTTAATGAAATATTATTTATTTATTTTTAAATTAGAATGAGTATTTTATTTATATTTATTATTTAATAATTTGAAATTAATTTTATCAAAATTAACGTTTAGACCAATTATGTAAATTCGGGCAAAAACCGAGGAAAGGTCGCTCCCTGTAAAATTGTAAGAGTAAACACGAGTCGCGCCGTTAAGTAAAAGAAAAGTAAGCAACTGAAGGACCGGGACAAGACAAGCCGGTTTCCACGCAAAGCGATAAATAAAAATCTAACCCATTTAACTTTCTCATTTTTTCACTGTGACTACGAAGTACGAAAATTCACTCAATTTCTCTCTCTCTTCTCTCTTTTTGCTCTCTGTTCCCAAAGGAACTTCGAGATCAGAGACCAAACGAGCGAGAAATGGCGAAAACGGGTGCCGACGACGGCGAGCTCCGCCGAGCTTGCGAAGCCGCAATCGAGGACCATAAGCAGAAGATCGTGATGGCGCTCCGCGTCTCCAAGAGCCACGGGATCTTGGGAAAATCTTCCAAGCTTGGTCGTCAAATGGCCAAGCCTAGGGTTCTCGCTCTCTCCAGTTACCTACTTATTCCATTTTGATTTTCCTTATGCAGGATTCCATCGCTGTTTTAATTTTCAAGAGATTAGTTAACTACTCCGATGTGAACATTGGCTTTTTATAATAACACTTTGAAGCTTAGATGCAAATTTCATGTTAGGATTCTCATGCATTAGCTATGGTTGATTATACAGTAATACTTACTTTGTTCGTTGTTCTTATTGCATTCGTGTCGGGAGCTTTGTTTGTGGTTTCTTCAGCGTGTGTTGCTATTGTGATGGTTTGTTGCATTCTACATTTGTGTTGTTGGTAACGACGCGCTATTTCCTGCAGCAAAATCGAAAGGTCAGAGTACAACGGCTTTTCTTCGGGTTTTGAAGTATTCTACTGGAGGAGTGCTTGAAGTAATTTTTTTTCTTCTTCTCCTTTCTTTATGATATGTTTGAGTTTCAGCTCATGATCCCTAACTTCTCTCTCGAATCAAATGCTAGGAGTGGTAGATAGAGATACTTCTTGAACTGTTGTTTTTTGCCACGTTTTTTTTCCGGAGGGTTTTTAGTATTTCCAACTTTATTGTTAACTCTTTTATTGTATTTGCAGCCTGCAAAACTATACAAGCTGAAGCACCTCTCGAAAGTGGAAGTTATAACAAATGATCCCAGTGGATGTACATTTACACTGGTAAGGTTTTGTAATGGAGGAGATCTTTACTTTTATGTTACTAGTTCTAGACTTTTTGTTCTCCATTTCTGGCACAGTAGCAATATGAGAAGCAGTTGTTCCCTGTTTTGAAGTTTGTTTTTTTTATGTCATTCCTAATCATTTGCAGGTTGAGCTGATGCATGTATGTTGTCTTTCAGGGATTTGATAACCTTAGAAGCCAGAGTGTGGCTCCTCCTCAATGGACAATGCGCAACATTGATGACAGGTCATATTGTTAAGAGAAATGTTAATCTAAGCATGGAAAATTTAGATGTTGTTCACTATGTTTGGGGAGGGTAGTTTTCTCACTGTGTCTATTGCTTTTCTTGTAGGAATCGCCTCCTTCTCTGCATCTTGAACATCTGCAAAGATGTTTTGGGTCGCCTTCCAAAGGTCGTTGGTATAGATGTCGTAGAGATGGCTCTTTGGGCTAAGGTGCATATGATGCTCCTCTAGTATCTTAATTTTATAGCTTCCTTATAATCGAGTGGCCATCATCTTGTTCTAATGAATATTTTACCTTTCCTGCTTAATAAATAATTACTTGTTATTTGTTAATCTGTATGGAATGTTACTTGTTTCATCAGTAGGTGTCAAGTCTATGACTTAATGTTAAATTCTAATTCTGTTGGGAAGTTTTGAGTAGAGGGAAGAGAAGGGTGTTAAACCCCCATGGTTAAGTAAAAAAGGAGGGGGATTTCGTTTTCGTTGTTTGGGAGTTGAAGATAAGCAGAGAGGATAGAGTTTCTTCCCCTTATTTAATTTGTAATAAATAATTTTCACTGTTTGCTTGCCGTTTTGAGGGAGATGGGGCCCTTTAAAAGGGAATACATCATGCTCCTCCTTCTCCTTAAAAATCTCCCAGAGAGGATTAAAGTAAAATTTTCCTTCTCCTTTCTACCTTTTGCCATTCTTCCCATCCTAACTTAGCATAGAAGTCTGTCCAAGTTGGATTGTGTCTCTGTCAGAACATCTTATCACATCGATAAAATGCAGTTAATTGTTGTACATGCTTGTCTTCTCTACTAAATTATTTTCCCAAAATGTGAAATAGGAAAATACACCCCCTGTTTCTACTCAAAGTAAGGTGCGAGATGGTGGTCCTGTTGCATCTGCTGTGACTGAGACAGAACTTAAGGTCAATGTTGAAAAGGAACTTGTCTCACAGGCAGAGGAAGAGGACATGGAGGCTCTTTTGGGAACGTAGGTGCTATTCTTCTTTCTCTTAAATGGTATTGAGTTCAAATACTTAATTATTTATGATGAGTAAGAATGTAAGTAATGACCTCTGTTTTGGTAAATTGTAGAATTGAGTTCTTTAAATCCTAGGGTCACACAGAGTCTCTCTGTCTTCTCTTACAAAGTTGCTGGTCACATTTCAAGATTCACAGTGATACAGGGAATTCTTAAATTAGTAGACTAAAATCATTGTACATATTACATAATGATTGTAACATAATTGTCAAAGTTCAAATGAAAACAATTATGTTGGTTGGATACATGTGAAATTCAGTCTTGCTAAATCACATCTTATTTCACAATGCCAATTCGAAAAAACAAATGGTTGAGTTCTTTTTTAATGCTACAGTTATGTCATGGGTATTGGTGAAGCAGAGGAGTTTTCTGAAAGGTTGAAGAGGGAGCTCCAGGCTCTGGAGGCAGCAAATGTGCATGCTATTTTAGAAAGTGAACCTTTGATGGATGAGGTATTATAGTTCTCTGAGTTGATGACCTTTCTTTGGTTGGTATTGGCTTCTTGCTTGCTGTATGTTCTTGCAAACAGGCCCCTCAGTTCATATATTTTATAGCAGCTTAATTTTCTAACTTTGTGTATTTTAAATGATAGACTGAATTGGGCTCATGTTGTCTAAGCTATGATTTAATTATTTAAATATGTTGAATTCTTGGCTTTTTTATGCAATCAACCAATCTCTCTGATTTTATGTCTTCTTGAAACTACAAATTGTGCTGATATTTTAAGTTGTAATGGTATCTCATTATTATCATTTAATCCATTAGAGTCACTGATAATGCAACTCAATTTTCACAAATCTCCAGGTTTCTTATTAGTTATTTATAATTGGCTCTTGTTAATCAATGTGCCTTGGACACTAGTTACAAAATCAATAAATAGAAAGCTTTCATTACAAATTATGCTAGGAGTGCATTAATAACAATTTTTAATAGAATTTTTTTATTTTTGATTCTTTAACCAGTGTTGTAAAACATTTGCCATTATGATAACTTAGTCTGTTTTAATTGAGTGGTTCATACTAATTTGTGTCTTACAGGTTATGCAAGGGCTTGAAGCAGCAACCTATTGTGTGGAAGATATGGATGAGTGGTTAGGCATATTCAACGTAAAACTCCGGCACATGAGGGAGGATATTGCATCAGTAAGGACCTGTACCTTTCAACCTAAGATTATAAATTTCCTAGATACAAATTACTCTGCGGTTGTTACAGCTGTGATGACTGGAATCATGGTTCATTTGTTACAGCTGTGCAAGGCAATTTTTTTGTAGTGTAGTACATTGTATTTAATTTTTGTGGTGCAACCTCAGTTATCTTCTCTTCCTGTTATAAAGAAAAATTGTCAACAATTTTTGTGTTACTTCTTTTGTTTTTTCTGTTATGTGATAGCTCATATTTATTTGTATTTTAAAAATCTCAGTTCCCAAAAGTCGTTATTAATAACCATGTCAAATAATGTAGGAATGTAAAAAAGGTAAACCAAAATATGAAAAATAAAACATCTATATCCTGATAATATTTATGTTAGCTTGGAAACAGTTGCCCAGTTATTTTTACACCGCACAATTATTTCTTTGAATTGGCCATTCTGTGGTGTTGTGGAAGTTTCTCTCTGCTTCATGAGATTTTTCAGTTTTGTTTGCTTTTCTATGTTATCTAGATGATATAATTTCTGATGTAGGAGTTTCTTACAAGGTCTGATCTCTTACTTTATTTTTCCTTAATAACTTATGTCCAGATAGAAACCCGCAATAACAACTTGGAAATGCAATCAGTAAATAACAAATCTCTCATTGAGGAGCTTGATAAGCTTCTTGAGCGATTGCGTGTCCCTTCTGAGGTATCCTTTCTTTGGTGTATTATATCCTACTTTAAGCTGGACGAAATTCCTAGCTTGCATTTATTTTAATGATGTTTTGTTGGGTGTAGTATGCAGCATGTTTGACGGGGGGTTCATTTGATGAAGCTCGAATGCTTCAAAATGTAGAAGCATGTGAATGGTTGGCCAATGCCTTGCGTGGTCTTGAAGTGCCTAATTTAGACCCAAGTTATGCAAACATGAGAGCCGTATGTTCCGTGCTTTACTTTTATCTTCTCAAATATCATTTGTAAAATAAATTGATCATGAATTTTCATTTAGGAAGCAAAAATATTCATGGGACGTATTGCTTGTTGTATTTGTTAGAAAAGTATGAACATACATCTTTGTTAGGTGACAACAATGACTTTTGTTCATTAGTTTCTACCATTTTGATTGGTTGGAGAGGATTATGAGAGTAGTGTGAATTTGGGATCAGAAAGCCAATTGAGAGTACCCTGGCATTAATTGATATGGAAAATATGTATTGGACATAAAATCATCTGGTCTGATGGTAGTTCCTGCTACCTCCTACAGGTTAAAGAGAAACGTGCAGAACTTGAAAAATTAAAATCTACTTTTGTCAGGAGAGCTTCTGAATTCTTGAGAAATTACTTTGCTAGTTTGGTGGACTTCATGATTAGTGATAAAAGTTACTTTTCTCAGGTATTTTCTGTAAAATTATGTAATTGTCACTTTTGAAGTCTTTCAACTGAATATATTGGTATCACATTGTCTGCTTGCTCTAAACAGCGCGGACAATTAAAGAGGCCTGATCATGCTGACCTGCGGTACAAGTGCAGGACATATGCACGTCTTCTGCAACATTTGAAGGTTAAAATTTGGATGACTTAGGACCCATCTACTTTGAGAAAATATCTTGTTTGTTTTAATTTCTTATTTTTACTTTTACAGAAAATGTCACTTTGCATTTCTACTTTGTTTCCTGTTTTCAAAGGTTTGTATAGAAAACAATAAAAATTCATTTTCACTGTTTCCTATACTAATATTTGAAAATAGAAGAGAAATGAAAATATTATGACTTTTTTGTACTTAAAAGTGAAAACAAAAAATGGAATTTTTTTTTCTCAAATCAAATAGCCCTTACTATTTGTGCTTGAATTTTTATTTTGAATAATGTGTTGAGTGATCTTCGTTGTTTTCTACCTAAATTATCTTCTTGGGAACTTGCAGAGTCTTGACAAGAACTGCCTGGGTCCGTTGAGAAAAGCTTATTGCAGTTCTTTAAACTTGCTTCTTCGTAGGGAGGTCTGTTCATATCATATTGGTTTTATTTCTTTCATAATCGTCTAGTGTTCTTGTTATGATGCACATCTTTATCTATATATGAACTGAGAATTAGCCAATATATGTGTTAAAGGCTATTAATTAATGGGATTACTTATATAATTGAAAGATCAAAAGGAAATTGAAAAAAATTTTTGGCTGGGAGGATTATGAACTACCTAGAGAGAATACAAATACAAATCCCAATCTTTAATCTTTCCTAATCGACTATCTTGAGTAATGAAACATTAATTGTAGCTCATTTTAGATTAACTTACCAAATTGTAGCCCATTTATAGTTTTAAGATTTTTTTAACTAGGCACATGTTTAGGTGGGCTATTTTTGGATTAGATCATAACAGGGAAATAAATTAGGTAATTGTGTTTCCAATAGAGTGTTGTTACCTTACCTTTGTCCTTAAAACTCTGCATGCAATTCCTTATACCTTCTCAGGGTCCACTCAGCCCGCTTCAACCCATGCCATATTAAACTTCAGGATTTCATTGTTGTTGTTAGTATTGGAAGGAACTAGGTTACCTAGACCAATGTTGTCAAGATCGGGATCTTACCTAGGATCGGAAGAGGGGTAAAAAATCGTAAATCATAAGATCGTAAGATCCTACTGAATGTAAAATTATACTTAAAACATATATAACTAGAGAAAATTACATAGATAAAAAGTTAATGCCTAAATTACCTAATTTAGTTAAATATAAACTTAAAAATCCTAAATTTAAGATTCAATATAACACATAATTAGTTATACTATGAGGTGAAAAAACACATAATAGAAAATAAATAGAATTTTTTTTTATAAATTAAAAAGATTAACAAGTTATCCAACTTATAGTACTTTGCAATAAATAATACTGAAATATTAACTCTAGTTAACAGTGTTTAGATTTATAGTTAAATAGGTGAAACTTAGACGCTTATAATGTTTAATAGATTTTTTTATAAAATATGATATTCATTAATTTTTAAAAAATTATTAGAAAAATTAATTTTATACCATTTTACATATAAGTTAATATCTTATTACATTATTTTATTTTGATATATAATATATTATTAATAAAGTTGAAAATTATTTTTAATAAAATTATTTTTAGATAGTAATACTATTAAAATATTTATTTAAATTAACCTCACTCACAAATTTATATTAAAAGGTATATTTATAACAAGACATAAAAATTCCTCTTTACTGCCAAATGCGAAACAAAACTGAAAGAGAGAGAATACCCACGCAGAAACACCAAAACAGAAAAGGCAAACAGCAGAAGCATGCCCAGAGAGTGTACCCACGCAGAAACACCAATGGTGGCACGGTTAAATATAAAGAGAATAGAATGATGGGTGTTGAGGAAGAGAGGCAAAATCGAAGGATGGGTGTCGCGTCATGGAAGAGAAACAAAATGGCAAGATGGCTGTCGCAGAGAGAGAACTGGTCGCGCACGCATGAGAAGAGGAGAGATCGGGAAAGATTGGGAAAAAAATAACTTAGATTTTTTGAAAATCGGGTCAAAAAAACTGACCCAAAAACCCAAACCCCCAGAAGCCCAACCAGAACTGACCCAAAAATCGTTGCTAGGATCAGATGGTATCGCGATCCTGCGATATTGCCAAATAAGATCGAGATTTCCTTTGATCTTTCACATATGCGATCCTAAGCCCGATCAAGATCGTCCCTGCGGTTTAGGATCGTAAAATTGTACGATCACGCGATTTAAATCGTGATTTTAACAACATTGACCTGGACTCTTCCTCTATGGTTGAATCTGGAGTTAGCATAGAAGCATGTTACATTTTTTTTTTGGTCAAAAAATAGTCCAATGCATTACAAAGAAATTTTTCAAATATTTTTGTTGGAATATATGAAAGATATCTCAATATCAATATTATATCTTAGCATAGTAATAGATTTGTCATTCCATTGGTTTCTCATGGTTGGTTTCTCAAAAAAACTGGATTTAAAGTCATATCTAAGGCTGCTTAATTATTGTTCCTGAACAAGTGTATCTGTCGAAAAATAATAAAAGGTTTTAGAATTAAGTTTCTAAGTTATCGTCCCATAAATATTATTTTTAATTACTAAGAATACCTTGATTTAATTTATTTAAACAGAGAGGATCCGTAATGAATTAAAATAAAAGAGTTAAATTCAAAAAGTAGTTTAAAAAAATGGAGGAGGTTTTTCATAGAAATTGGATGAGAAGAGCCTAGGGCATAGATGTAATCTTAATGTTAATTTCTTTAGTGTTTACCAACTGTCCATACTTAATCTATTAATACTAAATAATCATGCAATGTTAATATTCTTTTCTCTAGGCGATTACTCTTATCGATTATGCAAGGTAAAAGCTAGAGAAAGCATAAAGAACCTATGTGTTTGTTAATTTAATAACGGCTGGAAGAGAAAGATTAAATTTGATCCGCCTAACCCTTTATCCTGTTTTATCCTATAGTTCCATTAATTACATGTAGTATGATTGTCTATGATGCAATTACGTAGGATATGCTAAGGGTGATCAGTTCTTAATATGAATAATTCAATTCAATAGGATAAAAATCAAACACACAAAGAAACCAACACTACTATTAAACGTAAAAATCACAGAGTATACAATAGGATCCGTTATAGTCTTGGCTATGGATTTAACTACTCATAACAAAACGAACAACGAAAAGCATGAAGAACAAATCTATAAACACAAAGGAGAATTCAAACAAGAGAAACTCAAAAGGAAAAAAGATGAAAAGATTTCTCGTGCTCAATCACGGAGGCTCGTCGTCTTTGCCAATGATCTCCTATAACTCTCAACGGTCAAATAAGTTATAACTAAGAAGGGGGAAGAAGGTGTGTAGAGAAGTGTAAAATGAAGTTAAAAAAGTGTCAAGTATAGATCATGAGACCTTTTTATATAAGGTGTGTCTTGAGTTTACGGTCGATTGAGCTCTAACTTTTTGAATCACTTTTATCTACAATCAGAATTTCAATTGAAATCTTTATTTGAATTTCAAATCTGAATCTAGATCAAAACATTCGCAGATTTAAATTTGAATTTTTGAACGCAGATTCATTCAGCAAGGCCGCTTACTCTCATCTAGCACGATTGTGCTAGACAACAAAGCACGCCCACGTAGCTTACGAAGCAAGGTCGTGCATAAGTGTGAAACCAGCTAAAATTATCTAAGTTTTTGCTAAGAATATTTTCAAAAAGTACCGATAGTTCTCTTATGCTTAACTGCAAAAATTAGCATTAAAAATAGTGAGGAACCTTTATAAAATCAACTCCTATTACCAAAATATAAGCCATAAAGTATATCACAATATGGAGTCATCAATTATCACCAATAAGTGTTATTTGTATAACCTTTTTAAATCTTGGTTCTTTGAGTAACTATTTAAAACAAATAAGTTTACAAATGATTGAAGCTATAACTTGATATTTTGTTTTTGCATTTGATGGTGCGACAACACTTTTCTTCTTGCTTTTATAGGAAATTAAGGGGCTGTTTAGTTTCAGGAAATGTTTTTGTCTTCATTCTATTTCCTGTTTTTAATGATTTGTACAAAAAACAGAAAATAAAATGAAGACAGGGTAACAGTTTTATAATATAAATGAAAACAAAAAACATTTTCAGAAACCAAGCAAGCCCAAATTGTCCAATAGAGATGCAATGTGGATCTCCTATCAATAGAAGAACCTCCCTAATTTGTTTAAGAGCATCTCACAATTCAAGTATGACACTTATCTTCATAGAAAAGTCCTTTTCTCAGAGCTCATTTAATGTATTTTAGAATGTGAATTATTGTATTCTAATGATCTTCACATGGAGAGTTAAGGAATTGACTGCAAATGAAATATCTGGGTGAGTAAGGGAGATAATTCAGTTTCTCAATTAGTCTTTTTGTACATTTTTGGATCTGATAGAGGCTCTTCCTGATTTGGCAAAAGCTTGACATTAGGATTCACGTGAGTTTTCACAAATTTGGCACCTATCAATCATGCTTTATCTAGGGTATAATATGCTTATTTCCTGTAAGAAATTGCAATACCATTATTTGATTGGGTCACCTTTATTTCCAAAAAGTATTCCAAAAGGTATTAAAGTCAGTGGAGATTCTTTGTTTGAAAATAATGATAGACATATTTTACATATGTAACGCCATGGTAATCACTATTGATAATAACTATGTCCTCAATGTAAATAATTAAATAAATATGTCCTGTGGAGTAACAATAAGATAGTGAGTGATCTGCTTCACTTTGTATCATAATAAATTGTTGAACCAGTGTTAAATCTTTCAAACATTCTTTGGCTATATGTTGCTTGAGTTCGGGTACTATAATCGTACGAGGTACAGATACAAGTATGGAATACTACAATTTTTAAAAATTAAAGGTATGGGTAAGTTAATATAAATTTTAAATAATACAAATAAGTAATATAAATATTAGTAGATTGTTGTGAAAATATCTATTGTAAATGAATTTAACAAATTTGTATTATACATTTCATAAATAAGGATGAATAAATTTGATTAAATAAAGAAATAATTATAAGGAAATTGAGAGAAAAATGAAATAGTCTATAAATTTACTAGAAAATTTATTGTTTATAGAAAAAAAATAGTCTAGCTAGTATGTAAGGAATAATTGGCAATATCTTAACTCATCTAATTTCATTAAGGTTATATTTATATTACATACAATTATCTTTTTAAAAATAATTTTAATAAGTATTCAATATATCCAATGAGTATCGATACCCGACCTGTACCGGGTACAGGTACAATTGGTAAAACGAAGTACTCGTGCTTCAAAGCACTTTGATAGATTGTTTAAGACCATATAACAGTTTCTAGACTTGACACACTAGTTTTGAATACTTATCCTAAACACAAACTCAAGAAACTGCTCTATAAAATTTTTCAATGAGATCACTATGAAGACAAACATCCTTGATAATCATTTGGTAAAGAGGCTAGTGGTAGATAGCAGTCATAAACAAAAATAATTGGACAAAAGTCATTTTCTCAACCAGAGGGGTAACCATCAGAGCCAAGGAAGTAGTTGGTATTGTCGGTGATGCACCTCTAGAGGATGTGAAGGAGATAGTTCATCTGAAGACTATGATATCTAAGGTAGTAGATAGTGAATAGGAATTGGAGTAAGATGTGAAATGAAGGGAATAGACTTAGAAGTCCAAGGTTTGGGAGTAAAGAAAGGAACAAACTCACACTAAGACTAAATAGCAGTAAAGATTTGGAGAATAACATTTATTACTTTTCTGAGACTGTATAACAAAGTCATATTTGAGAGATTGAGGTCAGAGTTTATCAAGTCTTAAACTAAGATTATGATCAAAGTATGTGAATTTGAAGACTCAAGATGGTAATGTGTGACAAGATTGATGATAGAATGAGGCACTTGGAATGACATGATTATGACATGAGTAGTAGTAGTTTTAATTAGATGTCTATTTTTACATTTTGCATTCTCATTTTGTTGAGGTATGAACACAAGATTTATGAAGTGTAAAAGTGAATAAATATTCACGAGCATGATCACTTTGTGAAGTGTGAATCAGACCAAATTGAGTTTTGATTTCAAGAAAAAAGTTTGAAAGATAGAAAATAATTTAGAATGATCTTTTAGTAGAAATAGCCAATTTATCTACAGTAATCATTACTAAAAGTAACATAATATCTTGATCCCAAAGTAACTAATAGATTTGTGCTTAAGTTTAATTCAACTTCAAAACGTAGTTTGTAAGGTGAGGATTGTTTTGATATGAGACTTCAACGCACCTCCTCACACTTAGGGTTAGACATCTAGAGTGTAGAATTGTAGGGCTAATTTTTTTTTAAAAATTGCATTGGAAGAGTTAAAGGACCAGGTAGGTAGCACTAAAAAAGCTACGAGATCACATAAGTTGTGCTAGAAAATCTAATAGACTAAGTTAATTGCACTGAAAAAATCTGTTGGGTTTGGTTGGTTTATTTTTTTTAGTCAAAGGTGACCCAATATCAGATCTATGATAGACTATGATACAATGTTAAATCTGAGCATAAGTCTAACTTAACTCCAAAAACTAGCTTGTAAGGTGAGGTTTACTTTAATTTTTATAAGCTTTTCTTTGGCCATATTTGTAGTTGATGTGAGACTTCAACAGTAGCATAATACGATTAGGATCTTGGATATTAGAATGAATTATAGCAAATGAAGAACTATGCTTAACAATTGACATGAATAGTAAAACACAAAGTAGACAGTTTTGAAAGACTAAGCACCAATTGCTGCAACTTGACCATATTAGGATGTCCAAACTGAGCATGATAGGTGATAGAGGCCACAAGACTCACTTCCAGTGCCAATTATCTACCCTGAGCTCTAGTCCTATAGGAAAATAGAATCTTCAGTTAAAAAAATGACACAGTCAAGAAAATGAGTTAGATAATAGATGGATAAGAAGTTAAAAAAGGGGATTTGAGATTATAAAGGACATTGTTTGTTAAGATGTCCCACATTGGTTAGAAATAAAATTAGAATACTCCTTATAAGGGCTGGCGTAGTCCTCTTCCTATGAGCTTGCTTTTGAGAGTGAATTAAGCCCAAGTTTCTTAATATTGTCATAAGGTATCCAGAAATAGAGAGCAGAAAAAAGAGACTAATTATAGTTAGAGAATGAGGGAGACCCGTAAACACACTACCATTGTGCAACAAATTGCAATTTGGTGTTTGACACTTTGACCGAAAGATGTATTTTAATTATTGTAGAAAATGTTAATCTAGCCCTTAGGGCTGGTTTTAAACAACTAAAAGTGGCAAGGTTTAATGGAAAATAAAATATTTATTACATCAAATATAATTAATGTTATCTTTTTCTTATACAAAGTTACTATTTTTAGACTCTTAAATCAGCTCTAAGAGTTGAGGTTGACAGAGTCAAATTATTATTAGAATTCTGGGTCATATATGCTGTTTTTAAGGCTTCAGTATGCATGTGGATGAAGTCTAATATTTCATGGATTGTTTTACAGGCCCGTGAGTTTGCAAATGAACTTCGTGCTAGTACTAAAGCATCTAGAAATCCAACTGTTTGGCTTGAAGGTTCAACAGGTTCTGGTCAGAATGTAAATGCTACTGACACTTCTACTGTCTCTGATGCTTATGCAAAGATGCTCACAATTTTTATCCCACTTCTGGTGGATGAGGTGCACATTTGATATTCTTTCATTTTCAACAAAAAATTTTCTTTAATATTTCAAATATATAACTCTTCATGGCACACATTGCAGAGTTCTTTTTTTGCACACTTCATGTGCTTTGAAGTTCCTACACTTGTTCCTCCAGGGGGTATTGTTAATGGGAATAGAACTGGATATGATGATGATGATGATTTGGGAATTATGGACATTGATGAGAATGACAGTAAATCTGGTACACATATCTGCCTTTCTCCAAATAGCTTTTATGTACTGTCAACTTTATATTTAATCTATTGTAGTTAAGTTTAATGCCATTTTTTGGGGAAAGTGACCATTTCTCCATTTTGTAGGTAAAAATTCTTCAGAGCTTGCTGCTTTGAATGAATCACTTCAGGATTTGCTTGACGGAATTCAAGTATGCATAGAACTTGCTTTGTATCACTTTGATTATACCTTTGTGCTTGTGGTATTTGTGAGATGAGGAGATCTGGATTATCTTCTTAATGATAAGCATGCTGGAGAGCCTGATAGATTTAGGTTTGATGGTGGTTTTTCTTGGGATAAAAAATAAATTTCTATATGGAAGAGTACAAAAGTAGATGATAAGGCATCCTAACAAGAAAATTACAGAAGAAAAGATTTAGAAAAACTGTTAGGATCTAATTATAAGGTATGGGATATGAGTTCCACATTGGACACAACAGACAAACTTAAATATAACCCTGACCGAAGTGTTATCTAGAGAAGTTCCATTGAAAATTTTAGCCTTCCTTTCCATCCAAAGACTTCAGAGAACAACATAAATAGCAGTGACACTGCATCTTAGTTTCTTTATTAAAAAGCCTAAATCTCTAAATTTAATAAGAAACAAATGCATATTCTTAAGACAATATCAATTCACTTCAGAAATTGCAAAAAGGTTATTGGAATGCAATTTACTGCAGAACAATTCAGCAAAAAGATGAGTCACAATTTCTGAACTAAAACCTCAAATTACACTCATTAGGAGACACAGCAATGGGCAGTATGTTCTTTTGTCGCTTGACAAGAGCAGCTGGCTGGAAAGAAGATTTGACCTTTTGGGGAGATTTGAATTTCCATATAGGTTTATCCAAACAGAAATTTGCCCACCAAAAAGTAAAGTGCACCCTTCCAAGTTCCAATCATCTTAATGCTTGGAAATTTTGCATACCAATGGATGCCAAAAGAATAGGGCAAGGATTACCTCTGAAAGGAATGCTAAGGTAAATGGAAGGTCATTGAAGAGATTGACATCCAGCCAAAGAACTGAAAGCAGTCAAAATCTGATTGTTAAACATTTATCCTTGCTAGGCTGCTATTAACCTAATTATTCTCAAGTCCATAAATAAAGAATCTTAAGATAGACAAAACATTCACAAAGGAATTAACCTCTGGGTCCAAGAAGAGTGTCATCAGCAAATTGAAGATGGGGGATTAAAACACCCTCCAAGTCAACTATCTACCCAATAACCATTCCATTATGAATGGCTCTAGACACCAAATGGCTGAGAATCTAAACCATAATAATCCAAGTGTATTGTTTTGTATCATTCTCTCTTTAATATAACTGCTGTTTTTCTCATGAAACCACTACAGTCAAGTTTTATCTTACTAGGTGAGATCGGATACATGGATTAAATAATTATGCTTTTCTGTTTGAGCTCTATTCTACTATTCACTGATCATTCTTGCTTTCTGTTTTGCTATTCATCCTCTATTTTGCTGTTCAAGCTGTGTTTTGCATTTTTTGTTTAATATAACATCCATACTGCAGTGTTTTCCTCTTTTACTCTGTTACTTGGAATGATGATGATGTAATCTTGAGAATTTCTTGAGCATTTATATTAAATTTCTATGACCTATAATATTTTTTATATATTTTATTATATCTGCCATAAATCCGCTATAACCCGCTATAGCAGCCGTCATAACTTTATGACAGTTTTTTTGGTTTTTGCCATGAGAGCTGTTATCTGCCATTGATAACATTGGCTATAATGCACTAACTCCGGTATATATGGCAACATTTAAAATGGAGCCGAGGCCTTTAGAAGGCCACATTATTAAATTTCTTTATAAGATAAATATAATCTGTGACTTTATGGTCTAAGAATGAACATCACATTGTTCTGTATAATTGGGCAATATTTTTTGAGATGTTGGTAGTGATTTAGTATGTCTAAAAATTCAGGATTTACCGATACTAAACTGCTTTATTTGATTTCAGGAAGACTTTTATGCTGTTGTGGATTGGGCATACAAGATTGATCCATTACGCTGTATATCAATGCATGGAATAACAGAACGCTATCTCTCTGGTCAGAAAGCTGATGCTGCAGGATTTGTACGCCTTTTGCTTGGTGACCTGGAGTCTCGGATTTCTTTGCAGTTCAACCGTGTAGGCAACTAGCATCGTGAACTATTTTGTCAACTGCGTTTGGAAGATTGGAGTCTCTGACCCTTCATTTAATTGGAAATCTTTTTGCAGTTTGTTGATGAAGCTTGCCATCAAATTGAAAGAAATGAACGCAATGTTCGCCAAATGGGTGTTCTATCCTACATTCCCAGGTGAAATGGATCCTTGTTTCTCTTGTCCCCCTTCTCCAGAGAAATAGGAAGTCCTTTTTGTCCCTCTTGATCACATATTTATACTTGTTTAGGTTTTATGAAAGTTGGTGTAATTTCAGCAAGATAATTAGGTGTATAGTTCTATGGTCAGATTGGTTAAAATCATTTCAATGGATCATGATATATATGAAATAATGATTTTTGTTTAGAAAGCAATTAGAATTTACAGCTGCTACTGTTTCTTTCTAGTTTGTATTTATTTCAACTGTCAAGTCTCTCTTTGTGATTGATGTTAATACTTTGTTAATTGTCTTGCATAGATTTGCAACCCTTGCAACTCGGATGGAGCAGTACATCCAGGGTCAGTCTAGGGATTTGGTTGACCAAGCATACACAAAATTTGTAAGTGATTCTTTTATAACTCTCCACTTTTATGATGAATCATGATTTTTCTGAGAACTCAAGCACATGTTTTCCAAAAATGATGAGATTAAAATAAATGGAAGGAGTTTAGAGGTTTTAATTGTCAGGTCCTTGGGTCAAACAGACCATATTCCCTATTTCTAATTACAGTAAAAAAGGAGTATCTGAATTCAGAAATCAGAAATAAATATAACAGATATCAACATATCTTATGCACCACATGAAATTCTGTGGGATCATGCAAGCAATATTTTTTTCTCTTGAAGATATGGTATAGCACCCATCTTTTGGGACAAAAATTCTATAAGTTGAATTTTTCTTCAAATTTCTTCAAATTAATTATTCATTTGATTGTAAATATTATTCATCTTTCAATAAAATGTTTTAAGCTTATTTATTAATAATTATAATAGATGATGAATCTTTGGTGAATGATAATTATAAATCTTACTCACTGTGTTGATAGTTACTGAGTCATTTCAGTTGTTTACTGATTATTACCCTTTTTTGTCCGTAGTCCACGCAGCTGGAAAGTAAGTCCTTAATCGTTTTTTTTCCAATTTACTATGTAACTGTTGACATAATGTTTGCTGGTGGGAATGTTCCTTGACAGGTAAGCATAATGTTTGCAACTTTGGAAAAAATTGCGCTAACAGATCCAAAGTATGCAGATATTTTTCTTTTTGAGAACTATGCTGCCTTTCAGAATAGGTAGGTTTTTTCCTTTCCCTCTGCCAAAAGGCCCTTGCTTGTTTATTGAATCAATTTTACAAAGAAAGACATTTTCCATTTTTCAATTATTATTTTGTTAATTTTGCTCAGTTTGTATGACCTTGCCAACATTGTACCCACTTTGGCCAAGTTTTATCATCAGGCCAGTGAAGCCTATGAACAAGCTTGTACACGCCATATTAGCATGATTATCTACTATGTGAGTAATTTATCTTCTATTTTCCTTTTTTTTTCCTCAAACCACACATGAATACCCCCTTTTGACCCCACTGATTATATCTTTTTTGCATTGGAAAGCAATTTGAACGCCTTTTTCAGTTTGCTCGAAGGAGTGAGGACTTGATGTTCACTGTTCCACCTGAAGAGGTTAGTCTGTATAATGCTGCATTGTTAATCCTTCATAGCTTTCTGCTATACAGCATCTCTTCATGTCTAGAGTTCTTTTTTATCAATCAAACTGGTCGCAATGTTTCTTGATTTTTGCATACATGTGGAGAGAACTGTGTTGTTAACATTATATTAACTGTGTTGAAACTTGAAATACGAGGTTTTAGCTATAGAGGGAAGAAGAGAAATAAAGGAGAATGAAACTCTAAATTAATATTAATTGAGATTTACTACATGTATTGATAATGTCCATAAAACCTAGAGCACAAAACCTTATTTATAGAGTAAATCACCACTTTAATCCCTCCCTAACTTTGTTAGCCCTTTTCAGTTTCATCTACAACTTAATAAAGACTTCATTTTAGTCTCATAAGTTGTTGGAAAGTCTATCATGTCAGTCTTTGCCATTAGTAGACGTCAATAACACTTAGACAAATTTTCACACGACACAGTGAGTTCCAATTTAACATGTTAATGCCAATTGGGCCACTGTTAAAGGTCAGGCAATGGACATCAATGGAGATTTATTGTGTGTGGTCTCTATTGTCAGGTTGACGTTGTATAATTTATAGCCATTTATAACCCTCTTTAAGTTCTTATTATTTTTTTTAAAAGGTTGCATCAAATTGAGTGCATGCCATTGTTTGTGCTTAAAGAATTGTGTTTGCTAGTGCATCTCTTTACTGGACTTGTCTATATTTTACATTGAAGTTGACTTTCAATGTTCGCAAAATTCTTCAACGTTTTGCATCAATTTCAGATTCCTTTCCAGCTTGGACTGTCAAAAATGGATCTTCGGAAGATGTTAAAATCCAGTTTATCTGGGGTATGGTGATTCTTATCTTCGTTTAAAGTATTGTCACTGGTGTATGCTTGCCTTTTAACCTGTGTCTCTGCTTTTCTGTATAGGTTGACAAGTCCATTGCTGCGATGTACAAGAAACTGCAGAAGAATTTAACTTCAGAGGAATTGTTACCTTCCTTATGGGACAAATGCAAGGTAAGCTGTACTTTTTCCCTACTGGCCAACAAACATATCTCCTATTTACCGTAATTCAGTAAGAAAGAAAGAATCAGGTCCTTGGCAGTAAATATTTCTGAGATTAATACTGAAGTCAGTGAAGTGTCTAACAAGTGTTTCGCCAGTTTGACTGTTAGCAACTGCAATTTTGCAGACTTTAAGATACATATAGACTGCAACTAAATTGGATTTGATTTTGATATGTTGCGAGGGAACATTTTTTACACTATCGTGCAATCATATTATCATAACAGTTTGACTGCAATAATAAATACTTCAGAGGTCAAACACGTCCAATAAAATGACTACACAGTGAATGATAGTGTAAAAAGGTTTTGCCCTGAAGTATATCAAAATTAAAGTCATGGAAACTTGCAATAGATTTATTTGTATGATTGTTCACACTTTATAGGCCGTCCAAAGTGAAAGTGGATTTCTGTATTATGTAATGCTGTTGGAGGAAAATATAGGCAGCATAAATTTTAATGCTAACTCGCCCTAGATTAAAAGGAAAAACCATTTTATCAAAAAATTGAAATAATGAAAAGGTGAACTAGTGTCCAACAATCAAAAAGTAGATTTTTTTTGTTAAAAAATATAACACTGCACTCATCCCATGATTTCTAATAAATTTTTATTATTAATTTCTTAACCAATGTCTTTAAAGTAGTGGTTAAAAAAACTCATAAAACAAAGTTGCTTTCTCAATTTTCATTTTACAAACTGCTCAGGTGAGATCACCTGACCTCACATTCACATACTGACTACAAGAATATGGGTTTGTGAATGGAAAGATTGTAAAACTCCTTTTTTTGGGTCAAAAGAAGAGATGGTAAAACTAAGTAGAGAATGCATGCAAGTTAACCGTTCTTTAAAACTTATGCAGAAGGAGTTTCTTGACAAGTACGAAAGTTTTGCCCAACTTGTGGCTAAGATTTACCCTACTGAGACAATCCCATCTGTAACAGAGATGAAAGACCTTTTAGCTTCCATGTAGAGGTTTATGTATGTATATATTTTTCTTTATTCCAACTGCTGTTTTATTTAATTATATTTATTCAATAAGTGTATCTTTTTAGTTTTAATTATTTGAAACAAGGATTTTGATGTGTCTTAGAACAAAATGAGATGAATATCTTGCGTATGTGTAAGCATTTTCAAGATTTACGAGTGGCAATAACGTTAACGTATCAGCTTAGCCCTGTAAATATTCGTTTTAGCTTACTTTTGAAAAAGTTAAATAGTTTTTTAATAATAAAATTTGTAATTTTCTTAGAGCTTTATTAGCAAGTTATTTAGCAATTAACTATTTTTTCAACACAAGCAAATTTAATTACACACTTTATGATCCGACGGATTTGACGCCCGTCATATGGATTGTATACTGTAAAATTAAAATAATAGCTAGGAATTAAATTTGCTATACTTTTAATAAGTATGAATGAATTAGCTTTTCGCAAATTATTACTAAGCTAGAAAGATGTATACTGGTTAAGTGTTCAATCAGTTTTTTTGACAATCTTTTCAATTAAATAAACATATTCAACTAGAAAGACAAAAACTAAATAATTAAATCTAATCGTAAATTAATATTACTGAAATTTTAAGCCATATAATAGTGTGTGTGTGAGAGAGAGAATCAGAAAGTTATTTTAATCAAGGAAGCGAAGGACGAATATAAAGCTTTTTAGAAGAAAAAGAGGATCGTACTGAACTTCTCAGTAGGATCTTCTAAACAAAGAAGATTTACTTTCAACAACAATAATAATAAATAAAAGATGTTAAAGATGACGTTGATTTGGCACATCTAGATGAAAAGGAGGTTTCTAATTTAGATGAACTTGGAAAAGGTCGAGATGTGATCTATAGCGATGGAGACAAATAATATAGAGGACAATTATTGTGATAATGACTTGAATTGCTAGAGATGTTTAGAGTTAGATTATTTTCTTTTGTGCTTTGGTTTTATATTGTATTTGTTCTAAGAAACTTTCGAGAGTTGTATAAGACTTTGTGAATCTTCGCATTAAGTTTAATTTTAAATGTTTGTTGTGATTAAAAAGTTGTTTTTGTTGTTTTTCTATGCACGTACATATATATATATACACATACATGGGTGTGTTTAAATATATCATTGTATTTTAGATAAAACTTATGATTCGTTTTACTATTCTAGTATCTTATATCTATTTCCATTCCAACTTTGAAATTCAATTTGACAACCTTGACTACGACTAACAACAATAGAATTAGTGCAACCAAAAACCAATAGAATGAATCAAGCAGTTACAGTTGCTTATCAATTTAGTGTTTGTAGAGAGTAGCACGAGCATGTTTCCTAATGCTTGAAATCAAGCTACTTGAAGATAGTATTAAATCATGCTTCGTGAAGATTTTAAATCAATTTAAAACAAAAAAAAAAACATTTAGAAGAAAATAAAACAAGACTCAAATAAATGAGACAAGAGACCCACGCTTTTCCAACAATCTCCCAAAATAGAAATTGAAAGGCATGGCAAGCCAAAACAAGAGCAACCTAAGACCCGCCAGGTCAACCACCGGTCACGTCACAAACAAAAAAGAGAGAGGACCCGTGAAGTTCGCGATTGATATACATATTTTGGATGTTCATTAATATAGTGTGTTAAAAGCCCATTGATAAGTGTCTTAGGATACTCACTATAAAAACTCTGAATCTAGATTGTCTCCAATTTATACATAAATTGAACTTTTAATTTATTTTTTTATTTAAACAATTCCAATTCACTTAAATAACAATAGGTTAATTTTACTTAAGTTCGTAACAAAATAATTTGAGCTAATTTTTATAAAATAAATAGTTTAACAAAAAAAAAAAGGCTTAAGCAAAAAATAGACAAAGAATTTTAATTATCACTTAATCTTCTCTTTTTTGTAAACCTAACATTTCTTCATCAATTTCTATATTCAACTCCCTTTAACCTTGATATTTAATATTTTTCTTTCTCTTATATCTAATTATTCTCTTTCTTTCTTAACTCTCTTTTTCTTCAACAGTATAAAAACTCTGAATCTAGATTGTCTCTAATTTACACATAAATTGAACTTCTAATTTATTTTTTTACTTAAGCAATTCCAATTCACTTAAATAACAATAGGTTAATTTTACTTAAGTTTGTAACAAAATAATTTGAGCCAACTTTTATAAAATAAATAGTTTAACAAAAAAAAAAAAGACTTAAGCAAAAAATGGACAGAGAATTTTAATTGTCACTTAATCTTCTCTTTTTTGTAAACCTAACATTTCCTTCTCAACCTCCATATTCAACTCCCTTTAACCTTGATATTCAACATTTTTCTTTCTCTTATATCTAATTCTTCTCTTTCTTTCCTAACTCTCTTTTCCTTCAACCGTATAACTATCTTTTCCTTTTTTTCTCTATGCTCAACTCTTCACTTTCCTCTTTATCTCTTTTTTTATGCAAAATTATCTTTTTTTTTTTGCTTAAATGAATTGTGCAGATTCGCTTAAACGAATTATTTTAACTTAAAACAAATTTTGTATATTTGAAGAGATCAAGGCTGAGTGTAGAGAAAAGAAAAGACTAAGAATAGATATAGATAAAAAGTGTGAGTGGTATAGGAATAGTGGTGGAGGAAGAGGAAAGTGAAGAATGAACCAAAGAAACTATGCTTTAGAATTGCTGTGTGAGGCAAGTCTCTTGGCTTGTAAACTAGCCGTCACTCCTATTGACAATGTCAAAAAGTTTTCTCGTGATGAAGGTGAATTGTTTTCAAATGTTCTTGCCTATAGGTGTTTGATAGGAAGACTCATGTACCTCATGAATACTCGACCGGATATAACATTTTTGGTTTAACAGATTTCTCAATTTGTTTCTAAGCCATCAGTGACTTATTATAATGCTGCTTTGAGAATTTTGAGATACATTAAAGGTGCTTCTAGCCTTAGTTTATTCTTTCCATTCAATTCAATTCTCCAACTAAAAGCTTAGAGTGAGTGTGATTGGAGAACTTGCCCAGATACAAGATGTTCAATCACTGGTTTTAGTATTTATCTTGGAAATTCAGTCATATCATAAAAGTCAAAGAAGCAAAATACTGTATCAAGAAGCTCTTGTGAAGCTAATTACAGAGCTATGGCCACTGTTGTGTGAGAACTTCAATGGCTAACTTATCTTCTACAAGATCTCAAGGTCTCATTCTAGCAACCAGCTCTTTTGTACTGTGATAATCAATATGTTTTGCATATTGCAGCCAATCCTGTATTCCACGAACAAACAAAGCACACAGAAATAAACTACCACATTGTTAGAGAGAAGGCTCAATAATGTTTACTTCACTTGCTGCCAATTTCATCTTTCCAACAGTTAGCAAACATATATACAAAAGCCTTAAGTCCTCGGTTGTTTTGATTCTTTTGGTCTCTTAAACATCTACTTTCCAGTTTCTCGAGGGGGTATCAGAGGATGCAGATACACGTATTCTAGAAGGAATCTAGCTGTACATATATTAGTGGTTTTGTTGATTTCCATGTCAGAATTGGTTACGTTAACTGTTCTTATTTTAGCTTTATATACGAGTAAGAGAAAAAAAAATATTTTTCAATTTTCAGTATTCTGTTTTTTAATATCTTTCTCTCATTCCTTTTATATCTAATAAAAAAAAAACAAGCCAAACAAAATATAAGTTGACACATCCTATATCATTAAAAAAATTATTCAATAGTTAAAGTGGGGTAAAACAGTCCACTAGTTGGTAAAAGGCTAAAAGTAAAACAGGTTTAAACTGGTTATTTTATTCAATCTCTGAAAACATACGACGAAAAATATGGAATGTATTTGTAAGAAGGTTCACGTCCAAAAAACCAAAAATTGTAGGAATGTTTATTCAATAATTGACTTCGTATAGTAGTAGATAATAAGTTGATATAGGTACGAGGTTGTCGATCATGTTAGCAATCAATCAAAACTTGCTGGTCCTTTTTATTATTTAGAGTTTACATTCATCAACTTATCAACTATTACTCCAAGTTGACAACAAACATAGACATTAAGACAACTGGTTCTAATTCGTCTCACTGCACATACGCGTGAAAAATTTTGTCGTAGTTAAAAAATTGTTTCGTCGGAATTATTTTTTTTAACGAATAATTATAAAATATTATATTATGTTTCCTTTATTTTATTTGAAAGTTAAACAATAAATTTGGTTTTAAATGTTTTCAGTGTAAATAATTAAAAAAAATAAAATGAAAATAATGTGAAACTTTTATAGTTTTTATACAAACAAAAAATGAACAAATTCTCGAACAAAAAAACCCTGCATTTCTAATGCCACCAAGTTGATAGCTGAAATAATTTGTCACGAAAAAATTTGAAAATTTTAGCTACATAACGTGTCAATAGTAAAATAAGTGTGCATTTGTATGAGTTAAAAAAAATATTATTTTGGTGTATATTTAAATTTACGTTGAAAAATTTATAAACGTGAAATAAAGAAAAAATTAAAATTAATTAGTAGCGTTAAAAATAATATGAATATAAAGACACGTAGACATAATTTAAACATAATATTAATAATTAATTATTATGGTATTCGATTGATTTGAATTTTGTGCTTGAATATGCTAAATAAAAATAATTTTAAAATAATCTATTGTGTAAAATAATAATTTTTTCCATGGTAAAATACTAAATAGATACAAAGTTATGTGTAAAAATAACTTTTGTATTTAAAATGACCAATTATAAACGATAAAAAAAATTAACTAGAAAATAAGCTGATAAATTTTAATGATAAATTCTAAAATTTATTTAACTAAAACAACTTATTATTTTATAAAATTAAAAACTAATTTTTTAAAAACAAAAATTAGCCGTATTTTTTATAGTTTGTTAAATAATCTAGATAAATAATATTGTTGAAGCACATTAAAAATCCCGTAAAAAGAAAAGGCATTTACGCTGTGACTTAATAAATAAACATTTTATAGTTGGGTGCTTCTATCTGATTGAAATTTGCCCAAAGTGGTGTTGCTATCAATTTTAAACAAACAACTATTTTGAAAAGGGATAGTATTAGTGGGAAGCAATTATAGGAGGAAGAGAAGGAGCACGTTTATTTCATGCCAAATAGGAATGAATGTGCATTGAATGATGATACGGTGAAGCACGAACCCGTATTCCATTCACATCATCAAACATGTTTCGATCCTTTTAATTTTGTGGTCGGAGCACAAAACCACTTTTATATTATCTCTGCTCCAATTTAGCAATCATCACACATTTGATTCTTCCCCATAATAGAATTTCCATAAACGTTATGTTTTATTCCAAAAAATCAAATGACAAATTTTAAGAAATAATATCTTTAACAACTTTATTTCATGATAAATTCTATTAATTTAACGGTCAAAATTCTTTAAAAATTAAATATTCAAAATTTAATATTTCATCGTCTCATTATATTTTAACATATAGCGTCGAAGCTGATTGAAACTTCTTGTTTCTTTTCATAATTGAATAATGTTTTTTCTTAGGGAAATTTTACTGAGTTGCCGTGTCACTCGTACCTTCTTGCATCTTGGTAAATTCTTATTTCCGAAGATAATCGTTAGCATGGAATTTTGGTTTTTATGTGTCAAGGATTCCATTTTCATGTCTTGAAGGTGTTTTAGCTTCAGAATTATTTGTTGGTATATGCTAAGGTTTGGTTGACATATATAATAAGTGTAAATTTGCAACATGTAATCATTACTAATTTTTAATTCTTATTTCTCAAATTCACTGCAACATCCACAAGTTTTATTGAGACTTGTCTGAGGTAAGTTGATTGATGAGAAAAATTAGATGAAAGGCCAAGAGCATCATGAAGTTTATTTTATAAATTTTCTGACTCTTATACTAATAATAATAATACTTAGTGAAAAAATTGTGCTATATGTTTCTATATTGTAATTTTTATTCATAATAATTAAAATAAAAATTAAGTTCATAATAGGCCAAATTCTAAATTAAATTTAATATTTTGAATCTAATCATGGTATAGTTAAAAATTTATGAGTTACTGATTTTATTGAAAAACTTTAAAAAGGAGAAATTTGAATTTAAGAATTGGGTTAAATATTCATTTAATTTATTTTAGATATTTGGATATATTTTTACACTTTATTTTTTTTAATTACTTCATATTTTAAGTGGTGGTAGTAATAGCAAATAATAGGTAATTAAAATGCAATAAATTAGTTATATTAAGTCTAATTTTATTTATTATTATTATAATTACCATTATTATCTTATTGAACATAAATTTAGAAATTATTTGTAAATAAATTAAATTTTTATTTACCTTACAAACATAGAATTAGGTGTTCTAGAGAATAGGTTATTGAGAAATAAAATTATTTTTTAAATATATAAATTATTTTAAAAAAATTAAAATTAAAAAATACACATATAACAATTTAAAATAGCAATATATAAATTAATATATCATTTGTATATTACAAATTTAGACTTAAGAATTATTTTTCATTTTTTATAACAATAAGATAAACTTTATTTTAAAGTAAGATTTCCAATAAATATCGTTAGTTATAAATTAATTAATATTTTTTAAAATAAATAAATAAATAAATGGTTAAGATTTGTCTTGATTTATTCAATGATTTATAATAGCTATATATGAATTACTCTATCATTTACAGGTTATAAAATCCTTAAAGTACTAATTTAATTATGCTATCCAGTACCATGAGCACGTGGATTATCTTACATTTTATTATATATTTTTTAATTTTTAAAAATTAAAATAAATTTTAAAATATACTTATAACTATAAAATTAAATTTTCATCTTATGACTTGTGAGATTCTAATATTTTTTCAAGCTTGTGGAGAGTTATTTAGAAACAACGGTAATAATGTAAAATAGATTGTTATTGTTTTATTTAATTTATAAATGTTTTTATATTGAAAATTATTTATTTATTAAACATTCAAATTTTTAAATAGGTTGTTGTTATTATTATTATTATTATTATTTATAAATATTAGTTTTGATATCAAAATATAATTAATTATTGAACAAACAAAATCTTAAATCATAGAAGAGAATATTAAGTTTTCTTCTTTACTTATGTGAAATTGATGAATTTTTTCTTAAATTTATTTAATTAGGTAAAGCAAAAAATTTACATTATAGAAGTTGTCTCCCTTTCTCTGAAAAATTTAGATTTCAATGTTCCTAAAAAGAGAAGTGAAACGTGATATTTTAAAACATAAAATATTATTAAAAAATACTAAAAAAAGTTTCATAAATTTTGAGATATGATTGTAAGATAATTTAAACAAAAATTAAGATTTAAATAAAATAAATAAATAAAATAAAAAAGATGGAAAAGAAGAGAAGAAGAGAAGAAAGCACCTCAAACTTAATTCAATAAAGAATAGAAATAATAAGCTTAACTTAAAATTGACACAAAAGTGTAAGGAATCTTTTGATAAGATCTAAGTATGTTTCTTTTCAAGAATTTTAAGAGATATATGAGCTTTTTTAAATAGGTAACTTTCAATTTTTATTCAAAATTAAAATTATCTTTTGAAAGAGTCTTACATAAATATTTATAATGAAAAGTGAAGTCTTAAAAAGTTTTAGGAACGACTAAACCCAATAACAATAATTAAAATAAAACTCCTACAAAAATTTAATAACTAAGCTCATTAAACATAAAATATAAAATCTTAAATAGTTTTAATAACTAATGTGGTTCACCTCACTAATCTAAAACATAATAAACCACTTAACTAAAATACAAAATTTTGGCTAAAAATACAAATAAAGATTACATAGATTAAATTAGACCCTTATTTCCATAATTTGTGTTCTATATTTTTAGGTGACTTTAACATAGTTGTCACCATTTGATCTATTATTTCTTTGATTTTCTTTTTTATATTCTTGTTATAAGACCTCCAAACCTTTCTAAACTATCTATTCTTTCATTTAATTTCTTCTTTCATTTTTGTTTTTTGTTGGATCTCATTATTTACACATTGTTTTTTTCATCAAATTTAATATTTCATCACTTTATTTTATTGCACATTTAATTTATAGTTATAAATTTAATCTCTTTCCTTTACTTTCTTACAATTTAACTTATAATTTATGCTTTTGTGGTTTGTTTCTTTTTCTTTTTTTGCATTGCTAATTCATGATTTTTACACTATTACTCTTCTTGCATTTTTCAAAGAAAAAAATTGAGTATAATACTGTAAATATTTTGGTACTATTCCCTAATTAAGATTTAAGTTCTACATCAATAATCTACAAAAATATTAAATATAAATTTTTTATTAAAATAAAAATTTAATTTTAATTGATAAACAACATAAACAACACTTAGAGAATAACATATAAGGTTTTTCTTTTTTTTACTTTCTTTAAATTTTACATATACTTTATCTTAATAAAAATAGAAGCTTTTTTAACTCATTTCTTGTAAGTCAACAAAATGGATGAGTTTGAACCCATTTAATAAAATATAAGATTTAGATTTTGAATTTGAATTTAATACTGACCTTCTTGCGTGCGAGCTAGTCTCTTTAACTTGCAACCAGTAAAAGAAGGGGTTAGTTATAATCCGTAACCTGGAAAAGCTTCTTTTTAGGGTAAAATGTATCGCTAATGGTACAAGTCAATGCAAAAAAAACAAAAAACAAAACAAAACAAAAAACAAAAATGATCCTAAGTGTGTGAACTTCTACGCAAGACGTATCACTGCATGGCAGTTAGAGTGAGAGTTGGACACTTAGTACTTGTGACCTGCATGACAATAAAAAAATGCAATCTAAGTGACAAGTACTAGCATTATATTTCTATGACTCCACATTCTAGAATTTTACATTTTTCGTAGCTTAGAGTTGAAACGGATGGATAAATGGAAAATATAAAAAAGAAATAAATAACGGGCATTGAGGTTAAAGGATGGGCAAAGCTGTGGACGGAACGCTGCGTTTTGACTTTTTTTTTTAAATGTATAAAATAAAAAATGATATTAAAACTTTATAATTAGCAAAGTATAATAATTAATTCACATGAGATGGACATGTATTGGGCCGGCAATGGGAACAAAAGAGAAGAGTGCGCTTGACTTTATAATTAGAAAGTGTAATCAATAGTGAAAATGGGAACGCATTGTTGTGTTGTGTGTGGATCATTCTGACTTTGACGTCAGAAACACAATACATCTGTTAGAAGAAAACCCCATAATTTTAGGGATTCTTTGAATTGAATTTTAAAATTATTTTCTGCTTTTATTTTTAAATATCTAAATAAAAAATTAATAGAACATATGATATTCTTGTAATTAAAAAAAAAATTAACGGCCCCTTCGCAAACACCTTCAACTACCCACAACTACCTTGGCAGAATCCTATTTGAGTTTGACAAGTAACTCGAAGACCAACCAACAGCGTGGCTGCGTGTGTCTCATGTTAAAGTTGAGTCTATATTCAAACTTCAAATAATCGTCAGCTTCCACCTCTTTCTGCAGAGCAAATTTTGGTTGAAACTTGAAATATTGGGTAATGACATTTCTTTTACAATAGAAAACATATTTAAAAGAATAATAACATGTTTTTTTAATATACTTTATCTTATTATAGAGTCATATATTCACCACATTAAAATACAATAGACTCAGAATATATATTTACTTATGTTCGGTTTATTTATCATGGAAATGAAGAGAACGGAAATGAGAAAGGGTGAAAATAGTTAATTTTGTTGGATTATAATGGTCTGTTTTTGTTGGATTACATTTCCTCTTATTTGAGAGGTGAAATGGCACAAAGCAGCATGCCACGTGGAAATGGATAAAAGGGACTCTGAAACTTATATTTACTTTTAAATAAATTTTATATAATGTGAAAAAAATTTAAATTTTCTAAAATAATTATTATAAAATATTTTAATATAATTTATTTTTTACTCTCATTTCTATTTATTCAAATAAGTAAAATAATATATGTATATATATTTTTTTTCTACTCTTATTTATATTTATCAAAATAACATAATACGTGTCTATTCTTCTAAGAAGTATACTGGTATCCTTTAAATTTGTGTTCCGCGTGTCCTTCTATATCTTTGTTTCTCTAGCGAGACACTAGTCAAACATAATACATGTGCTTCCATGTCACTGTCCTAATATTTTTGCTTTTAAACCAAACACTACCTAAATAAATTTCACTTGAAGAGCTGTCAAAATGAGTTAAAGTCGTAAGTCATAGGATGATTCATATTTTGTACTCACATTTATAGCTTGCATCTTCCAAAATATCTTTCTTTATTTATTTATTTTATTTAGTAGCATATTTTTGCAATTCTTGTATTAAATTGGCCTTTTCATAAATACTTGTTATTTTTATTTTATATTTCATATTTTCGCTATTATATCCTTTGTCCACTATTTCGTCCATAACTTTTTCTGTAAATCTCATTTTTTGTTGATTCTTTCTGCAATAGATTTTTGACTTCTTGAGCTTCAATTTGGACATATGGATCGTGCTGTTTGGAGTTTGGAGTTATTTTTATTAATTTTTTATGTTTAGACTTAAAATATACCTTTTATATTTAAAGTTTTTATTTTAATTACTTGCAGCAACCTTAACCTATTTATTTCCATTTTCATTTAAGACCAGTATATATAGGAGTTAAAAGGTTGATTTTGGACTTCTTTTTTCATAATTTCATTTTTTTATAAAGACTTTTTCCTACTTTTGTGAGAAAACCTTTTTTGTTCTATTCACTCGCCTCTTTTTGGATTCTGTTATGTTTTCAATTATTCTTTTCTCACGAATAATCTTGTCTCAACTGTGGATTGCAAGATCGATTGATCGTTCCAAATTTGTCTTTTTATTTTTTCACAATTCTTGATTAAGATTGATGCATGTATAATTCAATTGAATTTGATTTTTATTATTGAATGTAATAGTGACCGATTGATTTCTTTTGCATTTGAGATTTAGGCAAATTTAATATAGTAACCCTAGTTCATGTCTATGATTTGTGGTTTTAATTATGTTTGTTCATTTTCACATGCATTTATTTTACTCTCGAATTGTTTTCATTTTCCTTTTCATTTTCATTTCATTTTTCTAGGTTTTGCTTCCAATTCACTTTTTATTTTGTTTTCCATTCATTTCATTTTCAATTTATTTTTCATTCTCAATTCGTTTTTGTTTTTCTGGGTTGAATTATTTTTCATTTTTAAATTTATTTTTGTTTTTAATCTGTGATTTCTTTCGTTTTTGTTTTAATTGATTTCATTTTCATTTTTGTTAATGCATTTTTATTTTACCTGATTTAGTTTTGATTGATTTCGTCTTAATTGCTTTTGTTTTGTCTTTAATTTGTTTTCAATTTCTAGGTCCAATTTGTTTCATTTTAATTATTTTTATCTGTTTGTTTTGACTTGCGTTGGTTTTCCTTTGATTTGTTTTTGTTTTCATTTTCTGGATTTAATTTGTTTCTAGACAATTCGTTTTCTCGGTAATTCGTATATTTGATTCAATTTTAATTCAATTTGCTATACTGCATTTTAATTCAATTTCATCTTTATGTTGCCCATCCACGTTTCTGTTTATAATTTTGTAAAAACTACAAAACTCTCAATCTAACCACTGTTGCATGTTTAAAATTAGAAACATAATGAATTTGTGTCATTGTGAGATGACATAAGTTTACTCCCTATATTGCAAAATTATTTGAGAAATATAATTTTATTTAAAATCATTACAACGTGGTTGTCAGAACCCTACCCATGTTAGCCTTCTAAAGCTTTGTTTTTTTTAAACCTTACAGTTAGTAGGTTTATATTGGCCCTAAGTCCCAAAATAAAGAAAATAGTAGGCTAAGGTAAAGGTTAGGGGTGAACTAACCCACTTATTTTATAAAGTAAGTAATAACTATTATATTATTTTTTATAATATTTATTAAATTATTTTATTTAAATGAATTAATATAAAAATAATTTTAAAAAATATTTATTCAATATATTAAAATTTTATTATAAAAATAATATCAAATATAATTATATTATAAAATTAAATTAAATTTAACTTTTGCATTTGTTTAATTTTATTAATTAAATTTAATATAGTACATTAATAATTTATAATTTTAATTAAGAATTAATATTAAATATTTTTAACTAAACAATAATTAAATAATAAAATAATATTTTATAAAATACTAAATAATAATTATTTTAATAAATTTAATCAATTCTAGTATCTTTAAATATTCTTTAATCTTTTAATAATTATAGATTCATTATAGTTTAGGTTTAGACATGGTATGATTATTTTTAATATAAATATAAATATAAATATGTAGAATCTTAAATGATTAATTTTAATAAATTTTATATAGATATATAAGTATAGATAAATTTTTTATTATAAAAAAATATAGTTATTAATATACACTTAAAAATTAATAATTAATAAATATTTACATAAATAAGCATATAATAAAAACAATTAAATTATTAGTTAATTTATCAATTTATATGTAATATATAAATATATATTTTAATTTATCGTATACATACTATTTTTTTATATTACATTAATACTATGGTGTAGTTAATTTTACATATATTTATAAGTTTAAAATAATAAATTAATGTATAAAATAAAATTAAATATTATATATATATATATGTTGCATTTAGTTTAAAATTTTATATTAACTTTTATCACAAATTTCTATTAAAATAAAAATTTAGAAACACAATTTATTTTAATTTAAATATAAATTTTATTAAATAAGATGAGTCAAAAAGTTAAATTTGTAAACATTCATTAATTAATTCTTACTATATTTACATGTTACTTTTTTACATCTATAAATTTTATAATGTAAAATATTTTATATCTATAATTTTTACACTGAAAATATTTATTTACTTTTTTTTAACATATTAAACTTCATTTACTAGATTTAACAAATTTTGTCAATATTATTTTTTGTCAGTGTAATTTTATTTATTGAATATAAGATATTTTTACATAAATAAAATATGATCCTCAATATATATATATATATATATATATATAATATTTTTAATAATTGTATAAAAATAAATCAAGAAAAATAATAAAATAAAAATTTTATAATATGAAAAAATTTATAGTTAATACTCAAATAATTTTAAAATTTATTTATAAAATTATATAAAAATGTTATAATTATTTAATAATTATCAATAATACAGATAAAAATTATATATAAATTATTAAAATTATATAATAATCGTTATTTTTATTAATTTTATTTAATAACAACAATCATTATAAATATTTAATATTATATAAATTTTATTTTTATTTTTATTTTTTTAAATAATTTTATTGGATTACAAATTTATTATAAAAAATGTTATATGAAATAAATATTTTTACTAAATATTCTAATAATTATCACAATTGATATCAAATTTCTTTAAATTTAATTTTTTAAGAATATATAAATTTTTTGGCCCACAAAATCTTGACTCTAACCCTAATTTTATGGGCTTTTTAGCTTTATAAACTTATAAATTGATGGATTTTTTACCCCGTAGAACTTTTTGACCCTAATCTACATGAATTAAGGTTGGGTCAAATTAATTTTTGAAGTTGTTGTTGATAATAACAAATAAAGTGTTGAAACAAATATATAAGAAAGTGTAGTATAAACAATAATTGCATTAAAAACATAAATACAGAGCACGTGATTCTTTAAGGCTTTTTTAGGTAGTGTAGTTTAAATTATATATGGTTTTGTTTTTAATATATTTTTAAGTAAAACATTTTTTTCTATTTTAAGATTAAATAATGTAGCTCTCTCGTTATTTTTTTTATCCAAAATTCTTAAAATTTTATCTTCGATTTGAATAGTTTGAAATTTATAATAGATTTGAAAGAATAATAATAATAATAATAAAGTTAAAGGATTTGATAGAATGTGAAATTATAATTTTTTTTTTCTCAGATTGAATATCAGTTTCCAAGATTAAAGGGTCCAAAATTAATTCCTACTTACAGTTAGTGACTATCTTTATCATTGATTAACTAAAATTTTGTTTAGAACCATTTTATTTTAGATAAATTTGACATGTTGGTTAACAAATTTGAGTGAAAAAATAAAATAATTTAATTAATTCAATATATAAAAATTTATGTAAAAATAAAAACTAAAGTTTTAAATAAAAAAAATACTAAAGTGATTTATTTTAATAATTAAAAATCAAGAGATTAAATTTACTTTAAAAACGTTGTGATAAAATATCTCTTTATCCACCATTACGCCGTTTTGATAAATAGGTGTATAAGGTTAATAAAACTTACCTCCATTAAAATGGAAGTTATGCAGGTAAAGATAAATTTCCATCCATACTTAAAAAAAAAACTTTCTTTAATCTATGGTCTAACCCACGTCACCTAAGAGAAGTTAGAAAAGGTAGAATTTTTAATCAAAATAATATATAAAAAAAATAAAAATACTGAAATAGACCTGTCCCAAAAATATTTACCAAAATAAACCGATTTACTGTTTATGTACAGAATTCGACTTCCCAAAAACCGAATTCTGATATTCAAATTTGGATCCGTAATGTAGATTCTCAAATGGAATTCGGTTTTGGGGCTACCGAATTCCATACATAATTTGCATTTATGTTTTTGTATATAATAAAAAAAATATTATCTAATATTTATGTTTATATATTTATATTATGTTAATTTGTGTGACAAATGCGTTCCCTGATTTTGTAAATTCCTTTAAATATGCTGCGAGAAAGTCGACTTCTGAGAGCGGTTAATAACGAACCGCTCTCCAAAGTCAACTTGTGAGAGCGGTTAAATACGAACCACTCTCCAAAGTCGACTTCTGAGAGCGGTTAGAAACGAATCGCTCTCCAAAGTCTACTTGTGAGAGCGGTTAAATACAAACCGCTCTCCAAAGTCTACATCTAAGAGCGGTCCAATTTAAACCGCTCTCCAAAGTCGTACACGCAGTTGAGCTGGAGGATTTGGAGAGCGGTTCAAAACCAACCGCTCTCAGAAGTGAACTCATTAAAAGTAATTTACAAAATTGAGGGAATGTATTTGTCACACAAATTAAAATAATATAAATATTTATTTTCACACAATATAAAAATAAAAATATAATTCAAATAATAAATTTTATTTTATTATTTAAAACTATTTTTATTATTAAATTTGACAATATATAATTATTATATAAACATAAATATTAGATAATATTTTTTTATTATATATAAAAACAAAAATGCAAATTATGTATGGAATTTGGTGAGATTTTTACAAAAATAATATTAAAAAAGTAAAAATTATAATAATAATTGAATAATTTTAAATTTGTATTTGATAAAAATTACAATAATAATTTATTTAATTTTATATTTTTATAAAATAAATAAAAGTATTAAATAATAATAAGATTATTTATTTAATTTGAGATATTAATCTTTATTAAAATTTATACATAATTATTTATTTAAAAAATATTTTATTAATATTAATAAACATTATTAAATAATATTATGTAGATATATATATATATATATATATATATAATAATAATAATAATATATTTAATATAAATTACTAATACTAAAATTTATAAGTTGCAATGACATTCATAAAATTAAAAATTACATGAAGAAAATTTTAAAGTAATAACAACAACATAAATCAATGACGGGAAGTAGAAGCTTGAGTAATGTTTGGACATGTCTTCCTTGTGTGACCAGGGGTGTGACAATAAGAACAATTTTTTTGCCGACTTTGTTGTTCTCTAATGTCCATCTCTGTCCTTATCCTACTAGACTTGGGTCGACCCTTTAAAGTTTTTTTCAGTTCTGGATTTAGACACAAAGTTGGGCCCGTGTAAGTTGGCAAATAGTCTTCATGTCTGAGTTCTCCAAACTGACCTTCGTATACCTTAGAAACTTGTTGTAAGGTATACACGGGAGATATGTATATGTCAAAGTTGTGGTGTGCGTATAAGCATGAAGCAAGTACATATGAGCATGGGATGTGAACTTTTTGAAACTTGCCAGAATCACACCACATTTCATCTAACCGTACTGTAAATCTTCCTACGGGTCGAATTTCTGTCGGATGTTGCATTTCTTCGACTAAAAATCTAGTGCTTGTTCTGTCAAAGGTGATGACTCTATGAGTGTTTGCTTTTGACTGTGCATCTTGAATTGCTTTAGTTGCAACCTCCGAGTACATATGTCCATCATTAATCATTGCATTTACTTCTCTGCCTCTGTCAATGAAGAACTTATTGCAACGGGTGTATGTTGCCAGGACCATGGAGCAAATTGCCAAGTTTCTGGTTTTCTTCAAGACCGAATTGATTGACTCCGCTAGATTTGTTGTCATGTGTCCCCAGCGTCATCCATTATCCCATGCCAATGTCCATTTTTCCCTTGGGATGTTGTCCAACCATTGTGCAGCTTCAGGATTATTATCTTTTACTATGTTGTAATAGTAAAAGAATCTCGGTTCAGTCATCCCATATGCTGGAAACAAGATTACAAATAAAATTAATATAACTAGCTAAGCAATTGTATAAAATATTAATGAGAATATAAAGTACGTAAAAAATTAAAATTACCCATATTGACGACATCTTTCTTTAGTGCAGTGTTTTTGAATCGTCGTATGAAGTTTTGTGCAATATGTCTAATGCAATAGACATGGACAGAATTGTTTTTTGTCCAACCACTTCCATTTTTGGAGTATGCACTTCTTATGGCCTCGTGACGATCCGAAATGAGGCACAACCCCTCCTGCGGAGTTACATACCTCCTTAAGTTTTTCAAAAAAAAGAACCATGCATCGCTAGTTTCACCTTCTACCACAGCAAAGGCAATGGGAATTATGTTGTTGCGGCCGTCTTGCGCAACTGCCACTAATAAAGTCCCTTTGTATTTGCCATACAAAAATGTTCCATCCACTTGAACAATTGGTTTGCAGAAGGCAAAACCATCAATGCATGGCTTGAAGGTCCAAAATAACCTCTTGAAGAACACATTCCCCTCGTCAAGCAAGCCACCCTTGTATGCTGGTTGTGTACTCAATTTTCAGATGAAGCCTGGAATATACAGTTGCATTGCAAGCAACTGTCTAGGTAACTTATGGTATGACTCCTCCCAATTTTCGAAGATATTTTCAATGGCATGTTGTTTCCCTAACCATCCCTTCCTATAGCTGATTGTGTAACCCATTGTGGACTTTATGTGGGCTAAGATTGTTGTGATGGGTGTGGATGGATCAGTCTGTATTATTTCACGAATCCCATGAGAAATAATTCGTGATCCCAAGTTGTTATGATCCTGTGAAATGAGTGGGGAAGCACATGTGTGGCACCCGTCAAGCTTCATTATTTCCCAGTGTTGCTCTTTGGTGCGCAATATTGCGCGACATCTCTAAGAACAGTCGTTGTGAACGCATTCCACGACAAGCCTAGTTGTGCTTGACATCTTCACCTTGTAAGTGCAATGATTGATAATGTGAAATTTATTTATGACATCTTGCACTTGTTCTTTTGTTAGGAAGTGCTGACCAACAAATAGTGTTCCAGGTGGATACACTACCATTTCACGTTCAAGTACATGGCCAAACTCAGAGTCATGTTCTTGTATTTGACTGGAAAAGTCTAAAAAATGTAAAGGTAGGTTGTATAATGGTAATGGTTGTGATGGTGGAATATTTGGAAGTGGGAGGGAGTTTTCTTCATCATCCTGCTGTTGAGATAGGATTTCATCTTCGTCCTCGATAAAAGGATCAAAACTTCGTTTGGGAGACCCACAACAGCATGTTCTTCAATGGAGTTTCTTCAAGAGGCTGAGAGGGTTGGGTTTGCTCAAATGGTTGTGAGGGTATTTCATTAAGGTCCATGAATTGACCAGTTAAAAGTTGTGTGTAGGACTGAAGGTCAGAATTTATATCATATGTTGGAAAAGATGGATTTATGGTTTCGTAAGTTTGGTAAGGTGAAGATGAAGGCGAAAGTTGTGGTGGCTGGGTTACGTTTGTAGCAAATGTAACATATAATTCTATACCTGATTGAAGTTGATTTGAATCGTGGATGTTGAACAGTGCCTCAACGTCTTCATCATCATTTAACTCAACACATGTGTAGTTACTAACTCTTGGGCCAAGTCTAATTGGGTAGCGAAAATGTATGGTTGTCACCCTTTCATTTTCGTCTCGGTTGAGTTTTGTGTGGATAATTTTCTTGAGCCTTTGTAGAGTCACTCCTCTCTTTAGATGTACCAATTTAGCTGATGATGAGGTGAACGTGACTCCTTCATAAGGACATTGGTTAATGGCACCATCAGAGTGAACAATGACATAGGTTGAAGACATTTTTAGAAGGAGAAGGTTCACAAGAACAAGGAACAAGCTGAGAAGGTTGAAAGAATAAAATGAACATGAATATGTCTATTTATAATGGTAACATTAGATTCACAGTCATTCAATGCTTCACCACATTTTACGAGTGAGAGTGACTTATCAAGTCACGCAGACCAATAGATAGTGACTTCTCAAGTTACGCAGACCAAGAGATAGTGACTTCTCAAGTCATGTAGACCAATAGATAGTGACTTCTCAGGTCACGCAGACCAATAGATAGTGACTTCTCAGGTCACGCAGACCAAGAGATAGTGACTTCTCAAGATTCTAAGGCTACTCTCTCATACCGAAGTTTGTCTATAAATATGTTCATCCAAGGGCACATGTTTTCATTCAAACTTGCGTCCATCTTTATTTTTCGTTTCTCTTTATCTTTGATCTCATTACTAAAAATGTTGTTGTGGAAGCAAAACGAACACAGGTTCGCCTTTATTGGAAGAACGGTAAGTTGTATACATTACCATTATGTAAATCAATATTCTACATATAATGTTACTAATTTATTAATAACTGCAGGAAACTGAAAACATGATTTCATCTTTCGGTCATTCAATGCCAGAACCCAGTCCTCTAACTGTACCTATACTTGAACAACTTAGTTTTGCTGGGGTTGCAAAATTAAGGCATCTTAAGGTGGATCACGCATTGATAACAACTTTGGTCGAGAGGTGGAGACCTGAAACTCACACATTTCATTTTCCAACAGGGGAGTGCACCATAACCCTGGAAGATGTTGCACTACAACTCAGGCTAAGAGTTGATGGTTTACCAGTCATTGCTCCAACAATGTTTGACTGGGAGGAAATGTGTGACAAATATCTCGGTATCGTACCAGTCAAGGGAGAGTCACTAATTGGCTCTATGATAAAACTGAAGTGGCTGAGAGACAACATGTTGCCATTACAAGAAGAATCATCTGAAGAAGAAGTTCACACTCATTGTAGGGCTTACATACTAGGTTTAATTGGAGGTGTTTTGATGCCTGACAAAACAGGCAACAAAGTACATCTTATGTATTTAGCTTTATTAACTAATCTTAGAAGAACAAGACGATATAGTTGGGGTTCTGCTTGCTTAGCTATGTTGTACAGGGAAATGTGTAGAGCCACGGAAGTTGGTAGCAAAACAATGGGTGGTTGCTCATCACTGTTAATGTCCTAGGCATGGTATCGCATGCCATATATTGCGCCAATTTCTAGTAATTTACCAACATACCCTCTTATGTGCAGATGGAGTGGGGGTAGAGTACTCAACTTTCGAAATAAACCTCACAATGATGTTGTGGGGTACAGATCAATGTTTGATCACATTCAAGCTAATCAGGTAATTCTTCATATTTATTTTCTTACCTTTTATACATCATCTTAAGTAACAAAGTTAATTTTATTTGTAGTTTTTATGGGCGCCATATCAAGACTTGCAAACATCAATACCCATGGAAGCATATAGTGATGTCCAATTGTGGACTTCATGTACTGCCATCCTTTGTTTTACAATTGTTGAATGGCACCAAACAGATAGAGTCAAATTACAGTTTCGTCTCTTCCAAGAAGTCCCTTCTCCACCGAATAATTTGAATGACCTCCACAAAATTGACATGAGAGGAAGACAGGATGAAAATTAGGTTACAAGACATGCTCAATGGATCGAGATATGGAACAACAGACGTGAGCTGACAATAACGGGTCATCCAATGCAAGGCCTATTTTGTCACACACAAGAATACATGGAATGGTACATTGCCAATTCCATCTATTTTCTATCTGTGCCACCACTACTACAAGATCCAAGGAGGAGTGACCAACAATTAAGGACTACCAACACATTTGAAATCGGTACGACTTCCACATTGTCGTACCACGAGACTGCATCAATTTCTCCGAACATTACGCCAGAAGCAAACATTATTAATACAAGACATTCGTCTGCAACAACATCAGAAGATTTTTTTACAAACTTATTTGGAGTTGATTTTACAACTCCATCTTCAGCACAAACTTACATGCAGTCTCTTTACCAACCGAATTTTGCTAATGAACCTGGTAATTCATCAAATACATTCCGACAAGTACACCTTTATGATGATCCAAATCCTCCACAAGTTCATCCTGAAATTTCAGAGCAACAACCACAACGACGAAACCCACCACGTCACAGACGTCGCTCTCGTTGTGGAACTGGCCACCATTACGGAGATAGTTAATTATTAATGTTGTTATGAATTTGTTATCATCTTTGTTAATGCATTTTGTCTTCATCAATGTTACCTTAGTAATATGAAACCGTTAATATTAAAATATTTGTCTCAAGTATAAATAATTAACTTATAATTTAATATTTTATTTACTTTTTAAAAATAAATTTTTTTTCTCAAATAAAATTTATTTAAAATTATAATAATAAAGTTTTAGAGTTTAGGGTATTAAAAATTATAATATTAAATAATGTCATTTTCAAACAAAATTAAAGTATTAAAAATTATAATATTAAATAATGTCATTTTTTAAAAAAACTAATTTAATTTACGTGAATGTCAGAAGACATCTTTATTGGTTGGGAGGAGACAAAGCTCGTTTGGAAGTATGTGAGATAGCTTGAATGAGAAGAGAATCTAATGTTGAGCGTGACTGACTAGTTACTATCTATTGGTTGGGAGGAGAGAATGGTGTCATGGAGAGGTCAAAATCACTCGTAAGATGTGATATGGCATTGAATGACGAGGAATCCAATGTGCCATTATAAATAGTCATATTCGTGTTCATGTTCTTCATTCGGGATACTGTTTATTATGATGGACCATGCGTCAAAGTGTCATTAACTTTACATCAAGAATCTATGACACCGCGTTAGTGCGTCAAATTGTCATTAACTTGACGTCAGGGTGTTAGGAATCAATTGTTTTATGTCAGTGCGTCAGAGTGTCATTAACTTTACGTCAGGAATCAATGACACCGTGTCAGTGTGTCAAATTGTCATTGACTTTACGTTAGCAAAACCATTATTAAGGTCAATGTCTGTACACAAAACCCTTTAATAAATTATCACACTTACCAACAATCTGATAAAGACAATAACACACTACACGATGTTCTCAGACCAACTTTATCAGCAACTACTCACTTCAACTGTCTCATCTGAAATAAGATAAGTCACTGACCACTTTTATCAAGAATCTCATAAAACAATGGCACGTTGCATTATGTCTTAATTTGACCACTCAATAGTATATCAGGAAATATAAAATTAATCTCAACCATTGAACACATTATAAACGATCCTGACCATCCTTTTTTTTTCAAGCACCTACTTTACAGATTGTCTATAAAAGACATATCATGTAGTTAACAAACACCACACATTCATTACAAAATATAACATTAACATCCAAAACTTTAGATGGAGAACTTCGGTATAACAAACATCGACAATTTCACAAATTCTCATCTAGCTGTTACGTTTGCAAATGGCCAGATTACCCATAATCACGAAGGTGTGAGCTTTCAGTGTTCATCTCCAAAATTATTTACGATCCCACATGAGTGCACATTCGTGGAGCTGAAACAAAGAATTTGTAATGCTTTAGGCATTGATCATAACACCCAGTTCACTAACTTGTACTATCGGAAACCAAATCACAGTGGTGAGGGTTTAGTTATATTTGAAGCTTTTTCTATTTTAACTGATGTTCATGTGGCGCAGATGCTTTCCTGGAAATCCAATTTTCCAGTCTCTTTAATCATTGAAATTTTTGTCATCTATCAAAGATCAACAGAACAAATTATGACGCTTCTAAACCCTCTAGCCCCAAGCTCTTCATCAAACCCTCAATTCATCACTTCTAGCAAATCTATAATATATTTTGGGGGACCTATCAAGCATGCCACCATCATGAACTGTCCACATGGTTATGGCCTTATGTTTAAATGTCTTCACCCAATAAGAATGATCATCCAACACAGCTGGACTTTCAATAAATTGTTTCAAGAGGTAAGTGAGGTACTGGATTATGGAGACAGGAAACAAATTACAATAATCAATTATAGATGACCGATCCGGGTCATCAACCAAAAACTCGTCTATGATTGCATAGAAATAAAAAATGATTCTGATGTGCAACAGATGATCGCACGATGGAAAAAAATATTTGAACTTCATTCAAGCATTCAACGTACACATAACTGGTCAAAGATTGAATTGTTTATAGAAACAAAAGACCTACGACCCTCAACACTTGAAGAAAGACTTCGTGATTGGCATGACAGTAAGTATATTGACCATCATGGAGAGAAAAAATATGCAATAGAAGATCTTTTTTAATTTTTAACCAATTAAATGTGTATTTTGTATTTTCTTTTCTGTTTCCATGTCTGTTTCATTTTATTTTAATTATGAAAGTTTCATTTAGTTGTTGTTTATCTTCTTTTATTTAATTTTTCTATCTATAAATTCATTTCATATTATCTAACAAAAATAATCTTAATGATTTCATTTAATTAATTTTGCATACAATAAATTAAAAAACAAAGATATTATCATAAATCAAATTATTTTATTTTTATTAATATCATTTTACAAACCAATTTATTAATTTTTAAAAAATTTAATATTTTATTTTCATTAAATATAATTTTATTATTTAATTTATTAGTAACTTTTATATTAATATATATATTAATTAAATATTATTAAAATAAATAAAAACATGTTGAGATAAATATTATTAGTTAGGTAAATAAATATTAAAATGGGTGATTGAGATAAATAAAAAAAATAATTCAAAATAAAATTATCATATTAATATTCATATTCATAAATCATATTAAAATGACTTTGGAGAGCGGTTCAAATTGGACCGGTCTCCAAAGTCGACTTTGGAGAGCGGTTAATACGAACCAGTCTCCAAAGTCCACTTTGCAGAGCGGTTAAATAAGAACCGCTCTCCAAAGTCGACTTCTAAGAGCGGTTCGTATTTAACCGCTCTCAGAAGTCGCCTTTCTTGCCGCTGGGAAGCTACTGTACGGACACAAATTTGAAGACCAGAATTCGGCTTTTGGGAAGTCAAATTCTGTACGTAAACAGTAAATCGGTCTACTTTGGTAAATATTTTTGGGACAGGTCTATTTCAGTATTTTTATTTTTTTTATATATTATTTTGGTTAAAAAGTCGAAAAGGTAAGCACTCCATTTTATAAGGCTTTACTTTAAAAAATAAAAATATTCACATTTCATTATTTAATTTGTGAACTTATTATTAAGCCTATAGAAAATTCTGTCAAAGTTTCATTAAAATGAAAAAAATATATTATGAACACCTTATTTATTTATGCAAAAACTGAATTGTATACAAAAAGATAAGTTGAATTATATTTTTCATTTATTAAGTTAAAGTAAGTTTCGATTTAGTTGTGAAAATTTGATTTTATCCAATTTAATCTTTTAAGTTTAATTTTAATATTTTGAATTTTATTTAATTAATTTTTTGTTTCTATTTTTTTCATGCTAATTTTTTTCTAACTTTGCTTTATAATTTAATTGATATTAATTTAGAAAATATTTTAGCATTCAGTATAGATATGGGTTTACAAGGAAAATAATTAATAATTATTATTATCAATGTATGACATTTGATCCATATGTTGACATTAATTATTAAGTGTTTACAATAAAGGAAAAAAGTAAAAATTAGTCTTAGTTAGTTATAAATGATTTGAGAGTAATTAAAGTTTTTAGCAGTAATTTCTAAGTTTTAGATGAATGTTTAATAATAAAATACGTGAAAAATGTAAAATAAACAAAAAATTGTTATTTTAAAAACTTTGGTTAAGGTAAAAGCTGGAACAAAGTTAAATACTTATTTTATCTAAAAAATAACAGAACATTAAGTTGAATAAAAAAATTAAGAGACTAAAGTGAAACTTAAACTAAATTTAAATAGATAAATCAAATAAAAAAATTAGATGTTTAAGTTTAAATTCACTTGAATATAGAGAACGGAAATTATATAATTTTATCTAAAAGATATTGATAACACACTCTTATTTACTTCTCTAATACTTTTATTTTTTATTATAAACTAAAATCTCCTTAAGTTTGATTGAATCTACATTTTTATTTAATAACAAAGAATGGGTGAGAGCCTGTTATTTTAAAATTCTACTGTATTGAGAATAATCTTCCTTAACTAACAAAAATAAAATAAATAAATATATATATATATATATATATATATGTGTGTGTATAATAATAATACTGTATTGATAAAAAAATATTTTAAATTTTTAACCAATATCTTTATCATTTACAATAAACTAAAGTCAGCGTTTGTCATCTGGGACATGCGTTGGATTTAGAATTTTGGTCAAGCATTATCTTTTGCTAAGTTTAAGGACAATGTGAGTCATCCATAATATGATACAATTTTTCTTTCTGGGATAGTCTTACATGAATTTAGATTAAACCCTCACACGTAACCACATTCCTAATATCATCGAACGTGACCTGTAGAGCTGTGAATAATGTAAAAATCTTTTTTTTTCCTCAGGTACCGACCTAACTAGACACTCCAACCAATAGAAGAAAATTCACAACAATTTGCAGTGAATATTTTTACAATAACAAGAAGCATAAACGTTAAGATCAGTTAAAGAAAATGGTTTCTATATGGTACAAATTAATTTTTCAAAATTTTTATACAACATTGTTAGAACATTTAAAAGAAAATCTTTTGTAAAAGCATTACTTGTTATACAAATTTAAAATACATATTTTAATTAAAAACTAACGTTTCCTTAAAGGAACAAACATGCTTTACGTATGTAGACGAAACATGATATGATCATTAGATGTAACAAAATCACAATTAACATATTAATTATGATATAAATAGTAAAAAAAAAATTAATTTTAACCACTTAAACTTCTATATGAAGAACCATCTCATTCCTTTTATACATAAATTGATGGAAAAGGCTTGGGTTTGGTGGATCATATTAAGATTTCCCATTGGTTATTGGATTCAACAAGTAAAAGTCATCTTTTTGGCGAATCTGAACACGTTGGTTAGCACTAAGCACTTAAATAATTTTATGAGTTGGATGAAATTTTCAATTTACATATGCCCCCCTCGTGAAGAGGGATCATTTCACAGGTTACCATTTACCACATGCTTAACACCCAAATCCACTTTATTTATTTTATTTCATCATGTTGGCGGCTAAAACACCAACGTGGGACCACGTTCAACCATCCTATGATACTTTCGAAAAAATTATTAATTTTTTAGGTATATATATATATATATATATTAAAAATAAAAATATTTACTATCATAAACATTAATATAATATATTATTTTTTAACGTGTGCCTCTGAGTATATTAAAAATTAAATTTTTTTCCTGATATATATTACTTAAACTCAAGAGGTTTTATTAAAAAAGTCGCTTTATAAATTTATCTCTATGCATAATGTGGACTAAAACTTTTAACGAAGTATTTTAATTTTAAACGAAAGCATTTTAAGTGTTAATTTTTTTATTATATTATGTGACATTTTGTGTATTGAACATTTAAAATGTTTATTATTAATGATTAAAATATTTTAAAATTTATAAAAAATTATAAAAATATATTTTAATTTTTATTTAAAAATTTGAGAGCTGTATCCTTTATCCATCAGCCCTTGTGAATATGAATCATTTGCGCTCAGAGATACATAAAATAAAATACAAATGATAATTATGGTAAAAAAACAAAAACAAAAATGGTAACGTATCTACGTTCAAAGAGATTACAAGGAATAGCTACATGTGATTGTATTATGCTCTAAAATGAGGTTCGAACTATATAATTGAAAATCCATTAAAAAATAAGTACAAAATATTAAAGTGATATGTTCGTTCATCTCGCAAATGATTTTAAAAGAAACTGATAAAAGAAAACGATATGTTGGGAGAAATAACTTTATCACGTGTTAAATTTTTTTCTTAAAGAAAATACTTTTTATTAATTTTAATATTAAAAAGAATACCATCGAAAATTTAATTAAAACAAATGTAGGAAGTGAGTCAGGAGTTGGATGCGATTCTATTAAATTAGCACGTGGAGGTTCAGAAAGCAGTGTTGCGAAGCCAAGTTGGGTGCTTTTACTTCTTTAATTATATCAGTCTTTATTCATAGGCTGCTTATGACAGTATTAAGGTTTCGTGTAACAAGGTGTAGAATAAATGATTTATTAATGGATCTAAATTTACATATAAGAAATTATTCCCATAAATTTTTTAAAAGTACGTTTTAAGATAAGTATTTTAATACTCACATCCTATATATCTACTTAATGTTAAATATTTATCAAATTTAAAATAAAATAAAATAATTTCACTCATAATATTTATAAATTATGTTTATAACTTAAAAATTGTATATTATGGTTGAGGTTTGTGTTGTCGTGACATTGTTTTACCTTCTATTATCTTTGTCTTTAAAGAGTAATTAATCGTCCATCTTTCAAACCATCTTTGTCTACAAATTTATGAATTATTTATAACCTTGTTACGTTAAATTTAAATTTTGAAAAACTATTCTATTTGTTGTATTCAAGCATTAAACGCATATTATGTCTTGAAATTAATTTTTTTATTATATTATATTTAGATTTAGTTAAATATAGTGCTATTATATTTTTATAATTAAGCCTTTTATTTAACTACATAGATATTAGTCTAACTATAATTATTTAGATATTAAATTATTTTTAAAATTAACTGTTAAATTAAAATTTTTAATCACATTAATTATATTTACAAATTTTTAAATTAATTTAAAATCATTTAATGTTTTATTTATACGCATCAAATTTAAGGAGTATAGGTGTTTAAAATATATAACATTAAAGACTTTTTTATTGGAATCTTGTACTTGTTTAACTTTATAAAAAAGAAATAAATAATGCATGTAAAATATAATTATAATATAATTTTTATATTAAGTTATCGCTGACGTATAAGAGATCGTAACTTGTAATTTGATCAACCCCTGACAACATTATAGAATAAATATTAAAAGAGTAAGAGAATATAAAAAGGTTGAAAGTAAATTATGGTTCTAAATGATTTAGGGGGATCTTGAGATAATGAAACATAGGGGAAGATTTTCATCATGGAGACAAGGGAAAGAGTCTCAAAAAGTTTGCGAGCACTTCCATTCGGAAAACAACATTTCGTGTCTGGACTCACTACTTACCATACACGGGATGCTTGGGTTTAAGGAAATAAAAAATTGTTCTTGCAAATTTCACAAGCTTGTACCTCAATTTTAACAAATTCGTGAAAAAATAATAAAAATTATTATATAATATTTGGTGATATAATAATAGAAGCGTGCACAGTGCATGGACGGAGCACCGCCGGAAAGGGAAGCAATTAATGCACAAAATTCACGATTCGTCCAAGTCCTAGTAGTCTCCATTTTTCGGGTCAATAAAAAGACCGCGCTCTTCAATGGTCAGCACCCACATATTCTGCCATTCAATTTCTCTCTATAAATAACAACACTCCTTCCCCTCATTGCATCATCAAAGTACCCACTCACCAACCAGCAGCACGAAAGAGCCAAGAAATACCCACTTCTCTTGATCTCTCTAATTCTTTCTAATTTCTCCAACAAAGCAGAAAACTCACCAAATCTTCATTCGCTCTAAAAATGGCATCTTCCACGCTGTCCTCTCCAATCTTTCGTCTAGAATTTCCCTCTACCAGAAAACCCTCTCCATCACTCTCCCTTCCCCCAGTCAGAGCCTCCGTCTCCGAAAAACCCTCCCTCTCCGTACCGGCAGTGTCGGTGACAGCGCCGGAGCCCAGCAAGCTGCCGATCCGCAAAATCCCCGGTGATTGCGGGTTTCCGGTCATCGGTCCTTTCATGGACCGTCAAGACTATTTCTACAAGCAAGGCCGCGACGAGTACTTCAAATCCCGAATCCAGAAGTACCACTCGACGGTGTTCCGCACCAACATGCCACCTGGACCCTTCATTGCTCTAAACCCAAACGTCGTCGTTTTGCTGGACGGCAAGAGCTTCCCCGTTCTCTTCGACGTGACCAAGGTTGAAAAGAAAGACGTCTTCACCGGAACCTTCATGCCTTCCACCGAACTAACCGGTGGCTACAGGGTCCTCTCCTACCTCGACCCTTCAGAACCCAAACACGCGCTTCTCAAGCGTTTGATGTTCTTCCTCCTCAAGTCCCGTCGCGACCACGTGATTCCCGAGTTCCACGCCAGCTACACCCAACTCTTCCAAACCCTTGAGAACGACCTCGCCGCCAAGGGCAAAGCCAGCTTCGGCGACGCCAACGACCAAGCCGCGTTTAACTTCCTGGCTCGCTCTCTCTTCGGCTCAAACCCCACCGACTCCAAGCTCGGCCTCGACGGCCCAAAACTGGTTCAGAAATGGGTTCTGTTTCAACTCGGCCCAATTCTCCGATTGGGATTCCCCCAGTTCATCGAGGAGTCCACGATCCGCTTGTTCCGTCTCCCTTCGGCTCTCATAAAAAAAGACTACCAGCGCCTCTACGAATTCTTCTACGAGTCTTCGGGCTTCGTCCTCGACGAAGCCGAGCGATTAGGTGTTTCGCGTGACGAGGCTTGCCACAACCTCTTATTCGCCACGTGCTTTAATTCCTTCGGGGGAATGAAGATCTTTTTCCCCAACGTGATTAAATGGATCGGGCGCGCCGGAGTAAAGCTCCACGCGCAGCTCGCGAGTGAGATCAGGTCCGCGGTGAGAGCCGCCGGTGGTGAGGTCACCATGGCGGCGATGGAGCAGATGCCGCTGATGAAGTCGGTGGTGTACGAAGCGTTCAGGATCGACCCTCCGGTGCCGTTGCAGTTCGGGAGGGCAAAGAGGGACATGGTTATTGAGAGCCACGAACACGCGTTTCAGGTGAAAGAAGGGGAAATGCTGTTTGGGTACCAACCTTTTGCAACGAAGGATCCTAAGATCTTCGAGAGGGCCGAGGAATTTGTCGGGGACAGGTTCGTGGGCGAGGAAGGGGAGAAGCTCCTGAAGCATGTGCTGTGGTCGAATGGGCCTGAAACTGAGTCTCCAACAGTAGGGAACAAGCAATGCGCTGGGAAGGATTTTGTTATGTTGGTTTCTCGGCTTCTCATTGTGGAACTGTTTCTGCGTTACGATTCGTTTGAGATTCAAGTGGGATCTTCGCCCTTGGGTTCTAACGTTACCCTCACCTCGCTAAAGAGATCAAGCTTTTAGTTTTTTTTTTTTTTTTTTTTGGATCAGTTAGGACAGTTATATATATTATTGTTTATACTATTACCTGTGATTTTGGGAGCTGGACTTTAATTAGTGTGGTCTAGGAGGTAGCTTTTTGGTGGGGGCATCATGCACTCCACTGAAGTAGTGGAAGCTACTTGGAGTCTAGGATGCAATGCTGGTGTTGCTACCATTCATAATGTGCTCTCCCTCATTCAACAGTGATGAAGATAATGTTGGGTGGGGCTCTCCCTGCCCTGTGTTGATGGGACTTTGAACAAATTGTATTATACGGAATTATTTTCTAAAATATCTTTTGTGGAATAGCATGCTATTATTATACTTGCTTTTTCTCCTTTGCCACATGGTCTATTAGTGTTATTGAAAAAAAATAATTGAGATAACATATTTAATTCCTTTTTTTTTTTAAATTAGAATGCTATTTTAGAAATGGTAAAAGAAATCTTGCCAAAGATAAATTTTAATTCAATTATATACTTTATTCAAATGATAAAGATGTGGTGACCCGTAAAATACAGGTAGAGAAGTTATATGTTACTCAACGCTCAATTAAATATTATAGTTTCTCTAATAGTTAGACTCAAAAAATAACTAATGGTAGATTGTACTTATTTTTCTTATAGGTGGTATGGACTACAATAACATCTCTAAAACCTTCATAGTCAAGTAGTTTAGACAATCTTACCAACATAAATGTTGAAACTTTTCATCATTTATAATAGGTAAACTTACAAAACAACGTATAACTATTATTTACTTTTACTTGCAAAACAAAGTAGTGTCATTATTTTTCAGGCAGTAAGTGAACATAATATATATGAAGTAACTAATGGTTGTGAGATTTTTCAGAAGCCATAATCTTTCACATTTAAATCTTATAATTTAGGTAAACTCAAAACTTAACTTTACAATTAGTTTGAGTCAAATTTGTATTCTTTAACTCAATTCACACTCTTTAAGTGTTTTTTAATTTGTTAGGCCCATTTTATTATAAATTAACTGTCGCATAATAATATTGCCTCTAGAATCACCAACATTATCATCTTTTTAGTAAAACAATCTATGATATTTTGCATAATTTCAATAAAGTTACATGCTTTAAACTCATATACAAATTGAAGATTAAATATATCTTCAGTTGTAACTTGTTTAGTTTTTTTTGTAAACTTTATCTTCAATGTCATTGCTTATACAATTATCAACTAAAATAACATCTTTTTTTTCAATGTTCTTACTAATATTATTGTTAGTAAAAGTTAAATTAAAATTTGTTTTATCATCCAAATTAATATAATTTTCATCATTATTTTTTATTTTTAATAATATACAAAGATATTAGTCACGATAGTATAACATATTATATTTCAAATCAAAACAAATAAATTCTGATTAATAATAAAACAAATAAACTTTAAGGTGAGTGAGAAAATATATCAATGTATTTCTAGAAAATTGGACAAGTACAAATTAGAAACATAGAAAGGTCATAAAGCAAAGTGTAAAAGTGTAATAATATTACTTTAAAATATGATACAAATACGATCGATGTATAACTGTATGCAACTCACTAACTCTACTACTTTAGCACAAAACTTGCATTTTAAAACTAACTTTCATAATCTACACTCAAATAAATGAGCAATCTTTATTGATTGAATTATCAAGTTAAGAAAATGTAGAAGACAATGTTTTAAGATTCAATTCCACCATGGGACAATTTTCTTGCAGAAGAGTAGTAGCAAGATCTTGAAAATTTTGTGCTTGCTAATTGAAGCTTTTTTTTTTTTTTTTCTTAAGAGTAAGATATATTGAATGAATCTTTTTTATGTAACCTATTTGTCTTTGTAGAATAATCAATCTCCTAATTAGTTGAAGTAATTTTAAATTAATAATTTGCTATAAAATAGTTTGTTGCTCTTAAGCATAGGTTGAACTCTAATCAAGTTTTGTCTCAAATAGCATTGAAAAGATTCCGAAAATAATAGTATAACATATTACATTATATTACTCACAAAAATATATTGATCACAATAATATAACATATTACATTACTTATCACGTGTGTCATTCAACTCCCTGATTCTTTATTTAGGAGTAATGTATTTGGTGTTTTTACGCTTGCTATTCATTTTAGGTTCTAATTTTAGAATATATAAAACTCTCTTAACCCTTTAATGTAGAATAAATTCTACATTATGATTGATAATAATAAGCTAAAAGAGTATGAGTGACTCAAATATTTTGTATGTTTTATATTTGTCAACAATTAATTTAGACATTACTCTTGCAAGGAAAACTATGCTCTGAAAGGAGGTTTTCCACCCTTTTTGTTAAAATTAGCATGCACATACCAACGTAATTCCATGTTACAGTGTGAATAAAATTTTCTTTTATAATATCTTATGAAATGCTTAATAGAAAGAAAATAACTTGGACTACCCTAAAGAATGTTGATAATTTCTAATTTTGCTTGTGATATATGCAAGTTTTAAGAAAAGTTCAGTAATCTTAATCTCCAGAATAGATTCATGTATTTATTTTATTGATAATAAACATATTAAAATTAAGAATGATAACATAAATTCATATCAATCTTATCTTGATTCTTAGAATAGATTATGAATTAATCAACGATTAAAATAGAAAAATATCTTTAAAAAAGTTATAGTGGGAAGAAAATAAAACTGATTGGAGAAAAGAAAACTTTTTGGCACATTAACAACTATGGTGAATGGAGATGAAGTAGGTGAAGGTGAAAATATAGTTTATAATTTTAAATTTGATTTGAGATTTGAGGAGGAAAAGTTAATGAATAATATTAATTTTTAAATGTTAAATTAAAAAATTATTTAATAATAATTATTCAATTTTTAAAGAATTAATGAGTAATTTTTTTTAATTCTTTAAATATAAAATTAAATTTAATACACTTGCGGAGGATATTAAACACCCCTTCAATAGGTTGGTAGATTTTACCTTTGAGAAATTAATTAAATTTGTACTTTTTTTTATAGGTAAAACATATATTATTAGAGATAGTTCAAGGGAAACTCAAAACTCATATACACAGAAAAAAATTACTAACTCAGAGAAATAAAAAGTAAAAATATACTTATACAAAGTTAAGACGGATGTAATTTCGTGGGTTCAAATACCAATCAGCTAATAAAATAGCTTCTCCCTTACTAATAAGTAATAGCCATTTCCAGGACCTCATAATAATAGAATCTAGAATTTCCCTCTAATCCAAAATACCATTGAAAAATACAATTTTATTTATATGTAACCACAAAGATCACACTATACTTAGCCAAACAATTAATAAACATATCCTTCTCTTTTACTACAGCCAACACCAATCCAAGAAAGCAAGTGAGTCGATATATCTGAAGGCAAAACCAGTGAGAATCCAAGCCAACGCGCAGTAAAGTACCTGATTTGAGATGAAACTGAACACATTAAAAATAAATAAGTTGGAAGTTCCTCCAAATTATGATAGAAGTAACAAGTTATATCATCAATTTGAACACCTCGATAAATCAGCAAACCCTTACAAGGAAGTGCATTCAGCAAGAATTGCCAAGAAAATACCAGACACTTAAGAGGGACCTTTCCTCTCCATAGCCTTTGCAAAACATCTGCCGTACACTGATTTACACTATTAGGACCACCAAAAAGTTCAAATAGCCATGAATACGCAGATTGTACTGAATGAAAAATCTGTCCTCCATATCCATTTATCTTCTTGTAGTAACTTAATAGAAACTCCATCCACAAACTCTAACAAAAGATTAAAGCTTAAGATCTCTTGAAAGAGTCCTTTTTGCCAACTAACATCCCAAACCCACTTAGTGTCATCATGAAAACCATTCTCCAATACACATGATTCAACATTCCTCGCCACCACAAACAATCGCAAAAATACTTCACACAATCGCACCCCACCTACTCACTTATCTCTCCAAAAAATTTGTACTTAATGGTCAGTTTTTATTATAGCCGCCTTTATAGGTTGCAATTGATTAAGGAAACTCGTTTATGAATAGGATCTGTAACTTTCTTTTGTGAATTGATTTGTTTTAGGAATAGATATTAGAAATTGGTATGGTTTGCTAATAATCAATTTGAGCTTTGGATTTCCTTCTTTCAAATTGGTTGGCTAAGTGATCCGTGACTCAATTTTATTCAAAGAGTGTTAATACTTAAAGGAATTAATATTGACTAATTTAGAGGATTTACCCATCAAATCTGAGGAATATAATCAAAGAGAAAGATGATATACATAGAGGAATTGACGAAGTCAAAATTTTGGAACTTGTACTTAAGGTCGGAAAAATTCCCTAATTTCTATAATGATTTAGTTTTGTCTTTAATTTAGCATTTAGCATAACTTTTGCATTCTTTTACCTTAACAGTGAAGCTACCTTTATTCTAAATTCAATTTGTCTAAATATTTCAACGTAGTGGAATAATGCTTGGAATCTTTTAATCGTACTGGGAATAACATATGTTTACTTACTCTATATTACTTGTATAAATCGATATACCTACTTAACAAATATTATGCAAAGCGAAGAAAATGCAACCCGTTTCGCGATGAAATAATAAATAAATAAATATAAAATTTAAAGAAAAATATAATAGTTTATGAGCATAATAAAATTTCATCTTATTTTATCTTTTTTTTCCCTATATCTTATTTTTACCTTTAATGTATACTAAAATAACACATTAGACAAGTTGTATTATCTTATTTATTTTTAATTCAGGTACTCACATAATAAAATATACATTAAAAAGAATGATAAGGCAAGACTATAAAATCGACTTATAATATTTTATATTAGTTAATAAATATTAGAAATAAGATACGATAGGAAAAGATATCCTATATTATTCTCTTATCTTATCCATTACCCAAGTTCTTAATATTTTAAAAGTTGACATTGAATTGGAAAAAAAATAATTCAAACATTACATACAGAAGTTAATAAGGTAAATAATTTAATATTTTATTCATAGTATATATACGTGAGGGTCTCGTGTATCAGTCCTTGTAACTTGAAATTGGATTTATATAAGTACTTAAGAATTAAAAGAAAAAAGAAGAAGAAAGTGCAAACCATCAAGCCACGGTCAACAAGTGAAAGGTACTTAAATCCCTTGAGCTTACAATCTTGGATTTAATCACAGAATTTATGTTTATGAAAAAGAACGTCATTGAAGAGGGTCTCGCTTTTGTAGTTGAACATACGTTGAAACATTATTCTATTAAGTGAAAGAATACTTTGAAAAACTGAAAAATTACGTGGCGATAAAATCAGATATGAAAACAACGAAAGGGCAAATCCTTCTTAAGGCAATGGACAATACTGCCCAGAATAGGGATAGCAATTACTAAGGGTAAAATTGTGTGGGTTGAGTTAGGTTAGACATTTTAAGGTTTGAACTTGACTTTTCTTTCTTCTAAATCTAATGCTGTAATTTATCTTATTTATTTATTATAGACTCTTTGTTTAATATACCCTTTTAAATCCAAATTTAGCCTAGATAAGAAACCTATTTTATTATTATAAGAATTTTTAAGCAGGCCAACAAAACTACTAATAAAAATATTAGTGAGGCCAAGCCTTTTCATTGGTCAAATGATGCAAGTCTTTAAAAGTATCAACAACAATATAATTTTTTAAAATATATTTTGGTAAAAATTTAATATAATAGTAATAGTAGTAACTAATCTTTAATATCTACAAGAATATAATCTCAAAATGTTGTAGTGAAAATTTAATACAATAACTAATTACGAAGCTTATTTGCAATTTAACTTAAACTAAAATGTATAATCACCAAATGTTTTTTTATTTTTTTTTGGTCAACAAGGACTATTATTTATGTATAAATTATTAAATTTAAAACTGACCATACCCGGTTGGTTCCATATCTACTTCTTTCCTCCGTATAAATTATAATTCCTTTTATGATGTCAACAAGCAAATAAAAATCTATAGTACATAACTAGCACGATCATTTGTGGGGTTTCTCACTTCAATAAAATAAAAGGTACGTCGTTTAAATATTCACTTCTGAAAATCTGAAACTAATTTATTCAATTAGTTGTCATTATCATTATTTATTTATTTATTTTTAAATATACTTTTTCACACATCACCCATTAAAAGATCTATATTATTCAACGTGCACAATAAAACATGAAGTTGAAGAGAATTTTTCAATGGGTGTGGAAGAGAATTTTGGTGGACTATAAATTTTGTTTGTTAAGGACAAAAAATCAATGTTGAGAAATATATGGGCAGAAACAAAAATCACTCTTTCCAGTCCATTACAAAGAGAATTGTGAGAAGTTAGTATCTTAAACAAGTAAAAAGGTTTTGCTAGTACTATAGCTTTATCTATTACAACATGTTCTATCAGGTGTTAGTGGGATAAAAGACCTCATCCATCGAGAAGTCATGGCCCAAGCTCCCCATTCATTGTTGGAGTTGTATCTCTACGAGCAACTATCTGACGAAAAGGTTAGTTTGGGCCTTTCGGGCTTCTCGTCCAAGCTCAACTACCAAGCCTCCCGTTACGTCCCTAACTTCTCTTGCTTATCCTGTCACCCCTTCATCCTCTGCCCTGCTTCTCCCTAAACCTATCTCTAAACCTTTATTATCTCTAGTCAAACGCATTTTTATGCTTTACATGTGATGACTAAGTATTTTTGGAATCATCATTGTCCTATTGCTTTCGTTGATCTAAATGACTCAAGTTCTAATATTTTTATCAAAATTTCTCTTTAAGATGAGTTAGTTCTTAAAGATGAATGGTGGCATGTTTTTTAATCATTTGCATAATAGATGTAAATAATCATGGCAAGAGTATTAATTATTTTAATAAGTATAGAAAATTTTTTGTTCGCTTGAAAGTTAAGTAATTAGTCAATAATATTTCTTTAAATTTTTAGTTACTTTTACGCTTGAATAAATAATGTCACAAATGTTGAATGATGCAACGTAATACAAAACAAATTAAGAATACCACAAACAAGTTTAGCACTAAACAACACATCAACACAATATAGATATGAATTCTCTAAATGTCACTTCATATCTATTTTAATGCCCTTACAAGTATTGCATGATCATTAATTATAAGTAAAATCTATGGTACCTTAAAAATTTTCAGGGTATTGTATAGAAAAAATTTTAACCAATAATATTTAAATACGTATTCAAGTAATAAATTTATTTAATAATAAATTATTATATAATTTTTATTTTATTTATCAATTAGTCCTCAATAATTATTATTAATTAAAAAAATAAAACTTAAGTTTATGTTCTAATAGGTGCTTCATCTTCTTGCTTTGTTCTGTGTTTCAACCCTTTGTCTCACGTCTTTCTCCATCATCGAGGTTGGTCTCAGTTATGCTTCAACTTCTTGCCTTAACCTCATTGTTAGTCTTGGTCTCTTTACATCACTTTACTTTGCTAGTGAGGTCAGTCTGTTTCCTACCCACTGTGTTACTTCTCATTGCTTTGTATTTTCTCCCATCTTCGTCAGAAATCCCAAGCTTTTGTTAGCTTTATTCGTTTTATTTTCTCTTTTGATTGTGGTTCATTACTTCTTTCTTTCTTTTGTTTGCAGGTGTTTGAGGTTACTCGAATTTGTTTTTATATGTGTTCACTATCATGCTTGAGGTAGGATTTACTTTCTTGATCTACTTTGAATATTGTGATGTTAGATCAGTAATGTTTCTGATCTGAAAGTTGCCATAACTTCATTTTTCATTTGTCCTTTTTTGAAGGTTATTAAGAAAAGAGTTTTGGCAGTTTTATCATTATGAAGTTACCAAGAAATATCAAGGCTGCGATTACAATGGTTTAACTGGTGTTTCTTGTTACTTGTTGAGTGGTAGACTGGTCAAGAAAAATTATGTTATTATGATATTGTCCTTGTTTTTTCTTCTCTCAATTTCATGGAGCAGTATTGTTGATTTTGTTTGAACTTCTATTTTAATTTGAATTTCTTTGTGCCAAGAATAGCCATGGATCACCAAAAGGTAAAATTTTATGGTTAATATAGTAGAATAGGTACTAAGATCCATGATCCTTCACTTCCCTTGACTGTTATTAGTATCGTCTAGAATTAATAACGTTCTATACAAAAACTGTATAGATTAGACTTAGACTCAATCATATCCAAATTCCAATGCTAATAATATATGGGAACTTGTATAATACTTGATTTTGTTATTATTTAGGGGTATTTGCCACAATGATATCGAAATCATCAGGAGTCTTCCACATGTTTGGGTCACGTTTCTTGAGGCCAGATGAAAAAGTTTTCAGTTGGCTTTACTCTCTTATTGTCATCCTCCACTAATATGAAAGTGCATGATTTTTTAAATCATGATGCTTAAGTTACCCAAAACAATTATTTGAGCTGTTTTTTCTCTATCAATTTCTTATCTTACATTGCAGCTCACAGGAAAAAAAATAAAAGTTAGTGCTTTATTTGATTATTTATTTTTTGTGTGAATATGTGTGTATGTAAGTATGCCAAGGAATATGAAGTTTGTGGGGGCTTGAAAGCATGTCTATCCTCGTTAAAAAAATGTTCTATTTCTTAAGAATATGTAAGAAATTAAGAATAATGATGATATTATTTAGGTGTCATTTTATTTTATATATTTGACATGAAAGTGTAGAAAATTTACTTTATTACAATGCATTATTTATTTGAATTAGTAATTAATAGTTAATTTAATTGAGTTATTATGACTGATTTAAATTTCATTTTTAATTTCATTCTGATTTTTGACAAAGAGTACAAGGTCTTTTTTTTTTTTTGGTTCTTGAGGCTGTTGTGTGAATATTTGCACAAGAGTATAAGAGCTAATTACCTTCACTCTAATATATCTGATCAAATCTCATCTCTTTTTTTTCTATTTTATTTTATTTTACTTTTTTATATTTTCTATAATCTTTTCACATTCAAATTCATTAAATGAGTTTATAAAACATGATTAGCTATTTTGGAATTTTTGTTGCGAGATAAAGATACCCGATACACTATTTTCAAAAGGTTAATACTACAAAATCTAAAACTTTGCATTATATGTTTGTATTGCTTCAATTATTGTGAGGTAGTTTGTAAGAAAATTGACACTGATTGCAATTAATGATTCAAGAAAATGTAACAAAGATGAAGAAAGTTATGAGTTCAAGCAAGATAATTTATATCTTAATGAGTTGAGCTTTTTAGAGTATTTATTATTTGACATACTTAATTATTCTACCATATTAATTTTTTATATTATTTTTAACAGATTATATAAAATGGCCTCACTAAGTAAAGATGATTGTGTTAAGTTGAATAATGATGGTGATTGGAATGATGACAAATATTTTAATGATCTAGATCATGATAATTCTACTGGTGTGAAGGACATAAGTTATAATGACAAGCATTTTTGTGATGATACTTGCAAGAAAATAACAGAATTGACGATTAATGATATTTTAGGTCTTGAATTTGGTTCAGAAAAGGAAGCATATGATTTTTATGATAAGTATGCTCATTGTTTGAGTTTTGAGATAAGAAAATATGATGTTTATTGCGACCGAAAAGGTAATATTATCTCACGTCCATTACTTTGTAATAAAGTAGGCGAGAGACATAAGAAATGTCGTGAGGGGAAGGATAAAAGTACTAAAGAGCCTAACCTATCACTCGAGTGCACTATCAAGTCATGATGCGTGTTTATCTTTATCACCCACTAGTAAGTGCAAATTTGTAGTTTTTTTAGGGGATTTATAGCCATGAGTTAACGCTACTAAAATTTGTACACATGAAGTTAAGTCAACATATTCAGAGCCTGTTTTGACAACTTTTCTTCTTGAAATTGAACATGGATTTTCTAAAATGCTTAAATATGCTAAATTTTTAAAAGATATTTTGACCAATAAGAGGAAGATGAGAGCATATGAAATTATGAAGCTTACTGAGGAGTGCTTAAATATAGTCCTTAAAAAGCTTCTACCTAAGTTTAAGGACCCACGGAGTTTTACTATTCTTTGCACCATTGGAAAGACTCATATTGATAAGACCCTATGTGATTTACGAGCAAGTATTAATCTTATGCCTTATTCTATTTTCAGAAAGCTTAGAATGCATAAACCTAAGCCAACCTCTATGTCACTTCAGCTAGCAGATAAGTCAATCACATATCCTAAAGACGTAATAGAGAATGTACTTGTAAAAGTTTAAGAGTTTATATTTCCTACTGATTTTGTAGTGCTTGACATGGAGGAAGATGATGATGTCCCTATCATACTAGGGAGACCATTCTTAGCCACTGCAAGGGTCATCATAAACGTGCAAGAGGAAAAGCTCATATTGAGGCTAGATGATGAGGAAGTTGTATTTCAAGTTTTCAATTCTCTAAAGTAACCCTCTAGCCAAGAAACCTGCAACTTTATGAGCACTGTGGATGTTGATCCCCCTCCTATAAATTTTATAAAGCATGGAACTCCAAGTAGAGGACCAAGGAAGAAGCCATCTCAAAAGAAGAAAAGATAAAAGCTCAAATTATCAACTAATGAGCCTCCTGACTTAGAGCTTAAACTTTCTTCTCTTTATTTTGATTTTCCTCCTATGATTAATCTTTCTGGTGTGATAGGAGTTGTGGAGGAGAAACTGTTAAGAAAATAACTACATATCAAGGGAGTCACCTCTAAAACTCATGCATTTTTTCCACCATGATTGAGAAGGACGTAAGGCTTATGATGTAAAATAAGCGCTTACAGGAGGTAACCTGTGTTTTATTTTTTATTTTTATTTATTTTGTGTTCTTGTTTTTCAGAACGGGGTGATTTTTCTGTGTAATTTGTCTCACATTCAGGGAGTCCTTTTCTTTTTATTTCTCTTGTCCTCTTTATCTCTATTTTTTCTTCCTCTAAATATTGAGGACAATGTTTTGCTTTAAGTATGAGGGTGGTTTCATTATTACTTGTCTCATTACTTGCTCCCAAGTAACTTCTTGTGCTTCTATTTTGAGGAAATTTTGAAAAATTTATCCCAAAGAACTCAATTTTTTTTTAAAATAATAAGAACATGATTGAGTAATTTCTATTGAGTTTTGGAGTCATTAGGAAATTAAAAAATATAATTAATTGAGATATCTAGCTTTTTGCTCTAAATTAAACTTTAACCCACATATGTGAGTTTTGAGCCTTTATGGAGATTTGTTTTTCCTAAATTAATTAATGATACCCCATCTCTTCGTTACTTTATGTGATTGTCCCCTTGAGATTTATGCTTTAGAACTTAACTTGTAACCGATTTGAAATAACTCTTTTTGATTGCATGTTTTGAATATGATTGAGGCATATTTTGATTATTTCTCTTGCCTTCAGCATATTTGAGAAAAATATACAACTAGTTGCCCACTTTGAGTTTTATTGATTTTTTCTAATCCTTATTATTAAAATTATGAAATATTTTGTTGACTTTGGGTTTGTAACTGGAGCAATTAAGTTGTTAGATTGTTAGAATAATTATTCTCTATATCTCTTATGTGAAAATAAAAAGAAAAAAAAAGTAAAAAAAGTGTGTAAGTTGCAAAAGAAAAAAATAGTAAAAAGAAAAAGAGAAAAGGGTTAAATTTGAACGAAAGAAAAGGGGAGTAAAGAAAGTAAAAATATAAAAATCATTACTCCAAGAACTTCATTTATAAACCTAGGAGATATTTGTGATTGTTTTAATTAAGTTAACCCATTGTGTATTCTTTTCCTTCATTTTATCTTACCTTAATTATTATAACTTTTTAGCTACATTATAACCTATAAAAAACTTCATGGTTTTTAATTGCATTCAATTGACTTAGTGAAGAGTTAGTTTATCGTCAAACCTATGGTAGTATATTTCATCTTAGAGGGACTGAGCGTTCTCTATTTTTGTCCTTATACACTGAAAGAGAGAGAGAAAAAGAAAAAAGAGTAGAGTATCATAGTTTGATGATCGAGCAAGAAGATAAAGAATATAAAATTTTAAATGTCTTTTGATTACTTGAACTTAATAATATTACTGTTGTGTTCTTTGGTATCTCTATTATTTTGAATTTCTTATTTTGATGATATGTTTCAAATTATTACTTTATTCTTTAGCCATAACTTTTACTTAAGGGCAAACAAATCTTACGTATGAAGGGGTTGATAAATTCATATTTTGATATATTTTATTATGTTTATACACTTAAACTCTATTTTATACATATTTACACTAATTACGTTATTAATTGTTATAGTTTAGTTGGAAGTTATTATTAGTGTATTATGGAGATATTCTGAATAAAAATTAGATAATTTTAGTCCTTGGCAGTGCTATGTGAAGCTGGGTTTGAATTTTGAATTTAAAATTTAAACTTAGATATAAAGATTTGGAGCGATTCTGATTGTAGATAAAATCAATTTGAAAATATAGAGCTTAACCGACTGGAAACTCAGAGCACAGCCTATATAAAGAGACCTTATGCTCCACACTTGGAGACACTTCCACTTCTGTATACACCTTCTTCCTCTTCTTAGATTTAACCAAACTTATCTTTGAGAGTCATTGGAGACCACTAGCAAGGACGACAAACTTTCCCTTAGAGTCCAAGCAAGTGATTGAGTGCTTTCAGAGAACGAGAACTCTCTCCGTCTTTTACCTTCCTGAGTTTCTTTTGTTTGAGTTTTTCTTTATAGTTATGTGTTTATTTATCACGTTCTTCGTAATTTATTTTGTTATAAGTAACTAAACCCATAGTCAGGATTATGGCAGATCCTACTACAAACATTGTGTGATTTTTACTTTAATGTTGTTGATATTGATTTTTTCTTTAATATTTAATTTTTATTCTATTAGATTATATTGTCTATGTTAAGATTTGATCACCTTTAGCACTTCATAGTTAGTTGCATTGTAGGCGATCGTACCACATGTAATCAACTAAACTATAGGATAAAATGAGATAAGAGGCTAGATTAATCACATTTAATTCATTTCTTTCAGCCGTTATTGAATTAACAAATTCATAGAATTTTCATGCTTTCTCGACCAATTACCTTGCATGATCATTGGGGTGTTTGCTCAGACAAAAAGAATATTGACATTGCATAATCATTGGGTGTTAATAGAACTAATTATGAGTGGTTGACAAATATTTAGATATCAATATCAGGATTAAATTAATTAGAACATAAAGAAGTGTAGTTGATGAACCCATAAGTCTTAGGCTCATCTCATCTGATCTCTCTCATACATTGTATTACAGTTCTTTTAATTTATTATTAAAATTAAATTCTATTTTTTATCCGTTATAATTCCGTTACATTTAAACAATCAAATTAAGTTATTTTTGATACTTAAAAATAATCTTTGTAAGACGATAATTTAGAAACTCTTAATTTAAAAACACTTTATTACTTTTTGATAGATACACTTGATTATAAACAAATAAAATAAAAATCACTCAGAAAAATGAAAAATGAATTAATAAAATTATATTATAATTTGGGTGATGGCCAGAGCTGATGAGCAGCACGATACTCAAATACATTGTTCTGTCTGCAGATATGTTTTTTTTTTATTTTCGCAAGCCAAAAGAAAATCAATTTTAATATTAATTTCCTTTACAGAATATATAGTACAAATTTGAGCCCATTTTATATGGTTTGCAATAACTGCCAGTAAGAAATATAGTTTCAAGCAGTTTTAACAGTGAAACAAAATATAAAATGGTTCCTTATTAATAAAAATAAATAAAATAAACGGTAATACAAATCTTAAGGTAAGAAGCAATATATTTAACAAAATAAAATTAAATGTCCGATGCACTTGCCACTTACCACCTGAAAAGATCATATATTTCGAAAGTGAATTATTTATTAAATATTTTCATTGAATTAAAATTCTCCTATTTTTAGCAACCACACTTTTCATTCATGTGAGGAAGGTGATAAGAACTATTTATGGTACAATTGATGAAAAATACAAATTTCTTTTTAAGTAATCACTCTTAATAATTTATGTATGATTCTCTGATGAAAGTATATATATATATATATATATATATATATATATATATATATATTCGCTTCTTGTAGCACAGTTGAGGCACACATTTCATTGTTGGGAACACGTGGCCGATAGAGAAAGGCCTTAAATGTTTCAACAATCCATATGAACGTGAGAGAAAGACAAATAAGCTGATTCCATCAGATACAACGTGGCAGAAGCAAGACAAACAAATGTCGCTGCGGTTGCTTTAGACACAGTGGGGACTGTGGATATTTATTCAGTTTTGAGAAATTCTATGAAAAAGAAAAACGAAACCTCCAATTATGCAATGCAAATGCAATGTATGGAAACAAAGATGACAAAATGGTTTTCTGTTTTAGTGACAACACATGTATATGCCAATTAGCATCGAGTTATGAGATCACCAACCTCTGTATAGGTTCTCTCTATTCATCTGCAGATAGCATACGTACGTAATGAGGTTGCTTCTTCTTTTCGTTTTACTTTATCATTTCAAAACTATTTTAAGCCAACCACAACGGAATGGGAAGAAAATTTTCTTTTGCTAAATCAGATACCAAAGTGGACACATTTACTTGCTGACCTAGTTACGCCATTCTTTATTTAACTGGTTAAATGTCGTTTTTTGTTTTACCCTACCATTTCCAATAAAATCTAACCATTCCCTTGCAAGGGAAGCTCACGTCAAACTATCATGAACTGCTTGCAACATATTCTTATCACACTGTTTTTTATTATATTTCTTTTTTTTAGTTATAATTTATTCAAATTATAAAAGAGTAAGTAGTAATTATTAAATTAGAAATAAAATTTGTATGATTTTTTGTAATTTTATAAATTTTAACTAATAATAAAAAATATATTAAAAAGTGTATTGCTCTATTTTCTCTATTAATATTGGCAGAATTTTGAGCTGCACATTGTGAAATGAGATGCAAGAATAGTTACAACTAATATAGGAAAAGTTAACTAACGATTGATATTAATTACTTCTAATTTAGTGATTAAGTAACACTATTAGCTCCTTGAAAAAAGAGAATTGTTTGAAAAAAAACAAAAAACTAGACAATTGTTTCTTTCTGCGAATAAAAGTGTATTATAGGTGTCCCCTTCCCCAACATCAAATTTATTGGTTTTTAGTAATTCCAACACAAAAAAGGAGCTATGTGTAACTCATTAATCAAGCATCATTAACCTTATATTCTCTAAGCTCTTAGACTCTAGAGTCCCACTTGGGTTTCAGGGTCCCTGCATACTATGCTTCACTTTCACAACTCTGAACGTGTCCCTACCTTACCTTCTATGATAAGTGATAAGAATATGCAAGTGTCTCATAAAAAAGCTAGCTCTCTCACACACCAAGGAATGTCACTTAACATACGTGGTAGGCAAAATGCTGGGCTTTCTATTTCATTCTGTTTGTGTAACATTTTTCATACAAGGTGATCACCTTTATAAAACAAATTCATGACTTCACGTGATGTTATATGGCAGGTTCAACTTGTCAACAATTAATTTGAGAACATTCAAAATTAACTATTCTTATCGACATTTGTTTATCTAATAGTTGAATCCTTCTTTCTTCCACCATTTTGTATTTAAAACGAAAAAAGTGAATTTCATTAGTTTTTATAAATTGAATTTGATGAAAAAAAAGAAAAAGATAGAACCGTTCTTTTTATATGAGAAGATGATTTAATTGAAATCATTTAAAGCCTTTAAAATATATATGTGCTTTAATAGTTGATTTTTTGTTTTAAATAAAACATGTACTACAGTATGTTAAACAAAAAAATGATTTAATAAGTAAAAACTATCACGAGTTTTCTTATTTAAAGTGTTGAAATAAACTTTTTTATATTATTAAAATATTTTTAAAATGTTTTAAATTATAAAACACTTTAAAAAATTTTACTTTCTGCAACATTTCATTTCAAAAGCGTTTTAAAATATTTAATTGCAACATTTTATAACATTTATAAACACGTTAATTTTAATGCTATAATATCTCAAATTTGAATAATGGTTTTATAATTTAATCACCTCTTTTATCTAACCGTATAATTCTAAAATGGTATATCAAATAAGTCTTACAAACTACTTCACAGTCCACATCTTTATATTTTATTTATATTTGTTTTAATTTCTCCCTTCGCCCATATTCGTATTCAGTATAGTTGTTGTAGTTGCTATACTACTTGTCTACGAGTTTTACTCTATCTTTCTAATCATGTACTTATTAAATAAAAAATATTTATTTAATAAATAAGAAAACTGTAGCAATTAAAGTAAAACATTTAAACAGTCTTAACTTTTAATAGATGCACCGTTTCCTTATTTTAGGAATGGTAACTTCATCCTTTTATTTCTTGTCACGTTAATTTCTCAAACTATAAAATTGACTTTGGGAACGATAGCTTATTTGAAAAGATGAAATAGTTAGCAGCTCCGTTGAAACATGGGCATTAAATATAAATTTTTAATTTCAAAAATATTATCTTTACAATTTTAATATGAAAATATTAAATTAACTTTAAAATTTAAGATGCTGTAATTATCTTGTAAATTCAATTTTTTAAAATTTATTAAGATTATAGCCCATAAAGTTGATCAAGTATAATTACGTTATAATTCATTGTAAAAAATACAAAAATTTATAATATTAAATGTGTGTAACAAATTAAAAAATATATAAATATGAATTTGAACGAAACATAAAAATTAATAACATTAAGATAAACGCATTAATCTAAACAAGAATTTAAATATGCATTAAATAAATCCGAAGCACCGTCACCGTGCCTTGAAGAAGAGGTGCACCACAAAAGGCACCTTTCATTATTAGTAGGTCATTGTTTTTCTTTTCCCCGAACAAGACTTGCATCTTAAGCAAAACAGTTTTCCCAGTTCTAACATTTTGAGCAAGAGTGCAACACCGAAGCTGGTTCAGTAGATCATAACTCAACACCTTTCGCGTTTTCATATTACGTGAAAATTAAGAGCTGTAAGTGGTCCACGCACGTCGTAGCAGGTAACTAATCTCTTGTCACTTGAGTTTAAACTGAGTCTCAAACCCAAGATTAGTTTTTGCATGTTATCAATGTTGATTAAAGAATAAAAAAGACACGTAAAAGCATCTTTCTAGACGGTTAAAAAATGGTTTCCCTGTGGGGTTATCCAAAAAAAGCCTTGAAAAGAGAAAAAAAGGGGATAACAAAGGCAATCCAATATTTACCAAGAGGAAACCGAAAGTGCCGGACCCAAATTAACAAATCAAAAAATTCAGATAATAAATAGTTAATTCGGTAACCTTTTAAAAAATAAAAATAAACATGAGACACGTGTCCACACATAATTGACGAAACCACGCGTGCCATTCGTTCCCACGGCATATATATATATAGTCATTTATACCCTCTCCCTCCTCTCCCGCCCTTTCCCACAATTTTCATTCTTCACAACCTCGCCCCCCAATTATATACCCATTCATCAAACTAAACTCCTCACATATTCTACTTTTTTTCTTGCATTTTCCTCATTCACATTGGTCACAAAGGAGATCAATTAATCAACTAAGCAATCAATTAATTAAACTAAACATTATTGTGAAAATAGCGCCATGTTTGGAGAAAGCAAAAGGAGCTTCCCACGCCCAGAGTTCGTGCAATCGGAGCCCAGAATGTCGACAACCGAAGCCTTAACGGACGACGAATCCACCATAAGAAGCAGCAGCGCGGCGTCACCGATGAGTCCTTACTACTACGACCAGGGAAGGTTAAGCGGCGAAGGCTCACCAATGATGATGTCACCGTGGAACCAAACCACCAGTTCCCCATTCTCCAAACCACAATGGTCACAGACTCAATACGACGATAATGCCCCACAAAACGCACTCATCGGTTCTCTCGTCCGCGAAGAAGGACACATCTATTCCCTCGCCGCGACCGGTGACCTCTTGTACACCGGCTCAGACAGCAAGAACATTCGCGTTTGGAAGAATCTTCAAGAGTATTGCGGCTTCAAATCTAACAGTGGTTTGGTCAAAACAATCATAATCTCTGGCCAGAAAATCTTCACCGGTCACCAAGACGGTAAAATCCGCGTCTGGAAGGTTTCTCCAAAGAACCCCAGCGTCCACAAACGCGCCGGAACGTTACCCACGCTGAAAGACATCTTCAAGAGTTCAATTAAGCCCAGCAACTACGTCGAGGTCCGCAGGCACAAAACGGCTTTGTGGATCAAACATTCCGACGCCGTTTCGTGCTTGAGTCTCTCCGATTGTAAAACCTATCTCTACTCTGCGTCTTGGGACAGGACGATTAAGGTGTGGAGGATCGCCGATTCCAAGTGTCTGGAGTCGATCGCGGCTCACGACGACGCCGTGAACGCCGTCGTGTGCTGCGACGAGGGCGTGATGTTGTCCGGTTCGGCGGACGGAACAGTGAAGGTGTGGAGGAGGGAGGCGCGTGGGAAAGGGACAAAGCACGCGGCGGTGAAGACGCTGCTGAAGCAGGAGTGCGCGGTGACAGCGTTGGTGGTGAATCCGGAGGGGACGATGGTGTATTCGGGTGCTTCGGATGGGATGGTGAATTTCTGGGAACGTGAGAAAGGTTTGGCGCACGGTGGGGTTCTGAAAGGGCACAAGCTTGCGGTGCTGTGTCTCGCTGCGGTGGGGACGTTGGTGTTTAGTGGTTCTGCTGATAAGACCATATGCGTGTGGAAGAGGGAAGGGGTTATCCACACGTGTGTGTCGGTTCTCACGGGTCACGACGGCCCAGTTAAGTGCCTCGCCGTGGAAGCGGATAGGGACGCCGCCGCAAGAGAGAATAAACGCTGGATTGTGTATAGTGGAAGTTTGGATAAGTCCGTAAAGGTTTGGAGCGTTTCCGGGGATAATCAGATGCAGCACGTCAGCATGGGCTCTGATGCTGACTCCTTGCCTTCTGAATCCGATGGGAGCTTCTCTTCGGGCCGGGTCAGCCACAACAGAATTAACTGATCGTATAGTTTATATGGGCGCGGCCCATTTTATTCAACGCCACGTGTCTTCACGGGAGGATTCTTGTGTTCTCTCTCTGTTATATTCGTTGACTTTGGGTGAATGATTTTGCAGGCATTGTGGAAGATCTTTTTAAGTATTATTTATGTATTGAAATGTATTTTGTGTAAGGATGAATGGTTTTGAGGTAGTTAAGGACTTCTGTCGGGGCTTGGGTATCACATGTTGGATCGATTCATCTTTCTTTGAATTGAATTGAAAATCAGGTTTTGAGAATGCCAACCACTATGATTCACATGTCATGAATTAACATTAACCCCCCATTTTCATTTTTTCGTTATTAGTTGTCTAGTGATAATCATTTCAACATGTTATAATGGTGGTTCTTATTCTTAAGCCAAACAAAATCGTTTATTGTTTGAAATTATAAATTTAATTGAACATGCATTGTGATGTGATTAATATTCAATGAATCCGAGTCTATAATAAATTTATTAACATATCTCTTTAATTTTTAACCCCTAACTATCACAAGATATTCCAAGTTTCAAACAGACCCACCATGTAATGGTGCATGAATAGTTAAACTCTTAACTAGTTGTTCCTGATACGCGCGATCTTTTCCAGGTTTTTTTTTTTTATGGTATAATACATAGAGATATTTGGTTTCGTGGGATGATGGAAGTTTTTTAGAAAACTTTTTTAAGGGTGTATTAGGGCAGTTTTACTTAAATAATGCTTTTTTAAAAATAATTTCTTAAAATAAAGTTTTTTTAAAATTAATTTCTTATCTGATATTTTTTTTCGTCAACTCAGCAGCATTGTCGTCCATGCATTAACGATAGTAAATTTTTATTATTATTTTAATATATTATCACTTTAATATGTCTGATATTACACTAAAAATTGACACGTGTCATAAAATGATAACAAAATTTTATTATTATTTTAATGCACTATCGTCGTATAACATCCTATACTCATAATTTTTTTTAATTATTTTAATATTGTTGCAGAATAACCATTAGATATCCAACTCCTCAACCATTAAATCCCACTTGTCTAGACTTAAGTTATCAGAGACAATTGGAAATTTGAACAGCTTGAAGAGATTGATTGTTGAAACAAATGAGCTAGAGGAACTCCCGTATACAATTGGAAATTACTCTTCACTATCGTGCTTAAGTTAGATTTCAACCAGCTCAAGGCCCTTGTTGAGGCGATTGGGAAGCTGCAATGGTTGGAGATTCTCACTTTGCACTATAATAGGATTAAGAAATTGCCTTCCACAATGGGTAATCTATCCAATTTGAAGGAGCTTGATGTTAGCTTTAATGAGCTTGAATCTGTACCCAAGAAACTGTGTTTTGCAACTAATTTGAAGAAATTAAACTTGGGAAAGAACTTTGCTGACCTAAGAGCCTTGCCAAGATTAATTGGAAACCTTGAAATGCTTGAGGAGTTGGATATCTAATGGTTATTCTGTAACGATAATATTAAAATAATAATTAAAAATTATGAGTATCAGATGTTATACGACGATAGTGCATTAAAATAATAATAAAATTTTGTTATTGTTTCATTTAGTGCGATATTCATCTAATTTCGACACGTGTCAATTTTTAGTGTAGTATCAGACATATTAGAAAGATAATATATTAAAATAATAATAAAAATTTACTATCGCATGGACGATAGTGCTGCTGAGTTAGTGAAAAAAAAAATACCAGACAAGGAATTAGTTTTAAAAAAAATCTTATTTTAAGAAATTGTTTTTAAAAAAATATTATTTAAGTAAAAATGCCGTGTATTAGAGTGGGAAGTATTTATACTAATTTCAATAATTAAGTTAACATTTAAAGGTGTACCATATAGGAATACTTCGGCTATTACTGACATGTAAGTTGCATCGCCTTTTAGAGCTCGAGGCATATAGCAGGATCAATTGTGTACTATTCATCCATGATGATTAAAATTTTCTAAGTTACACAATTTTACACATTTCTTCTTTTCTCAAAATTTAATTATTTAACCGTTTCTTGATTTAATTAAAATGAAATGATAGTGTAACATACTTTTATACTATCCTCAAATTATAAAAAAAATTAAATTAAATTTTTTGTTTTAATTAATATAAAAATCATATCTATCATATATTATAATCAATTCAAAGTGTAAAAATGTTTATATTCCAATAAATATGCAAAGGCTATGGAGAGGAAAGGTCCCTCTTAAGTGTCTGGTTTTTTCTTGACAATTGTTGTTGAATGCACTTCCTTGTAAAAGTTTACTGATTAATCGTGGTGTTCAAATTGATGATATAACTTGTTGCTTCTGTCATGATTTGAAGAAACTTCCAACTCATTTATTTTTAACGTGTTCAGTTTCATCTCAAATCTGGTACTTTAATGCGCGTTGGCTTGGATTCTCACTGATTTTGCCTTCAGATTTATCGACTCACTTGCTTTCTTGAGTTGGTATTGGATGTAGTAAAAGAGAAGGAATATGCTTATTAATTGTTTGAGTAATTACAGTGTGGTCTTTGTGGTTGCATAGAAATATAATTATATTTTTTAATGGTGTTTTGGATGAGAGAGAGGTCTTAGATTCTATTATTCTGAGATCCTGGAAATGACTATCACTTGTTAGTAAGGGAGAAGTTATTATGTTAACAGATTAGTATTTGAATCCACGAAATTACATCTGTCTTAATTTTGCATAAGTATATTTTTGCTTTTTATTTCTCTAAATAAGTAATTTTTTTTGTGTATATGGGTTTTGAGTTCCCTTGAATTCTTTTTAATAATATTTGTTTTGCCTATTAAAAAAAAAAAAACAAAGCAACCAAACGTCAAGTGTTAAGTTTCTTATTTGTTAGACGAATTTTTGCATGACCTAACTAAAATTATTAGAAACATAAATTCACATAATAATGGACACATTTAACGTCTTGAACGATATAGATGAGCGTACATCATCAGCATGTCCTACTAATAAGCCTGCATGGACAGGTTTTCATTTCTCATAAAAATATGACAGTGTTTTTGAATTCATAAAATTATTTGTCATCTGTATATTCTTAAATTAATTAATTAATTCAAACGATAAAAATAACACGTATATGCTAGATGTAATATTTAAGTTCAAACCGTCCTTCTATTCTTTTAGTGAGAAATTAATTCCTTCTATTGTTAATTTTTTATTACAATCAGAATTTTACAATACGTTTCATGTTTTTGTATATATCTACAATTTCAAGACTTTTATGCTTTATTCTAACGTTTTATATTTAAGTGATATATGTGCTTTTTTGGTATTACTATTTGATTTTATTATCAATAAGTCAACTTGTAAATTTTCATTTCCCTTTTCTTAATATATTTGAATTATTTGTATAAAAAAGCCATTGAAACAATTATAATTATAAAGAAAGAAAATAATATTACCACCAAAAAGTTGAAATATTATAAAATTGAATAATAGTCTCTTTCCTTACAAACACATTTTTTATTATATTTTTAAAAGAATGACTAACGTTTGGTATAATTTGATTAAAAGTGAATAAATAAATTAATTTTCCTCATGCTTTCTGATTGGTCAATAATTTTCTCTTTATTCATTTGTCTTAATTATCACATTATTTTGATTATAATTGTCATTAATATTAATCAATCATCTATCAATGCATGCCTATAAATTATTTTATAAAAGTGAAAATATAATTTTATAGGTCTGTGCTATGGTACTCTAATTTTTTTTTTATAAATACCGTACCTAAAAAATTTAAACTAATAAAAATAAAACATGTAGTAAGTTTAAAAAAATTATATATAATTTATTTAAAATTATATTATTTATATTATTTGCTATATAGTCCTATTTATATATATATATTGAATTTTTATTTTATTTTTTAATTATTTTTTATAAATTTTAATTTTGAATAAAATATAATTTATATTTGAGTAATTTTTATTTATTATAAATAAAAATAATTATAATATAATAATATAATAATTAAATATTAATAATAATAAAATTAAAATATAAAAAATATATAAATATAATAATATTATTTTTTTTTAAATTTTAATTTGTTTAATTTTGATTATATCCTAATCTAAGATTTGACTATTTTTTAGAATTTAAATATGATTAATATAATAATTTATTATTTAATAAATTTATTATTTAAATACATATTTAAATATCATTGATTAGAAATTTTCATGTATACTATTCTTAAAATTTTGCAGACTATCACAGAATTTACCAATTTTATATCTTTATTATCAATCATTACCACAAATGAAACGTGTATATATAGGTAATTGTAGGAATCAGTCTTTATGTCATAATGTGATAACTTATTTAACAAAAAGGATTTATTCCCAGAATGGCATAAGTTGAGGACAACATAGATAATAATTTATTGACATTTCTTTAAATTTATTATGTTATTCATATAAAGATACATTAAATTCTATTTTACAATCTAAGATATCTTTAATTGTTTTATCCACATCAATATACAAAAATTGAAACTTCATTCTTGTTCTAACCAAGTCACATCCTTCTTCTCATTAAGTTATACATCTTTCTTATACTGTGACATGCATGTGCTATGAGTTTTCACATTAAATCAAATTAATATACTTTGTTAATTATTCATTTAAATAAAATAAAAGATACATTTTCTTAATTCTATTAATCAATACTTAAATTTCTTCAATTAACATTAATATAATAGAGCATTTTCAAATCATCATTAAAATAATTTTTGATATTTTGAAGTTTTAAAAAATTTTAAATGTCTATTTTATATTTATTAGTAGACACTATTTTATTACGCTTATATGAGCAATTGGAATTGGAGCCATATTAAATCAATTCTTTATCACTGATTTCATTCTCTTATTCTATGTTCAATTTCGTTTTAAAGGATTGTGGCCATATTACATCAACGTGAAGTGGCTCAAAGTTTGTACTATCAATCGAGTTTTACACAAAAAATGTTGTTTGAATAGTATCATGGGATATTTGTTTTTTAGTGCCGACTCTCTATTCGTTGCACTATATTTTTCCTATTTTAAATCAGTTGCGGTATCTTAAGGTAAATTGTTAGGTGCTTTATCCATTTCTAATTTATACCCAAAAAAAAAAAACAGATTTTGTTACGATGGAGCAGGGAATTTCTTACTGAGAAAGCACTGACCTCTGTTTTAATGGCGAAGCATGAAACACCAAACAGGGTGGAATCAAACATGAATACGCAAAATAAGTCGCAGGGATCGATAGTATGATTTGTACCGTTTACTTCCATTCAATTACTATCCAACTACATTGAGAGTAAGATATGGAATAAAACCAAGGAAGATGTAACAGCTTCTTTCTTTCTCGCTTAATTTCCTTATTAACAGAACAATGGCCCAAACCCGTATACTCCAATAGCTCTCAACCCATTCTAATGCTTGTAAATATTTCTTTATATAAATATTTTCTGTTATGATCTTAGAATAGATTCTAGAATAGTATGAGCTGTAGTTTGTTAGGCAAAAAAAGACATTTTTTGGCCTTATTCCTTTAGAGTAATACGTGTATATAACGTTGTATTTTTTGTTGAAATTAATGAGAACATAGATTGAATTTATTCTCAAATCATTACCTCAGTGTCCTGAATATCCTCTCTCTTGTCTTTATTTATTTATGGTATCAGAGCTCTCCATGTCATCCTCCCATGTCTTCAACACGTCTCTCCAGTCCAAAGAGAAACGATCTTTCTCCAACATCTCCCCCCAGTCCAAAGAAAGACGATCCTTCTGGTTCTGGTTCCAATGATCCATCACTCAATTCTTCAAGTCCTTATTTCATCCATCCTAGTGATGGTCCTTCCTCTGTGTCTATTACTCCTCTCCTTGATGGAACCAACTACCAGTCTTGCTCTCGTGCTTTCCGTATGGCCCTCATCTCCAAAAACAAAATGGCATTCCTCCGTGGCACAATCGCAATCCCTTCAGTCAAAGAAACTCTTTACTCTGCTTGGGAGAAATGGAACACTCTCATCATGTCCTGGCTTTTGACTTCGCTTTCCCCCTCCATTGCCAAAGTGTCATCTTCCTTGAAAATGCTACCGACATTTGGAACGACCTTCGTGAATGTTTTTCACACAGAGATCTTCTCCGCATTGCAGAGCTCCATGAAGAAATCTATGGCCTTTCTCAAGGTAACCGTCCTGTCTCTGATATTAATGGTAGAAAATTATCATTCGATCTTGAAATTTAGGATTCTCACATATCACACAATTGGAAGATGACTAACCTTTATCCATTAATGATTAACAGAATTGATTCAAAGATTGAATTTCCTTGATGAGAGAGAGAAAACCAATTTCTACCTCCTTGACCTATGCTTCTATTTTCTTTACGTTATTGATGGTGAGAGGAAGAGAAAATACTTTTTCGGTCAGGAGAAGGACCTGTTTCACGTTCCTTTAATTTAGGTGAATCGTTACAACTGCTAACCCCATCAATAAGCAGTTTATTTAAATTTGAAACTACTTCCCATTACTCAATTACAATTTAGTCCTTAATAATTTAATTATTTATTAAACCCCAGATAAGTCACATGCTCCTCACATGAGACACTTAAATTCTTACATTCTCCCACTTGGCTCATGTGACATTATCCAACATCGTGATCTAATAAATAAGATTAAATCATCATAATGCGCATTATCATGACTAAATCATCCTATATATTGAGTACATCATAAATCATAATTAAGAATAAGAACTAATTTGAGTCATGGCAGTTGTACATCACTTTAATCGACATATTTCCTTCCACGTACTACAAAATTAGTCTTCTCCTTAATATGACCAGTAAGTGGGAAGTACAAAATTGGTCAAACATAATATCTTGATTCAAGACGGTACCTGTTTACATCATCACAATACAATCATGCATGCATATAAAAAAATAGGTAATCAGAAACATATCCATAAGTGAGCTCAGAGTATCAAGTGCATAATACATAAAATGTAATCATTACATCTAACAATCATCATAAACAATAATGCCCATATTTTCAACATGCTCAATAAATGTCTTGGGCCGTAACCCTTTTGTCAGAGGATCAGCTATCATAAGGTTTGTGCTAATATGTTCTATTGATACTCTATGTTTTGTACTTCATCTTTCACAGAAAAGTACTTAAGCTCTATATGCTTAGCACCATTAGAGTACTTATCATTCTTAGAGAAAAACACTGCTGCAGAATTATCACAATAAATTTTCAGCAGCCTGGCAATACTGTTGACTATTCCAAGTCCTGAAATAAAGTTCCGTAGCTAGTTAGCCTGAACTGTAGCCTCAAAACATGCTACAAACTCAACTTCCATGGTAGATGCAGCAACAACTGATTGTTTTGCACTCTTCCATGATACCGCTCCTCTAGCTAAAAGAAACACATAGCCAGGAGTGGAATTTCTTGTATCCACACATCCAGCAAAATCTGAATCTGAATACCTAATCACTTCAAGGTGATCAGACCTTCTATATGTAAGCATGTGTTCTTTTGTTCCTTGTAGGTATCTCAGAACCTTCTTCGCAGCTTTCCAGTGATCCAATCCAGGATTAATCTGGTATCTTCCCAATATTCTAGCTGCAAAGCTTATATCTGGCCTGGTACAGGTCTGAGCATACATAATACTCCCAACAACAGATGCATACGGAATTGTTTCCATCTGTTTCCGTTCCAAATCATTCTTGGGACATTGTGCGAGACTAAACTTGTCCCCTTTTTGAATTGGAACGGGTGATGCTGAACACTTTTTCATTCTGAATCTCTCTAGTACTTTATTTATATATGCTTTCTGAGACAAACCTAATAGTCATTGTGATCTGTTACGGAATATTTCTATCCCTATCACATAGCTTTCCTCACTCATATTTCATTTCAAAGTTACTAGAAAGAAACTTTGTAGTCTCATATAAAAGACCAAGATCATTAGCTGCAAGCAAGATATCATCAACATACAAAACTAGAAATATGAACTTACTCCCACTGACCTTTAGATATATACACCGATCAACAGTGTTTTCCTTAAATCCAAAGGATACAACGGTATCGTTGAACTTTAGATACCATTAACGAGAAGCTTGCTTGAGTCCGTATATTGACTTCTTTAATTTGCACACCATGTGTTCCTTTCCTTCAACTGAGAATCCCATTGGTTGATCCATATAAACACTTTCTTCTAAATCTCCATTGAGAAAAGCAGTTTTCACATCCATCTGGTGTAATTCCAAGTCATAATGGGCCACCAGTGCCATGATAATCCTAAAGGAATCCTTTCGTGAGACAGGTGAAAATGTCTTTTTATAGTCAATGCCATCCTTTTGAGTAAAACCTTTAGCAACAAGTCTGGCCTTGTAACGTTCAAGATTACCATGAGAATCACGTTTGGTCGTGAAGACCCACTTACAATCAATTCTCTTACAACCTTCTGGCAATTTTACAAAATTCCAAACACCATTCTATTCCATGGATTCTAACTCTTCTTTCATGGCATCTAACCATTTATTAGAATTATCACAACTTATGGCTTGTGAAAATGAAACTGGATCATTATCATTAATGCTTAAGTCAGCTTCTGACTCCTGTAGATATACCACATAATCATTTGGAATAGCAGGTGTTCTTTCTCTTTGAGACCTCCTTAATGCTATTTCTTTTGGTTCTTCTACAATAGGTTCATTTTGAATCACTGGTTCAGTATTATGTTGCTCTTCTTCATTATGTTGTGGTGTAGCAATAAGAGGAGCAACAACTCTACTGCAAGAAACACAAGTCATAAGAACCTGTACTCTAACTTCTTTAATTTTCACATTTTGTGGATCTGTACTCCCACTGATTTCACCATTTTCAATGAACCTAGCATTTTCAGTTTCAACAATTCTTGTACTATGATTAGGGCAATAAAATCTAAATTCCTTGGAATTTTTTGGATAACCAATAAAATAACCACTGATAGTTCTTGCATCCAGTTTCTTTTCTTGTGAATTATAAGCCCTTATTTATGCTTGGCAACCCCAAACATGCAGGTGCCTCAAATTAGGAGTCCTACCAGTCCAAAGTTCAAAATGTGTCTTTGGAACAGCCTTACTAGGAACCCTGTTTAACAGATACATAACAGTTTTTAAGGCATACATCCACAAAGATATGGGTAAAGAATAATTGCTTAACATGCTCCTAACCATATCCATTAATGTTCTATTACGCCTTTTCGATACACCATTTTGTTGTGGTGTACCCAACATTGTGTATTGAGCACAGATACCACGTTTCTCAAGGAGTTTAGCAAATGGACCTGGATGTTGTCCAGTTTCATCATACCTTCCGTAATACTCACCACTTCTATCAGACCTAACAACTTTCATCCTTCTGTCTGATTGCCTTTCCACTTCATTCAAGTAAATTTCCAAGGCATCCACTGCTTGAGATTTCTCATGCAGCAAATAGACATAACCATAATAGGAATAGTCATCAATAAAAGTAATAAAGTATCTCTCTTTTCCGAAAGAATTAACATCAAAAGGTCTACAAATATTAGTGTGCACAACTTCAAGAAGCTGGTTACTTCTTGTGACTCCTTTCTTTGTGTGTTTTGTTTGCTTTCCTTTTATGCAATTCACACAAATATTTAGGTCAGTAAAATCCAAGTCTGGAAGAACTCCACCTCTTACTAGTCTTTCCATTCTTTCCCTGGATATATGGCCTAAACGTCTATGCCACAAGTAAGCAGAACGTTCATTCACTAAACTACGTTTAGTGCCAATACTATGATGCAGAGTTAAGAGAGTTTCAGTATACAAACCATCTAAATTTAATTTATATAAACCATCACAAAGAGTACCAGTACCAATGAGATAATTATGTTTAAATAAACTAAAACATCCATTTCCAAAATTAAAAGAGTATCCAGTAACATCAAGTTTAGATAATGAAACTAAATTCCTAGATATACTAGGTACATAAAGAGTTTCCACTAAATCTAAATGATGTCCAGTGTCAAGAATCAAGCGATAAGTCTCGACAGCTTCAACTGGAGCTTTCATTATATTCCCCATAAACACAAACCTTTCATTTGGGTTTATGGCTTGGATTGAATAAAATCCCTGCATTGTGTTAGAAACATGAGTTGTACATCCAGAATCAATCCACCAAGTATTATGTGGAACTTCAGTTAAGTTTGATTCATAACATACATAAACATTGAGCTTATCCTTTTTCTCAAACCAAGCTTTCCGTTTCAGGCAATTCTTTTGTAAATGACCAGATTTTCCACAGAAACGGCATTTATCGTTATCATTATTCTTTTGGATTTGTGCAGAGGCCTCATTAATCTTCAATGGCCCTTTGCCCTTATCATGCTTCTTTATAACCTTCTTTCCAGCTCCTTGATGTCCTGTATGGCTCACATAATGGACTGAATGACTTCCTTGATTCTTTAGCCGTGTTTCCTCCTGAACTAACATACTATGCAATTCATGCATATTCCATTTATCTTTCATGGCATTATAGTTCACTTGAAATGGCCCATACTCAATCGGTAATGAGTTAAGAATAAAATGAGCAAGGAAACTTTCATCCACAGTCATGCCTAAGGACTTAAGCCTTGCAGCAATGTTCGTCATTTCGACGACATGCTCATGCATGGTACACGAACCATCAAACCTCATGTTGGTTAGTGTACTCATTAATGTCCTAACAAGAGACTTGTCAGCAGTTTGGGAGCGCTCTTCCACATTTTTCATAAATTGTTTCACACTTTTAGTTTTGGAAAGAACTGTCCTTATATTTTCTGCTACACTCATTCGCATGAACACCAGGCTAAGTTTGTTTGATCTTTCCCAAGCTTTATAATGGGTCTTTTCTTCATTGCTGTTAGTATCAGTAATATCAGTAGGCTTCTTCTCTTGAAGAGGAAGATCAAGGTCCAAAACACCAAGTAGAATATTGGGAACATTTACTGCATAATTAAACATACGTAAGTGTTTTGAGACATAAATACACATATTACATATACAAGACATTCTAACATTTAATGTATACTAATGTTCTCCTTTGGGTGATACATTAGGATACATGACATTTAAGGATGCTAATAATACACAATCAGTCGGCAATGAAACATGTACCAATTAGGAATATCTACTACCTTTGGGTATATAAATAAATTAATGGCACATATAAATTACCTACAATTATTCTCATTGATTATAAGAACAATTAATCAACCTTTGGGTGACCTAGAAATGTCTCATAACAATGAATTTCAATACATACCTATAAACCAATAATAATATGTTTAGCATCCATTATCCTATAGGTAATTGAAATGAATTATCATCAATTTGGAATTTAATAAAATTTATGAATTTGACCACTTTGGTGATTAACAAAATTCATCATGTACTTTAATCCCAAACAAAGTATTATTCTTCAACAATGTTAATTTTAGTAGTCGTGTAAAGACATGATAATAAATTGACTTTCAATTACAATGATAATATAATGAACTAAATTCTGCAGCAATTGTCAATTAATCAATAATGCATTTGTACAGCTTTTAGCAATTAATTGATATCAAAAGCAAATTTTCAGTGCAAATGCCAATCAATCAAATAATTCAGCCAGGGTCTCGCAACTACGTACTTTTGAAATATAACAATAATAATAATAATATGAATACTTTATGGCAAAAGGCAATTGACAATTAAATATGGAATCGTACGGTTATTGGAAATCAAAAATTTCAAAAGCTTACTCCAGTACATACGCAAATAGCAATTAATGAGACCATTTCTAGAATCACAGTGCAAATAGTAATTATCATAAATCTTCGTGCAGGAAAAATATTAAGATATTACTAACACAATTCACATAATTAGAAACAATTCTGATTTCAAATATACGTGCAATGGAAATTAAATTGGAAAAACATATTCATGGAGAATCATAAATTTTATAACCAGTCTCTGATACCACATGTAAGTTTCTTCAATGTTAATGGTAGAAAATTATCATTTGATCTTGAAATTTAGGATTCTCACATATCACACAATTGGAAGATGACTAACCTTTGTCCATTAATGATTAACAGAATTGATTCAACGATTGAATTTCCTTGATGAGAGAGAGAAAACCGATTTCTACCTCCTTGGCCTACGCTTCTATTTTCTCTACGTTATTGATGGTGAGAGGAAGAGAAAATACTTTTTCAGTCATAAGAAGGGCTTGTTTCACGTTCCTTTAATTTAGGTGAATCGTTACAATTGCTAACCCCATCAATAAGCAGTTTATTTAAATTTGAAACTGCTTCCCATTACTCAATTACAATTTAGTCGTTAATAATTTAATTATTTATTAAACCCCAGATAAGTCACATGCTCCTCACATGAGACACTTAAAGTCTTACAATTCTTCCTTGGCACAATCACGATCCCTTCAATCAAAGAAACTCTTTACTCTGCTTGGGAGAGATGCAACACTCTCATCATGTCCTGGCTTTTGACTTCGCTTTCCTCCTCTATTGCCCAAAGCGTCATCTTCCTTGAAAATGCTACCAACATTTGGAACGACCTTCGTGAATGTTTTTCACAGGGAGATCTTCTCTGCATTGCAGAGCTCCATGAAGAAATCTATGGCCTTTCTCAAGGTAACCGTCCTGTCTCTGAATTTTACACTGCCTTAAAAACCCTCATGGAGGAACTAGATAATTATCGTCCTTTTGTTACCTGTTCTTGTGAGGCCAAGAAATACCACCAACAGGATTTGGTCATTAGATTCTTGAATGGATTGGATGAACGTTTTTCTGTTTTGCGTTCCCAAATCTTACTTATAGATCCCCTTCCGGCAGTCAATTGAGTTTTTTCCATGGTGGTCCAATAGGAACTTCAGCTCAGTGTCGTCCCTCCTCTCTTTGCTAAACCTAATAGCTTTGTCAATGCTTCCAACGACTTCGGCAAATGTCGCAGTGCATCTAGTTTGTCGTCCACCAACAAAAACGCTTCTACCCTGGCCGCCCATGGTTCAACAACCGTGACTTCTCTTTTTTTGCCAATAGGGCTGCTGCTTTAGTTGACCTAGTGATGGGACCAGCGGCTTCTTCAAGCCCTATTACTTTGACCCAAGCCCAATACCAATCTCTAATGGCCTTGATTCAACAGCCCAACTCTGCTCCTGATGCTATAGGGAACAACCTTGTCCAGCCCAAAAGCGTCAATCTTACTCAAGTTCCTTTTAACCAAAATAATGATTCTAACTTTAGTGGTATATCATTTGTTTTTTTGTAAGAGTACACACTTCACACACAATACTTCTTCCACCACCCATAAACATAGTGTGCCCTGGATCATAGATTTAAGAGCCACAGATCACGTTGCATCTTCTTTAAAATGTTTTTCTAGTTATTCTAAAATAAATCTTATTTAAATTAATTTGTCAAATAAATCTAATGTCATTGCTTATATTTCTGGAACAATTATTTTTTTCTCCAAATTTCATTCTTCACGATGTCCTCTTTGTTTTTGAATTTCATTTCAATCTCTTGTCTATATCTATGTTGCTTAAGACTCGTAAATTTACTCTTATCTTTGATGATTTCTTTTGCACTATACAGGACAAGCGTTCATTGCAGATGATTGGTTTGGCTAATCTAGAACAAGGTCTTTACCATCTAAATATCAACAAAGAAGCCAAGGTCCCTCAACCAAAAAAAAATCTTCAATAATACTGTCCACACCATCTCTTCTTCTAACCTCTGGCATTTTAGACTAGGGCATCTCTCGAGAAACCGTTTAAATATGTTACCTGAACAATTTCCTTTTATTTCAAGTCATGTTAATGAGAATTATGACATTTGTCATTTTGCTAAACAAAGAAAATTGTCTTACAATCTTAGTACTAGTAAAGCTTTAAAGATTTTTAATTTAGTCCATATGGACATTTGGGGTCCTTTTTCCAAAGCTTTAATTCATGGAGAAAAATATTTTTTGACCATTGTAGATGATTTTAGTAGATATACATGGGTAGTATTATTAAAGTCAAAATCTAAAGTTAAAATGCATGTCCAAAATTTTATTGTTTTATAGAAAATCAATTTGATTCCAAAATAAAGTGTATTCGTTCAGATAATGGACTCGATTTTTTTTTAAAGATTTATTTGCCACAAAGGATATCATTCATCACACTAGTTTTGTTTACACACCTCAACAAAATGGACATGTAAAAAGAAAAAGATCAACACATTCTTAACATCAACACATTCTTAACATTGCACGTGCCCTTATGTTGCAATCTCAATTACCTGAATATTTATGGTCTTATGCCATAAAACATTCAGTCTTCCTTATTAACAAAATACCTTCTCTAGTCACTAATAAACAAACACCTTATGAGCATTTACATAATCATAAACCAAATTTTTCAATGCTTAAAGTTTTTGGGTCTTTATGTTATTCTTCAACCAATGGACCTCATAAAAAATTTAATCCTAGATCTAGACAAGGTGTTTTTCTTGGATTTCAAACTGGAACAAAAGGGTACATCATTTTAGATTTCCAATCAAGAGAAATTTTTATCTTAAGAAATGTCATATTTTGTGAATCAATATTTCCTTTTGTTCAAAATAATCAGGTTCCCAAGGAGACCCAACATGGGCCTCTACCTATGCCAACTAATGCCCAAAACCTTCATGAGGAAAGCTTAATGCAAATGCCCAATATTTCCTTTTAGATTTACCATCGTCTTTTTTACCTTCACTACAATTGCAGCTTTCCTCAACATCTCTACAATCAAGTTCTCATCAATCTGTGATACCCGGTTCCCCTTCTTCCACCCTCAACACTCCTTCGCACCATAGTCTCACTCCTACACCTACTCTCTTTGTCCCAAGATGCTTTTCTCGACCTATCAAACCCAATGTTCGCCTTGCAGACTATATTTGTAGCTTCGAGACGAAGCTAAATCAATTATCATCAACATGCTTGTATCCTCTCCAGTCTGTTCTGTCTTATTCTAACATCTCTGAGTTTGAGTGTCACTATATAATGAATTTATCCTCTGAGGTTGAACCTCAAAGTTATCAGGAAGCAGTTTTGAGTCCCTGTTGGGTTGAAGCCATGAAAGATGAAATTGAGGCCTTAAAACTCAACAACACCTGGGAAATTGTTGATACTCTAGCTGGTGTTAAACTTATAGGATGCAAATGGGTCTACAAAATTAAGAGAAAACCAGATGGAAGCGTGGAACGATGCAAAGCGCGATTGGTTGCAAAGGGTTTTTCTCAAGTGGAAGGAATTTATTTCTTTAAAACATTCTCTCCCGTGGTAAAAATGGCCACTGTCTATGTCATCCTCGCTCTTGCTTTTGCAAATAAATGGCAGCTTCAACAACTTGACATGAGTAATGCTTTCCTTCATGGTGACTTGTCTAAAGAGGTTTATATGACAATTCCTTAAGGATTGCAAAGCCATGGCTATTCTCAGAGTTGCAAACTCAAAAAAAACTCTATATGGCCTCAAACAAGCTAGCCGTAAATGGTATGAAAAGCTTTCTGATCTACTTATTTCATTTAGTTACAAACAATCACATGCAAATCATAGTTTATTTATCAAACACGATGGAGATAAATTTACAGCTTTGTTAATCTACGTGGATGACATTGTTTTAACTGGGAACTTTGCTGCTGAAATGGCCCAAATCAAATATGTTCTTCATTCGAATTTTCGAGTTAAAGATTTAGGAGCATTGAAATACTTTCTGGGCTTAGAAATAAATCACTTTGCTGATGGCATGTATGTATCACAACGTAAATACTGTCTTAAGTTGCTTGCTGATTCTGGAATGTTGGGTTGCAAACCTTGTTCAATGCCTATGGATAGTTCATTGTGGCTGTGTCAAAATGATTCTAGTGATCTTCTTGATGAACCTTTATCCTATATGCGTCTTGTTGGTCGTCTAATTTACCTCACCACAACCTGTCCTGACATTGTTTGTGCAACCCAACAACTCAGCCAATTTATGGCTCATCCCACAAAGTCTCATCTAAGTGCTACAAGGAGAGTCTTAAGATACCTGAAGGGTTTTCCAAGCAAAGGTCTTCAATTCAAAAGGGACACTCTTATACATTTAATTGGCTTCAGCAATGCAGATTGGGGGACTTGTGTTGACACGCGCAGATCAAGCACAGGTTATTGCTTCTTCATTGGGAACTCTCTAGTGTCATGGAAAACAAAAAAGCAAAGTACAGTGTCTCGTTCGTCTTCAGAAGCGGAGTATCGTGCTCTTGCTACAAGTACATGTGAACTATAGTGGCTCACATATCTTCTCAATGATTTAAAAATACGTTGTTCCAAACCTACAACATTATATTATATTGTGACAACCAAAGTGCACTTTACATTGCATCAAATCGAGTGTTTCATGAGAGAACAAAACACTTGGAAATAGACTGCCATCTTGTTTGAGAAAAGGCTCAAATAGGTCTAATGCGATTGTTGCTAGTTCCATCCTCTCATCAGCTTGTTGACATGTTCACTAAAGCATTACCACATCGTCTTTTCAGGTCAAATGTATCCAAACTGGAATTGATTGATCTTTATACACCTCCAGCTTGAGGGAGGCTAACAAAACAATGGCCCAAACCCGTATAACCCTATAGCTCTCAACTTGTTCTAATTCTTGTAAATATTTCTTTATATAAACATTTTCTGTTATGATCCTAGAGTAGATTCTAGAATAGTATGAGCTGTAATTTGTTAGGCCAAAAAAACATTCTTTGGCCTTATCCCTTTAGAGTAATACGTGTATATAACATTGTATCTTTTTGCTGAAATTAATAAGAACATAGACAAAATTCATTCTCAAATCATTACCTCAGTGTCCTGAATATCTTCTCTCTTATCTTTATTTATTTTACTTATAGCTACACAGATACAAATGTAACCATCAAGTAGGGGTGGGCAAAAAATCTAGATTTATCGATCCAATCTATAACCATAACACATTGGATTTAAAAATTTAGATTTTTAAAATAACCAGATACCCTATCCACCATTTTTTATTATTCAGATATGAATTAGATTTTATTTAACAAAACTAGATTTAATTTATCAAAATCCGGTTTTGTTCTTTACATGTATGACGTTTCATATTTGGTGTCCAATTCTTAAAACTGTAGGTTCTGGATTGTTCTATTTTTCATCTTTTCTCAATCGTTTAATCTTAATTTATAAATTATCCGCTTAGCAAAGGCTATTAATTTGTTTGATAGTTAAAATTGTTGAGTTTTGCAGCATGTATCTAGAACTTTCTATAACGACACAATAATAGTTACTCGTTTAAATAAATAAATAATACTAAAAATACTAATAATAATAATTAATTACTTTAATAAAAAATATATTTTATAATTATTTTTAATAAAATAATAATTTTACTATTAGATATAATTTTAATATTTTAATAAATCAGCCTATTTCTTCTTCTTTTTTATCTTCATTTCTTTCTCCTAATTATTTTATTTTTAAAATACATCTATCCAAACACTTTTTTAAAATTATTTTATCTTTATAAAATTAATTAATGTTTACTTTATTTTTTATAAAAAATTATTCAATATGTAAATTTATAAATAATTTAAAATCAAATTTAAAATCAGTTTTAAACTAAATCTAAATTTTAAAACCAGTTTTAAACTAGTTTTAAAAAATAAAATAAAACAGTTTAAAATTTAATCTATATAATTAGATTTAAAATGAATTTAGATGAATTTTATGCAAATCTAATCCATGCTCACCCCTAACTAGAGTACCTATTGTATTCATATTTTATTTTTAATAAATGTTGATGCTTAACAAATATATATATATATATATATATATATATAATGTTATATTATTTATTATAAAATTTAAATTTTTTTAATATAATAATTTAATAATAATAATAATATAGAAAAATTATAGTATATTTTTACTATATGTAAAAATAGTTTAAAATTGAATTAAAACCAAATTTAAAATTTAAAATCAAATTTAAACCAATTTTAAAAAAAATAAAAATATATTGATTTATAATTCAAATCATATAATTGAATTATAAATAGATTTAGATTGACTTTTTAAAAATCTAATTGATGAACATTCCTACCGAGTGCACATGGTGAAATGGATGCTGAAACGGTTTAAAATGTGAAAGGAACTTCATTGTAAATTGCAGGACCCCATGTAATCCAAATTAATATATTTTCTTCTAAAAAAATAAAAAGGAAAACGTGGTAAAAAATACACATATGTATATGAAATTGTGACGTGATTTGTTTCAGTCCTACTAGCCCAGCATTTTGTAACTGACGCTTATCGAGGGGCTGACGGAGTACAACTAATTTGATTGAGGATTTCCCTTGGCATCCAAAAGAAAATATACCAAAGAGAAACATCCTCTGTCAAATGAACTTCTTTTTGCTCCCTAGAAACTGGCGAGTCAGGAACTACAGGGCTCCATAAACTCCGGCCAAATTACAAATCTATTTTAAATGAGAAGGGTAAGATAATGACATTTTACAGATTACCAAGAGCTGTGCTTGCGTGAGGGTTTATGCGTGTACGAGAGGGATCCACGCTTCAAATGATAATTGTTCCTATGTAGCTCACAAACAGAACTATATTGGCCACAACACAGATCCTCTAGTCCAAAAAGAGCCGAAGAAATTATCAATGTGATAGTCTACGAGAATGTCTTATTGTACCTTCAGGTGGAGTGTGCGAAGTCAGACCACTTAAGTGGCCACTTGCGTTACCAACTGAATTGACGTCTAAACCCAAAGGACGAACTGGATCGCCTCCTTCCAACACTCTGAGGATCTGCAATTACGTTAAAAATAAAAGGGAATTCACAATATTTAATCTTAAAGCAACAAATTTTTATTAATGAACACAAGTCAATCAGACCTTTGACATTGGGGGTCTGGCATCAGGATCCACACGTAGACACAATGAAGCAGCTCGTGCCATGGCTTGCAATTGAAGATTAAATTCTAGGGACGCCTCAGAATTCAAGCATGGGTTGAGAGATCGAACGTTTTGTAAGATATGATCGGGCTCTAACATGCGTAGAGGGTGAAACCATTCGGAAAGATACGAGTGTCCATTGAACTGTTCCAACTCACTAATTCTTCGACCGGTAATTAACTCCAATAAAACAATTCCAAATGCATATACATCTACTTTATATGTAAGATTTCCAGCGTCAAGATACTCCGGTGCGAGATACCTAGTTTTATGTAAGGTAGCCTTGCTTATAATCAAAACTGTGATGTCTGATATCTTGATGGGATGTGTATATATATGTATATATATATATATATACACAGAGAGAGAGAGAGGAAAATACCCTGAAGTTCCTATAACGCGATCTTCAGTATTGATATGCCATTCTGAGTGCCATCTAGCAAGCCCAAAATCAGCCACCTAAATGAATGGTAAATGATCGGAATTAACAGTAGTATTCTTTTGATTTGATCCATGCATTATCGTTTGAATTTACACTATTGCAAAAATTAATAATAATTGAAAGTCAACTATTTGGCTAAAACTTCAAAAAAAATGCGGAAGGGCCAGGAAGTTACCAGAGGCTCAAAGTCATGGGTTAAGAGGATATTTTTGGGTCTAAGGTCTCTGTGGACTATGCAACCAACTCTACAATCTTCATGAAGGTATCGCAAGCCTCGTGCTGCTCCAATCGCTATCTTTAAGCGTGAGTTCCAATCCTGAGGCATACTCTCGTCTCCTGTTAATCAAATAATGGACTATGATGTGAATTCTCAATATCTCATTGGAAAGTTGGATAGAACATTTAAGTACAAACTACAGAGAGAGAAAGGGCTCTAAAAATGTAACTGAAATGAAGAAAGTTAGTGAATACCATCTAAGTAGAGGTCCAAGGATCCGTTACATATGTACTCGTAGACCAAAATCCTCAAATTGCTCTCTATACAAAATCCTATCAACAATACAACATTTCTGTGCTGTGCACAGCTCAAAACCCGAACTTCCCTGCTGAAATCAATATCTGCTTGTGAGCCACCAAACTTTAACTGTTTCACCGCAACAACCTGGCCATCTTTTAGTATTCCTTTGTGGACCATACCAAATCCACCTTCAGCCAAAAAATTAATATCTGAGAACATATCAGTAGCTTTCTCTAGCTCTTTGTAAGAAAACCGTCTAGGAGGCTTTCCAAACACTGGTGCTTTATTCTGACACTGTGAGCATAAGGGAGGAGGTATCGAGGAAGTTCTGCCCAAAGGAATGGAATTATCTCTGATGCCCGAGTTGGCAACATAACTTCTATTTTGGGCTTGCTTAAATCCATGCTCATTTGTCCTCATCTCTTGATCACAATGTATAAAGTTATCAAGTAAGGTTTTCGAAGTTGGAGATTTAGTTCTTTGGATAATTCTGTTGTTTTCAGTTTTTTGAAGCTTCTCATCTATAATGTGGTTTTGAGGAATCCAAAATACAGTCTGGATATCATTAGCCACAGATGATGTTGGGCGAGGGCGAGTCCATAAAGGGGGAGAGACATCCCTTTCCAAATCGAAGTATAAAGATGGCTGAATGTTTAAATCTTTTGGTTCGTTGATTGGTTTGTGTGCTCTTTTCTCCGGACCCTGACCCTCGTACAGAGGGTTTTGTTCATAGACTAGGAAAGGGGAAGTTGTCGAGTCAGAACTTGAGACTGAATTTACTCCGATGTTTCTTGTGACAGAAGTACCCGTCTCTTCAGGGCTACTTACTGGGGTGGAATGCTTCAATTTGCGGCCATTTAGCTTTCCGATTTCTATACCTGGCGAAGAAGCAGCTGAGAAAAAAGGAGTTTGGAGGTCATCGGAGCATCCTAAGTTAAGCCTGAGGATTTTTGCCTGTGACCCATTCATCACCACGATGCTACAGTTGAGTTCATCCATGCAATGCTTTACCTCTTGCTTTAATTTCCTGTTTCAGCAACGTTAGGAATTCATCAACAAATATTTCGTTGGGCAACGCAGAAAAATTCTACTTATTACTGATTATAAGTTATGTGATGCAATTGTTCAATCAAATCCTAGTAACTAGTTCAAACAAGTTGGTATGATCTTCCAGTGGAAACTCTCAGTTCTAAAAGATTCTCTTCCCACACTGAGCCACCATCTTCTCCTTCCGTAAGGGCGATTCTTCTTCAAACCTCAAATATAATGTCGCAACTTCCATTTCATTATTTATAATGCTTATTGAACACTGCTCTGATCGGGAGGAAAAGCACGCAATCGGCGCCTTCTATGCTTAATGGTAAATAATAATAATTGCTCGTTTTAGACGGTGAAACAATAGTTGAGCCTGTTCAATGCATATTTCAATGGAGCAATTCAATGATATGACATGGCTCTCAAGTATAGCTAAATCTGTTGTTGATTAACAAAACTCAATGCAAATGTTCTGCAAAGAATATATGAAGAGCAGAAATCACCCATCTACGTGTCAATGCGAGGTACGGACGGAAAAAATTGAGAAAACATATTTGCAATCAACTAACAAACCAATAGCTCAGAAAAAAGAAATACTTTTTCATGTTTAATTACTTGTCCAGTATGACCCAATGGGAACTGCTCCATCTAGCTTCAGCCGCCACAGCACCACTGGGAGTACCCGTGACCACCTTAATCTTTACCCGAACCTGCATTCATAAAAACTACAAAAAAGTCAATTTCTGATGTACTGAGCCGTACCTTGATATATAGTACACTTTTACGAAAAATGCATTCTTATGAACAATTAAAACAACTCCAGTGTAGAAATGAAAGTAGATAGATTTTGATTGCGATACTATATAGTCTATGTTCTATTCTTCACATTTTATAAAAAGGCCCAAATTCAAACTCATACACCTAAACGAAAAAGTAATAATTTACTCATGCCTCTTGTCAATCGGCATCTTATATCGATTACCTTTATTTTAGTAAATAAAATATCTTGATGAACTAGTGAAACAAAAATATTATTTTAATATTAAAATTATATAATAATTAATTAAAACTTTAACTTCTAACTCAATAAAAAATCATCCAAATATTTTTTTAATTATACATATAAAATATAATCAAAAATGTGTATGCAGACTCATTTGATGGATAACTTTTTTTTATCACAAGTAACTTTATGACTATCCGTTAATTTGAGCCCAATTGTCGTTGGGTCGTCATTTCCATCCCTTCTTACAGTTTCAAAAATACAACAGCCGTTTTCCTGGCCATTAAATTCTGCATCCCTTTTTATCCCATGTGATATATAAATTAAAAACCTACTTGTAATGGATAATTTTTATAAATATTCACTCTGGCACCTATTGTCCTTTCTAGTCATGTCCATACTGTCTCATATTAATTCAACGTCCTGTTTTCTGGTCCTTGGATTCAACATCTCTCAAAGCAAGTCATCCATTGACATTCCAGTAATTAAGGCAGACCCTAATGCAAACACACTGTTTCGAACACATTGTTCGCCCGGACCGTATCTACGGGAGTACATGACTAGTGAAAGGGTTAGTACTCAATCAATTTGTACCAATAACGCGCGCCCATTATGAAGAAAATTTCTCGTCTTCTTAGAGTACATGCTTTTTTTTTAAATAACTGTCCATTTTTTATACGGTTAGTTTTTCCCAAGGGATGCGTCCGTACATATACCTTCGCCTAAATTTTATAGTTGGCAGAATATAAACTAATTAAAACAAATAACTTTGAATAGCCTTTACACCTCCTCAATCAGATAATTATTATCTTCTCATATATAAAATGACAATTTCTTTTCTCCGTTTGGCTACCTTAACCTTAAATGGACGAGCGTCAACTTTTTTTTTTCTGGCTAGTTTTACGAAGCTTTATGCATGTGCAATTATTGATAAATCATTAAGATCTTTATCAAGACAATATTTCTAAAGCAGATGTGAATCGAACATACTACAGCCAAACCGGTACAGCTGATTGGAAGGGATCAGAAACTTCCTCAACTCTGACAGGTTACAGAAAAACAAAACCGATAGCATATACATTGTCTTTTTTGGTGAAGAAACTACATTTTAAGTGATTGATATAAATAAAATGGACAAAAACTATTAGTTAAAATTTATTGTCCAAAATATTTGCCTCCGTCCATGAAAAAAAGAAAGAAAGAAAGAGAATGAGACAAAACCGACAGCGTGAACATATGATAAAGTCATAAAAAAATGAAAAAAAGAAAAAGATAAACAACCGATTCGGCGAGTAAAAATCCAGGTTAAAGAAATCCAAGTCGTTTTCGTTCCGCTAAACGTTAAGAGCCGAAGCGAAAAATTCGAAAGAGAGTGTGGAAAGTACCAGTGACAGCGGGTATGGGTAAGCGGTTGATATATGAGTGCGTGATTTGTCAATTTTAACATTAATATTATTATAATTTTTTTAAAATGTGAATCTGATATAAAATATGCAGCACAAAATATCGAACACAAGTTATTAATTAGTCCGTAACCAGTATATATATAGTTTTAACTTTGCAGTTCATGTAAATTTCAAAGTTACCTCAATTTGATTGTGCAACTGAAGCACCATCTGAGCACAAGACTCGGAGATATAGGAAATTCGCTCCGGCAACTTTCCGGCATGTCCATTCGTACAGTCTCCGGCGAGTCTCGAAAAGTTCCAGAACCTTCTGCCTGAAATACCACATCCGCTTAGCATTTCCTTACCCAAATTAATTCACCAACCATACATAATTACTTCAAACTTTAGTTAAATCAATTGAACCAGTAATAAGAATTAACATTTAAATTTTGTGATTAAAATTGAATCAATTGAATAAGGTAGGTACCAGTTTTGAGAGGAGAATAAACGGCGAGGAGCGTGATGGAGTCGCTGGAGTGAACGACATGAGTGAGGGCCCATGCCAATGCCGTGTTGGAGATCACTCTCTCCGCTTTAACGGCAACAAGAACCTTGTTGGAGACGGTGGTCGCGCTGTGCCTTGCACTTCTAGAACCTACGCTTTCGTCTCTTAGCATTGGTGCTTGAGTTTCAAAGAGTGGAAGATGAATGAATGAATGAAGGTTTGGATCGGGTATGTTGTCTCGTTCTCACGTATGCATTGCGTTGCGTGTGACTGTGACCATGATCGTTGCATTATTTTGCGGACTTAACTTGGAGCCTCCATGTCTCCAACTGGCATTTTCTAACCATGGTTCGTTAACCTAACCAGTGTTAAGAGCCCTGAGGAGTTGTTACTTGTTCCTTTGTAGGGGCCTGTTGTCTGAGTCCTGTGACGTAGCACAAAGGAAATTATAGGCCACCGCATAAATATAAATTAAATGTGAAATAAATCGTGTGCTGTAAATTTTTTATTATTTTTTTGGAAAAATAATATACATAAAAACATTAGTTGAGATTAAAAAATTTCCTTTTGATTTTATATCAATCTTTGACTTCCCAAAACTCAACATCAGTGTATGAAATAGGAGTTTTGTTTTTTATTTAAATAATTTATTTCATATTAATTATTGGTTTATATAACATAATACCAAGTCTTTGATATATTATGCACGATAGGATCCCAATTTTATGCAAGTTAGTGTCTACGTTAATTAAGCTGGGTCCAATTTTATTAACTAGTATTAATCTGACTTTTTAAGCTGCTAATACTACACTTACATGGCTACTTATGTTTGACTTCTGGTACAACTAAGATGACAACACTTTTATGGAAACAAAATTGATTAGAGTTTATGTTAACAACTTTAACATGCTATATATATGAATGAAATTATATCTAATATGATATATTGACATAGTTAATGCCATATTAAGAAAATCTTAGACGTAGTTTCTTCTGCCCATCGAATCCACTCAGCTTGTACATCAAACAGAAAATAGGTTTCAAGCTATCTCTTTTTTTTCTTTTTACGCTTTAGTATTTTATTTTATTATATATTAAGATGTAAAAGATAATAAATAAGGTCTCTCTTAAGTGTCTGGTATTTTTTTGGCAATTGTTGCTAAATACACTTCCTTATAAGAGTTTGTTGATTGATCGAAGTGTTCAAATTGATGATATAACTTGTTGCTTCTGTCATAGTTTGGAAGAACTTCTAACTCATTTATTTTTAACGTGTTCAGTTTCATCTCAAATCTAGTACTTTTATGCGCGTTGGCTGAGATTCTCACTGGTTTTACCTTCAGATATATCGACTCACTTGCTTTCTTGGGTTGGTGTTGACTGTAATAAAAGAGAAGGGATATGCCTATTAATTATTTGGGTAAGTACAATGTGGTCTTTGTGGTTACATAGAAATAAAATTGTATTTTCAATGGTGTTTTAGATGAGAGGGAAGTTCTAGATTCTATTATTCTGAGGTCCTGGAAATGACTATCACTTGTTAGTAAGGGAAAAACTATTTTGTTAGCAAATTGGTATTTGAACCCACAAAATTGCATCCGTCTTAACTTTGTATAAGTATATTTTTACTTTTTATTTTTTCGAGTTAGTAATTTTTTTCTGTGTATGTGGGTTTTGAATTTTCCTTGAACTCTCTCTAATAATATATGTTTTGCCTATAAAAAAAGTACAATAAATAAATAATATAAAAAAAAATCAAATACTAATCATTTTCTGATTTTTATGTCAAAGTTTAAACGTAAAAAATACAGATATAATAATAATGAAAGATCGAATGGTAAAACTTTTTTCTCTTTATTTTTAAGGCCGTATGTAGTTTGTTCTTTATCTTTCCTTGTAATAAAAAATAAAAACTATTTTTTTTCTGAATATTTACACATTCTTCTATCCTTCATGCAATGAATGTATCTAATTATTAAATAAAAAATATTAAATATTTTTCATAATTTTAAGAAATTAAATGAATATATTTTTGTTTAACATTTATTTTATAAAAATAAAAAAATTATTTAAAAATATGTAAAGTATATAACAAAATTATTTTTCCCAAGTAATAATCCATCATGTTACAGATAATGATCGCATTAGCAATTTACTTTGACACAGTGGCACAACCGTTAACAAAAATGAAGCTATACAATAAATCGTAAATACTTAGTGTAAATACAATTACTAAACATTAGCTCCCTTTCCTAAGCAGAAAAAAGAAAATACAATTAATAAACATTAGTTTATTATTTTAAATTTTAAAAAAACTTTTAATTAAAATATTAAATATTATTTTATTAAATAACATATGCGTGTGACAATAGTTAATAAAGCTCATTAATATTAGATAAATTATGTGAAAAAAATTTATCAACTGCCAAATATATATATATATAGAATATTCATTTTATTTATTATTTTTCTTTTAAATTTTTAAAAAATTATAAAAATATATTGAACGAGTATCATTGGTAGTGAGTTATAAAACGCTTGTGAGATTGATTGCTCCTGCATTATTCATTTGACAATGTCCAACTATTTGATAGGTTAATTTTTTATTGGTAAACATCAATTCTATTTTTGATAAAATATTTCAACAGCACAAAAACATTACTTCAGGAAAAGAGAGAACATGATTCAAGGAATTGATGTGTAATTTTTGTTTGAAAACAGAATTTTATTTTAAAAAAGGTTGAGTAGATACAATGTAAAAAGGACGAGAGACGCAATTGACGATTATTTTATTTGCTTTGATTATCTAATAAGACAATGATGGGTTGTTAGTAACGCCACATAGCATCTCACCCACCGCCCAATTATTGTATCCGAGTACATACTTTGCTTTCTTCAATACATCCCTCACTTCTCCAATCTCCAATGAAAACAAAATCTCGTAGTAATGATGCAAAAAGTGCTTCATTCCAGTGAATTATTATGTAATTCAACGTACCAGCAAGAGTTGGACCAAGTTGCTCCCATTGCTACCCAAACCGGAAAATTGGCTATTCAACTGCTGTGACTGTGTTATTGCCTTCTCCGGATAAATTAGAATATAATGGATGAATAAAGTGGACAACCGTAAGTTTGTATACAATATTTATATTTTATATGAAATCATTTTGTATAAATCAATGACAATATTTATATTATAAATGATACTATTTTAAATGAAAAGTGCAAAGTGAGATATTTAATAAAAAATTTATTTTATAGTTATAAGTAATTTTTTTATGATTAAATTTAACTAAAAATAATATATAAATTTATTTGAGGAAAAGAAAATTTTTTAAGTTACAAAGGTCCCTACTAGACTTTTGTGGTGGGACATAACTATGTCTTTTAACTAAAATCAAAGAACCTTAGGTTTTTAGGTTCCTACATTTTGATGAACCATGAACTTGTAAAAACATCTAAGTCCTAAAATTTTGTTAAATGAACTACTCTTCAAGAAGTTTTGGAAGGTCTAGAGAAGAGTCTCATTATGTGCGGAAAAAAGGAACACACTTCGAGGAGATTTAGAGGGTCTTGAGAAGAGTCTTATTTCTTGTCAAAAAAGAATGCTACAATTCAAAGAGTTTTGAAAGGTAATGAGAAGAGCCTCAATTTTTGTTGAAAAGCGAATTGCCTTTCAAAGAGTTTGGGGAATTTTTTTAGTCCTAGATTGAAAACACACAAAACTAGTCGAAAAAGAGGGTCTTCAATAGATTCGGTTGAAACTTGTTTGTCGACAAGGGGAAATATTCCTAGTCCTCGAGATTTGGAGCTAACAAATTTTTCTTAAAAACTTGTCAAAAAAGAACTGAGAAGAAAAAATATTCTAAGTCCACGAGACGAGAGAAAGTTCAAGGATTTTTCTTAAAACTTGTCAAAAGCAGGAGATGACAAGGTAATTATTTTAAGTCCACGAGAGTTTTCAACAGATCTTCTTAAAACTTGTCAAAACATAAAGTGACAAGGAAATCATTCTGGTCCTAAAGACAAGATAGAGCTCAAAAGGTGAGGAAATAGGTAAAAAAAAATTACTATCAATGAACAATTACCAACAGTTAACATCAATTAAATATTTCTTCATTATTTTGCTATTATTCTTGCTCAATTACTTGTTTTACGACACCAATTTCATTATCACATTCACAACACATTTAAAAGAATCTAAAGAGAATCTAAAATTTAGTTTCAAATTGCTCTTGAATTTATTTGTTTACAATCTGTAATTTTTACCGTAAACAAAATTATATTTTCTTTTTGCAATTAGTTTAATTTTTATTTATTAATCTCATTCTAAATTTTAACAATAAATGTTTTTACTTAATTTTTTACTATTATTTATATAAATTTTTATAAATACTATATTTATCATTGTCATTGAACGTGTGAATTAATAGGTAGAGATTGAAAAATTTATTATTAAATTTATTATTATATACATATATATATATATATATGTGATTTTTTTATTAATCAATGAGGTTAAAAAAGTTTAAAGAAAAACAAAAAAAAATTAAACTAAATACTTATAGGTACAAATGTCAAAAACATCTAAACTCAAGAAAGGTGTTTGGGGTAAAAAAAAATTTCTAAGTTATAAAAACATATTGGAAGAAGCTACATTTCGACGAGTTTTAGAGGATCAGAAAATGAGCCTCATTCTTTAGTAAAAAGTAGGCTTGAATCCAAAAAGTGATGGAAGGTTGTTTAGAACCTTAATTTCTGTCAAAAAGTCACATTTCAAGTTGTTTTAAAGGGTTTTGTCACATCCCTGATTTCCTTCAAAACTGCTTAAAAGACAAAAAAATATTATGAGTCCACAAGATTAGAGGTTTTTTTGAGAAGTTTTGAGGAGTTTTCAAGCCCATGACACCCAAAAGTTGCTCAAAAAATAGGAAATGATCAAAAATTATTCTGAGTCCACAAACCTATTTGAGCTCTAGATTCCCTCTAGAATTGCTCAAAAAACAGGAATAATAGAGGAAATATTCTAAGCACACGAGACCAAGAAGAGCTCTAAAATTTTCCAGAATCAGTCGAAAAGAGAAGTCAAGGAAAAATTATCCTAAGGTCATAATGTTATATGAGCCTCTTAGATTTCTCTCAGAACTGCTCGAAAGATAGAAAACAAAAGTCCAAATAGGATTCAAAAGCTATTGCAAGGCTTAGAAGCGGTGGGCTCGAACATGTTCAAAACCAACTACCGAAATTTGGTCTATGATGGCCAGAGAATCGACAAAGAGAGTTTCAAAACGTTGAAGTCCCTCAAGAAACGGAGAAATTTGATGTTTCAATGAGGTCAGCAGATCTTTGACCTTCGAGACTAAAACCTGGTCAGTGGGCAAATTCTTCATAAAATTTGTCTCAAAAACCAGAGCTCAAAGTTCTTTGAGTAATTTCTTAGCAGGTTCAATAGGCTTGGAGATTTCAGAGTGTGACCCTGAGGGCATCTTTGATGATGAAAATGTGAAGGTACCGGCCAAAAGTTTGTTGATGGCCCCTTTTGGGTCTTCCTTCACCATAGCATTAAAATCATCAAAATTTGTTTCAGAGTTTATTAATGATTTTGGTGGAGCGACTGCAAGGTTAGAGGGACCCTCGACAGAAATTGGGGAATTTTCAGGAAGCTAGGGCCTCTTCTCAACAGGAATCAAAATAGCTTCACGCAAAGGCTCCTCTTCTTCCGACTGATAATTAACAACATCAACTTTAGGTGAGCCCAGAGGTGATGTTTGTCAAGATGCGAAAGGCACCTAGAAAAGAGAAATTAAAAAATAACTCATATTACAAAAAATGTTTTCAAGTAAATTTGTTCCTTACCAAAGGAGCTTGCCCAGGTCGAACCTGATCTTCAGAACTCGAGCTTGCTGAGCCCAAGGTATCATCTCCCGAAGGAGAACTCGAGGTCCCTGAACTCCAAGTTAGAGCAACTTCTTCATCCCTCTATGCCAAAATCTGGGGAGCCACTTCAGGGTCCTTTCTTAATTTTTTTCGAGTCTGTTCAGGGATTGGAGTTAAACGTTTTTTAGGTTCTTTCTGAACCTTGGAAGGTGAATTGACACTTGGGGTGTCACCAGTTGAAACCTAATATAAAGAAAAGGTTAAAGATTTGCTTGAAAAGTAAAATATTGCTTAAAATTAGCACAATAATACTTACCTTCGCTAATGGAATTGAAGGTTGATCAGGTGTCGGCTGCACAAGAGTCGAAATAGCCATCTCAATAGAAACTTTGGATTGGACAGGAGTCTTAGCCTTAGAAGTGGTCTTAGCCTGAAAAAAGGAAGAAAAAGGATAAGTCCTTAATTTAGAACCATTTCAAGAAGAGTCAAACTCAAATCAAATATTTACCTTAGATGCCCCAGAAGCAATTTTGGGTGCACACGAAGAACCCTGCTGGAGAGTAAACAACGAGGAACCTTTTCGAGTAGATTTCTACTTTTTCTTGGAAGGCTCATCCTCCTCCCAATCTTCTGGTTCATATTGACCAACAAAAGGTTTTGTTGGAAGAGCTGCAAAATATAAAATTTCGAGTTAGATTTAATTAAAAATGCAAAGGAGACTTCGAGAAAAACTGGGGAAAAAAGTTTTACCATATTTGAACTTTGTAATAATTCTTACATCTTGAATTTTGAGATGAAGAGGATATAAATAAGTTTTTAAAGAAAACTTTGAGGCTATTACCCTGCTCCTAGGCGGGGACAATTCATTCAAAAATGTCAAAGGTAAATCTACCCATTTGGAAGAAATTATTGGTAACGCTAAAGCAAAATTGCAATTTGGCAAAGGTGGAAAAGTTGGTCAAAATTTTTTGAAGGGTTTCTTCTATAAACTTGTCAAAAGGATGAAATTCTTTGTACTTATTTACTCTTTCTTTTTTTTCTTCTCTCTTAAAGAAAGAGCAGCTTCAAAAATGGTTTGAGATATTCTTTGTGGTAAGTAGAGTACTCTAAAAATCGCTTAAAAGTCATCTTCTGGTTGCACGCCTTGACAGAAATTTCATGTTAACGATAATAAAAATACCACCAACTTTGAAAAGTGCTGGTACAATGGTAGATTGGTTCGAACTCGACAAAAGAAATTTCTGCCTACGTTTTTGGAAGAAACTAATAGCCTCATTCAGATCATCAATGCTCTTTCGAGCATTTTCAAGAATGTCTTGATTGGACTCCTCTAACATGAAAGAAGGCTTCAATTGGCCCAGGCCGAATTGTTGAGCCACCAAATTTGGTTGATAGGCAACCACCTGATAGGGTCTAGGGTGAAACTACAAAAAAGAAGCTGACACGAAAGAAATTTTCTCCATGTCATTAAACTCTCAGATTGGGCACTTGGAGTTTTTGAGGAAAAAGGGCGCTTAAACCAAACTGGCCTTACCTTTTGAACAAAAAAAGGAGCAAGTTGATGAGTAAAAGTATAAAGAAACAAGAAAAACTTAAAATATTGTCGAAAAGCATTGCAATAATGTTTTTTAGCTACATTTGTGGTCAAAAAGGTCCATCGAAATCCCTTTATTTCTCGAGAAATATTGGGAGGTTCAGAGCTCTGTAATTTCTCTTCAAAGATAGCATTCAGCCAAAGCTGAAGCAGCCAAAAAGGCCTACTAATGACTGAAGGAAAGTCATTAGACCTAAATGAAACTACTGCTTCATTTAAGTTTTCATATAAATTCCCTAAAATAAGCTTCCCAAGACAAATCGAGGACTCTTCATGCAAAAGTTAGGCGAAAGTAAGGAGTGATTTTGGCACTTGGAGCGATCTCGAGCGAAAAATGTATGTAGAAAGCCAAAACATTAGGAAAGCAACATGTTTCTCGTCAGTAACGAGGCCATCTAGATTCATATTCAAAGTAATGAAGAGTTAGTAGGAGCATTTTTAGAAGTTAAGGATAACATCAGGGTTTTTGGGATGAGAATCTGGTCGAAATGAAGGAGCAGTCGGTCTGAGCCCAGTAATGGCTGCAATATCGAAAAGAATTGGAGTAATCATACCAAAAGGTATGTGGAAAGAGCTAGTCACTCGATCCCAAAAGTAAAGAGAACTCATGATCATAAGAAAATTGTAAAATAAATTGTACCTAGACAATTGAATGACATCAAAAATTCCTATGGCTCTCCAGCTATCTTGTTTTTCGCTCTCGACTCTATCGAACCAAGGCAAATACAAGTCTTTGGTTACAGAAGGCATGATTCGGAATATTTTGTGAGCATTCTTGAGAGAATCCAAGTTATACTTTGAGGAGAATGTTAAGACCCCATCAACAGAAAAAGAAGACTCAACAGATTCTTAAGGAATAAAAAGACCTAAAAATGCATGAGGTTTCGACCCTAATGAAAAAGGGAAGAGTACTTGGGATTTCCAAATAGTCAGCTTCTCCTCCTCAAGAGGTGGCTCAGAAAGGTAGCTAGAATGACCCAGGAAAAATTTTCCAAGTTATAAAAACATATTGGAAGAAGCTACATTTTGACGAGTTTTAAAGGGTAAAAAAATGAGCCCCATTCTTTAGTAAAAAGTAGGCTTGAATCTAAGAAGTGCTGGAAGGTTGTTTAGAACCTTAATTTCTGTTGAAAAAGTCACATTTCGATTTGTTTTAAAGACTTTTGTCACATCCCTAATTTCCTTCAAAACTGTTTGAAAGACAGGAAAATATTTTGAGTCCACAAGACTAGAGGTTTTTTTTGAGAAGTTTTGAGGAGTTTTCAAGCCTATGACACCCAAAAGTTGCTCAAAAAATAAGAAGTGGTTAGAAAATATTCTAAGTCCACAAAAATGTTTGAGCTCCAGATTTCTTCTAGAATTGCTCTAAAAACAGGAATAACAGAAGAAATATTCTAAGTCCATGAGGCCAAGAAGAGCTCTAAAATTTCCCAAAATCAGTCGAAAAGAGAAGTTAAGGGAAAATTATTTTAAGGTCATAATACTAAATGAGCTTCTTAGATTTCTCCCAGAACTGCTCGAAAGAGAGAAAACAAAAGTTCGGATAGGATTCAAAAGCATTGCAAGGCTCAGAAACGGTCACTAATGGTTATCAACAGTTACCACCAGGAAAAAGTTCAACTACATGAAGAAAGATCGTGGGTGATAGCGGTTATGGAATAAGTCCCAATTGACAGCACGATCACAAACAATCGTAGATAATGGACATCAGTAGTTGAAGACAGTTACTAAGAAGTACTTGCAAAAGAAGGAGAACTGTAGTGGTCCTTCTGCTTATAAATACTCCAAAATTCCATTCTACAAAGGACGACTTTCTGGACCTAGACACTGCACCTAAAAATCCCTGCATACTGAAATCTTACACCACGCCAGACACCAGCTACTAGAAGGCTCACGGTGATCGCTATTCATCGTTGTTAAGAGTCGTTCGTTTATGTTTCTACACATTTACATTCCTGCATTTACTTTTAATTTGCTTTTCTTTGCTTTCTGTTCATGTAATTTTAGTTCCTGTTTAAGTAAGTTTCTGTAAAAACCTTTACGGTTGATTCAATTTTACGTATTTATTATTCACCATTCTTGCTAAATCGTTGAATTTGCAACGTTTATTTTACTGTTACGTTAACAACACACTTAAAAGAAACCAAGAAGACCTAAATTCAGTCATCAGATTATTCTTAGATTATTTGTTTACAAACTGTCATTTTTCACCATAAATAAAAGGGTAAAACTTAACAAAAGGCTGTTCATAAAAGGTAAAGAAAAAAGACTATTAAACCTAATTTAGCAAGCTTATCAACATATTGATTAGTCTTCCTATAAATGTAGACAAGTCTAACAAACTGAATAGATTTCAAAGTTTCCTTAACATACTGGGTTAGAAAATAAAGGGTATGAGTATAGTTTTGAATATTCAAAATTAAAATCAAAACCTCTTTAGAATCACTTTCAATTCAAATAACTTGAATATCTTATCTATAAATAAGCTTGACTCCCAAAAATAATTTCCATGATTCAACATACAAAGGAGAACATAGATCAAGCATAATGGAAAAATCAACCACAAATGTCTCTCCATTGTCTCGAAGCAACCCTTCACGAGAAGTAACTTGCTTAGATAGAAAAGCATTCATCCATAATAAGCTTGAACGACTTAGAAATAAGAGGAAAGAGCACTGAAATAACTCCCAAAATAAGAAAGAAGATATACATCATAAACCAAAATTTTATTAACTAAAATATTAGGTAGAGTAAAATTATGATTAAAGACAGATGAGTTTTGATCCATCCATAAAAACTAAGAAATAACATCAAATAATATGTTCAAATTCAAGAAATTATTCTATTTATGTTTAAGAAGATTACAAGACAATAAAAAAATACCAGCACTTAAAAAAATAGCTTCATTATCATGAAAAATAAAATATTTCCAAAATCAAATAGCATAAAAACATTTTCTAAAGACTTGCATAACAGTTTCAACCGTCTCTTTGCATATGCGACAAAGATTAACACTAAACATTTTTCTTCTAAACTTCTCATCATTGGTTAAGAAGTTATCATGAGTTACTTTCTAAAGAAATAAGCTAATTTTAAGAGGCCTTTCCTATTTCCAAACTATTTTAAGAATATTATTAAAAGAAGAAGGACTCTTCATAGGATTTGTAAATAGGCTATAGGCAGATTTAATGAAAAACTTACCATTATGAGATAAGCTCCAAAAATTAGAATCTTTGTGAATTAATAAACCTCCACTCAATTTTATCATATAAGTTAAATTGAGCTAATAAAGATTCCTAAATCCCTTCATCTTTAGATTTACAAATTTTTTGTCGTCCAATGAGATGACACTTTATAAAGGAAAAGGATCCTTAAATAAAATGCTTCAAATACCATTAATTTTATTACATATAGAATATGAATTAATTAAATTTGTATTATATAACTAAGAATTCTTAAAAGACAAGATTGAACAAAAATAACCTTATACTAAAAATTCATTTTTCCAATCTAGTTTATTGATGATAATGAAAAAAATTCTAGATAGATTATTATGCTTAATTGAAATTCCTAAATAGTAGGCATGTTGTTGGACAAGTTTCATACCAAAGAATCACAAATAGATTTTTTAAGACATTATCAAAATTCTAAGAAAAAACTAAAGAGAATCTCTCAAAATTAATTGTTTGATTAGAAGCTAAAAATAATCAATTCAAGAAAGCTTTAATAAGATCAGCTTACTATAATAAACTAGCTTTTGCTTTAAAACAATGTTATTAACAAAAAATAAAATAAAATTATACCTATGAATATTAAAAGAAAAGGAAGTTTAATTACCATTAATCACTTAATTTTTAATTAAATGAGTCAATTTCTCAATGCACATCATAAAAAATTTAATAAATTTAATTTTTAAATTATATATATATATATCACAAGTTATTAACTTATTTATAATTTAAAAAAAATCAACAATAAGTATGTTATAAAAAATTAGTGATATTTTATCACTTATTTTCTATCAAGTATGACTGAGCTAATTCTGATTCTCTCATCAAATTTTCTTTATATATGTTAGGTTTTGCTTAAAAACTTAACATTGATTTAAAACGCATTTTATTTCTTTTCAGAGAAGATTGATTTTGAAAAGGAAATATATATTTTTATAAAAATATTAAAAATAAAAATGAGAAAAGCACTTTAAATAAAGCAAATTTATTTAAAATAATGCTATTTTTAAAATAAATTTTTTGTCTGATGCAATTTTTAGCCAGATCAGTACAATATCACACCTACATGTCTGATATAGTATTTTTTTATTAATTTTTCTAATTTACTATCATTTGCCTTCAAACGATAGTCATGCATAGCAAGACACATGCTAGAGAGAGAATAAGTATTGCCTAAACAAGAATGTCAAATGATGGATGGTTTGGATGGTGACACATTTTGACTGCAGAATAGTATCGACTGGTCAAGAACAATAGGTATATCGTTGGTCAAACTGCGGCAGGGCTATCAAACGACAGAGTGCGATACATATGGGAACATGACATGTGTCATTAACTGCTAGTATTATTTCAGTTGCACTCTTTTATCCAATTTTTAAGGGCTATGTATAAGCATTCCGCAAATGTATGATCTTTACACTAGATGAAAAAAATTGTGGAGAGTGATATTATAAGGTTAGTTAAATTATAATTTTGTGTTTTTAAATTTTTTTATTATGAGTTTTATTTATTTGTAGTTTTAAAAAATGTAATATTTTGTTAGTTATTTATATGAAATTGAATTTTTTTTAATTAGTAGATAAAATAAAATCGTATTAGTGTGATGAAAATTTGATTAAGAAAGAAAATAATATATAAATAATATCAACATTTTATTTATGTATGATTGTAGTAACTTATTATGTATAAATGATTAAAAATTTATAGATATTATTAAAAAATTACAAAATTATGGGAAGAAATGTAAAAATGATGTAAAATAATTTAATAAAGATAATACATTCTGATATAATTTAAAATGATATAAAAAATAATATGATTTAAGTAAACTATATAAATACAATTTGGCATAAAAGGTTATATAAAAACCCTAAACCAATAATATATTTCATTTAACAATTACTCAAAATATTTCATCTATTTTTAGTGACATTATGCAAAATTTTAAACATAATTTACTATTTTTTCAATTGTTCAGTTAAACCTAAATATACTAACAAATTTTAAAATTTAATGCTAAACTATCGCATTACATATAACAACAATTAATCTAATTCTAAATCTATTTTTTAACCAAAAAATAATTCAAATTTTACAATATCAAATTTTTTACATAAAACTAAGGAATAAATATTTAACCGCTCAAATAAATTATAAAAAATATATATATGAAATTTTTATTCTTTACTAATCTCAGAGGATCGACGAAAATAGATTATCACTTCTATACTTCACTGGCATCAGCACCTATGTGAAATTTCAAAACAAAACAAAACAGTTATTTTTTCTACAAATAAAACATAACTTATATATTTTACAATTTTTTTTTACCTTCAGATTTTTCTAATAACACTGCAAAATCAAAAAAACGTTTAGAGAAATTTCAGAAAAAAAATACACAAATTTTGTGTGGCTGGCGTTAATGGAGGGAATACAGGAGGAGGGGGAAGAAGAAGCGCCTTCGCGGCACCCATTTCAATAAAGCCACGTGTCAAGACCTGAGATAGTGTTACCACACATGCTCCAATAGCTCGGTTGATTTGTCAGAATTGATACTGCCTAAGATTTGGGCACATGTCCCTTTTTTCCCTCGCCGTTCATTTCAAACTGCTATCATCACTGTTGGAATGATACAACCGATCATATGACACGTGACAACGTTTGAACTAATATCGAAGGGTGAAGATCAATAATAGATTAAAATCATAATAAAAATATTCTATTGGACATGCATGTGCGATACTGGCCAAATATCGCACTAGATAGGGAATTTATTTCAAAAAATTCCTATTTTCATAAATTGTTTTAAAAATAGCATTATTTAAATAAATTTGCCTTAAAATAATAGTTGAATATTAAAAACTATAGTTGAAGGATTGCTTAAATCATATTTAAACTATTTATTTTATTTACTTATTTAAATATTATTTTTTAATAATTTTTATAAAATAAAATAAAATTTTAATTAATTAAAATATCTAATTTAATATATTCTAAATCTTGTAAATTTATTTGTGAGGTTGATTAGTAAAATAGGGAATAAAAAACTTATTTTAATGATAAAAAAATAATAAGAAAAGTTAGGTTGTTAAAATATATTAAATCTATTAAAAAAAAATAAAGAATGTATCTTTGTATCAATATAAGTGTAAAGAATTGATACTAAAATTATATCTTGCGTCAAACTTCTATCTTATTAAATTTCATCAATTTTGTATTCTTAGAGTTGATATTATATTTTATTTTTAAAAATAAAAAATTGTTTTAAAAAATAAATATGCTTTTAATTTTTAACTTTTTTTAAAATCTTTTTTTAATTTGTTTAATAAAAAAACAAATTTTATTAATTCACGTGAAAATAGATTATTCTACAAATTATTCGTGTCTAATGAATATGATTAAAGTTGTTAGTTTTGATACGATCAACTCATTATTTTAGAAAATAAAATAAATTTCATTAAATATTTTAAATTATTTTAAAATAATTGAAATTTATGTTAAAAATATTTTTTTAATTTCTTATTATATGCTTAGAAGTTCACATAAAAAATCTTAAATTATTATATAATTTTATTATACTCCTACTTTATACAAATTATTTATGTATAAAAATTATTCAACTTTTTCTTGGACACGGTACATTAGCTATTAAATGAAAGGAATAATAAAATTATTTAAACATTTAAAAAATAAAGCATCTTCAACAAGTTTAACTAAAGAAAAGTGTCAAAAGATATTTAATTTGGTGAAAAGAAAAAGAGAATTTAACAAAATGTATATATATTCGTTGTTGATATTATAATTTTTTTAAAATAAGATGGAGAAAAATAAAAGCTAATGAAGTGTATCTATTTTTTTTTATAAACATAAAAAATTCTATTGATATTAAGTATAAGGGGGTATTCATCCCAAAATTACAATAGGAGCAATTATGAAGATTACAAATTACCAAAAATCATGAAATAAACATAGACCCACTACAAATTATCCATAATTGCATTCCTATACTTTCAAATACTTCACAAGGCCATCATCCATGCCACAAAAGTAACCTTCCACATTTTGTTACAAATGAAACCAAAAATATAGTTGTTGCCACACATGAACCACAAATGGACATGAAAAAAAGAGGTGGTGTAGAGTCTCTATGTTATGACTACAAAATACATAATATTCATTGTCCAATTTATCCCTAAAACCTCTTTGGATTAATTTTCCTTAAAAGGGAAACGATTCAAAATAACTTGTTAACTAAATACCATAACTTTATTAGGTGCCCAAGATTTCCTCACTTTTGCTAGGAAGTATAAGAACATAGGAGGTAATATTCCCACCGTAGAAAATCGTGACATGATGATGCACTTGTAGGCAGATTTAACCAAGAATGCAATTCTCCACCCAAACCTATCTATTAAGGACATTTTCTTGTAGATGACAATCCTGCAAAATAGAAAACAAGTTAGAAGTTTCCTCCTCCTCCTATCCTCTCAATGATCTCCTCCAAATGATATCCCACCTCCATCTCCTATTGCACCACAATCTATTACTCAGTACACAACTTTCATTATCACTGGCAAGATCACACAACCTTGGGAACCTAGATGCCAAGTTAAAAGTACCCAACCAAGTCTCCTTCCAAAATTAAGTATTCTCACAATTCCTCAAAGTCTTTTTAATTCCTTCTTTGAACTAAGAATTTGTATATTCCCCTACTCTTTTCATATTCTTCCACCATAATAAGGCTTTAGCATGTTGAAACATAACATTAGGTGAGGCATAAGAGTACTTGTACTTGCTACAAAAATTCTTTTCCATAATGCATCTTGATTCGTTAACGCCCTTCATTGCCATTTTTCTAGTAGTGCCCAATTAAATCTTTCCACATGCTTAATATCAAGTTCCTTTTTTTCTTGCTAACACACATAAGGTCTCATTTCACCCACAAAAGTTTTTCAGTGTCCTTTGTATATGTATGGCCTCCACTACCATTTCAACCACGGAATTCAAGAGAGTTACCTGTCCAGTAATGAAAACATATTTATTCTTCCAATTGCCTAGTCTTTTCCTTAAAGTCTTAAGCATAGTATTCCACATTTCCATTTTCAACAGAAAAGCACCCACTAGTATTCCTAGGAAATGAAAGGAGATGGAACCAACTCTATAATGCAAAAAATCTTAAGTTTATTGAAGAAAGGCTTCATCCACATTAATTCCCACAATATTGCTTTTGTGGAAGTTAACCTTCATTATGGAGACAAGTTCAAAACTTGTCAAGATTGCTTTAAGACTCCACAAGTTTTACAAGGTTGCTTCACCCATTATTATAGTATCATTCGTACATTGGAGATAAGAAACCATTGGTCCATTATGCACCATAAGACCTTTGAAAAGATTCTTGTCTACTGCACTTTGCATCAAACTCCCGTAATGAAGTTAACCTTCATTATGGAGACAAGTTCAAAACTTGTCAAGACTACTTTAAGACTCCACAAGTTTTGCAAGGTTGCTTCACCCATTATTATAGTATCATCCGCATATTGGAGATAAGAAACCATTGGTTCATTATGCACCATAAGACCTTTGAAAAGATTCTTGTCTACTGCACTTTGCATCAAACCCCCTAATCCCTTGGCGGCTATCACAAAAAGAAATGGGGCTAAGGGATCCCGTTGTTTAATCCGTCTCCTTAGTTGCCTTCCATTTACTAGTACAGAAAGATTACCCCCCACATACACACTCTTCTATCCATTTGCACCATCTGTTTTCAAAGCCCATTCTCTTCAACATGTATAACAAGTATATCCATTCAATGGAGTCATACGCCTTCTCATAGTCAACCTTTAGGATAAAACATGTCTTCTTGTCCTTCTTTGCATAGTCAATCACTTCATTCAATGCTACCATACCATCCAACATTTGCCTTTTTTGGGACAAACGTCATTTGATTACTAGATATTACACCCTCCAATACCTTCTTACATCTCCCCACCAATGTTTTCGCAATGATTTTATACAAACAACCTATTAAAGAAATAGGTTCAAGGTCCACTATATCTTGGGGACACGTTCCTTTCGGTATAAGTGCAACAAAGTATGACTTAAGTGCTTTTGGGAGAGACAAATTATGAAAGAAATTCACCATCATGCCATGCACCTTCTCCTTCAATAAGCTCCAAAATTGCTCTATGAATGCAAAGTTGAAACCATATGAATCCAAACTTTAATCTCTAAAACACGCTATAAATAATGTCCTCCACTTCTTCCATCTCAAACGGGGCCACAAGACCAAGATTGAGCTCCATAGAGATCCTAGGGAATGTGATTCCCTCTAAAAGCGGCCTCCTTCATTTTCTTGCCTTGAAGTGTTGTTGGAAGTAACCAAAGATGTGTTCCATAATGCTCTCAACCTTTTCAAGCCATGCATCATCAACCTTTAATGTCACGATATTGTTATGTCTTTGTTCACTTTAACACATCTATGGAAGTATTTAGAATTGACATATCCTAATTTGCACCATTTCACTTTTGCCTTTTGAGTTAGAAGTGATTCTTTATCTCTTTTTTCCCTCTATACCTCACTAGTCTTGAACTTCAATAGTATCTTATCTTCATTAGTAAGTTCACCTTCCTCCATCTTCAAATACAAATCATTAATATCCTTGATGATTTTTTCAATATTGATATCAATGTTCCCAAACACATTCACGTTCCATTCCTTCAAGACCCCTTTGAGCTTCTTTAACTTGTCCTTGAGTATAAATGCCTTCCACCTACTTTGTATGGGTTCATCCTATATAGAAGATACCACCCACTCAAGAGAAGGATGATGAAGCCAATAATTGTTGAATCTCAAGGGCTTACATCCCCAGTTAGTATTCCTGTGGACCAAAATTAATGGACAATGATCCAAGATGTCACGCTCCAATGCCTTTAGTTTTGAAGCTCTCCACACATTAATCCATTCATCGAAAACTAGAAATTTGTCTAGTTTCCTACAAGTCAATGCGTCACCTTATACCAAGTAAACCTTTTCTCTATCATTGGTACATATCATCAATAAAGCTATTGAAACCTTCTATTTCCACTCTACTCACACTCCTTACACCAACTTTTCTCTCTAAGCTTTTGTGGACTGCATTAAAGTCCCCTAAGAGGCACCAACATGATCCACCAAGTCTTTTTTTAGTTATCAATAGGTTATGCCACAATCTTTTCTTATCCACCGAAGCACAAGGTGAATATATATTGATCAATATAATGACCTTATTTACAACTTGTGTCTATTCCAAACATACTCCTAAGAAGCCACCACCCTAAAAAGAGTACAATAGTTTTCCTTTTTGCAAGTTCCATAGCACAATCATACCTCCACTCCTACTCCTTGTCGGATTAGTAACCCAACCATATTCATCACTGCCTCACAAGAATCTACACAAGCCCTCACTAACCTCGTCCATTTTAGTTTCTTGTAAACCCATAACATCACACCTATCTTTCATTGCAAGCGCTCTCACCCTCTTCTTTTTTAAGTCACCCTAACCCTCTAATATTAAATGATAGCTAGCATCTTAGTGTGAAACCTACTTGACTCCATCACCACACTCATATCTCATCTTTCTATTTCTACACTCCATTTATACCTTTATCTTTGTTACAATGAATTGGAAAAGTATAAAATAGAACCAACTCATTATTTATTAAATTGGCTACCATTTTCTTCACTTTTTAATTAGTAAAAAAAATTAATTTTTTTTCATAAAATGGGAACCCAATTTTATGCTCTATCTTTTTTTCTATAATTCAGAAAAAGTTTTCAAATATTATACAAAGATAATTAAATAAAAATATTTACTATGATATCTATAAATTCAAAAAGATCTCTTGTAATCTTTTTAAATTAACAGCTATAATTGTTCAAATATTTTTAAAACTCAATAATATTTATATTTTTTAAAATAAATTACTGGTCTTCATTATCGATTATATATATTCAATATAATATTTAAAGTTATAATTATTTTACATCAAAGAGCATAAAATACAATTTTTAATATTCGGACATTACTTTAAAAAAATCAGTTTTACATATCCAAGAAAAATAGACTTGTGTAATCGATTAGTTTGATATTATTTTGTTTAATATATTATTTAGATAGAGTATTAGAGATGAAAGCGATGTTATTTGAAAGAGATAATAACTGTGATTACTTACTGCTAATAATAATTGATATTGACGGATAAGAATCGATGAAAAATGTATGGAGAGGGGCAACAAACTCAGCTGCTGAGAGATGAGGGGAAATAAAAAAGCAGCATTATGACAATCCTTTTCGGGCACGATTGATCTCGCCAATACCATGTGCTCGTAGTTATGATGTAATGAATGTGGATCATCTACCAAGGACCACTTGGTGACGCGTGACAACACTCGCTAATACATGGACCATATATTTTATTTATTTATTTACGCTAAAAGATAATACATGAATGCAAAAATATATTTAACAGTTTTATTTATATTAGAATTATTTAAATTTTTTAATTTAACATTTTTTATTTTATTTATAGTAAGTGTATAACATACTCAACAATTATGTGAAAATATAATTAATAACTTTAAAATCGGCAAACAAAATATGAAAAAGTAATAATATGTTAGATATGACAACAACCGTTTGACAAGTTTAATCGTCTTGCTGTTTCAAGTATAAACAACGATAACAGTAAAGAGAACTGTACACTGATGGTTGAATTTTTCTATAAATAGAACTAGAGATAATATTTTTTATTTTTTTATTTTTTTCATGTTATAATTTTTTATTTCATATATATATATATATATATATATATAAAAGTCTGATTTTAAAAAATAAAAATATTTAATATGATTTTAAAATAATCAACTTAATAAAAGAAAAAAAAATACTATTTTAAAATTTTTTAACTTTGTTATAATGAAATATGTTTATCTTAATTGAATGTAATTGTAAAAATTTTAACTTAAAAAAGTATTTTTACACTTTTTTTTTCTTTTTCTTTATAAACAGAACATATATTATTAGAGAGAATTTACGGAGAATTTAAAATTTATATACATAAAGAAAAAAATTAATATTTATACAAAAAAATAAAAATATAAACATACTCATACTAAGTTAAGACGGATATAATTTTGTGAATACAAATATCAATTAGCTAATAAAATAATTTTTCTTTAAAAATTAATTAAAGTGAAAAAAAAGTATCGTTTCTTAATTAGCTTCAAACTTTAGAAATTAGAAAAAAAATGCAAAATGTCAATATAAACTTTATACCTTTTAAAACGGTACATTTAACATTATTTTCAAATTTCAGCTGTTGTTTCAACAGATTTTTCTGTTAGTCAGATATTTATAGTTAATAATTTCATACCATTGGTCCTTATGAAATTCTTATTTAAAAATCATAATATAATTCCTTCAATTTTTTAAAATTTTAAAAAATAAGAAGTGTCATTGACTTTAGATTTCTGAAGTAAGATAACAGAGATATTGGGGTTAAAGGGTTTCTTTTATATATATATATTTGTTAGTTAAGGAAGATTATTCTCATCCGCGTTAAGTAATATAACTGGTTTAGCATTGATGTTGTATACATAACACGTCTAATAAAATTCACATTGTGTAAAGAATGTTAGAAATGCTAGGTAAGTAATGGAAGAGTGTCAATATGACAATTGAGACTTTTGAAATTATAGCTGAATTCAAAGTAAATATGAATGATGATTTATCCAAAATGAACAAGTAGTTAATAGCCAATTTATATAAAATTTATGATCGCCGTAAATGATAAACTTAATTAGAGTTTATTTTATTTAGGATTAAAAATAAATATCTTTTACTGAAGTTTCCTAATTCCAAATCAAGTTTAATGTTGTGATATTAGTAGAAAGGTTTACCCTTCACTGTGTATCTAGGAATTAACAAAGGTTTATTTTATTTCTTTGACTGTCATTTTTAATTTTCCATATTTTGATGGATAGAATTTCTTTGGAAATAACTATTTATTGAAGTTTATATGCATGGGATGCATTTCAATTTATAATTCTATTTGACATAAGTGTCTTGAACTTGATGACTTATGTTCCTAAAGTGAAAGAAGTTAAAACTTGAAATATGAGAATGTGAACACTCTTGTTTGGTGCCCTATTCTTCAATGGTTTTTTTGGGGTTTGAAGATAAATTATCAGCAATATGAATGCGAAGGTTGGAGTTATGTCGACAAGGGTCGGCGTGGAGGTGAGACAAAATATTCTCACAATAAATTTTTATAATATTGTTTATGACATATTACTCATTTTATTCTCTCTTTTTTTAATTTTTTTATTCTTTTATGTTGTAATAAAAATTGTACAAATAGCATTTCTTTAATATTCATGATACTAGAAGTTGGTGGAAGAGATGAATCCAATAACTAATATAAACAATCCCAGAAATAATCATGAATGACGTATCATGCACTTTGTTTTTGGTGAAAGAGTTAAAAGTGATGAACATAAAGATGGGGAAGACATATTGTTATGTTAGTAGGACCAAAAGTTATCTGTTGTTCAAAGCAATTTAATGGTGCCTGTAATATTCCTATGTTCCACACAACCCTCTTTGAAAGGGACTGGCACACATAAGATAATATATAGTGCACAAACATTACTTTTTGAATAGAGTTTTTATCATCCATGCATTCATACCATATTTATGATTAAAAGTTCATAGTATTTGCAAACTTAATTACAATTTTAAAACTTGTTAATGCATATTTTTAAATACTGATTGAAAATTAATAGATTAAAATTTCGTATTAAGAATGATAATAATGTTATATTAATGACATTAAATATTATATCTTTCTATAATTTTTTTATTTCTTAATTAACCGATATCCTAAAATATTTATTAATATTAATTTTTAAAATTTTCAAGTGAATGAATTCTAGGTTTTTTCTTCTTCTATTTATCTACTAGAAATAACGATTTCTTGTTAATTAAAATATAAGTACTATCAATCTGTGCCAAAGCACCGTTGTCAAAAGCAAAGGCTGTAAAATTATAGTTTGTGAATAAAAGAAGCTCGTGTATGATTTAGAGGAGAAATAGTAATCACAGGTAGATTAAATATAATAAATATAATAGTATATATGATATTAACACAATAACATAAATAAATATAATAAATATAGTAGTGAATAATACACTATAATTAAAGGTGTGTGTGCTGTGTTACTCTAAAAAAAATTTTGGTATCATACCTAAAAAATTTATACTAATAAATTTTATTCTAAAATTGAATGAAAATAAATTTATTTCTTCTTTTTATTATAGTGACTATTTTCTTTCACTAAAAATAAATAACATTTTTTTAATATAATTTTGGTTTCTATAAATGTAACATATTTTGTAATAAATTTTTATAAAGTTCTTTTTTTAAGATTTAGTCCTTGAAATAATAAAATGTTAAAGTTTTTCTTAAATATTAAATCAGACGATAGAAAATTATTTTAACACTCTCATATCACTGTTATGTTGTTTAACTTTTTAAAATATTTTATTTTTAATTATATTTTTAGTTCTTATAAATATAACATGTTTTATAATAAGTTATTATAAATTTTTTTAGTAAAATTTAGTTTTTATTGCCAACTCTTTTTGTTTAACGGAAGAACAACTCATCATTATGATATTATTTAATTTTGTAATATGTTATTATTTAAATTAATATTTACAATCAAGTCTATAAATATTTATAGGATAAAAACATAATTAAGTCTGAAATGTTTAAAAAATTAAATAACAAGTACAGACATATAAGTGTTGAGCTTACTTTTTATAAGTAAATTTAGCATTTAACAGAATAAGAGATGAAATTAAATCCTAACATCTAAACATTTTAAGAACTAAATTTTAATAAAAAAAAATTATAAAAATTTATAACAAATGTACTATATTTATAAAAATTAAAATTGTATTTAAACTTTTTTTAAATCAATCTTAGAAATTCATATCTACTTTTATAAAAATAATAATAATAATAATTTTACTCATTTTGAATCATTACCCAACATTATACCTATAATTTGTATTCCTTAAAGATTATTAGTGAAACAATTACGGAATTCAGAAGATAAAAAAAATAAAAATACAAGTGATAGATGATAATATGTTGTACCAATCATTAATATGAAAATATACATTAATGATTATATTTTTTTAGAGAAGGAAAGCACGGATAAGAAATTTCAGAAAACAAGAATTTTCAACAAACAAAACTTTATATTCGACTGACTACGGAATTAGAAAGTTGTTCTTAAGTTTGGTTTGGGCTACAATATATTGACCCATTATTTCCCCTCAATGGTCCTGCTGATCATTTTGTTCCATAAATGCTGAGTCAAATCAATCAATATTGATAATTTATATCAAGATCAAGTAGCACATTTCATATACTTATATATTATTTTCTAATAATATGTAATTTACTTTTTATTTTTTTAAAATCGCTCTAAAATATCTTTCTCTATTTTCATATACATTGATTAAAAATATTTTATATTTTCAATGTATTAATTGAAATATTTTTATGTAATATTTACTTCATAAGATATTAATAAGATTAATAAAAATATAATAAAAAGACATAAATGTGTTACTCTTTACTTATAAATCAAATATCATAAATATAATTATACGTTTGTCTTATATTTTAATGTATGTGAATTTTAATTTTTTTATTTATTTTTTGCTAAAAAAGGAGGTAAAGAGTCCAAGACACAAAACAAACTAAGAGGTAGATTTAGGGGTCTAACCACCACACCAATCTAAACACAAAGAAAAGCAATTCATTAGGAGCTTCCTCAAAACTAAAAAAAGGGGAAAGAGATTCAAGACCAGATTTAGCAAATTTGTTTGTATAATGGTTGGCTTTCCTAAATACATAGCCCAGTCTAATAGACTTAACAAGGCTAATATTATCCCTAATTTTACATATGACATGGAAAAAAAGGGTGAGAAGAGCTCTGAACTTGTTGGATGGATTGCAAAGCTTCACGGGAGTTAGTTTCCAACCAACATAAGTTTTGATCAGTATATTGCAAAAATATTTGAAGACCATAATAGATGCCCCAGAGTTCAGCTCCAAGGGGAGTGCAAGGGAGTAAGGAGCAATAGAAACTAGCTACAAAATTTCTGTTCCAGTCCCTGAAAAGGCCACCATAGGCAACAGTTGGAGAATTGAAAGATAGTGTCTTTCTGTGTTTAATTTGAACCAACCCCTTGGAGGGGGAACCCAGCGAATCCTAGCTTGGTCCATGGCATATCTGGGAAAGGAAAGGTGAGGGTTCCTGTAATACAAAATAGTATACTCAATATCACGCACAATTTGCCAAATCATAGAAAGAGTAGAAGCAGAAGAATTCTGAAAAACAAAAGCATTCTTAAGTTTTCATAAATGTCAAAGTAATAAAACCAAAAAGCTGCTACTAATTTGAGAATTTACTCAAAAAAGGATTAAATAGATTTGTATAGACCCAATCAAATAATCCAACAAAGAAAAACCAAGACCTTTGATCAGAAAAAAAACAAAGTAATTCCAAACTTTTCTAGCATAAAAACAGTCACGCAAGACATGTATTATAGATTCTTCAACAACCCTACACCTAGGGCAAGCAGCTATAAAAGTCATTCCCCTTTTAGCTCTTTCTGCATTTGTAAGCAACTTAACATGAGATATTTTTCAAAGGAAAAAAGCCACTTTGAGAGGACATTTCCATTTTCAAATAGGACTAAACACATCTAGAGAGGGGGTGGACGAGTGACAGTGTTGGAAAATTAATTGATATGTAGTTTTAATGGAAAAAAAACTCCATTACTGGATAAGGCCCAAGAGGCTGAATCAGGTCTGGCCAATAATTTATGAGGATTAAGCTTTGCAATTTCTTGATAGACATGAGTAGGAAGAAGAGACTTAAGTTTAAACCAATCTCAATTGCCCTTATTAGAGAAAAGAGCCACAGGAATTGGATACAAGGAAAGGGATTGCAAATTAGGAAAAGAAGGAATCAAATGGTCAACCCAAAATCTAACTTGGCAACCATCTCCTAACTCCTAGTTGAGACCTTTCAAAAACAGAGGCCAAGTTGAAGCTATGCCATTCCAGAGATGTAAAGCCCAAAGATGTGAAGTCCTGCTATTTTCCCTGGGAGGCAAATGTTGGCCTACAGAAAACTTGTATTTTTTACATAAGACTTGAGTCCAGAGGTCATTAGGGGATGAGTAAAGTCTCCAGGAAAGTTTCATTATGTAAGCTTTGTTAAGCATATTGAGATTCCTAAAACCTAATCCTCCCTCATTCTTAGGTTTACATAATTTGTCCCAACCAATCAAATGACATTTTCTAGTATCCAAGGATCCCCAAATAAATTTCTTGCACAGGCTGTTAATCTCATTACACACAGCTACTGGAAGGAGGGCAATTTGCATTAAATAAGAAGGTATACTTAAGAGGCAAGATTGGGCTAAAGTCACCCTACTTGTCAAGGAGAGGGTTTTCATCTTCCATAGGGAAAGTTTTTTCCTAGTTTTATCAATTAAAAAGGAAAAATAAATTATGATGAGTGATGGGAATACCAAGATATCTACCAATCTGACTAAAAGGTTTAATACCCAGAAGCCCACTAATATTCTGCCTAAGAGTCAGGTCAGTATTTTTGGAGAAAAACAAAGACGGTTTATCAGTGTTAACTTTCAAACCTAAAGCTTGACAGAAAGAATTCAAAGTGTCTTGAATAATTGAGGCTTGATGCAAGTCAACCTTACCAATCAGAATGATGACGTCTGCAAAAAGAAGGTGAGATATATGCAGATCATGAGATCCAAAGGAAAGTGAGACCCACTCTTTATTGTGGATACTATCTTGGATAAGATGAGTAAGTCTTTCAATACATAGAACAAATAAATAAAGAGATATAAGGTACCCTTGACGAATACCTTTAGCAGGCTGGAAGGTTTTAGTAGTACTATTATTCCAATTAATAGCCATTGAAGAAGAAGTGATACAAGCTTGAATGAGATTAATAATAACAATATGAAAGTCTATCTTTCTTAAGGTACTTATGATAAAATTCCATCTAAGCTTATCATGAGCTTTTTCTAAATCCAGTTTTAATATCATAAACCCACTTCTACCCCTAAGCTTATGGAAAGAGTGAACAATTTCCCAAAGAATTAAGAAGTTATCAGTCCCTTGTCTATCAGGGATGAAACTGCATTGGTTGACAAAAATCAAGTGAGACAGGGAGCCTCTTAGTTTATTAGCCAGAATTTTGGTAACTATCTAAGTAGAAAATACTCATTATTCAAATCTAAAATTTTAAGGGGACCATTTCGCCCCCAAAGGCTGCATAATTTCTTATTTAGATAATTGAAGCTTACTAATTTTCCTAGCAATTAAACAAACTATCAAGGAGTATTTTCAGGGAGAACACCATTGTTCTTAGTCTTCTAAGGGAACTCTTAGATTAGGATATAGATTTTGGTCAGTTTTAGGGCTACCTTGTTCATCAGTTTTAGGACTAATATTTAGCTCTTCTAAGACAGTATTAACAATATCATCATTCCTTAGCTTCATTTCTAGGTCTTTAACTGAAAACACTTTATCTTTATAGGAAACTTTAGTAAAAAAAACTAGGGTTTGAAAGCACCTGATCTTCCATAGCTTCCTTCTTACTTTCTATTTGCATGTTTACTTCCAGAGACTCTGCATAATTTGGTAGCACTAGTTTAACTTTTTTTATGCTTATGTCCATTAAGTCAACCTCCTTCATAGAATGTTTCTCTACTTTTTGGTGAGCCACCCATGCCTCCCTTGAACACGACTAGGTTTCAAGATGAAACCTTTCCCAACAAAACCCACTTCTTCAAGATCGACGGCACTGAGATGGAGAGTAAAAGGAGCCAGGGTTTGTGGAAGACCTTAGCCGAATCGATGCTTCAAAATTTCAAAGGGACTTGCAATGATTAGAATCCCTTAGGCCAGGAAGGTTGAGGGTTGAAAACCCTAGCAGAGCTTCTCGTGGCGTTCCTTCTCCAAGAAACTATCTTTCGAAACCCTCACGAGTACCAAAACATCAGTTAACCTATTGTAAAACATAAAAAAATTTATATAGTTATAATTTATTTATTTTTATTTTTAATTGTTTATATTTAGTCTATCTAATTTTTAAAGATTTAAATTAAGTTATTCACCTTAAAATTAATTATTTTATTATATTTTATATTTATATTTATATTTAAATATTGTGTATATATTTTCTTTACTTATGTGTATAAATCAATAAAATGGCATACCTTCATTATATTTTAAGTAATTATTAAATAAAATTTTGAAGTGAATAAATTAATTCAAATATTCTAAAAATTAACTATAATGACTAAAGGTAATCAATTAAAACTATGAAAATTCACATATGCTGTAAAATATAAGGAAAAAAAATGAAATTAAACATGTAATTTATATCTTCAAAAACCTAAAAACCAACATCTAAAAAATATTTTGGAAAACCATGATACCTTGTAAGAATTTAAAGAACCGTAGCATGACAGAAAATTCCTTAAAATGACTATTTGGTTAGTATTAATTTTAAGCATTTAAAATAAAAATAATTTATTATATAAAATATAATAAAAATTATTATTTATATATAATTAAAACCAAACCTTAAACTGATATTAACATTATCCTAAAAATAATAAAAGAATAGAGAATTCTTTACTTTTTTGTTATTAATGACAAGAAATTTGATTTAAATACATGTATCATAACATTTCCACCAACAAATAATTGAAGTCATATAAATTTTTTTTTCCTTAAGTAGTGTCTAATTTTATGTTTTGTATATAAAAATATAAATAATTCAAAAGTTAATTTTAAATAAGATTGTCCCGTAAAAAAATGTATCTTAATATCTATACTGAAAATGGGCAAAATCATAACGTGTAGGACCATATGGGCGGGCCTTTATCATTTTATATTTGGTACAAAAGAAGGGACGATGCTTTCAATATCACATGCTTCTAAATTTGTGCAAATCTGCAGACCAAACTTTAGCCCACGAGAAAAGTTTTCTAATGGGCTAAGGCATAGGGAGCGACAGAGAGTCTTTTATACAAAATTTGACAAAAAAGAAGAACAATACTAAGTAAGCAGCAAGCACTTGGGAAATATAAAAGTTAAACACTCAGTGCTTTTGTTTGTTTTTGACCGTTTATTTCTTAAAAAAATATTTTTGATGACATTTTATAAGTTAAAAAAAACTATTTCAAGGTTAATTAATTGTAACATGCTTTTTTTTTTTTTTGTCAAAGTTAATTAGATTAAGGAGCGAAGGCAGTTTAGTGGCACTAATATTAGATAAACATGCTCATAACAAAATATAGCATGATTACTCAAAACACATGAACCAAGCAAACATTAATTTTGGACAAACACCAAAGCAAAGCAAGCAAACCCATATTCTCCATCACTTGCTAACCTTGGCATTAAAAAAAGCTACATAGCACAAAATGTTTCCCAATTTTTCCTCTTTCGTCGTTGCTTCTTCTTGTTGTTGCTTTATCTTAGCTTAGCCAGCTCTATCAGCGTTGTAAACAGTTTAAGATTAACGAGGAAGGCCAAAACATCACAGGAGTTTATTCAATTGCGGCAGTTGATTAGTTGGAGAACTAATGTTGGTGGGATCTTGGGAAGCAGGAAGAGAAAGAGCTAATGGGGTTAAAGGAAAATACAAAGTGAACAGAAATGGAAGAGAAGAAAGAAAAGGGGAAAAAATCCATTAAAGAGAGAAGAGAACCTAGTTACCTATAATGGTAGGAAGCCTTCCCCCATGGAGAAGAGACCCCCTTGAAGGGATGGTTGACAATGTTGTTAGGGTTCTGATTTTTCTAAAATGTAAGAGTGTTTCTATTTTTTTTCCCTCTTAATTTTAACATGCATTTTAAAGGTATATATTTTACCAACACAAAAACTTCGCAAGCAAAAATAAACACTTGTTTTTTTTTTTTTTTCCAGTTGAGTTAGTGATGAGAAGAATATTAATAGAATGTCCTGGTTAAAAGAATGGATCTTACTAATTAGTATATATAGAGTACTAATTAAAAAATATTTTGAAATGCTTTAAGATTTACAACAGAGATATACTATTAATATTTTTTTTAGTTATTGATTCATTCACTAGTAGCAAAATAATATTAATTAACATTCCCCTTAATGAATTGATAAGCTAGCTACTGGATCGTTCAATAAATGAAGGTAGAGAGATAAACCAAGAAAAATAGTAATTTAAATTATTAAAAACAATCTGAAACTAATGATTTATGTGAAAATTTGGCCTTCAATGTATAAAACACAATAGCGTCATAATTTAATTTATGCATATTTGACCGCAATAGAATGACTTTTGATTGTCGATGTACAAGAGTGAAACGATGGTGAAGTAATTTATCTGATTATATATATTTTGTGAAGAATGTGTTGCACTTTAACTGACAAATAACAAAGCTGGGGTATGAAAGCAAAAGCCTAAAAGGTTAAAAGGAAAGATGGCAGGGAGAGAGAGGAAGAAGAAGTGCAGTTTGAAAAACTCATTGAATCACGTTAAATTTCATTTTAATTCAAAGTTATAACTTGTAATTAAGTGAATTTGACATGAAGCCAAATACACTACAAGAAGAGGAGTAACTCGAGAATTTGAGTTAACGAGAAAAATAATTTCCATTTGTTTGAAGCTAAACATGCAAGTGTAAGGCTCTCTCGGGTACAGATATGATGAGAAGGATGTTATGATAGTCTGGCATAAAACTTGACCCACCTGTCCAAAATCAGCATTCCAAAATGGGTCCTATTTAGCCTAACTATAACCCATGGTCCATGGCCTGAAAGAGGCATTCTAATTTTCTTTTAATGTTATATACCTTGCACCGAAAATGACATCAAAGACAGTGCCTGAAATTCTTTGGACTGAAGCATATGTTTTGTAGCAAAGCCTTTATCCCATTCCTCATCTCTCTTCCCAGACACTACTAAGAAATATATATATATATCATTCACATGGAATAATATATGTATATATATTCCTCTTTCCCCTCCACCTATCAAGTACGGTATTTTAGTGACAAGGAAAGGGGTGATGCTTATTTAATTTTAACACTTGAGAAGAGTTAACTCTCTTGATGATTCGGCGTGTTCTGTTTGCCAACTGGATCTTCCAAGGGTGAATTCAAGGTCAAGAATCGCCTCGGAACGTGACAAAGGGGTAGAATCCAAACTCTCCTTCATGCAATTTGACAGGCCTCCATAATTATGCTCATCCACCTGTTTCAAATTTATTATATATTTGTCAGTGACATAAGCCATTTAGAAATAAGTATATATTTATTTATGCCTAGTTATATGGTATAGTATATGCAACAAAACTACAAGCCACATGCTAGATCCAGTTATGTCCGTCCCAACTCACCATCGTTTCATTTCCCTTTAGCTGAGAATAGGTCAATCCGATTTCCGGTTCTTGTCTACAATTGTTTGTATTTGTCCCTATTGATGATTGCCATGTCCTGAGTGTGTAAAGTGAGAGAATGATTAATATATTACATGGTAAACATGTTTTAAAGCAACTAATGAAGTTGTTCATTAGCCCGTTTTAACACTCAATCATTTTGTTGACCAAAACTCGAAATTCAAAACCCAAAATCCAATCCAAATGCATGCAATTCAAAATGGCATCGCCAACAGTTTATGATTGGCTTTGCAGGGTACGATGGCATATGTAATACATATTAACGGTCAACATCGAAATGTTTCAAATTTTCCTGGAACTCGATCGGAGTGAGATGTAGAAACTAGAGTGTTTTTATGAAGGGGCCAGAAACGGAAAGAGATAAAATTTATACATTCAATCCTCATTATGAGAAGGAGCTAATGTTGTTGGTAAGTGGATGTACATGAATTTCTCTATTTTTCTAGGATACCTTAAAAAAGACATTCCTTCTTCATTATTATATCATTATTTTTTATTATAGTAAAAAATTAGGAGACTGCTTAGCAGCTTACAATCAATTGAGGATTTTAAAACTGCATTTTTACTGTGTGTTTTACATAATTAAAATTTATACATAATATTTTTTATTAAAAATTATAAAACATCACGAAATTTAATATATTAAAAATATTAAATACTGTATTTTTTAATATATATATATATATATATAATTTATTAATTTTTTTCATTTAACCACGTATTAAAAAAAATTAAATGTAATATGGGTAACACGTTGAGATTTGAACCAAATGTCAGACTTTTTGCTACATATTGGGATCATTACATTGACGATTAAAAGATGAGTAATCCGAAAGCATCATTGAAAGAGTCCACGTAAAAAATTACCATACCCAGTTACCCACATACCTATAAAAACCCTAGGCTTTACTCATCAAAATCTATGTAATGTTAGACTTCTCGTTATAGAACCCCGCAATATAAAAGATAAGCAAGAAAGCTAAAAACAAACAGGAAAAATAAGGATTTTTCATTGTACAATGTCTACGAGTATACAGTGTAAAAATATTAAATACATCATAAATAAATATTTTTAATTGCATAAAAATAAAAAATCTTATATTTACTATATAATAAATATATTTGTAATATTAATTTCCCTTTTTTAACTTCTTATTATGTATCTGGAAACACCACATATGATTCCTTAAAATTAACTAGTATTTGCAAGTTTTTCTTTTTTCAAAAGAAAAAAAAGCCTGAGCACGAGGCATTCATGAATATTCGTGCATGTACATTAGCATAGCTTTTAATGGCTCTGTATATAGGTCATTGAATCATGATCCGTCAATAACTTACTATTACGTTCACATTGATTTGCAGAGAGAAAACAGCATCGCAGTGTGAGTGAAACTGAAAATAAAAGAGAGCTATAATAGGTAGGTTGAGGAATACAAATATGAACAATCTAATCACCTGTGCGATTTTTGAAGCGGGTCAAGTAAATTGGGTCTCTCACAAGTAGCTGTGGCTGCATGCACATGAACAATCCCTGGCCTTCGGCTCAAGCCTATATCTGTCTGCCCATGACCTGCAATTTTCATGAAACAATAGAGCCATTGCTCTTCCTTTATCAGACACTAGAGCTTAATAGTTCACTTGAGGACTTTGAACTCGGTCCTATGCCAAACAACTTTTGTTTTTAACGGGGAACAGTACTAGATGCAAATCATAGAGTTTCTGTCACACTCGAATCACCAAAGATCTCAAACAAAGAGAATAATAATAATAATAATAGAAGAAATGTGAAAAATGGGTCCTTGAGAAGGAACATCCATATTGAATTACCTGTGCCTTTGTCAGTGCTCTTCACTGTTCTATACATCTGCATGAACACCCCACATAAAATAAAATGAGAAGAAAAGTCTACAAGGCTAAGATTGCATACCTAGATACCCCCTTTGTCCTTAGTCCTTGGTTCTACCCTCCCCACTACTAGAGCCAACCTATAACGACTAACAATAGTTGCTTTTTCCTTTCTTTCTTACTTTTGTCTGTCTAGTCAGAAATTCAAAGGGGAAGAAACGAAACTTCACTCATTAAGCTCAAAGACTAAGGAGAATAATGGAGATATGGAAATAGTAACTACCCCACCTGCAAGTGACTCTTGACGTGTGCTAGGGTTAGATCTTTAACATTCATTAACTCCAACACAGACTTCGGAGTTGCTCCTGCAAGTGTGACAAGACAAATCCAAGATTAGACGTAACCTTGTTGTCATGGTTTCCATCAGAAATCTCAAGAGCATCGATCAGCTTTTACATTGAACACTGAAGAAACGATCAACCTACTCAAAGCATGTAATTAGACCATGCTCAGGAGAGCTGAACTTTTTCAAAAAACTAATGAATTATTTTCACAAGTTCTTTCAAGAAATTATATATGAAAAAACCGATTATTTCTTTACAGTAAACCAAGTTTGATATGCAATTGGAAAATGTCTATGAATTTACTTTCATGGCCTCCAAGAAGCTGAACCGCATGAACAAAATGGGCATGGAGGGTCGTGGTCCATCTCATCCTAGGAGCCCTGACGCTTCTTTTGACACCATTAACAACCCTTGCACTTCGTTTGAAATCGCGGCCATAGATGTGAGGTTGGAGGTGGTGGTGGTGGTGATTGAAGTTTCTCGGGACTCCTTGTACTTGGTGATGATGATGATGATGTGGATTCAAATCTGGCATGTTTCCAACGCCTAATCTCAATGTGGGCTCACGATGAACAAGGTTATGGACAGTGTCCGTGTGGAACAACCCATTTTCATGGCTTAAATCACTTCCACTACTTCCTGAATCAGAGGTTGAACACATATCATTGTAAAGCACTTTGCTAAAGCCTCCCACTTCTTTGGCTTCAGAATCCGAAATAGAAGGTGGGCTAATGTTTAAGGAGAGGTCTGGCTCCGACAAAGGTGATAAGTTTCCCATTACTTTGTGGTGCGAATTAGTAAACATGAGAATAGCAGAGAGAACTAGAGATCTAGCTAGCTAGGTTTGCCACAAACCGGTGGTAAATATACAAAGGAAAGGGAAGAGAAAGGATGAAGGGAAAAAAAACCAAAAATAAAAAAAAGTTTAGAGAAGCAAATATAGTAAGAAATAGAAGTGAGGTATATGGATTGATGAGGAGAATGGATGAAAGAGGTGAAAAGGAAGGGTTTAAAACTGTGATTATATCATGAGTGACTTATGATTTGCATTGGTTGTGGTGTAGCTAGCTAGGCTTTTAGTAGGATCCCCCACTAGGGTTGAAGGAAAATTTTAAAGCCGAGAGAGTAATTAATTTTCCAGAGACTACTTGTCACTAGTCAGATTAAAAAATGAAAGAGAAAGGGAAAAAAATCAGAGTTTTTTGGGGATGGTGGTTTGAACAAAAAGTTAGTGAAAAAGGGTACTAGTTATTTATGGAAGCTGAGAGAGCTTAGATTAGTCACCAAAGTACTATGGAGAGAGAGAGAGAGAGAGAGCAGGCCTGGGGCCTGAGGTCAGTTTTCCCTTATCTACAGGTAATTAAAATTAAAAAGAAAAGGGAAAAAAAGAGAGGTAGCAGGGATATAATGGTGGTTGCTGGCAGGAATATGGTTGGATTTGGAGAAAAACAAAATGGGTACTATTCAATGGAATATTGGAATGGGAATTGAGTCTCTAGTTTACGTTGATGGATCGTGACCCGTTAAAATTCTCTGCTCTTTTTGTTTGTATCAGGGTTTAATTTATCTCTTTTTAATGCATTTCTTGAATTGGAATATTCCCGTTTTATTATGAACGAGGATTGACTGGCAGAGCAAAATATCCTGTTTCTAAACTCACCCTGACCCCTCATAGCTCTGTTACATGCAGATGTGGCATTGAACCTCATCGCCTTTTCTTTTAACTCTTAGCCATGGGATACCCTCCATCCATGTTCCCTTCACACCCTGGACCATTCCCAGTTATAGTCACACTCACTGTTTCACATTTTCTTAGGACACGTTCCATTTAATATCATTTCACGGGATAAAACTCTTCAACTCTGCATGGGAAACTGCCAACTCTCTCTTGTCTGTGTTAAATGGTAATCAAAATAAGTTCTTAGATGTTCAATTTTAAGACTTTAATCCATTTTACATTTTTTTCGCTTCCAAACGGGTTACTCTTGTATTTTAAGATTCGAAAATAAAATGTGAGTTGTTTTTGTTTTTACTCGATCTAATGTCACGTATAATATTAACTTTTAATTGTTCAAATTGCAAGAAAAATTAAACTTCTTACCAGGTGTTATGCATTAAGTTCGCGTAAAAAAGTTAAACAAACATTTGAAATTCATTATGTCCTAGTCAAACCCTAACTCAAACTAAAGCCAGATCTAGGATTCTGATAATTATCATTTTGTTTGAAAAGAATACTTTAGTACTTTGTTAATTAAATCAGAAGTTTATGTTTTTCTACAAAACGTATCACTATCTTTTGTAGGAAAGACCAAATATACTCGTACTATGTACATGTAAGTAAAATATAATTTCAAGTCATTGCTAGTAAGCATGAATGATATGTAGTGGCCAATAGGGTCTTGAACTAAATAAATTGTTGCATGTGGGAAAATGAAAAAAGAAAAATTAAGGAAAGGAATTAATTAACATGAGTATAGATATAAAAGCCAGCAACTATTAATGTCAAACATTAAACTTAAATACTTATATTACTTAATAGCTTTTCATAAAATACAATATTAACTAATTAATCCTATTAAATAAATTAATTTTATACAAAAACAAATATACAAGTTTAACACACTATATGTAAATATATTTTTGCATATATATATATATATATATATATAGGTGAGAGTGGGTGTGATGTCCGGCGACACGAGGTCGCAGAGCCACATGCAGATGCAAATTTCTCACCCCACTCTCGTCAGTTCTTCAACTATTGTCATATCTCGTGGCGCATTACTTAACGCGCTTCCTTTTTTAGACAGCGATGACCACAGTATAGTTTATATATGATTTTTCACAATCATCATCTTCACTATATGTGTAACTATTTAACTAGATTATTAGAATTCTAAATATGATAAGCTTCGTTTAATTAATTCAAAAGTTGGAAAGAGAATTTACCCGAATCATTACAAGAGATGCTTATTTAACCCATGTTTGAGATCGTAATTACATCTCTCGAGAATGGAGGTTTGTGGGGAGTTTAATATCATGACTAAGGTCTTAATAGTTTATTAGAAAAAAGTAAAATAATTGACTTAATTCAAGCTCAAAAACTTAACCAACCATTACAAGAAGTGCTTTGTTCGTACAATACATTGATGTAAGATGTTGATATTAAAGTCAAATTTGAAATGTACAGGTAATATAGTATGTTTGTTTTTTGGGTTATGGAAGTAACTTTATAAGGTGCGTTTTTTTCTAAAAATAATACATTGTTGTCTCTTGTTTTTGTACATAATTAATACATTGTTATTTAAAATGTAGAACTCATTCCCATCATTATAAACGGGTATACAAACGCACTAATTCTTATTTGCAGGAGACGAAAGAATAACAGAAGAGGGAAAATTTTAAAATATATATCGTGAAGGAGAAAATGCTCTAATTTTCTCTTTGATTGAATAAAATTTTTTACTTTTTTATTTCTTTCTTTCCATCCAAACATATGATTTCATATCCATATATACGGAACTCGTGGCACAATTAGGGTCAGATTATATATAAAGTTCAAATATACATTATTCTAAATTCCAAACCATAGTAAAATAGTTACTTTTCTTTTAACTAAATCAAACCCCAAATTTATAAACTATAATACAAACATATTACAACAAATATATAATACTTTACAGATAAAAACAAAAAAAAATGAAAGAATTTAACTAAATTTAAGGGTAACGTAGGAACCATTTTATATATAGGAGAAAATGAAAAAATCACTAAAATGTGTTTTAAATTTTTTGGTATTTTAAATTAATATTATTATTTTATAAAAATCAGAACTAGTAATTTTTTATTATCTGTTGAAAAATCATTATTAACGAGTTTTAACTTTTTAAAATTTTATAATTTTTGACCGACATCAAGAATTACAATTGATGATTTTAAAATTGTATATTTTGTAATTTTTAAAAATATATATTTTAATATATATAATTTTCAAATCTCGTATATAAAAAAATAAATTTAATGAGGATAAAATAAAACATCTACAGGAGATTTAATAAACAAAATATTAACCAAGTGTGATTATTTTTATTATACTGTAGCTATTAATTTGTGATTATAATGTAGGAGGTAATGAGTTGTGAAATGCGCGTGGGAAGAAGTGCTGAGTACTGCAAGTAGGAATTGAGTCCATCATCCTGTCCTCTGCTTCCAACGTTAACGTTAACAATTTCAACGCTAGCATTTGTCTAATTATGTAAGCATGTAATATTGCTCTCCAATATTCCCTCTCCGTGTTCAAATATTCCATGTCTTATGTCTAAGACGTTCTTTAAGCAACCCACCTCCCCTGTCGTTTCTCTATTTTCATCAGAATCATAACCGCGCGTGCACTCACGCTCCAATCAAAATCATTAATTTTTTTAAATTAATCAAACGTTTTTTGAAAAAATAAAAAGGGTTTATTGACATTTTAAAAAAAATTAATAATCACATATAAAATATGTTAAAACATGTCTTAAATAAATATATTAGTGGCATTCCTGATAGCATATTCCTCGGCGTCAACATGGCTTCACTCACGTGACTTATGGGCGTGACCTTGTCTAGGCGATAGGCTCTTGCTTTGTTCTCTTCTTTTGGTCTTATATTCTCCTGTTCCTATGACTTTTAAAACATTAATATAACATGGCATTTATGGCCTATTGTATGTTCCAATTATGCTCGCAACCCCATGCTTAATCCTTCTTTTGTTTATTCCTCTTTTTTTCTTTGTTTACTACCTCATTAATGTGACAACAAGATCATACCAATATGTTAATCCATTTGTTAATAGATTCCGAAGCCACGGTCAGCGCCTGATGCGCTCTAGATTCTCCGGGAAATGAAACTTTTGCTTTTGTTTATCTTTTTCTACAATACTACTAATTGTTCACGTTATTAAATTTACACACTGTCTCTCTCTCTCCCTTTGTGTTTTATACCAACTATTCAACAATAAGCTTGTGATCTGAGAATATCCGGTCAACATGTCGTTCTATGGCTCAATTGCGATGTTGTCAAATGCTTTGGCTATATCCAATTAATATTCCATGTGTTTGTCTTATAAGAAACCCTCTTGCTCTTTCTTAATTCTTCACCAATTTGGTATTAATTAATTCATAACAACTATACAATCAACAAATATTTATATATATAACCTGCACCCCTTTATTTCTCAAGGCTGTATCGTCGAACTAATTTTATTTTTCCTTTTTTAATAATCATCTCTTGAACTCAACATGTGTATAATTGAGCAGTAACTATAGTGCATCTCAAGCAAGAACAGACATGATGTTACATATTGTAGGTATAGTAAATGAATTACTATGTCTCTCGTCATTGACTTGTGATGCTTATGTTATGCTATTTTTGGCCAACCTGACTCTTATGCGGACTGCTATATCACTACTTCATTCGTATCCAGCGTGCAAGACATGTGGGGTGGTACACCACTAGCACTAGCTACCCTAATTGATTAGATGTCTTGAAACTATCAGAAAAACAACACAAAAAGAAATAAGGTTGAAGAAAATTCAGGAAGCATATTATGTAGAAAATCACAATGGTAAATTGACAAATATAATAAACATTCAATGAATTAAAATTTTATTATTAATTTGTACGTGCAAGTATTCATGGTCACTTTGTAATGAATTTATAGAAATATATTAAATAGATTTAAACAACGTAAAACGCTGCAACCCTATTCTTTCACGCTATGAATCATTAAATACGAAATCTGGGAAACTTCTAATTCCAAATCAAAATGAACACGCACGTTACTCTTTAGCTTCAAATTTCAAATTGCTTAATAGTTAATGAACAAGTCCATGCCTTTATTTATGTACATAGCTATATAATTAGGGGCGTAAATAAACTCTATTTGCTCAAACTAATTAGGAATAAGATCGGTTCAATGAAATGTTTAACTTTTTAGATCTAAAAACTGAAAAAAAGAAATAAAAAAAATGCAATCAACATGATTGCAATTGCAGATTTGCAGTTACAAGAACCATTAAAAACTTAAATATTGCGCTTGCGCCTGCAATGGCAGTATGATGCACATTGTAATTTAAAACACTGATTCAAAATAAGAAAATAAGAAGTCGGTAAATTAAATAAAGATTTAAGTAACTTGTAGGATTAAATATAGTTTAATCTTGTGTCTAAGTACTGTTATTGCATTAAATTAAAAATACATTCGAATTTCTGTAAGATTGTTTTACCCAAAGAAAAGGACTAATTGAATTCTTAGGGGAGTATAAGCTTATTGTTTAACCAAAGATGAGTACGTAGAACTCGAGATTTGAGCAGTGATTCACCTTTGATGCTAATCCTAACATCAGTTGTCTATTACTCAGAAGAATATTAGCTTCCTTATGGTTATTCGCGAGATCGGAATACAGCCATACAAGCATGTGTTGCTTCGAAATTTGAGTTTCACCTTCCCCTAGTTCATCTACTTTGAGTATCAAAGAAACGACAAAAAAGAAAGCAAGGAATCACCGAAATCAACGCCGTTTAGGCTGATGTGCTCCACGACATTACATGGTCCATAACTCCATATAATTAATATTATTACTTCAATTCTTATATATAATCATAATCAACGAATAAATTAATAAATGAAGCAGTCTAGGAATTGATTTTGCTGGTTCAACCAAAACCTTTCACAGCTTTGGCCTTTTTGTAAAGTATGACAGCTTTTAGGCAAGACCATTGCTGGCAAATGGCAAATCGTCATTCCAGATTAATCATGGGATAATAATGCGCTAATGAGTGAACACTAAGGTCAAATCACCTTTCCTTTTCAAACAAATATACTGACCAGTCTAGCTAACTCACAGCCTCACTAGGAACTTTTCTTCTGCATGGTTCATGGCTGGGTATTAATTTAGTTTAGAGTACTTAAATATTTATATTTATTACTTTTTAATATTTATTTTAGTTTTTAAATCTTTCATCGTTTAAGTCTTTTGAAAATAAAAATTAAAAGAATTTAATTACAATAATCTAAGAATATTATTATTAAACTCAATTTAATGGGTGATCCATATAGTCAACTTCACTTGGTAAAACTTGATTGTTGAATACTCTTCAAGTCTTTAATATAATTACATTAAGTAATCCTATTTAAATTGAATAGTACTGCATAAATCATATGTTAAATTAAAACAATGCTAAATAAAGCTCAAAAAAATTTTGTCAATTGATACACATGTTCGATGGTGTTATTATATTATTATTGGTCTAATAATGCCAAAAAAATTAATTTATTCACTAATTATATATTATTATGTTGTTAAAAATTATTAACTTTTACAATAATTACTTTAACAATCATATTTAAGATGTTATTTAATTAATGGATATTGTGTAAAAATTAAAATTACTAAAACGAACCTTTCATATATCATATAATATTAAAAAAATATATGATAAAAATAAAATAAATAAATATATTTTTCATTTAAAAAATATATTTCATGGTGACTTTTATGAACAAACTAATTTTAAATATAAGTTCAACAACTAAGCGGCCATTTAAATTTTAGGAAATGTTTTATTTTTTATTTTTTACTTTTAATTACAAAAAATTCATCTTATTTTTTTTAAATTATAAAATACAATTTTATAATTAAAATATAAATAAATAATATTTCTTAAAATCAAACCACCCCTAAATATTCTATTTGACAAATATAATATTAACTAATAACTAAGGATGAAAACGAGCTGGTCTAAATGAAGTTTTATAAAGCCTGACTTCATTCTCAAACCAAAAATTTAAGTCTAATCTGCTTATTTAATATAGACCCTTTTTTAAAAAGCATAGCCTAACCCAAAAGCTTATGTAAAATGATTAAATATATCACAAATATAATATCAAAATATTATAGTACAAATTTGATCTAACAACAACAACAACAACAATAATAATAATAATAATGTCATTATATTATTTTATTTTATTACATAATAGCTTTTAAAACAAACCAAATGCTAACGTTTTTAATTAAACAGACTTTTTAAAAAAATTAAACCTGTTTTATTTAGCAAATGGGTCAAATATGGCTGGATCCGATGTTCCAACGAGTGATTAACATATTTCTATACCCACTAATAAGTTTCACGAACATTATACGTGTTTTTTTTTTAAATTTAGAAATAAAAAATATATTAAAGAGCATGATAGATATTTTTACTATTAATGATACATATTCTATGTTATTAAATAGAAGTAAATCAAAGAAATAAAAGTTTTAATAACAATAGTAATTACAATATTTTAAGGGGTGGTCCATTACGCATATAAGGTGAGCCCATGACTCGAGAGATTGAAGTTCATGAAAAATCTCACAAGAAAAAAAGAGATAAAAATGAAACAGGAAAAATAATAATTATTTATCTACCTGTATCTCTTTAACTTAATTATTTTTCTCTTTATCTTTCTCTTGTTACGTTACAATTTTTTATATTCCTCTCATTTTTTATGTCTTACTAGATAATGAGTATATGAATAAAATTTTTCTAAGAAAAATAAAAGGCTGAACCCATTGCTAAGTTTGAACAGTCGAAAACATATGCATCTCCACATCTGAAATTGGATATATCTTTCATATACAATTCCTATGGCTAATAATACTAGTTACCTTTCCACATCAGATCAATAGAATTGAGCAGTCCTACATCTGATACCTTTCAGTATCACCTGCTGCTGACAAAGATGATTGAATGTCCTCACACTAAAATTCATAATCTTTTTGTTTTTCATGGTAAATATTATCATCAATTAATTATTAATTTCAAATTTCAAATTTCAAATTCCAATAGACCCGTTTATGTGGAAGCCATATAACTATAAGGTTGAAAGATTTGACAAATAACACAGAATTTTGAAAGTTCCAATCAAAACAAAGGTAAGTACACCTACTCCTTAGTCTATTCGTACACAAAACTGATAATGGGGCAGCGGACATAAAGGAAAAAAGGGAAAGAGGTGAAACTGAAAACTAATAGGGAATTCAGTGGTGGAAAAGGTGTGTATGCACTGCATTTGGTGCCAAATACACAGCCAGAGAAAAATATGGCTTAGCATCAACAAAATTTATATATATCCTATGAAATTAATGTTGCATAATAATATATATTGTGGTTGGAGCACTGTATGTATTTGAGTCATGGGACCACTCTTAAGCAGAAAATCATGTGTCTGCAATCAGATTTTGTTGGACATTTTACTGTGGCCACTGAAAACTGATTTGAATCAGAGCTCTTGTTGTGTGTGTATGTTCTTTTCTCTTCCACTAAAACAAAATTTTCCTGTTCTCCTGATCCCTTTTGGCCCCTCCACCAGACCTATGGAAAGGGGAGAAAATTAGTCCTAAATAAATTGTATTGGAGATTAATAGTATTATTATTATTATATATAATGCTTATTTCACAATCAATTTCCCAAAAGATGATGCATACCACTTGCTGTTTTTCTGTCTAACCAGACTCTTCATTAATTCTTCACAAGTATCTCCCCATATTATTCAACTTTAGCTAATTATAGTGATTAGATTTTACACTAGGGATCTTAACTTTGAGACAAGTTTCACTGCTAAAAACATGATGTCATGCATTAATCGTGAGTCATGCATTAGCTTAACTCGGGGGACGTGCTTAAATTTCGGCAAATATATATTTATTAATGTGATACACACAATTTTTTCAGAAAATTTTATATGACAAATATATATATATATATATTGTACTGACAAAGCACTGCGTGAAATAAAAATTATGTGTATCACATTCATATAGAGTATAATACAATGAACAATCTATTTTCATATAAAAGTAAATATTAATGATAAGATTATGTTTTCATCATTATTTAAAATTTAACGTAAAATTTTAAAAATATAATTGCTTAAAAATTAAATGGTCAAATCAAACTAAATAACTTTCAGTGACGAACTATTAATTAGACAATAGATCACCAAGGCAAATTTGGGTGAGAGTAAGTGATATTTCATGTAGAACTTACAATTTCATATTACAGTAAAAAGCTTCATTATAAACAGAAGTTAATTCTTATCCCGATTTGTCTACTACACTTATTTATTTTGACTCAAATTTCGTCTAATGTTATGACCAACAACTTCTAACATTTCTTGAAGAGGATTTAATAACTCCCCTTTGCTTATTCTGTTGTCAATTTGGCATGCCCCTACTCAACTAAGTTATTAATCAATCAAACAACAGAATGACAACAAAGAAATAAAATAAAAATCGTGGGCCCTTTTTCGCCAAGAAAAAGCCAACCCTGTTCCCCTACAAAGAAAAAGCCGACGTATGATATGACTGTTTCTAAGATTTCTAATTTTTGTGTTCATTATATACTTCATTTTGTCATAATTGATGAATTCATAGTATAAGAATCTATAATCAAGAAAATCTAAAGGTAATCAAAGAAAGTTGAAAAAAAAAAAAAAAAAGCCTAGAAGACTTTAGTATGGTTCTAGCAACTCTAGAGTGGATTTTGGTCCATTGAAGAATTCATAGCATGAAAGGGTAATTTAATGTTTGAGAAGCATAGAAAAGGAAATATATTTTGTAGTGCTATATAAAGTATAAGGCTTATGCATTCTTATCATTTCCAGTTGATGGTGGCTCGAAGATTTTAAAAAGAAACAAACAAACAAACAGCAGAATTTGAAAGAGAAATTGACCTTACTAGATTACGTCCAAGTGTTGCTGCATAAACTTTTATGGAATTAATTTTTGTTGTTTGGCAATGTTTAATAATAAACATCATGTGAAGCTAGGTAGAATACTGACATGAAATTGATTCATATGACCAGACTAGAAAGCTTCTGATATTAGACCATGGAAAGTATACTATATATTGCGAGATGAAGTGAAGAAAAGGAGGATAAAATAAGAGAGATTTGAAGTCTAAAATTGTATTTCCATTGTGTATCTGAATGTTGATTACAATGGTATTTATGTATTTAATACCACATATTTGATCCCTAACTAATCAACAAATTTGAAGTTGATTACCGTTGTTTATAGCTATTACTTACTAAGAGCTTAGAGTATGTTTGTGTATGCACTCAATTTTAGTGGAATTGAAAATTGTTAATACTCTTTAACCTAATTTATACTCTTTTGTTCTTTTTTATAAGAAAAAAAATAAATTACTAGATAAAAAAATCAATTAAATTAGTTATATTTTTTATAAATATAAATTTTATTCTAAAAATACTCATGATATTAAATGGTGTAGTTGTTATAATCACTCATAAACATATATTTAATAATAAAAGGAATTTAATAATTAATACATTTTAAATTTATTCTATATTTCTTGTAGTTAAGATCAAGAAAATACTTATTTTAGTTTTAAGGGACGAAGGAAATATTTTGCAAAAATAAAAATCTAACCTTGATATAAAATTGAATGCGAATTCAAACAAGCTAAAAAATTGTGATAGAGCACCCTAATTGTCATTAACAAAATAACAGAGAACTTCGATCTACATGCATCATCACCTTTGTTTTCTCACAATCTGAACCATATACGATTCTTCAAATAAAAAAGCCTTACCCTATTATGGCTCAAGAGGAAAAACTAGAAAAAATAAAAATAATTAATACCTTACAAGCTAATTAACCTCGTAACCTAGCTCACAGATTACGATAGTGGAAGTAACTAACTACAATGGCTTCCCCTGATTAAAAAAAATAAAAAAATGCAATGGCTTACTGCAGAGATGCAATTATATTTCTAGCCCTTGGTAATTAATATTTAATTTGATTCTTAAAAGTGACATTTTTTTTATCATTAATCTCTTAAAGTTTTACTTTATAAAAAATGTAGTCCTTGATTATGTTAACTTACTCACATTTTACTTATTCTTTCATAAAAATGTAAGCAATGAGAGTAAAATTAACGTATTTATGAATCAAATTATACACCAACTCTTTTACGGATTAATTGGTTTCTAACAAAGATTAAAATACGAGCAAGTTAACGTATTCATAAACTAAATTATATAAAGTAAAACCTTAAGAGATAAAAAAAATAAACTGGGTTTCATTTTCAAGGATTAATTTATGCATTTACTCTAATTAATTTTAGTTGAATTGAACAGTTCAAATGAGAGTTTTAATCATTGAAAGTAATTCACAAATTATGAAACCCGTAACTAAAGATTGCCAAAGTTTTTCATTGACCCATACCTGTTTTTGCTAAACACAGCCTTTAATTTTGTTTTGAACTGCCCTGCCACAACTTGTGTTAAAAAAAAACTGCTACGAAATATTATTGACCACAAAACATTATATGGTAATTTTTACATTACATAAAACAATTATCACTCTTAATTTTATACCAATGAATAGTAAAAAAAAAATCACACTTATTAATTTAAAGAGAATATATAATATTCTCTAAAGTTTCTAAATACCTAATAAACATCAATATTAAGCATTAAACTTGCGTAGAATCACAATCTTTGTTGTTAATTAAAATTTATTAAAAATTAAAAAGATAAGAAAAAGAAACATGTAAAAAAATGTGAAACTCATAATTTTTAATAAATTTTAAATAATAATAAGAGTATATTAGAGAGTATGTTACTAACAATAACATTACTTAATAAATAAATAAAGCTTGAAGTTTGATACTTATAATTTTAAATAAAATTAAATCGCAAATATTTGTAATCATACATATTAATAATGTAACTTATTCTCCCTTATTTGAATTATATCATCAATTTGAACAACATTGTGAAATTACACTTAAAGAAAAAATTATACTAATTAATCACCAAATTTTCATTAGCATATTGATAATTTTCTGTAATGAATTTCCGATTTTGATTTAAAAGAATAAATAAGATGTCTTGGATAATCTGGCCTCTTTACGATACATCTTATCGTTCAACCCTAATATTTATTACAAACCAATTTTTATTGTATTGAGGAGTGCTTCATTGTTTTAATCCATAGTATCGCATGAAGCCAGTTCAATCTAGGAATTTTTACTTCGACGCTCTCTTGTTGCTAAGAAACATTACGGATTTCCTTTGTATTCCTCCTTTCTAGTGGATAAATAGCTTAATTAACTGTGAAAGTATATATTTACCTAGGGTTTTAAAACCAAGTTCAATTCACCAACATTTCAAACCACAACCTCTCACATCACCCTTACTTTAAAATTTTTAAATGCAAAATAGATTTTCATAATTTTAAATCTTCCAAAATTTTTATAAATTCATGTTTTTAAATTTATACTCTTTCCACCTCCTCTATGTAAAGTTGTGTTTGAAAGTTAGATTTAAGAGAAAAAAGAAAGAAAGAAAAATAATTTTTATAATAATCATTATTTGAAAGTTTTTAAATAAGAAAAATTAAATTATAGAACCTTTGAACTCTCCTCCTCCTTGTTCAATCTAGTAAAGCTCATTCTTCTCATAATTCAATTTTCACTTCCAGCTCATTCTTTTCTACACAGTTCACCATTTTCATTAATAAGGACTAAATAAAAATCAGAGTTTAAAGGAAGAATTTTATTAAGACCAAAAAAAAGGACTAAAATTCCATCTTTCAAGAATTTTTTATGTTGAAATTCAATGTCGCAAATAATTATGCATATCATATTTTAACCTTAAAAAGCCTATTTGATAGACAAAATAGGAATAGGAAAAAAAAAAACGATATGAACAACAGTAGAACTAGATAAGAATATAATAATCAAGATAAAAGTAGGATAAACCTTTATCCTATCTTACATTTGATCCACACTAAAAAGAAATAACATTATGTTATTCTATCTTATTTATTTTTAACATAAGATAAAATTTACACTAAAGTGATAGATATAATAAACTCATAAATAAAAGACTTAGAAATAAGATAAGAAAAGAAAAGTAGTTGAATTCTGTTATCTTAAGAGATAGGCCATAAAAGGTCTAAAAACAGCAAAAGAAAGTTTGGGTTAAATTAATCCCTCTTAGGAGATTGAAATAATAGCATCCCACATGACACGCACATTATACACACAAAGGAGTAACTTAGTTACGGCCCTACCACAATTAACTATGAACTTACAATGCATTCCAACAATGAAATTAACTACTTCACACATCAGAACTGGCCCTAATGATGCACTAAATTTGTGTGTATGCCTTGGTTACTGGTTTCCTACCCTTTTTTCCTCCTGAACTAGTAGCTGCAGTAACAGGAACAATTTCCTCAACAACTCTAAAAATGGTCACATCCAAAACCAAAACATTGTTCATGTGGCCAGCTGGTTCAAACACACAGACATCAAACTCTTCAAGGTTATTATCCAAGGCAAATTGTTTCCACCCACGTGTGAGTCCTCCACTATTGCGACAGTTATGGACAGTGAATTTGGCAAGCCATTCACCCATTCCCATGCGTAAAATCAGTTCTTGAGATCCTGAGGGTGTAAGTTGTGCCATCCACTTAAGTTGGAGTGACTACTCACCAAAACAATGTATAATGATTAATCACAATCAATGAAACTAATACACTAGTGCAGCAAGTTTGAAACTTCATAACAATTATTTCAGCAAAATATAAATATTTAAATTGAGACCAAGTTTCAAATTTGAAGATTGTAAGGCAATTATTTACCAAGTAGAATCTCTTGTACACATGCGTCGGTCGCATTACTATGAGCAAACTATTGTTGGTACATGCTGCCTGGGCCAACTGGAGGGTATTTTTAATCTCATTTTCTGTGACAGGCCTTCTATTTGAGGTAAATATTTCAGATTTCCCACTTGAACCCACAGAAACTGGTTCAGATTCTATTAATACAAACAAAATAAGGTGCTGTATCAACAAACAGTCAAAATATTGATTCAAACAAAAACAAAGTTATTTGCAAGGAATTTGATGCTCAAGAAGGAAGAGTGGATGTTTTTAATTTATCTTTGTAATTAATTTTGCTAACTAGGAAGCCTTGCAGGTTTGGAAATAATTATTCGAGAAAATAACAACTTTCTTCTAAAAACCTCTTTAAATAAGGGGCAAAAATAAATGACTATTTTCAGAAATAGTCTGAATCAAACATGCCAACAACATTGAAACATGGAAAACACACACAATAAAGACTATACAGACAATATCAGCCAACTATTACCAAATCAATTGTTTGGTATCTTTTGTAGTGTTCCGTGCACAAAACATGTCTCAACTAACTTTGAGTCATTATTTGCATCACTTTATCTCCTCTAATTAAAGTGAGAAAGTAAGGGTGTATCCATTCTTTATTTGAATTAAAAGCATCTAATAAAATTGATCCACTTAAAACCAAAGGTGGATGCACGAATACTTTACCACAAATGCACCACTCAACTCCCACTATTTCCTATCACAATTATTCTGCATATTTGGAGTTGGAAACCTTTGCAATTGTTGTGGTTTTTCAAAATTAAAGAAGCTGTCGGTGAATAAAAATTTTCACTCCCGTTTAAGATAAAACTATGTCCATGAGAAACAGAAGTAAAGATATTTTCTTTCCCTTTTTGACAAGTCAAAAGTTACCAGCCAACAAGTTAAGTGTTCTCTCATGAGAACTAGAAGTTTTTGGTGGTCTTCCTCTCCGCTTAGTCTGAATGCGCTTGACAGCAGAAACATGGTTCCTGATCCTTTTATTGGTAGGTTTGGGGGGAACAGATTCTGACTTGGTGACTCCATTAGCCATAAACTGCTCGTGGCAAGCAGATTCAACACCAGCATTTAAAATCTTCTCACTAGGACTTTGAGAAGGCACAACTACCGGCTCCTCTGTACCGTTGATATGCATAGATTTGTCAGGTGAAGCACATTCAACATCAGCATTTGAAGGGGTATTAACTTCCTCCTGAGAATTATCACTGTGCCTTCTGTTTTCAAGACATCCACCCCCTTGTTCAGTTACTTCAGTGTGCCCACATTTTCGAACAAAATAAGAACCTGCCTTCTCACAGAAGCTCCCCCCATCAAATATTAAAACTTCAAACTGAGATTCACCATTGTACTTAAAGACCAGGAAATCATTCTCTTTCAAAGCATGATCTTTCACAAATTGTTGCCAACCATGCGTGAAGTACAAGGTATCATCTCTAGTTGTCAGTCCTACATTCCACACAACGCCACCAGGACCTTTAAGGAACACATTTTCTGGCAGTTTCTTCTTTAAATTATCTGAAAATGCTTTTGGAAGTGCCTGCAAACAAATTAGACATTCATCGTTAAGATAAAATGGGCAGCAGAAACATGCTGATAGAAGTAGAACACATATCTAAGACTAACCAACCATCTTCGGTATAACAAGTAAATAGTGATTGCAAAACAAGAAACAGAACAATAAGCCAAAAACAACCACATTACAATCTTCTTACTCATTCACTCCGTTTTCCTTCCCTTTTGGTCCCATGTCCAATCCTTAAAAGAAATATATAGAAAAATAGCCACGCATTCACAATCATGATCACATCAGGGTGCATGCATGAGCAGGACCTACAATGTAAATGCATGTTTACTCTATTGCAATGCAAGCTCAAAAAATTGGCCCAATGAACACCAGCCCTCCTCCAGCATAAAAACGTGTCTCAAAAACACAACACAAAACAGAAGCATTCAGGTCACAAATCCTAAGTCATTATTTAGAAAAGGTACATCTATAACCATTTAATATAATAATTGGGGGGGGAGGGGGGCGAAAGCACACGAATTACAGCAGCTGATAAAAAATAAAGCTCAAAACTTTTTATAAAAAAAAATGATACATGTTAAGGAAATGTAAAAATTGTGGACATCAAACGGAGTGCATGCACTCAACCCTCAAAGTTTATATACCATTACAAGAGGTTTTATTTCATGATTCACAAAAGATAAGGATTGAGAAGATGAAAGAGAAAGAACTAACAAGGCCTTGATCATATCCAGCACGGAGAAATTGCACAAAATGGAGGAACTGAAAATGGGTCCAGTAAATATCATCCACCCACGATCTGCAACCATTGCAATTCGAACTACCCATTTGGATTAAAACAACAAAATCAATCAGATTTCAAAAAAGGTGCAAACTTTACTAGTTCAGAAGAAGCTGAAGCACTGTGGGGCACAAAGCACATGCTTGAACCCAGAATGCAGGAACAAAAGACATAACCCAAACACTAACTATAGAAGCTATTATTATGATCTAACCAAACGAAGAGTTAAAATTGAGAGCGGTGTTACTGTTTTCAAGGGTTTGCACCAAATTCAATAACGAGAGTTAAAGGCCACCGCGGTACTCAATTTATTTGTGTTAAAACGCCACTGCTGCATTTGCTGTTGTTACCACCATTTTACTTGGGTTCATGTATTTAAAATAAGTACATAAAAGAATTTAAAATATTATTTATATACATTTATAATATTTTTTAATGTATTCTTTTAAAAAAATCATTTTATGATTCCGTGATTAATGTGTTTAGTACAACTCCTTAAAGTATTAAAGTATATTGTATAGATATATTTTAATTTAATTGAAATTTAGAAAGTATATATTAAAAATATTGCAAATATAAAAAATTATATATATAATAATTGATTTGGATAAATAAATTACATGTGGCTTATGTTTTAGGAACCAAATAAATTTGAAAAATAAAAGAGTTAATTTAAGAATATAAGGAATGAAATTTTGGAAAGAAGAAAAATAATATGTATATATTTAAAGACAAATTAAAGAAGAATTTTGAAGAGAAAAATATTTAACATAAAATAAAATTTAGAAAAAATAATTTTAAAAAAATTAAAAGGATATTAAATAACTAAAAAATAATTATCTCATAACACAACTAAAAGTTGTGATATAAGTATTGAATAAATAAATTTATAAATATTGAGGGGGGAAAACAAGGATTTTATGTTTAACGGTAGGGATTTAAGTCTTTGACAAAGGAAATCCAAATCCTTTCAGTTTACATGGAAACTTGACTTCAAGTTCTATTTTCAGTTAAGAAAAATTTCGGTTAAGAGAGTCATATGCCCTTCAGTGAAAATGTTAAATATAATTTATTTTTGTTAATTGTGATATACGAGGTTGTGTATAAAAGACACTTAGCAATGAAACGAGGAAGCACCACTAACAAGTCACAGTGATAGATGATAACTCAGTGAGGAAGCTATACAGACATGCAGTGTAATGAGTATGATTTGATCCCTTCATCTGCATGGCTGCATCCTCAAAATCTCAAATGGATATTTTCAAGTAAACACTGACAATGACGACATATCAAGCTTACAACAAACTAACTTCTTAAGATAAGCTTAAAGGATTGAACAAGAACCACACAAAAGCCAGCAAATTAATACAATAAGTTCAATATTAAGGATCATAGCTAGAAACCCTGTTAGAGAGTGGAAGGAAACAAATTGCATATGCTATTTCCTAACTCGTATCACTATGTCTTAGTATTTATTGTCAATCTTTGCTCACCCATATACCTGTTGCATCTTCCTCGATCCATAACCCACATACTGAGAAATCCTCCAAGTACTCAAAAAAATCACAACAGTTAAAGTTGCATTCAGAATCAACAGGTGGGGTATCTCTGAAAAACTCATTCCATCAAGTCAAAGGTAACAATAACATTCTCCAACACGTCATAACTAAAAGCGAAGCAATGGTGTTGAAGAAGAAGAAGAGTGTCATTGTAGATGATGATTCCCTATCTATGAATCCCAACGTCTTCAAAATTTTGGATGATTTTACCCTCCAGAAGAAAATGTTATGCAGTGTTTTGTCAAATTTCGCTTGAACGAAAATTTCACTTTTTTTTTTTTTTTGCTTGAAGGAACATAATTTCTATTAGTAGATATAGATACCAACAAAATGGTACTTTAGATTCAAGTTTTTATTAGTAGAGGTGCATACGATGAAAGCAATTAAAAAAACAATAAAAAGAAAAAGAAAAAATTTTAACGGCAAACAACGGAAATAACTAATTTGATATCATAATTAGGCAAAATTATTTTGAAAATTTTGATATAAAAAGGGAACAACAAAGAAAGCTATTGGGTCGTTTTTTATTTTACTTTCACTTTATTTGTAAAATAAAATATTTTAATTTTACTTTTTTTGTTGGGTATATATTTTAATTTTAAATGTATGAATTTTTGGAGACACAAACCAACTCCAAATAAAATCAAATAATTGAAATTCCATGTTGAGGATTAAGAACAGTCAATGGATTATATGCAAATTTAAGGAGAAATTTTCCATTAAGGATGGTAACCAACTCAATAAATCAGAATTATTTATAAGTAGAATCCCGTATAAAAATCTTTCAAAATTTGTTATTGTTTTTACAAATACCAATAGTAATAAGACGAGACTACAGAATATAATTTGCAATACTCATAATACCGTCTAAGTAAGAGTACCTCTACCAACAAAATAAAGGGAATTAATTTTAAAAGAAGTCAATTTTTTCCTAAATGAGATTCTCTTTAAATACTTTAAATTATGTTTTGTTCATTTTTTATTATAAAATTATTTTTATTCCAATTTTGGAGTCTAAACATTAAATAATTTATTACCTAAGTTTTCTTATAAAGTTATTGATAAAACTTATATTTTACACTTTTCAATTTTTTAATAAGATTTACATCAAATAAAAAACTTAATTGTACTTTTAGTGCTTATAATTTAATATATGTGAAATTTTAATTTATTTAGTTTAAATTATTTATATTTAGTCCTTTTAATTTTCAAATGCTCAAATTAAATTTTCTACCCTAAAAATTTATTTAAATATTAATAAAAAAGTAATGGAAGAATGATATTTTATTAAATTATACAAATAAATAAAGTAAAAATATACAAAATATTTAAATAAAAATAATATATATATATAATAAAATTATTAACTTTGAGGTGGAAGAATTAATTAGCATTTAAAAAATTAAATGTAGGCAACTAAAACTAGCAAGATCAAAATTGCACATGTTATAATATTTAAAATTTTAAAAATTAAACTAATTTTAATGATTTTTAATGATATGTGTAATTTAGTTAAAAATGATTTATATAAAAAGACAATAAAAAGAAAAATTTATGTACATGACATTTTTATTAAAAGTGATAAGATATTTAATATTTAATATATATTAATGGTATAAAATATTACTATTTTAGTAAAAAATTTATTATTTTTATTTATTAATATGTATCCTTGAACATACATAAAAAATTATTAAAAGATAATTTAATTTTTTTAAATACAGTTTGTTAATTAAAAATGAATATATTGAATTTTAATATTAATTTTCATTAATTAAGGAAAAATTAGAGATCTTGGTTGGATACGGTCTTGGAATTGAAATGACAAGAGTGGGTGGAATTGGGGAATTGAATCTGAAGACTGAAACCGAAGCGACGAGTGCTTATGAGTTATGAGCAGTCATGAAAAGAAGCGCATTTTAGCATTGGCTCTTTGCCTGTGTTGATTCCACAAACAATCATACTTACCAAGAATTCAAGAGCGCATGGGGAATGACTTAACCAGAGTTATTAAATGGAACTAAAACGGAACAATGTTTTATTCATAAAAATATTTATTATATTAAAAATAAAAAATACATTTTTTATATATTTAAAATTAAATTAAAATTAATCAAATTACACTTTAATTTCTAAAATTAACATAGCAGATAATCAAAGTTAAAATTTCATTTTAATAATCTGTAATAATCTTAGGTACATATTTTTTATTAAAGTTAAATTTTGATTTTAATAAATATCTAAAGAGTTATACTTATATTTTGTTTGTAATATAATGTTGTAATGTCATGACCGCAAATTTCCTCCAATTTCAAGAGATGAAAATTGGTATTTAATTGAGAAATTTTAATGTCCTTTATGCTTATGGGCTAAAATCTATCACTATTTCTGTCTTATTTATACAAATAAATATTTTAAAAAATATTACCAATACTTTTTTTTCTTAATCAAAAGGAATGAAATTTTTTAAAATATATTTATTATTATTATTTTTTATCAATATTTATTATGAAATTTGTGTTAACAAAATATTCACTGTTTATTTATATAAATAATCAAAGAAAGTTCAGAACATATTCTTTTTATCATGTTTTAATTATTAGTTAAAATTTATTGATGAGAAAAAATTATTAAGTTAAAAGTGAAAAATAATGACACTTATTTGACTTTTATAATTTTCAATAAATTTTAATTAATAACTAAAAGTATATTTTTAAAAAAATATTAATTAGTGTGTTGCTGGTATTTTTTTTATAAACAAATAGATTAGTATAAATTTAATAAGGATATAAAAATAATTGCAAGCCATAATTTGGCATGGTTTAAATTATTGGGCTATGATTACCTTCCATGCTGTTGTTATTTCATAAAAACATAATAGACTTACCATGATTTAGATTAATCATGCATGCTTTTAGAGACTTACCATTAAAATTCCTCCTTTCATTCTAGCAAAAAATAAAATAAAATTCCTCCTTTCATTCCTTTCTTTGAATCAATCAACGTGTAAGAGTGACATAGCACTCAGACAAGTTTCTCTCGTAGTATTTGCCAAATAACTCATTAAAAATTATTTTATCTACAATATTTGAATTAAGAGTATAATAATAATTTTATATTCTCTCCCTTCTCATTTTATACCAAAGAAAGGGAAGAAGAAAAACTAAAAGTATGTTTGTTTTATTTTTAAAAAGAGTTTTCTCTTTTTAAGATAAAAAATTATATACATTTTTTATTTTTAAAAAGAGAAAATTCTTTTTAAAAATAGAAACAAACATTCTCTAAAACTCCCCCTTTCTTTTAAATAAAAAACGGAAATTTTAATTTTTCTCCCCTCCCTTCCATTGAAAAAACATACTGTACAACTCAGTCCCCTTTACAAGATTTAAGAAACTGGCAAGTATCATAGTACAGAGCAAAGACACCTATCAGTTTCTGGAACAATCCTTCGGGTAAAAGAAACTGGTCAAACTCCTGGCGAGGGAGAGCTTACTTCTCAAATCTCAAGCTCATTACTCAGTTATTTACAGAAGATACAAACATATATCCAAAGAATATTATCAGTTGTGAATAATGATGGCATTCAGGAGTTTAACCTTTGTTACAATAACATGGCAACAATTAGACTCGAATCATGATCCCAACCTTGTTTGATAGTGATAAACAATCACAATATGTTAAAAGTGATGGCGTATTAAGCATACGCAATATATTCTAAAATCTTGGTCGGTGAATAGATTGGGATGTGAATTGTGAGATGTTACACATACACATATACCAAGAGAGTATGGAATTACAGACATATGTACATAAAATGCAAAAGATCTTTTGCAATTCTCACCATAAAACATCTTCATCGAAGCCCAATTCTCATGAACAAGATTGTTAGCAGGTAGATGGAACGGTAGCTAATCTATTAAGTTTCACATGCCCATTTTGATGGTCAAGCCCCTCCTTTCCAACCCCAGATATGTAAACCTGCATCTCACACTGACCAACGAGTTCAAAAATACACGTGTCTCCAAAATTGATGTCATTATCACGAACAAAGGCCATCCATCCCCCACAAAAGGTGTGAACTGTTCTGCCTTTAGCATCTGGGACAGAATTCACAGTCCAACATTCACCTCTTGAATTTCGAAGCACAACTTCTGTTTTGTAGGCTGGGAGATGAGCAGCGGAGAATTGGTATGGGATTTTCTACAATGTAACAGGCAAGAAATAATTTAGCATTGATATTAAATACATACTCATAAATAAAATGTTAATGTGGACACTAAATGGTTGTGTATTACTCACCAAAGTGTATGATCCACTGACATTGAACTTTTTCATGATTTTCACGAAATTAGGAAAAGGGGAAGTAAAGGCTTGAGCTACTCTTTGTTCATCAAGTGCGAACAACATTCTCAAACCAGCTTTAGCCTGTGAGCTTAGCTCATCTTCAACCCGATGTCTCCTCTGAACAGCTGTTTTTGTTTACAGTTCAAAATGTGAATAAAGTCATAATTAGGAAGGAAGAAACTTAAATAGAAGGAAAGCATTCAACGGTTGTCCTTTTTTAATTCTTTCACTAGCGAAGTAAAATAATTTCAATTATCAAAGAATTTGGTTGTATTCTCCTTTTTCTGAAAACAAAAGTATGTCATAGAAAATTGTTGCAGATACATAAGATTTACATTGAATTAGAATTTGAGTGGGTCACATATTGGGCAAGTAAAGAAAAAACCTTACCCAACTTTTTATGGGCAGCTTTTGGCTGATGGCAAAGCCCCATCTTGTTAGAAGTATTTGAAGCTCTACCTGACTTCTTTAAGTCAACAGATAAAACAGTTTCTTGACCAATCTTTGACCACTTCTTATCTGATAGATCGACTTTTCTTATGCATTTGGAGCTGGCTTTAGGATTCATTGGCATGTATCTGGAAGTCTTATGGCAAGTGACAGCATGTCCAGCACTTGGCCTACTAATAGCTACTTTTTCAAGCTGGCTGTCTAGCCCATCCTTTCCAACCCCAGCAATGCAAACACGCAATTCACACTCGTGCACAAGTTCAAAAATGCAGATATCACCAACCTTTATGTTATTACCACGAACAAAAGCCATCCATCCTCCACAAAGTGTATGGCTTGTATGCACTCGAGTTGTTGGCACAGAATTAACAGTCCAATGTTCTCCTTTCAAATTATGAAGAATAATCTTTATCTTACAATTTGGAAGATGTGCCATTGAAAATTGATATGGGATATTCTGCATTATATCATTTGTAAAGTAGTATCAGCAAGAGTTCTCTCTCTCCATACACATGCACACAGTAAGTAAGAAGAAAACTTCAAATATTAAACAAATTGACCAATAAACTTATAATAGGAAATATTCAAGGAAAAGCAAAGGCAAGTATCATTACAATTTACATTGATAACAAAAAGAAAAAAATCATAAACACCTTTCAGACAAGCACATTATAGTAACACAATTGCTCAGAAGTCAATTTCTAAATGTCACAGCAGAAGAAAAGGTCTTAAATTTAGTCTGATATAGATTTGCTTAAGTACATTACTTGAGATGTTTGTCTATCAGCATTTTCATTTAACATAGGAACATCACTCCAAGATGCATTCAAGTGCAAGGACAAAAATAGTTCAAATTTACCAAGGTGTTCATTCACTAATTATGACTTGTACGGATGAAATTTTCATTGAGATAATCTTTTATTGAAAATGTATATATCTGAAGTACTTTACATCCTCCATACATGAAGGAAGATATACTATCAAGGTAAAAAGATTACGTCTCAATTATTTTAAACACTAAACAACTGACTTAATCATAAGGACAGAGATATAAACAACATTATTTGGAAATTAAAATAAGGACCACTAAAGGGAACAACCCACCAGAGTATATGAACCACTGACGTTGAAGCTTTTCATGATTCTAACAAAATACGGAAAAGAGGAAGTAAATGACTGAGCTACTTTTTTCTCATCATGTGCTGATAAGTTTGCTAATGAAATTCCACTGAGCATATAATGGTCATCTTCCCTCCGACTTCTATACAGGATGGATGCCTCTGCATTGAATGAAACAATTCAAGCAAGCAAGAGTTTCAGATTTTGTTAATATACTGCATTCTGGACAGCATTTTCACATATAAAACCTCAAGGTTTCAGCATTTAAGTGTAAGCTGTGGCATAAATATACAGATAAGAATGAAAAATACACTTCTCAAGACAGGTACCAGTTTACAATGCAAGTTTGGATCTATTTTAATATATCTTTTTCATGAGAACCAGAATTTGATCAAATTAGTTGTACCTTCATCTTCGTTGCTGCTTTCCATGTGAAAAGGCGCAGGGACATCATTAGCTGAACATTCTTTGGAGGTTTCATTAGCAATAATTGGTCTTACTACCTCATACTGGGATAGTTCTCTACCAATAATACCCAGCTCAACTTCCTGGTTCTCAACAGTGCTACCTCTCATTTTCTTTGGAACACCTTCAACAACATCAAAAGAATTCTGCTTCGTATCCCTTTTCTGCCCTCTAACATTATCAAAGTCACATGAATTTTGACTGCATTCAGAATGAAATGCTACTTCTTTTTCACATGCATCCTTATTGAATACTTGCACAGTGAAATGCAAGTGACCCTCATATCTGAAAACCAAAAGGTCACCACATTCTAGACGATGATCCATGACAAATATTGGCCATCCTTGATCAAATATCAGATCATTATCTTGCTTAATTAATTGAACAGTCCATGTGTTTCCACTAGGACCAGTTAAGGAAACTAATCCATACGTTCTGCCTTCCATATGACAGACGAATCCATCGGGAATTTTCTGCATCAAAACAATGCACTTGTAAATAGAAAAATTCCACGTCTCCACAAAGCATTTTATGGTAAGATAAACTTACACCATTCATCTCCGACACCCTCTTATATAGATATAACAGCACTAGCAACAGAATAGGATAATCTGAAACAGTAAACTAGATCACTGTTTCCGTTATCCTTCACATTTTTTCAAGGGAATGACAAAGCATGACTTTCTGAGAAAGTTTAGAACTTTTAATTTCCCAAAATTTTTCATTTGAGAGGAGTAAAAGAAAAGTATATTTTTTTCTGATTAAAAACATACTTCAGCTTGTTATTGTCACATACAGCTGCAATAGTTATAATGCATTGTACCTTAACAAAGAAACAGGCACCCTAACTTGAAAAAAAACTTAAATGGTAGCAACAGGTAAGTTTTATATTGAATTTTGTTCGCTTACAAATATTATTAGAATTAGGGAAGTTAGAATTTGAAGTTTGGGAACATGCAATTAGGTCTATATACTACATGAACAAGAGAGAGAAGAAGTTGAGGAGTTACCAGTCTCTGAGAGCTAAAAGCAGAGGAATAAACCTCATAGAAATGAGGCCTTCTCACATTTAACTTTCCCTCACAGTCACAACCCATCAACCAAACCCTCTCTTTCCTTTCTTCTCTTTTTTATTCCCCCCGTTCGGATTGGAACAACGAATTTAAAGTAATGTGTTGGTACTTCTCAACGTGAACAATCCCACGGCATCTGAATTAGGTTTTTTGAAAAATCACTACATCTTGATCATCGCTAATTGCACATCTGGAATGTGAACAATTTTAGGGAAACTGGATAATAATAATAATAATAATAATAATAATAAAGAGAGAGGGTCGAGAAACGGGGAAACGAAGAAGAAGATGAAGAATCAGACCATTGTTTTCAGTAGTTTCGTTGGCATCAGCACTGTAGAGTGGTTCGGCCAAATCCGTGGAGCCACCTTGCTGTGGTATTCGCAATGCTCATTTCCTTTTCATTTTCATTCAATGCTGCTGCATCAAATTTACCATTCTACACTGTAATGCAGGCGCGTGTTCTTTACGCTCCTAAAATAATACTATATCACTTATTTTATTTTATTTGTAGAGAAATGTTATCAATTCGTTCTCTAACGTCCTACTAAAATAGCACTATATCACTTGTTTCATAATTCGTTCTTTAACGTACTTATTTTAATGTATATTTTTTATTATTAGTTAAATTTTATAAAAAATATTAATAATATACTTTTTAATATATTTTTATTTATTAATTAAATTTTATTAAAAGCTATAAGATTGTGTATATCTTATTCTTAAATTAATGTCTTTTTGTTATATTTTGTAATTCTTAACTAATTTTAATAAATAATTAAAATATATTATAAAAAAGTTTTTTATCATATTATATATAAAAATACGGGAGATAAATATTAATTTTGTAATAAAAATAAAAAATATATAATAATTTAACTTTTAATAAATTTTAATCAATAATTAAATATATTAAAAAAAAAGATAATATAGAATGTGTTATTAGGTTCGTCTAATTTTAATTTCCTCCTTCGGTCACCACAGTCACTTGGTTTCTCTGCTTGGCGTCGCCAGCTTGTGTAATACTTCTACTCTACTCGGTCTCATCCATCCTGTGTAATTTCAAAACTTTATAATTATATAATTAAAAAAAATCAGAACAATGCAAGTAATATATTTTTTATTATTAATTAAAATTTTATTATAACTTTAAAAGTATGAAAAAAATTAATTAATAAATAAAATTGACATATTTTTTATATTTTTTTAATAAATGTTAATTAATGATAAAATAATAAAATGCATGTTATTGGCTTTACTTTTAAAAAACGTCTTTTATATATATATATATATATATATATATATATATATATATATATATAAAAGAAAGACTTGTAGTATGCTGAGGACAGAGATAGGAAAAAAAAGTTGTAATATATGATATAATTTTATTAATTTTAACTCTTAAGATAAAGACTAAGCTCCTAAAAATAATATATTTATTATATTTATATTATAAAAATATAATAAATATTTTTAATAAAAAATTATTTTTAAATACTTAAATTTAAATATAATAATTAAGATAATATTTTTTAATATTATAAAAATTAAATTTGTGAAGTTACAATTTATATTTAGTCAAATCATTATACTAACTTGATAAACAAATCGTTCTTTTTTTAGAATTAAAAATTACTACAGATATATTTATTTCTTTGAAATTCTTTATAAGAAATCACTTTTATCTTTTATATTTGGAGTTCAAAATATATTTCTCAAAATATTTTTATTTTTTTTAATTTTTTTCATTGTGTATTCTTTTTTTCAGTTACATAGGAAATTTAAAAAAATAATTAATAACTAACATCTAAAGGCTGGACAAACAAAAGATATTGGGTTATTCCAAATTTTTTGTGAAAGATTCTCTTGAGAATCAATACGGACCATGTTATCGGTTACACCATTTTGACTCATTTAGAATAAGTCTAATCTCCATTTTCCGTTCTTAGGAGAGTAGGAGTGCTTAATGATTTTACACTCCTCCAAAACTAGCATCATCGTTGCAATAAAGTTGGTTGAATATTGACTCAGATTTGGTATTAGATTTTTTTCAAGTAAAAGTATTTATATAATAATAAGTTTGGGTTGGACTTAATAAAAGCAATAGAGCACCGCAGATAGCTAAGTATATCACACCAGAATTTATTAGTTATCTAGTCTGCTCCTTAAATTATTGAGTACAGACCTTAGATTGAAAACCCTAAAAGTATTATTCTTTTTTTTTCTCATTGTTGCACTACTACGTGCTACTAAAGTGCTTTGTTAGAGTTTTTAATTTTCTTCATCTTCATCATCAAGGTTAGCTTTTAATCACACTTTTGAATCATCCCTTTCTCTTTTTTTTTTTTTCTCTATATTCACTTGTGATAGAAATTTTTGTTTTCCTCAAACCTTGAATGATCCTCATCTCTCTCGATTTTATGCTCAATTCTATTTTTGGTATTTTCTGTTCTTGTATATACAATCTCCACTCTAATTGAAGTAAACTTTGTATAATCTTTGGTATGTGCTACTGTGTCTAGCTTTGTTGATTATTTTTTAGCTTTTTTTAAAACATTGCAAATCAATATAAGCACTATTATCTTTATATGTTTTATTTCATGGATGATGGAAGAGCTTTGAAAGGGTGAGGTGAGGATTGAGAAAGTTTCAAAGGTTAAAGTTTTTTTTCTTATTTTTTTAATATACTTTTTTTTGTTAGAATATCTTACTAGAGTGTATCATTACTTTTTGAATAATTGAATATGTTAATTTTTATTAATATTATTTTTTACTTTTATTAAATAATTAAACTTTTTTATTTAATTTATGACTGGACATTTGAATATGAATTATTGTAAAAGAAATGGAAGGACTATAATATTATAAGACAAATTATTGATCTATTAATAAAATATTTTGACTTATTATTAATTTTTTATTTCTTTTTTTATTGTTTAGATGTTGGTTTAACATTATCTTGAATCTTTATTTTCTTATTAGTGATTTGCATTTATCTTTGTGTTTTATTATTGTTAGATCTTTTTATTCTGATTTACTTTTCACCTCAAGCAAATGATACTTATATTTATAAAACTCTAATTTACATATCCTTTCTAAAATTTTGTAACACTGCATCATTAAAAGAAGAGTACAAGAAACATATAACAATTCATCATGGATGTATTTTCATTTTGTTTATGACTTTTTTTAGACTTCCAAGTACCTTACTGATTGCATCATTTGCATAACAAACTTTTAGTTAAAAATTAGAATATACATTTAAATTTCTAATAGTATTAGTCATAAACTATAATAATTCTTTTTTGTTCTATTATTTTAAAATTTTTTATGATTATGCAGTCACAATTTTGGTTTAGCAAGTTTTAATTGTACTTATGACAATCATCACACGAATTAAAGTTGTCACTAAAAATGTGTTCTCCTTATGGTTGCTCTAATTGTAAAAAACATAGAAAATGTTTGCTTGAAAACATATGTCATGGTATAATTAGATGCTTTGTTGTGGTTTTGTTTGCTGAGTATGAAAGTTGGGTAGGTATAGTCTCAACGTATAATTTGTTTCTTATTCCTAGGTGAACTAAACAAATACTGTGAGCATAATTAAATTTCATCACATACAAGCTTATGACACTTAAATGGTGTTAATATTATGAATTTACTTGTAAGTGTTATAAAAAATGGAAAGTATTAGAAAAAATATTAAATTAAAAATTTCATAAATATAGGAAATAGTATACTTAAATTCTACAGTTTTGTGAAAGAATATGTATGAAGTTAAGTTTTTTTATATGTTGTAATTTAACTTCTAAATCTTTACTTGACTATGTTATAAATCTATTCAAGTATAGGACTTTTATTTCACCATTACCTTGTTACTTCATCTAGCTTTTGTAAAGGAAAAAAATGTAAATGAAAATATAAAAGAAGAAATTCTTTAGTGGATTTAAATTAATAAGTAATAGGTGTTGTGTCTAGTACAGGTATTATGCAAAATTTGAAAAGTCAGTACATCGAGAAAAGTAGTAATATTCGTGTGGCATTTGTTGCTTAATACAATTTCAATATAGAGGAATTTAATCAAACGCGGCTTAACGATTTTTTATAAGCTTGTGGGTTTTGTGATACCAAAAATGAGGAGATATTGCATCTTTGTTTGTATGTGTGTAATTATGTGGTTTGCAGTAGTATGGACAATTTGACTTTAGAAGAATAATATTATTTTCGATAATAGTGTACAAAATGTTAGTGAAATATTTGATTTCATTAAGTATCATTCTTGAAAGTGGCTCGTGGCAGGACCTTCTGATGCTCAATTATGTATGTAAATTGGATTAGTGATCTTTTGACATATATTGTTAATTCTATTTAGATATATAATGGGTTACAGTATCTCTTGTACTTAGATTTTATCTTTAATAAAATATTGATGCTTAACAAAAAAAAAAGTAATAGATGATGATTCATGTTTAAAAGGAAACCCAAGGGAGTACGATGTAGAAGAACTAAGAAAGAAATACATATTATAGTATTGACATTGGATGTATATTTACAAGCTTTTCTTCATGTTTTTAAATATACAAATCGTCTACATACTTGTTCATGTTTTTAAATACACAAATTGCCTATATACTTGTTCATATATTTTTTTAATATATTATTGTTAGAAGTAATTTTTAAAAATTAAAATATATGTCATTTCAAGTTGAAAGATACATAATTCCTAAAACAAATATTTTTGACTTGAAGGTGAATAAAAAAGAAGAAGAATTGAACAAGGCTAAAAGAGTGAAGCAAGGTAACAAATAAAGATTTTATAATATTTACATTATTTCTAATTATGCATTTAATTTTCATAATTATAATTTGATTCTACTAAACTTATTTTGCTTCATAGTTTTGGCTATGTATACATTTGAAGAATATTATAAGTTATATTTTAATGCATGTTATTTTATCATTTGTTTTGACATAATGTGAAAACAGTAATATTATTGCTTCATTTGTAATATTATCTTTTAATAAGCTTTTTTTCTCTCCATTTTAGTTGCTTTTATATGTAATAATTATTGTTACATCTAATACAAGAATGACTTTTATAATTTAGATTTATATTAGTTAATGTGTTAATCATTCATAAGTTAAATTAATTTATTGATTCTTATAGCTTATTTTTAAATTTTTAATTAAGTTTTCATAGTTTAAATTTTTTAATTAAAATTTTAATAATTAACATCATAATATCTTTATAAAATAATGATAACCTAATTAAAAACATATTAATTTAACTTTACTTATATAATTAAACTGTAAAGTAATATCTAAATTTGTTTTAAAATATATCTACATAACACTAAGTATTAATTTTATTAAATTTAGATACAATTGGTAGAGATTAACTAACAATGACCTATTTATTAAAGCAGCAATGGAGTAGTCAAGTTACAACTTGCCTACTATCCAAACACCAATTGCACCTACAACATGTCAAATTGAAAGAGTTGCAAATCCTACCAACGACAGCAAAATGTGGTGGTGAAAGTTAGCCCAATTCCCAGTCAACAACTATAATTGAAGCAGTAATAGCTACTCCTACTCCTCATCCACTAAAAACATAAAAAAAAAGAAAAAAGAAACCAAATGCTAGTGGGAATAGGAGTAGTTATCAATCATGCTAAAGATCCATGGAACTTCCACTATGTTATATCATTGTGACATTAAAGTACATGGAACTTCCACTATGTTAGGCCACCTTAAAATTTATCTTAAATATACTTATGCTATCAATCATGATCCTACACAAACAATTATAAATTTTAAAAGTGAAGGCAATGATTTGGCTGTTGCAAGCTAGAGAATTAATTTTGAAGCTTGTAAGAAGGCATTGGCTACTTTTGTCATATTAAATGAATAATTGTTCAAAATAATTGATGGGAAAGATTTTAAGTTTTTGTGTAAACAATTACAACCACAATTTGTCATCCCTTCAAGGCACGCAATGGCTAGAGATTATTTTCGGTTGTACATAAATGAAAAAGTCATGTTGAAAGCTTTGTTTAGATCTTATTGTATTAGGGTTGCCCTTACAATAGATTGTTAGACATTTATTCAAAACTTAAATTATTTGACCATAACAACACATTTTATAGATAATGAATGGAAATATCATAAAAGAGTTATAAGTTTTTCAATAGTGGCTAACCACAAACAAAAGACCATAGGTAGGCAAGTTAAAGAGTCATTTAGAGAATGAGCCTTAGGAAAATATCTACCGTCACAATAGATAATGTATCTTCAAATAATATTTTTGTTTCATATTTGAAAAGCAAATTAAATAGTTTGAATGGATTAGTTTTGGATGGACAACTCTTTCACATGAGATGTTGTGCCCACATCTTAAATTTAGTTATAAATGATGCCACAAATGAGAGACCATAGTAGGCAAGTTGAAGAGTCATTAAGAGAATAAGCCTTAGGAAAATATCTACAGTCACAATAGATAATGCATCTTCAAATGATGTTGTTGTTTCATATTTGAAAAGCAAATTAAATAGCTTGAATGGATTAGTTTTGGATGGACAATTCTTTCATGTGAGATGTTGTGCCCACATCTTAAATTTGGTTATGAATGATAGTTTAAAAGACTTGTATAACTCCATTGCAAGCATTCGACTTGCATAAGGTATGTGAGGTCTTCACCTCAAAGACTTGCCAAACTTAAGAACAGTATTGAATTTTCTAGGATTTCATCTAAAACAATTAGTATATCTTGATGTTCCCACTGGATGGAACTCAACTTACATGATGCTTGATGTTACAAAGAAGTTTCAACTAATATTTGAAAGGTTTGAATTTAAGGAATCAAGTTATGGATAGTATTTTTTTTAGGCCTGGTTGGTCCACCTATTTTTTGAAGATTGGGAGAACTGATGTTTTTAAGTAACATTTAAGGGAGAAAAATTCTATTGATCCGAAAAATAAGCTTAAGAGGTATTTGGGTGAGACTTGTGTGGATGGGGATGACTAGTTTGAAGTGCTAGTGTAGTGGAAACAAAATTTATCTCAATTTCCCATTTTATCAAGCATGGCTAAAGACATTTTAGCCACTCATGTTTCAATTGTGGCCTCTGAAAGTATATTTAGTACCGGTGGTAGGGTTTTAGACACATTTAGAAACTCCTTATCTCCAGAAATGACAAAAGCACTCATATGTGGGCAGAATTAGTTAAGACCCTCTCTTAGCCAATTCAAATATCTTAATTTAAGTGATGAATTGCAGTTATCAAGGAAGATTATAATAGGTAAATATTTATTGCTACTTTTGATATGTAATTATTTTGTATAGCATATGTTTCATTTATAAGTTAGTAAAATAATTGTTTTGTTTTTATTTTTCAAGAATTTCAAGTTATACCAACAAGAATTTGATGGAGCTGGTTTATCATCTCAGTCATAGATAGTGAGTAATTCATATAGTTTAGAGTAAGTTTATTCTAATATGATTTACATACAAGTTATCTATTTATTTTGTGGGTTAGTTATATACCTTTTGTTGTTATCTTTATAAGTTTATTTATCTCATTTATTTTGGATTTCGAATTGGTATGTTCATTTTGCATGTGGGTATTTTTATAATCATTTATATCTCTTTAATATTATTTTTTAGCTCATTAGATTGATTGACATATATGTAATTATTATTATTATAAGCTTATTGAAGTAAGTCATCTATTAAGAGTAAAAATGTTTTGCATGTTTGGAGTAAGCATAACTTTTAGACGTAACTTTTTACTCACACAATGAGGTTATGAATGTGATATTGATGTTTAAAATATTTTATATGTTAACACAATAAATTTCTTTTTTATTTTTTAATTAAATTTCAGTGCTTGCTTTTTTTTTATCTTTATAGTGTTATTTCTTAATGTAGGAAACATTATGTTGTTGCTTTTCAACAAAACTGTGTATTGGTAAAATTCAAGGTAAACTGCAAAAGTACAAAATATGTTTCAATTTGTATAAATCATAAATATTGTAGCAAAAATATTGAAATGATTTAGCAAAATTATTTTATAAGTTCACTGAACACATGAAACTAATGGAAAAAAAGTTTTAAAATTTACTTTAGATTAAAAGGTAATAACTTTTAGTTTATATTGATTATTTGTATTTCTTTATTCATGTCTTATATTTTTCTTAAATTACTTTTTTTTTTAGGATTTAATTTTGGCTATTTAGTATTGCTGGAATTGATTTGAAAGTGATGTCAGACAAATATAACTTAACATTATTATGGAATTTCATGATCAACAAGTTGCTTCATTATATTTTGTTTTGTAGTTCTATAGATATTATTTTTAACTTACTTTTTTAATGTAACTTCCTTTATCACGTCATTGTTGTGGTTGAATACTCCAAACAAATTATATAGAATTTAATTATTATCTTATTATATGAACTATAATTTAAGAACCTAAGTGTTAATGTAGATAAAAATTAAAAATAGAGTACATTATAAATTTTTTATTAGTAAGTTAGGTTTTTTTTTATATAGGATTTAATTTTTAATACTATTCTTTTTTAGAAATTTATTAAATATATATGCATATTATATTAAAAGTATATTTTTTTTGCTAAAATTTAATTTATATGTTTAAAGATTTGTAAATAAGTCAATTGAGAAGTTTAATTTTAAAATTTATTTTAAATTTGAGATCTCATTCAATTTTCATTATAATTATAATTTTAAAAAGTTCAATAAATAATTCTAACCACATGTTTTTAAATAATATTTTGCACAAATAAATTTAACCTAATTTGTATCTAGGTCTAATAACTAACTATAATCAAATTAAACTATCTAACTAATTAAAAATCTGACTAAATCAAAACTTGACTTGCCCAATAATTATTTTGGATAAAATCAGTCCTTGTTAACATATGTTCAAGTTCTAGTGATTTTGGATTACTGAGACCGAACCTGATCAATGCTCAGTCATTTAGGAGAGCATGTTTTGCACCTCTTAGATGTTAGACTTGAACTAATTTGTTCCAATATTTGTTGCTGGCACTAATGCTCGTGCAAGGTCTAAGCAACCCACCTCACACATAATATCTCTGTAGTTCTTGTCCCGCGCCAATTGAAGGTCCATTCTTGTAGTTTTAAGTTCAACCAAAAATACACATCCACTTCCAAAGTAAGTTGTAAAGCCAAGTGTCCATCTCCTTGCACTATCTCATATGACACCACCACCCTCATCCGATCCATTGAAGGTAACCAGCTACTATCTACATTTACTTTGAATGTGTGTTGCTTTGTGGGCAGCCAATCAGTAGTTGATTCCATTTGAGGTCTCCCAAAAGTAAATTTTGAGATACTATACATAATTTGTCGAAACACAAAATTAACCTGCAGACCTGTCTCTAAAAAATGACATTGTTTGTCTATTTCCATGCATATCAGATTGTGGCTAGTGCTAGGTAAGGGCGACACAATTTCATCACACTCGTAACCCAAGATTGCATGCAATTCTAATATTAATGAACAACACTTATGAGTTCAACACCTGCCTAAAGTTCATAAGAGAAAAGACACAATGAACAATATGAGCGACATCCTCTCTAAGAGCCGAGCACCTCAAGCAAGCAGGAGAGGTAGTGCAGCGAAATCTTTTGTCATTTGATGGAGCTCTAAATGCGTGTGGTCAGGTCTCTTACTTCCTCAATCGTTAACCCCTTGGTAGCTCAAGCGAGTAGTATACTTGCCTTCAATAGAGTCTTTCCATGCTAGAGTATTTGTGCCAATAGGGCAATGAGAGATTTGAATGCTGATGACCATATGTTTTAGATCCGGAGGCATGATAGTGGCCAATCTAATGAATTCTTACTCCCCTTAACTCTATGGACTTTTAATACATGTTTTAGCATTTAAAATGTTGACAAAGGGGATGAATTAGTAGAAGGAACCTTTCCCAGTCCAATGATTGTACCAAAAGTTAGAGGTTCCTGCACCAATTTGGAGTTCAAAATCCTTTATAATTTCATGTTTTGCCTTAAGAAGGTTGTTCCACACATAGGAAGCATTTGGGTTTTGATTTTCCTCTACTAATGAGGTACTATACAAGTATTTATCTTTTATAACTCTAACCCATATCTTATTATCATTCACTAAACAATATGCTACTAACTTCCATAATAAGGCCATGTTGCTCTCTTTTTCATTATCCAATAAATTATGTTTTGTTTAACATTAAGTAGTATTAGAATTCATTTACAAGTGACTATGAAAGATTTTTAGAGGAATTCTGGTGCAGGGTGTCTCGCTCAAGCGAGGCAAATCTCGCTTAAGCGAAACTGAGCATCCAGAAATATGATGTTTCAGGGCAATCTCGCTTAAGCAAGATAGGATAAATTCAGTCCAACTGTAATCTCGTCCAGGCAAGAGTGATCTCGCTCAAGCGAGATGGGTCACTCAAGCGAGGACTCATAGGAAAAATATTTTGCTCTCTGAACATTATCCATCTCAGGCTCTAAGTAAATTTTTCTGGATTAAATTTTGTTTTCTCCGATCGTTTCTTATATTTTCTATTCCTTATGGATATCTTTTGGTATTCAGGAAAACTTTCATAATTGATCTTTGATCTTCTTCAATATCTCTTCGTAAACTCATCTTTGAGAAAATGAGAATTCTATTTTATCGTTCTATTCTAGTATTTACTTTGTCTCATTAGAGCATTGTTACATGGACATTTTATGAAAATATATGGTTGAAATATTTATTGTGTGAATAATAGATGAAAATATGTTTGTTTGATTGTTTAGACATATTAGTTGTTTGGACTGAATAATTGTTACATGCTTATGCATTATATGATGAGTACTTGATGTGGAATATTATTAAACTTGCTAAGTGATTATGATGTTATGGAATATGTCTAGCTAAAATGCTATGATAAAGTGTGATATTGATCTGAAATATTTAGTAGTTGAAACTATATTAAAAGTGGTATGAGTGAAATAGATTTAGACTGAAAGTGCTTCATTAAGTACAATCTTGTGAGTGAGAAAAATGAACAATTCAGAAAATGACTTAAATGTCGAATATTGATTGGATCTAATGTGAATAATTATAGAGATATATTGGAGGTATAGAGTCTAAAGACGTTGAAAATCTTAGAAAAGCGTAGGGTAGTGAGCAACATTCACGTATGTGTATACACTCTTTCTGAGAGTCAATGCGTCACATGATCTCATACTCATTTCCTGACTAGACTCCTGAATATACCTTTGCTAAGGGGCCTGACTATTGTATATGTTGTATCTGTGTGCATGGGCTAACAGCGACTATTGACCTAGTTAAGTAAGACCTCAAGAAATGTTGGAGACATTAAGATCTATGATCACAATGCACTGAGAGTGCATATTAGATGGAGAGAACAAATATTGTATTTATATTATAAATTATGATTCTGTGATATAATATTTTGTAAATGATAGAATAAACGTTCATCCTTACTAATATTTTTAGGAAAACAAGATGATAGAGCCTCAGAAAAGAATTAGACAACTAGATAGTTCAGTACATAATAGACTTTACTATGTATTTAATGAATATCAAAGATTCTATTATTTTAAGTTTGTTGTTCTTGTTCAAAATGAACTTAGGACCTTTGTTATGTTAGATATGAATTTCTTTTGTAGTATCCCTTTTGGTTTTCTTAGGAGTAGAATACATCATACCCTATGTATCTATATTTACAGTGGTATTATTAGAATTCCAACTACCCTTACTTATCAATTCACCTATCACGACCACAACTATCTCAGAAGATTGTCCAGATGGACCTCCAAACGGATGATTGGCACATAGGTCACCTATCGTTACCTTATATCACATGATGACCTTGATTCTGAAGATCTGGCAGAGATAGAGAGCTGGCATGAAATCGACTAATATTGGGTTATCAAGGTTGGGATGTATTTTGGGGATTGCTCTGGAACTTAAAAATTTTCACATATGTAATTATTTTGGTTATGTAGATATTATTTCAAGTCCCATATATTCTGACAAACATTTTGTAAATTATTATACTTGATATATGAAATGCATGTTCAGCTTCTCAAATTAGAAATTTAATTATGGTTTATTACAGTCTTTAAATGTATTGTTGTTTTCATTAATATTGCACGTGAAGAAAATTTTTTATTTACAACAAACCTATTTATAAAGTAACTTTTATTAACTTGTTATAATAAGATTTATCGTATGTGAAAATGGCATTTTTATCTTAATTAATGATAAAGAATGCAGTTTTCATATTTTTAAATTTTAGGATGTTACATCTAGTCCACCATATTTCTTTGACTTGGTAACTATAGCCTATAATGCAAAATTTTAGCCACGATTTAACCGACCTTGAGACCAAATGAAGGATCTTGTTAATTTATCAATCATGTCACAAACATACCTGAGGAACCACAAGGTTTGCATTGCATAAACTGGAATAGATTATAACACCGATTTACAAAAACAAATTCTACCTACTTTGTTGAGTAGCTTACACTTTCATGAAGCTAACCTGCTTTGAATTTTATCAACAATAGAGAGGAGGAAGTCCACTCATATGGGTCTTCATTTTTGGAGAAGGATACTAAGATATTTGCCTAGACTACTAACCCTTTGAATATCAATGAGGCCCGCTAAAGTCAAAGCATCTCGACCTGAAACACCCATAGAGAACATCATGTGAGACTTCTCTAAGCTCACCTCAAGACTAGACACCTTACAAAACTTGTCTATGATTGTGGCAACTTAAAACTCAACTACATTTTGTTCGCCCTGTAGAAAAGGAGAACATCATCTATAAAGAATAGATAAGAAATTAATGGCCTATGCAAAGAAGTTAGGATTGGTTCCCAACACTTCTCCTTGTCGAAGACCTCGAGTAGGAATAATGTGAAGTAATGAGTCATCCCACAAAAGAGATAAACTAGAGGATTGCACATCCCACATGATAAGTTGTATTATCCTTCCTATAAAACCAAAATCATGCAAAGTAGATTGTAAGAAATCTCAGTTCACTCTAGCATACACCTTTTTCAACCCACCTTTGGAGCTATCAAACCTTTGTTAGCTTTGTTTTTATGCACTATCTGCATCAACTCTTGGACAAGTAGGATGTTATCCTTCATTTTCCCTTCCTAGAATAAAGCTACCTTGAAGGGGACTCACAATGTCGGTAAGAAATATACGTAATCCGTTGACAATGACTTTTGTAATGATTTTATAGGCTACATTACAAAGGCTAATGGGGCGGAGGTCCTTCAAGCTCATTGGATTATCAACTTTAGGGAGCAATACAATGAATGTCTCAAGAATTGAAGGGTCTATTGCACCTGTCTCAAATGTTTTCTTAACAATGTTGAAGATATCAACTCTTATAATTGGCTAATATTGTTTGTAAAAGAAACTCTAAAATCCATTTGGATTGAGAGCCTTGTAAGAATGCATACCCATAATAGCCCTACGAACCTTATCGAGAGAGACTAGTGATAAGAGAGCCTGAACTCCTTCATCTGACAAATAGGGTGTCGCAGTATTGACGACTTCGTTATGAACGATTGACACATTCACAAAGAAAATATGGTTATAAAAATCAATTGTCGTTCATTGTAGGATCTGTTAATTTGTGTATTGTGATTCATCATCAAGGAAGATGCCTTTAATTTTATTCCACCGTCTGTACACAATATTTTAAGTATGAAAGAATCTCATGTTCATTTCACCAAACTGCACCCAGTTTTCTCTCTCTGAAACTAGAGTAGTTCTTCCTGGAGAAGAATATGAATGTACTCGTGTTGGAGTGAATGCTCCAGTTGAATGAGATTAGTGGCGTTCATATGCTCCAGCTCTTCGTGAACCTCACACAGTCTAGCCTCTATCTTTTGCTTTCTCCTGAAGATGCTTCCAAAAGTCTCTTTATTGAAAATGGTTGCAGTAAGTTGAACACCTTTGAGACAATTACTAATACTCAACCTATTCTTCTATTATGCTTCCCAGACGATATTCTCAGAGTCAGTATGAGTTACTCAAGCTGCTTGGAAGCAGAAAGGACAATTCTGAATCTTCTGAGCAGACCCATGACACCTAATTATCAAAGGAAAGTGATCAGAGTGTATACGAGTAAGATGTTCCACATACGCTTCTAGAAAGAGATTATGCCACCTATGATCTCCCACTGCTTTATCCAACCTTTTTAAAAGGATGCCCCAACCACATTTTTTGCAATGCCAAGTGAACTTATGGCCTGGGTACCCCAAATCCATCATTTTGCATCTATATATCATATTAAGAAATGGCATAGCTCGCTGAAAAGAGAATAACCCACCCTTAACTTCTACAGGTTGTGAGACCTCATTAAAATCCCCCCACCATAATCGAGTATGGAATGAACTATCAAAGATGAGTCAAAGTGATCCCACAAGCAAAGATGACGAGAAAATTATAGACTATCATACACTACAGTCACAACCCAACGCATATTCCCACGTTAGACTTGTAAGGATATGACTTGAGTGAAAGATGCTAAAATGTCAATCTTGAAACACCTATCTTGATGTGCCAAGACCCATAACCTGCCATTGTGACCAACAACCTCCATAATAGCCTCACCTTCAAGGCCAAGCTTATTCCAAAATGACACTGTAGTATTAAAAGTACAATGCATTTCCATAACAATAAGCAAATCAAGTTTAAAGATTCGCAAGAAATCTTTTACACTTCATTGACCATGGACATTACAGGGCCCTACGAATATTCCATGAAATGATATTAAATTGTCTACTAGTCATAGGGAAGTATAAAAGAAAAATCTACACTATCAATTAGATGGGTTGTTGCCAATAACTTCCATGTCAGACTCATCTTGTGCCAATCCCAACAACACTACATCCTCGTTGATCCTTGGATCCTCCTTGACAAACCCCATCTTCACATCAAGTGGTTTCCCTTTGTGAAGTAATTCATCCACATCATGATCCATGAACACATATTTGTTTTTGGATATATGAGATAGTTGCATGATGGATTGTGCTCCTCCTTCATTGTCATATATTGTCTTTCCTACAACAATTCTAGCGAGTCAAGAAGCACTGTGCGACTGTGGGCTTGCAACTTGGAGCTGCTTTGGTTTCACAATAAGAGTAACGTGCTAATTGACATGACCATCCAAAGGTGAGTCCTGATTGTTGCTTTCTCCATTCATGCGTTTCTTTTCAAATTTGCATGGTGGGTCCACTTTGACCCCACTAGTAGACCTAATGACAAAGCTATTATTTTGTAACTCCTCTTCAACAACACAATCCTTGGCTAAAGTCTAAAATGGGTTAAAGGATGGCAGTCTCTTCCTTTTCTGTTGTGACCCCTTTAGACTTCGGTTTCCATTTTTTTAACAACCAACCAATCCCTATGCGTTTGAAAATCTATAAATGAGGGAATTTGTTGCTTATTTGTGACTGTTTCACAATTTTTATATAGTCTAATGATTAAGGAACATCATTAGCTGGAATAGTGGATCCTTTTGCCATCCTCGATGATGAAGGGTTACCATCATTAGTAATGTTTCTTAGTTCAGCAATAAATGATGTAGTGTAGTTCCGAGTTACATAGCTGTAGCAGCCACATTTCTCGAAGCCAGAGTTTTCCCACCATGGGATTGTCTAAATCAATCTCAATACAAATTCTAACAAACTTTTCTCGTATCATATCAACTATTTTGATGTCAACTTTGATATGAGTGCCCATCGTTGAAGCGAGCGTTAACATGATACTTTCATCATAAAATTCTAGACAAGACTCTTGTCAATCTTTGCATAAGCTGCTACAAAATCAAGTGTCCAATGTTACATTGTGAGATAGTGATCAAACATGAGCCAAGGGCCACCATTGATGGCCTTCTCCTTATCTTCTTCAAGATCAAATTTTACTAAGTAAAAGTCGTGACTGACGTCCATCAAATTAAAGTCACCAGATAGTTTTTAAGTGGTCATCAACCTTTGCTTCAACAAGAGAAATCTTACTGTCTTTCTCAATAATTTGAAAGCAGGCGATTCTTGTCTACTAACTCCATCCTCATATGGTCATGCTGAATGAGGTTACCTGCATTAATTTGAGTTTTGGCTCGTCTTCCTAGGACTTTTTCTTTCAAGGACATCTTGATCTAATCAGGTAGCCTAAGCGGTGGTCCTATGTTGGTATTGATGTTGTCATTAAGTTTAAAACTATTTTCAGAATTTGAGGTTTTGAAAACAAAAATAGAAATTTTTTATTGTGTATTCAAACACGCATATTAAAAATTCAAAAATTATAATTTTATTAAAATAGAAATTTTAACAAAATTAATACATTAATTTTTGTGATATTTTATTTTTTTAATAAAGTATTTACATATAAACTTTTATTATATATCATTAGGGACCTTAAAAAAATTACTTACTTTTTACAATACCTTTCATTATCCCTCTTTTATGTCCTCTCTAATGCTAAAGCCTTTTTCCTGTTCTACATGTTTATTTATTTATTTAAATTTAACTTATATATATAATATTTAAATTAATGTTTTTATCCTTCAATTTAAAAGTAAGTTTAAATTTCATACTCCAATTTTACTTTTACCATTTTAATCTTATAACTTTTAAACATGTTTTAAATAAGTTATTTTTTTTAAAAGTATTAATTCTATTTGTTTGTCTTTTTGTCCTAACTATTTATCTTTTTTCTCTCTCACTTTTTCCTTTCCTTTCTCTCATTCATCTTCTTTTTCAATCTCTTTTAATTTTTTTGCTTTTTCTTTCTTTATTTTCTTCAAAATACTAAATAGTAAAAGGGAGTAGTGGTCGTTGCCCTGAGCCACAAAACTCATTATTAATGATAAACACAAATTACAACATTTTGTGTCGCAACATGAAGGCTAGCGCTATGATTGGCAAGTTTGAAAACATTATAAAGTTTACAGAGAAACATAATGGTGTGTGGATTAACATGCACGAACCTATACTTGACAATAAGGAATGAAAGATTTCCTAACATACTTTGCCACAACTTTATAAGGGAAAAATGTTGTTCCTACTATGGTAAAAGACATTATTGGTGGTCTATGATAGGATTATTAAGAGTAATGCAACATTCAAGATAACAGCAAAGGAATAGTGTAATGACAATAATAAAAGTAACCGAGTGACAACAAGATTAGTGGTGTCAAAAACACATGTTATTAGAGAAAGAATGAAGATAAAGAAAAAGAGGTAGAGGAAAAATATAAGTAGTGTATTAATTATGAGTGTAATTTTTGTGTGTTAATTAAGTGTGTTTTATAAATCTAATAAAATCACATTAAACTATATTTTTACATAAAAATTATAATTTATAATGTTAAAATATATTTATATTTAAATAAATTTGACACAAAATCAAATATGTCAGCATTCAACAATTGTTTAGGATCTGTTTGTACTTGTAATTTTGTACTATAGCAATTGATATATTACTCATTTTTACGTAGATTAAAACTTCATTTTGGTCTATAAAATAGTAAATGTTAGACATTTTAGTCTCTAACATTTTAAAAATGTTACGACAGTTCCTAACTTCTATCTCCATCGAACATTTAAGTCCTTAAACTCACATACCATTAATAGCAGTCATAGAATGCTTACAAGTCATGTTAAGTGATATGTATGATTGATTATGTGAAAAAAAACGATGAGTATGTGTCATTAACGACGATGATTGATTATCTCCATCGACGATGATTGATTATATATTTTTATTTCATTTTAGTCTTTGAGATTATCACTCGACAAATATTTTAGTCTATAAGATTGTCATCAACAGACATTTTAGTTCCTAATTTTTAAAACTTTTTATCTACTCGTCATTCTTCTTCTTCATTCTCCATCATTAAAAACTACTATTGTCAGTCACCATTTGTATTCTTTGTTGATAACCTAAGTTTATGTTTAGTCCAAACTTGGACTTTGTCGTTTCCTTCAAGACTCCCCACAAACTATTATTTGAGGACAATTTTCAAACTTACAAAGCCTAATGATGGGCAACAACATCAATGTCAAAACTTAAGAAATATGTAAAAAATGCATCAACGCAACGGTTTAATTAGAACACTTATGAAAGCAAGTGATTGTATGGGGATTAATCAACAACTTACAAAGTAAAATATGATTTCATACCACCACCATTCGAGGCAAATGAAAATACAACTTGAAATAGTCAAATTCAAGAGTACTTTTCTCTCCTAAAAGTAATAATTAAAGGAAATACCTAATCGTATTTTTTTATGTATACTTGAAACTCATATATAAAGAGTCACTGAAACTATGATGTTGAAATTTGTCCAAACAACACCTAAAGCAATGTCTCTGTTGTTAACATAGAACACAAATGGTGGCCGACAAGAGTAGTTTCTAATGATAGAGAATGAAGAAGAAAATGATGAGTAGATGAAAAGTTTAAAGAATCATGGATTAAAATATTTGTGAGTGACAATTTCAGGAACTAAAATGTATAACAAATAATAATCTCAAAAACTAAAATGAAATAGAAACATATATTATATTATATAGGATGTTATTTTTGTCACATAATCAATCATACGTGTCACTTAACGTGATATGTTAGTACTCTGTTACTAATTATTAATAATGTATGAATTTAGATATTTAAATACTTAATGAAGATAAAAATAAACTAATGTATCGTTTTAAAAATTTTAAAAATTAAAATACTTAACACTTACTGTTTGAAGAACCTAAAACAATGGTTTAATCTTTTCATGTACCATGTTTAATTTGTTTACACAACTGTATAAATAAATATTTAGTGCGGATTATGTACGAATATAAATTCTGGCTAAAATATTAAATTTTCGCTTTTTACATAACGTGTTTCGTAATTCTTGTAAATAGAATTTCGAACCAGTATAAACAAGCAGTACAAATTATAGTTAAAATAATAGTTTATATGAACGCATTCTAAATCTAAGATACTTAAAAATTGCGTGTCGGATGACTAAACAAAGTCAATAATAAATAAATCGACCATATTTATACATACATTCAAAAAATTATATTGTTGCTGTTTTTCTTTTATAGTTATTAAAAAAATATAGAATTTATTATGCCTTTATTATCAAAACATAAATTAGGATACACAGACAAATAAAGTTGATAAAAATTTGATAGATCTCTAATAAAAGTTAGGTTAACTAAAGTTATATTTAGTAAAAATAACTTATTTATAATTTGTAACGTGTAAATTGATTAAACTTTCATATGATAAAACTAATTAAAAGTTTGTAATTTTTAATTTATAGTTGATAAATTAATTAAAAACTTATAATTTATAATTGGTTGATTGCGTTAAATTTTTTTAGCTAAATTAGTTAAACAACTAACTAAAAAAAGTTAAAATTATCTTATACAGAGATGTAAATTATTTAAAAATTTAAAAATAACAATAACAATATTAATAATTAACTTTCAATAAACTAAACAGAATAATTTTTTATAAATTAAAAAAAATATCTCTGTTATCATCAAATAATTATAACATTTTATTAATAAAAAATAATTATACCTCTGTTGTCACACACATTAATACATATATTGTACCCTTCAAAAGTTTGAAAGTGATAAAGAATTTAACTTTAAAAAAAAAACTTGAAAAAATAATCGGAATCATTTTGGGCAAATCTCACTCACAGATTTGAGAAACAGCAAACCTAACATTTGGAAACCTTGGCTGCCGGAGGTTACTCCGGTTGACATGACGACGATGATAACTGATCGGAATCGTTTCCAACTGTCACTCTTCATCTTCGTACTTCAATTCACTGCCTTTGCCTCTTCTTCTCTCACTCCACACACCCCTTCCAATCTCACCCTCATCTTGCAGGTATCCACACCTACTCTCTCTCTCTCTCTCTCTCTCTCTATATATATATATATATATAATAGTTTGTTCTTCATCTCACTCTTTTGTTTTTCATTCATCGAATTCAGGATGTTTTGAAGGCAATATCGGCCAAACAAAATTGGGATTCGAAGGATGTCAGAGTTATCAAATTGGATGTGGGTAAAGTTAGGTTCGGCACATCCCAAACCTACGAGTTCCGAATCGGATTAGGCAAAAACAACTTGACCCTCAAATTCTCCGATCAAGTTTCTTCGTGGAACAAGTTTAGAACACCCTTTAACGATTTTGGGTCTCTGATTCACCGGCTCTGTTCCTTCGCCCTTCTCGATACCCTCAAATTAGAAGGTCCCTTTGAGTTGCGCGTCGATGCCCTTCACCACCTTTCGCTATCTCTCCCTGTAAAGTGATTGCTTTTTTTCGTATTTAATTCAGATCTATATATGTATACATATTGTGTGGATTTTTATTTGATGCCAAAAAGACTTTTTAAGGAAAGAAGAAAATACCAAGATATATATAAGAGAAGATCAAGTGTTCTGTTTACTGTAGTTATTGCTGTTGATGACTGGTTATTATTTTCTAATGTGTTTTTGATGTAGCCGTCTATAATATGGGTGTGTTTGGGTAAACAGCTTAATTTAGGGGTTATTTAAGCCATTTTTTACTTGAGGGTTTATCGCATAAATTTGATCATGAAATCTATTGAAATAAGCTGCTGACAAGCTATATTAAGAAGCTTATTAAAATAAGCTAAAAAGTGCTTATGACAGTTATAACTATTTTCATAAGCTCTTCCAAAGAGGCCTTGTATCCACATTAATTCTTGTGCCATAGCTAGAAGATTTGATATTTCAGTGAATTCTGAGTTTTGATGCATTTTGGCAGATGAACGTTTCGTATGCGGGTTTGAAACGGATCCTTGTGGGTGAAGGTATTACGGTAGAAGTAACAAGAGCACAAGAAATTTCTCTGTTTTACTCGTCTGATCTTGATCTGCAAATGAATGGAAGCATCGTGTGTAGCAAAGGAAAGAGTGACTTTTGGCCTTTTCAGCAGTCAACATGCATGCCTCTAATTCCAATACGTGTATTAAGGTCTGCGTCATTGGTTGCTTATAGAGCTCGGAATCGTTATGCATATGTAGCAACTACATTGATTTCGGAGGACACTGTTGAGCTGCTTCCAGAAAAATGTTACCATGGTCGTGTGTTTCGAAAGCGAGCGTGCCCCATTGATTCGTTAAGTTTGAGATTAAGTATGTTAGAGAAAATTTTGAGGAGTCTTCTTGGTCGTAAGATACTTCAAGATCAATTTTTTGGCCATGTCAAAGCAAGTATTAAACCATCAGCTGTTGTAAAGTTCCCCTTAGAATTAGAAAGAGACATAGGGAATAATGTCACTCATAATCGGACAATTCCTGATTGGAGAACAAGGCCTAGTGTTGAAAGAGCTTGGTTTGAGATATTGGCCAAAGTTGAGGAAAACAGGCTCGAGCCTCTTTTAATCAAGAAACTAAAACCTTTTATTGAATCTGATTCAATATCCTGGGCTAATTTGATGTCCAATATGTCATATACGAAGTTGAGACCCGTTTTTCTTCCTCCGGAGGCTCTTACACTGGATGTGAAATGGTAGGAGAAACTCTTGTAAGTTATAATATCTTTTTTAGACACTTTTTAGGTCATGTTTGTAGATTCTTATGTTGATCTTGTTATATGCAATAGTTCATTAATTCTTGTGAAATATTACCCTTGCATACATACATGATTGGTCTTGTAAATACCAAATAGGAGAGGAGAAAAAAGCGAACATAATTTACTTTTGCATGCTTTTGGAGGATTCTAAGATTTGAACCTAATTCTTTAACTGGTACGTCTGGTGAAGTAGTTTGGAGTAAAGCTGGTGTGCATTTTGGAATTATTTTTTTATTTTTTACCATGCCAAATGGTTGTACTGATTATTAAAAAAATTTAAAAAAAATCTAGGGGGGGAGATATTGTATCTCCGTTGTGCTTTATGTTTGGATATAGAGATGGCAATGGATAAAGTACCCGATGGGCACCCGCAAAATTTACCCACAATGGGTAGGGTATTTACCCGCTATACGAGTACGTTATGGGTGTGGGTAAAAACTCACAAATTTTAATGGGGATGGGTGCGAGTATGGGTATCTAAGTACCCACCCCGCCCCATACCCGCATATATATATATATATATATATATATATATATATATATATATATATATGCTTGAACTTTATTCTACAATTATGAATTGAATTTTTGTATTATTATATTACTTATGTGAAGTTATATAAGATTAATATAAAAATATATTTAATAATAAAGTAAACCAAAAAATTTATTTTGGTTTATATTTTTAATAGAAAAATTTATTTACTATTTTATATCATTTAATTAGGCTAACACAATTTAATTATTACATAGTTAATATGAGATTGACTTTTTTTTAAATATTATTTATATATGACACACATAAAATATTTTTTACACAAATATTTTTGTTAATAAAATTATATTGATGTTTAAATCATAAAGTGAATGATAAATAATAAATATATTATAAATTTTACAATCACCTACTATTATCGTAAACTTATTATTTATTAATAATATTTAAATTTTATTTTTATATTTTAATTTAAAATAATATTTTTCTATGCAACATATGTATTACAAGCACAACTATAATCTATTGAATCTAAATAATATTATTCTTACTATTTATTCACATTCAAAGAAGTTTTTGAAAAGATATAAATATAAAAAATTATTATTAATTTTTATTTGTTAATTTTTTTAAGATAAAAAAGTATAATTTTTTTAATATACACGTATATTTCTTTATTATAAAATTTTATTGTAACTATTTATCTTTTTTTTAAATTCTTTTTTTTAAATTTATATACATTATAAATATTTAATTCACTAAAATAATTTTTCAAAAATTTATATTTTTGATAAAATACTTTCATATAGTATATGAGTTAAAAAATACTAGTATTAATATATATATATATATATATATATATATTAATTATATTATATTATTTTAATTAAATCTATTATTTTTCTTACAATTTCAAATTCAAAAGTTAAAAAAAATATTTTATGTATCAACTTTCTATTGTTAGTATTGAACTTCTCTACTCTAACTCTATTCTCATTCTCAATGTCTGTCTCACTAAAACTTAATAACTATGAAATGTTATTCATTAGAGTTAGTTATTAATGCCGTCACAAGAGGTTACTAAGTGATCCCATACGAAGGGGACAACCATTATACAGATTTATTTCGTTGTCGTTCTGACATTACCAATCAATCAAATCTCACACAAGATAGGATTATCACTGACAAATAACTTGTGTGTTTAGTTTTGCTTATTGTTTCTAAAAATTTTAGTTTAGAAAATTATTATATTAAGATACATTTAATATTTATGATCTTTGAATATTTATTTTTTATCTATATTTGTACCTTGTTCGATAACTACATATTGAATTTTTGCATTATTATGCTATTTATGTGAAATTATATAAACATATTTTTCTTTATAAATTTTTTTTTCTCAAACAAGCGCGGGTAATGGGTACAAGACGAGTATGTAGGTACCCAGAGAGTACGGATACGGGGATTAATGTTCATACCCACGCGGGTATGGGGCCGGGTACGGATATTTTTTTTAAACGCGGGTATGGGGATAGGTACTGTAGTACCCTACTTATACCCTACCCATTGTCATCCCTATTTGGATATGACATTACCTTAATGTAATGTCATTGTGACATGCTGAAATTTTGAGGAAGTCTTGTATTGTTTGCACATTGTATTACGGATTATTATTTCAATATGAATCTTGATCTTGGCCTTGGCTTTTTGCTCTCTCTAGACGTATATTTGATCTAAGAGCTTTATAGTATCTTAGCCAATTCTGTGTGAATCTTGACCCACAAAATACACAGTAGCACAGGACCTACATAATGAACCGTACATAGAAGGACCTCGATGCAAAGGATCCTAATTCAATGGTACCAGAAGTAGCAACTAGTTACCAGCAATTTGAACTATACTTCTGAAATTTTGCACCAAGATTTGAGCATCTCATGATCCAAACAGTTGCTTGTTTGTTAAACTGTCAAAATCAATTCCTCTCACTGCATTCATGTTTCAATGCAAAATTTCAATCACATTTAATGGTTCAAAATTAATTCTATGTAACTTCAAATCAACCAGGCACTCAAGCGTTACCTTCGGTTTGAGCCACCCTGTGGCTGTAACCAGCAATTTGCCAAGTATTTTTCAGTTAACGATGATTATTGGTTGCTTCACAACAGAAGGGAATTTTAAAAAAAAAAGAAGCAAAATTTAATCATTATTTATCTTCCATATTTTTTTGTATCAAGGTAAGGAGGCATGTGTTTTTATAGTGATTCTGATATGAATTTGACATGGATTTATGCTTTTTAAAACGATTTTTCATGTAGAACATTACATAAAATAACATGTTATATCTAGTAATTTTTATTAAAAATTATAAAATTCAATGTAATTAAATAAAATGATATATTTTACAATTGTTAATAAAAAATTGTTATATATATATATATTTATATTTTGCATAATATTTCACATGTTAGAAAAAAAAAAGAATAATTTTCTCATATTAAAGTAAATTTAAAAAGAATAATTTTCTCATATTAAAGTAAATTTAAAAAAATTTATATTTAATTTAAATTTTTTATTTAATTTATATCTAATGATCAGTAAATTGATAAATTATAACTTATTAAATATAAGATAAATAAAAGTTTTAAATTAAATATAAAAATTTGTAAACTTTTATATTAGTGTGAGAAAATTTTACTCTTAAAAAAAATTATTTTGTGAAAATTTACAATAACAAATGTAATGCGAAGTGAAACACCTTGGAGGCTCATTTAATATCTTTCTTTTTTCGGGTGTTATTTAAATAAAGTTCTGAAACCATGGATATGTCAACGCCAGCTCTTGCTTGTCTTCCACCGACTTGTATCTGTACGTAGAAGCACGTTGTTAAACGAAAGTTGGCTCCACTTACCACCTAGTAAGCGTATCTTTATACACAGTGCTTGTTTACCACTTCAACCACCACCGTGCTTTTCAACTGTTCAAGTTATGTATGTTATATCATTTTCTTTTGAAATAAATCTAAACATTATTTCGTTATAAAAATAACATTAGAAACACATTATTTAACATGCTCTCTAGAATGAAATGATTTTTTATCGCTCATAATAATTTTACCGAACTTGATTTGAATCAATCAAATGTCTAAACAAAAGTAAAATAAAGTTGAAAACAAAAGAATTGTTAAATTTGTTGGCATTTAGAGGGGAACCTGAATTGGGTGAAGATTCTTTACGAGGCTTACGTGTGAGTCACATTGTTTTATAATCTATGTACGGATTTACCAATTTCAAGTTATAACGCGGTGCTGCAAAGATTTTATTGGGTTCGTCAGATTTCAATTTTTTAATTCAAATCCAAAAATGGGTAATAATAAACTAAAGAGATCCACCAGCTTTGCCGTACGTATTTTGCGGTTAAGGTCGGTGCTTTGGCATTGCTAATCTTAATACATAGCAAAATATGAATAACTTTTTTTTTCTTAATTATTTCACCAAAAAATCTCCATCTTATTAAATTAATAAATTTAGATATTATATAAACATATATTAATTTTTATTTAACGTTTTACCGGTAACATTTCATTGATTTACTTAAGATGTAATATTTATTATAAAAAAATACCATTAAACGAATATAATAAATTGGACACGTAATATTCCTTGCTCACATGGCTTCCACGTGCTGGAGCGAGATTTTAAATCCTAAAATGGTGTCTGCCTCCCCATTGCCACTAACTATACTGCATGGTACAGTAATATAATTAATAATAATTTACACCTTAATTCACGAAAAAAAAAATAGAAAAAAATGGTGAGAAAACGAAAAAAAATTGATGTGATCGATCGTGAGAGAGTTATTTGTGTACAAGCAACACTGCCTATATTTTTCATACTCTAAACCCTGTATTTGAAGAAATCGAATATAGGGTTTAGCTCTACTATCCAGTATAAAAAGAACACAACTTTTTTTTTTTCCTGATAAAAATATAATTAGAGTTCTTTTAAAGTAGATAAAAGTTATAATATTTAAGACATAGTTGTTTTTTTAAAATTATCTAAAGTGTGTTTAGTCTATAAAAACTAATTATCAATAATTTAGTTTTTAATTTTATTATTCTTAAATATTTAAATAATTAGTTTCTTATAATAATTACAACTCTGACAATTTTTTTCTACTTTTCTTCTTCTTCTCCACCCTTTTGTTTTTTTTTTCTATCATTTTTAATTAATAATTAATATAAATAAATGAATAAATAAAATTTAATTATATAATTGACAACATTATATCAACATAAAATCATATACTTTTTATCATATAATATATTTAAATTAATTGGGCTAATGAATAATTTTAAATATTTTTAGTTCAATTTAAACAGTTATAAACTTTTATTACAAGTTACAAACCCCTAAGTTTTAACAATTTCTACAAACAAAATATATATACATATTTAAATACAGTTCGAACTCAAAATTATGATTTTAAAAACGTAAAATGAGTTTAATTCACAAACATGATAAATTTATGATTGAGTCGTGTTTGAACATAATTTTGAGTCTTAAACTATAATTTAAAACCATGATTCAAATAGAAATGAAAATAGTCTCTATATGATTGGAGATATGTTATAATTTACGCACTGCAATGGCAATACTGTATTTTTGTTATAAAACATGGTTTTTTTGTATTATATGGTTTTTTTAATTTTCACCCATAATGCTATTTGCATGAGATCGTCTGTAGCTAGTTTCAAACTTTCAACTATTTAAGTATAAGTGGAACTATTCAAGCATATTAAAATAGATAAAAAGAACTTTAATATTTAATTCCGAGATAAAGTCTAATTCAAATTCAAATTAAATAGGTAACTGATCATATCATTAGGATTAACTGTGGCCTTTAAGGGTGGGACACCTAATGCATGATGATATGATTATGTGCAAGGTACTCATTTATTGATAAACTCGTGTTTTTCTTTTTTCCCTTTTTTTTTCTATTCTTTTTGTGGGATTGAGATCTTGGATGGTACACGTGAGACAAAGAAGATAAGAGAAACACTTAAAGTTATAGGTATGTTGCATGATGAAATGCTAGTTTGTGAGGGAGAATGTGAATGAGGTACATCAAATAATGCTTTAATTGATTGGTGTTTTGTTTTTTTGTACCAAAACACATTTTTCAAACATAGGTGATAAAATCTTTTGAAAAAGTTGATGCCTCGCTTGTTTCATTTCGTATTATATTAACCACTTGATCGAGATTAATTAATTGCATGTTTTATTAGATAAGTGGGTTAATTAATCGGACAAATCTCTTATTAGCAAAAATACCATACACTATTTCACTCTTCCAACTGTGAAACTATGTTTACGATTTCTTAATTTTAAAAATAGTTTAAGATATATCAATGAAGATTATCTAAATAAATTCAGCATAAATTAAAAAGTAAATGAATAAATTTTTAAAATATAACCATTTTGCGTTTACTCCACAGATTCAACGTCTATTAATTAGTATAACGTTAAAAAAATTTTAAATAATATAAACTAATGTAGCTCGGTTACGAAAGGCAACCGTATTTATTATCTCAAACGTTCTAAGTCTTATTTCTCATGTGGCAAAATTATAAGAATGTTTTGAAACAAATTGAAGCTAAAATGTTGAAACCTATCGTAATATACGTGTATTTAAGACGTTGACAATCAAAATGTTTAAATTTATTAGAAAAATTATACATAAAAATTAGGATAAATTATGCAAAAAGTATTTATATATCTATTTCATATACTTTTTTGAGATTTATTTAACTTAAATTCTTTGAGAGTTTAGACTTTTTTTTTAAATATATATTTTATATAATTTTGAAAATTTTAAATTTTTTTACATTAATTATTTTAACAATTAATATTAAAATATTTTAAAAAATATCACTACATATTTTATTAGACTAATTAATTATTATCTAATGTAAAAACTAATTGTAAAAAACTAATTTTTTATTAGTAAAAACAGTAAAAAAAATGCAATTGAAATTAAAGTATCAAGATTAAAAAATTATGACAAATACATATTTATTTTGTCGTATTCAATTATTTGTTATTAAATTAATAATTATTTTCTTTATAATTATTATTCAAAAGTCTAATATTGACGTCACACCATAAATATTCAATATTGATAACAACTTCATATAATAACAATTGATAAAAGACTTCATACTGTGATTAATGATTTACATCCAAAAGTTCTGTTGTAAAAGTTTTTGTATAATGCGACAATGGAAAGGGATACATAAAGCTTTCGAATCAAGTTTCCTTTCATTATTCATTTTGGACAAGTTGCATTTTAATGGGCTACATTAATCATTGAACATTGAATATATTAGGAAATAAGATTAACTACTTTATGCTTTTTCGTTCTTTTTATTTGTTTATTCTATTTTTTTAATGTATATCTAGTAAGATGATAAAAATTTTTCTATTCCAAATTTTTATTAAAAATTATAAGATTAAACTTACTAATAATGTTAAATATTATAATTTTAATCAGAACTTGTTATTTGTTCCCTCTATTTATTTTTTAAAGGTACCTTAATAATTATAATTATAATTAAATATTTATTATTATTATTATTTAATAAATAGAGTTGTAAAGATCAAAATTAAAATAAATAAAGATAAATATGACCCGTGAGATAATATTCAATGATATTAAATAAAGTTAAAATTTAATTATCGTAATATTTTAAAAAAAATCAATTCCTTTGATTGGTTTATATAGTTTACTTAAAGTACCTTATAAAAAGAATATTGATTTCTTTATAAGTATAATTTGATACATATTAAAAAAAAATATTTGGAAGATATATAATATGCAAATTAAACAGTATGATTAATGTATAACTTTCACTATAATTCTACACTTATTTATACTAAATGTTCAAAATGTTTAAAATAGATGAAAAATATAATTAAAAATTTATTAATGAATATTATCTTAAATTTATATTGAACAAATAAATAAAATGAAAACTTATTTTAAATTTGACCAGTAAAAAGCAAAAGAGCAAATAACTTTTACCTTAATTGACACAGATTGAATATTTAGATTTTGATAAGTAACTTATTAGTTTTTCTTCTAAGGATATTAATTAAAAATAAATAAATTTATTAAAAATTACATTGAACGTAATGAAGAGTAGAGTAAATTCATTAATTTTTTGTTTCCTTAATGTACTTATAAACATTTGTTATAAAATTTTAACCACTTTTAGCATTACTAGTAAGAATCAAGATATTATTAATAAGTTATTTATTTATTAATTTTTAAGTAGTTCTCTATAAATATGAATTAATAAGACTCTACAAATTTGTAGGTTACATGGGATTGCATAGTACTTTTCTGAATGACGTTGCATTTGACCGATGCGGGGAAGAGGCATAGAGGCATTGACCAATCTGAGCATTGGTAACACCAGAGTGGCATTATCGTTATTTTGAAGAAGTAGAATGCTAAAGTGAGTTGGCGAAGTGTGTGCAAATTTGAGCACCTCGAACACTGCAACCTCCACGCGCTCAACCCATCCATTCTCATTAACACTATCAAATACAAAATAAACAAATAAATTAATAAAAAAATGCTTCTCTCACAACACGACAACCATAAAACGCAACCTTAACTCGTTCCTTCACTGTTTCCGGGTATTTTTCTGGAAAATTACTTACACTACTCTTTCTTTTTTGATAAAAGAAAAAGACTTTCTTCACTTTGATTAATTATTTTATTTTCCTTTCCTTTCTTTCAAATATAGTAATAACCATTCCATCCATTCATTCATGCATTGTTGCTTCTAATTTCTCTGCTTTTCAATACCCACAAACTCTCTCTCTCTCTCTCTCTCATACACACACTTTCTTTGTGAAATAAACGAGATTTGGTAAAAGAGATGGGTGAGACAGAGAACCACCAGCCACCGCCACCGGTGCAGGCACCTCCGGCGGGTCCACCGCCGCCTAATCTAGCTCTTTCTAGAGGACCCATTTGGAATCCAGCTGAACAACTCTTGCAACTTCACTATTGCATCCACTCTAATCCTTCATGGCGTTAGTCTCTCTTACCCTTTAACTGTGTCGGTTCTAGCTTTCTGTTTCATTTTTTAATTATTTTCTTATGACACAAGATTAAGAAAAAAATGTTTCCTTTGATGTTATAAACAGTTGGGAATTTCGTGTCGAGGCTTAGAACTTAAAAGGGTTGTAAAATATATACTTTTTAATTTCTATTTTTGACAAAAGAGAATGATTCAGTTTCATGTCTCTATCTATATATCTTGGTTTACTTGCAGATTGCTTTTTGTTACCTTTATTCCAGTCTGATTCTCTTAAGAAAAAGTTTCTTTGTTTTTTGTCCTTGTCATTTGTATGAATCTCTTACGTGATTCGGTGTGTAGAAAATGAAAAATTTTCTATTTAATTATGGATTCGTGTTTGTGACGGTACCTCTTAAAGCCTCATCTTTTGATTTCGTTAAAAACTTTTTGCAGCGGAAGCACTTCTGCTGGGTTTTCAACACTACATTGTGATGCTTGGAACAACGGTTCTGATTGCAACCACCCTGGTGCCTGCAATGGGTGGGGACCCTGTAAGTGCTTTTTAATGTTTATAGTATAAATTACTCTAGGAAAATGTTAACATGCAATCAAAAGTGTCAATTTTTTATAAAATGGAATGTATTTAAATGAAAGAGTAATCAAGGTAATTTTTTTCAATTAAAAATTACTACTTTTTTATGCTTAAAATCAGTTCTAAAGCATGGAGTTAACAAAACCGGTTACTCTATACTATTATCGTTGCTTTAAGTATACTTTATCATCCAGTGAAACAAATTATAGTAAAACAATAACAAGCGTTGCTATTTTGGTACAGGGTGACAAAGCTCGTGTGATTCAGACATTGTTGTTTATGTCTGGGGTGAACACACTGCTTCAGACTTGGTTTGGGTCAAGACTTCCAACGGTGATGGGTGGATCGGTTGCTTTTGTTCTTCCGGTGTTGTCCATTATAAATGATTACACAGACAAAACATTCTCTTCCGAGCACGAGGTTTGTTTATGTTGCTAACAGCTTCTTGACTCTCAAATTTTAAGTTTTAATGTTATATTTATTTATTTTTAACTCATTGTTATATTACAAGAATTTAGTTGTTGTTGCAACTTATGTTTGCTGAATTCAATTGTACTTGGCTATTTAAGATGATCTTCCTTTTTACCTTTATTTCTCTGAGAATGCTAAAGACACTCAATAGTTTTTATTTAAACATGTAACATTTAATGTTACCAATGTACCCCCACCATGATTTCTAATAATTTTTTTTATATATTTATTGATTCTTTAACTGCCCTTTGGCACTTGATAGTTAGACCCTTAGTTTTCTTTGTTTCTTTTGTTTGTTTGAATGCATCATCGTCTCTTCGTTTCAGAATGTATCTTATTCTTGGTTTTCTTCAAATGTTTGTTGTGGGATTTTGTTGCTCTTTCCTGGAACTGAATACACACTCACTTCAGTTTGAATGGTGTATACTTGTCTTCTCATTTGTTAACTGAATTTCCTTCTCCAACATGAAAATGGTGATTCAAACTGCTAATGAATTATGACACTGGTACTTGTAGAGGTTTACCTACACAGTGAGAACAATTCAAGGATCCCTTATTGTTTCTTCTTTCGTCAATATCTTCCTTGGGTATAGTAAGACATGGGGAAATTTAACAAGGTAAATTTGTGTCAATCATCAGTTTTGGCTTGTTTACCCTTTGTCTTTTATAAACTTTACAGTTCATGGTCTATGTCAAAAGCTGCATTAAAATAACTGCTTTATTTTTTTAATTAATTAATTATCGTTTGGTGATTCTTTCTTTTTCAGGTTGTTTAGTCCCATAGTTATTGTACCTGTGGTATGTGTGGTGGGTCTTGGTCTGTTCTCGAGGGGCTTTCCGCTGGTAAATATTCCTAATACACTTCCATGAATATATGAGTTATTTATTATAACTAAAAAATATAAGTAGAGAGTTCGAAAACTTAACTTTCTTCTTTCGTGCAGCTTGCAAACTGTGTGCAGATTGGATTACCTATGCTCATTCTTCTGGTCATAACACAGCAGGTTTTATATCTATTCTGAAGCAAATTCTTAGCAGTTTTTTTCTCTAATACTGATAAGACCTTTTTTCTTCCTGGCCCTGCAGTATTTGAAGCGCATTCATCCAACTGCTCATCAAGTACTTGAGAGGTTTGCTTTACTTCTCTGCATTGCTGTCATCTGGGCGTTTGCTGCCATCCTTACTGTGGCTGGTGCTTACAATACTGCTAAAAAACAGACACAAATGAGTTGTCGCACGGATCGCTCATACCTTATGTCTTCTGCTCCTTGGTATGTTTAAAAAACAGTCAATTTAACGGTTTATTTTAATTTGAGTGCTCTTGCTGGAGCTTTATGATAATGATTAAATTGGTTTCATTCCAGGATTAAAGTTCCATATCCATTCCAGTGGGGTACCCCCATATTCAGTGCTAGTCATGTCTTTGGGATGATGGGGGCAGCACTTGTCTCTTCTGCAGAGGTCTAGCAACTTTTCCTTAATATGTTTAATTGTTCAAATTGTTCTGATAGTTTATATGCTCCTAGTTTTGACTTTTAAGATATTTGACAACTTTACCCTCTGGAAAATGATCTTAATTTTTTGGGTCTATGTTACCGCTACTTTCAATCCATTGTCATCAAACTGATGATGATGATCTAATGTGGGGCTTCTTTCACGATGAAATTTTGAATGCAGTCGACTGGTGCTTTCTTTGCCGCAGCCAGACTTTCTGGTGCAACACCGCCGCCTGCACATGTGCTCAGCCGAAGCATTGGGCTTCAGGTGAGGTTTTAATCATCTTGCTTCTAAAGAATTAATTTAATTGTTCTTTCACATTGTTGCAAAATCTTGATATGCTTGCATCATTTATGATACAAAGATACAAACTCTTGTTTTCCCCCTTCTAAATGCAGGGAATTGGCATGCTGGTTGAAGGCATTTTTGGTTCTGTTGTTGGTACTACTGCATCTGTGTAAGAAAGCAATGAGCTAAGAACTTTCCCTGTCCATGATTGTCAATTTTTATCTTAAAAAGTGTTGTTTTCCTTGCTTTCAAGTGTCATATGTATCCATTAGTTTTTTCCTTATTGGTTGTGGGTAATAGCTCCTATGTCCATTGATGGAAAGTTACTCAGGATTGAAGCTGAGGGTTGTAAAACTTTAATTATTAAGAACTTGACGAATTAGGTGAACCATTTTTAAGTTTAAATCCTTAATCAATGATTGCCCTTGACAACTAAACTTAAATTATAAGACTCCAAACCTTTAATTGAGCATTTCATTCCTTAGTCCGTATGTATTTATGTATTTAAATCATCCTACACCTACAGCTATGTTTGCATATCTAACGATTTGTAGAATGGGATGGAATAACATTACTATTCAATTATTTGGACGTTTATGATGGAATGTAGATTAGTAAGTAGTAAGTTGTTTCCATCCTATACCCCAAAAGGAAGGGCAGGGAGGAATGAAACAGTTGAGGTGTTGGATAAAATGGGATGAAATAGATTCCACCAGGTTCCATTCCATTATACCTTATTTTAAACTATCCAAATAATGCAACTTATGTCATTCCTTTCCACTATCAATGCCAACATAGCCTATTGGGAACAAAGTCTTGTGGAAATAAATTAGTGGCAACAGAAATTTATGCTTGGTTAATATTATCATAGACATAGATTTATTGATATATTTATTAATATTTGAAAGCATCTATTGTATTTGCAACTTCTATGAGTGAGAGGAATATTTGTATACATTTGAGGTAAAGAATTCTCTGAGTAATTACCTGACTAATCTATTTGATAATTGCAGTGAAAATGTTGGGCTACTTGGTCTAACTCATATAGGGAGCAGAAGAGTAGTGCAGATATCATGTGGTTTCATGATTTTCTTCTCTATTTTTGGTACAATACTCCACCTGAAACCAATTTGGCAAGACTTTCCTTCCAATTTCACACTTACAGTGTAATTATTTTACTTTGTCTCTTTCAGGGAAATTCGGAGCCTTTTTTGCATCAATTCCCCTACCAATATTCGCTGCTATATACTGTGTCTTATTTGGTATTGTAGGTAGGTGATGCTACTATTACATTAATTATTATAATTTTGACCCGTTAATTCAAGCCTTTTATTATATTATCGTTGTTCTTTTTTTTTTGCAGCTGCTGTTGGGATTTCATTTATACAGTTTGCAAATAACAATTCCATAAGAAATATCTATGTTTTGGGCCTAACCTTGTTTCTTGGGATCTCAATACCACAATATTTTGTCATGAACACTGCACCTGATGGTCATGGTCCAGTTAGAACAGATGGTGGATGGGTGAGTGACTTTTCAAGTCTCTTATTATTTAATTCCCTAGGATTAACTAGGCATATAATCTTTTGTGAACCCATAATTAAGGTTATATTTGTTCAACTATTGGTTTACTTGATTTTCTACTTGTGTAAAAGGATATATCTAATTGGTCTAATCTTATTTTGTGTCACAAACAGTTCAATGACATTTTGAACACCATATTCTCTTCTCCCCCAACTGTGGCTATAATTGTTGGGACTCTTGTTGATAACACACTTGAAGCCAAACATACCGCTGTGGACAGAGGACTGCCATGGTGGGTTCCTTTCCAGAATAGGAAGGGAGATGTTAGAAATGATGAATTTTATCGCCTTCCTTTAAGAATAAATGAGTATATGCCTACCAGATTTCTCTAGAAGTACTAGATATATGCTTGTATTTAAGGCCTTTTGTGAGCATAGTTCTTAAATTTTCATGTACCTTGTAAAATATGGACAAAAAAATTTCATCATCGCTTACCAGCCAAATTTTACCTTGTGTAAATGTATTCATGTGACATAGTAATTCTTTATATGTCATGTTCTTCCATGCAAAAGTTCACTTAAAACAATATGCTTGAGAATGGACTTGAGGTGCGGAACTAGTGATTAAATATGTAGTTTGTGGCATGTAGAAATCAGTGTTGGCATTATTTGTGAAGATATTGAATAGGGTGTACAGTAGAATTATTAAGGAGTTTTAAGGAGAAAAGTATATTCTACGAGTAGTAAGATACAAAGAAAAAAATCACCTAAATTGAATTTGAAAGTGGACAAGGAAGAAGCAATTGTTCTTAAATTTTAGTAGGTTATAAAAATGGTATTTTTCAAATTTAGGGTAAATATACATTTGGTGCTTTATGGACATGCTTATTTTAGGGAGGTTTCATTCTACAGTGTGATACCTATGCAATTTGAAATTGAACTTTATCACTTCAATATAGTTTATTATTCTCTTTTTATATAATTTCGTAGCTTTATTTTATATATTAAAAAAAACAAGAAAAGTGGGCCATGTTGGTAAGGCGTAACCGCGTAATTTATATTTTACGTGTAAACTGTATATCTAACGTTTAAGATAATGTTCGATGTTCTGATTTTGCGATTCACGCTTTTGTGAAGTGGCGAGCTTAGTGTTGTCGGGCATTTAGGCATTATCCAACATGAAATTGGAAGAGAGTGACATGGGACTAATTAATTTGAGGGATGTCATAATTTTATTAAGTGAAATTTTAACGCTGTTAAATGGTTAGTTTTAACTCACATGATAGAGTTAGGGTCAAAGCCCACAAGGTTGAAAAACAATGAAAAGGTCATGGGGATAAATTGTTCACATCTGGGTTAGGGTTAATCTATCCATTAAATGTTTTGTCAAAAATTATTTTAGCTCACTTTTTTATAGGAATAATCACGTAGTATCTTATAAATATTTCTATTAAAAATATTTACATTATATACATATTTTCTATAATAAATTTGTAGAAAAATTAAATTACTTAAAAAATAAATTTAGAAGAATTAAATCTGTATAATATTAAATATTTATAATGATTATTGATATTAAATAATATTAGATAAAATATAATAATTTATTTTTAAATTAAGTTACATATTTTTCATATTTTTACCTGTATTATTGATAATTATTAAATAATTATAATAATTTTTATTTATATAATTTTATAAATGCTTTTTAGCACTTTTTTAAAATATTATTTAAATATGAATTATAAATTTTTTTATGTTATAATATTTTTTTTATTGATTTATTTTTATAAAATTATTAAAAATATTAAAGATTTATTATATATTTTTTGTGAGAATCAGTATTTAATTTGTGTGAAGACATCTTGTAACGCTCTAAATTTTTGTGATAATAACATTGATTTATTAATATAAATATGTGAATTGATGTTTGGACTTGCGTTTGATTGTGTAATAATTTGGATGTAAATATGGTTGTGAAGATGTATGTATATGTAGTTAAAATGTAATGTGGACTTGTGCTTAAGCATGATTGTTGATGATTGACTTATGATTAGGCTAGAATCGTTTGAAATGTAGACTAAATATGTGTTACAGAGACATTCTTGCTGTAGTGAGAGTGTCATGGGCAAAGCGTGTGATTTTGTTGCGTTCTCGGTGTAATGAGAAAGCAACAGAGATGTGTGCATTTCTAGGTGTAGTCTCACTATAACGAGAGGGTCTTTGCAAAAATCAGAGTACAAATTTGTCTGATATTTTCACTACAGTGAGAATATCTCGCTGTAGCAAGAGTGTTGCGGCCAGAGGGATATTTGAGGGATTTAAGGTTTGAAAAATTTATTTCTCACTTTTCCTTCAAGGATCTCTCTCTGTTCTCTCGATTCCCAACCCGTTCTTACCGATTAAACTACCTCCAAAGTCATTCTGGGTTGGATTGAAGGTTGATATTTTGTTTGAGACGCTTGGAGGTAAGGTCCAAGAGTTAGGGTTCCGATTTTTCATTTCTCTTCCTTGTTTTTTCGATTTCTTATGGAATTTTTCATATATTTAGGACGAAACTCATGTGGGGAGCACATTCTTTGTTAATTTCGTGTTTAGATGTTTGATTTGAGGTAAGGAACAACTCTACCCTATCTCTTTTTGCTTGAAAATTCATTTATATTGTTTTCTGTAGAGTTGTGATTGAAATAGAAAGTAGAAATGTGTGCATTTGGATGAAAATGACTTGATTATAATAGGGTATAGTGAAAATCTTATGTGGAACCTAGTGTTATTGACATTGAAAAATGTGTGTGATGAAATGAATGATTGTAGAGAAATTGTGATGAAAAATGTGTGATTGAATATTGTGTGGTGGAATATGGGTGTATGTGCCTTCAATTGACATTGAATGATATGAGATAAATGAAATATGTGTGGAAGGTATGATGAATCGTGAATGTGATTATGATTGTGAAATGTTGAAAATTATGAATGGTTCAGCGATACACTAGGGATGTAGAAGATGAGGGCGGTAGAAATACCTTGGGGAAAAGAGGATGGTGGTGACACCAACAGTGGGTGCACCATAGGTCATATACTCTCTTCCTGACTTGGCCTCTGACTAACACCTTTGCCAAGAGACTCGTGACTGCATACGCTGTATTCGTGAGGCGGGAGCTATCAGGCGATCATCCATAGTGTAAAACTGAGTAAATCCCTGAGGTTGAGGACATCAGAAAACTGTGATCATAGTGTCACAGTGAGCGCGGCTACATGTAGTGAGTGCACGTATGTGTGTGTGTGAATTGATTGATGGTGCAGTGAGCGCACCTATTTGGTGAATTGGAATGGAATGTTGAAAATGCATGATTTTACATTTGCTTGATATGTGATTTAAATAATGTTAGAAAAGTGTATACTGCGTGAGGTGAGTCTCTGTGTTTGTATGTGATAGTATGAAATACTCACCCTTACATTTATTTTTCAGGTGACCAAAATAATCAGTACCGAGCTCAGTGAATGGATAGATAATATTGTTATAGGACTTAGAGTATTTATTTTGAAACTAAAATGTATTAATTAAGTCCTGTAGCAATTATTTGATTCAAATTGTAATTCATTCTTATTTTGAAATACTTTGTTGAACTATGCTTTGAGAACTATTTAAATGAAATTTTTTTATTACTTCCATTTTGTGAAATTTATTTATATTTAAAAATTAAATTAAAGTGTTATACATCTCATGTTTAATAAATAAGATCATAATAAACACATAAAGTTAGCAATAAAAATAACGTTAGCTAAAAATTTATTAAGTCAATTAGATAAAAGTTAAAAGTAAATGTAATACTTCATCATAAAAATTATAAACATAGAATATTTAATTTACAAAATTTATGAATACAGAAAAGTAACGTGTGAACATAATAAGAATTAATAAATTCTTGTAAAATTTGACATTTTTCATATCTTAATTTGATAGAAAATTTTTAAATTAAAATAATTTTTTAAAATTTTTATTTTTATAAAAAAATTGTAATAAAACTTAATATAAATTTTTAAACTAAATGCGATATATATATAATTATTAAATTAAAATAAAAATATGACAATTATAAAAAAATAATTTTATTTACTTTATTAATTTAAAATTTGAAACGAATATATATATATATATATATATATATATATATATATATATAATTAACTACACTATAAAATTAGTGTAACATAATAAAATACACAATAAATTACAACACATACTTATATATAAATTGTTAAATGACAATTTATGTTTTAACTTTACTTTTATTTATTGATTTATGCAAATATTTATTAATTATTTAATTGAAAAAATATATTAACAACTATATTTTTTTTATTTTTTGAACAAAAATTTCTTTAAATAAATAATTTATCTATATCTACATATTAATATAAAATTATTTAATATTAGAAATATTTATATTAAAAATAACTATTATATAAAAATTTAAATTATAATGAATCCATAATTATTAAAACTCATTAAAAATAAAAAATATTAAAATTAATTGAATTTATTAAAATAATTATTAAAATCTAACAATCGTTCATTTACTTGTATTTAAATTAATTATCATATTTTAATAAATTATTTTATAAAATTTTATTGTATAATTTCATTATTGTATAGTTAAAAAATTATTAATAATTCTTAATTAAAATCATAAATGATTATACAATATTAAATTTAATTAAAAAATTAAACAAATAAAAAATCTAAAATTTATTTTATTTAATATTATTTTTATGATAAATTTTAATATATTTTAATAAATAATATTTTTTAAATATTTCAAATATAAAATTGAAATTTATTTAAATAAAATAATTTTATAAATATTATAATTAAATAAAAATAATTATTAATTATTCTTCAAAACAATTTGACTAATTCATCTTTAATATTAACTTTATCACATAATATTTTGGTATATTAAAACTTAAGATCAAAGTAAACCCACTAATTATAGAACTTAAAAAAAAAAGATTATATAATAAATTAAGTGGGGTAGATTGTGCCCTTAATCCATTTCTACAAGTCTAAAAATTTTATACAAGTTTTATTTCTAGTTATTTAGCAAGATTCCTATAATTCAATAATAAAAAATATATATTGTTAGTCATGCTAAACGTTTAAAGTTGGGCTTAATAATTTTTGTCAAATTCGGGTCACACTTCAAATCAGTTCAAGTCAATATAATGTTACATAGTTGACCAACAACGATATATATAATGCTACATAAAATTTTAAAGGTTTAATTTTATAAACATCAGTAAAAGAGAATATAGAACCTTTTGACTACACTAATGTAATTTATATAAGGTGAAAAAATTCTTAGTTTTTGTTTATGATTTATAAAATTTTATAAATATGCTGTCCAAAATTATATATTCTACTTATATGTGAAGTTTATAATCTGATTATTGGTCAGATCATAAGCAAATCAAGTCTGAGTTTTAAAAACTGACTTAACCAAAAATAGAGTTTGGTTCAAGTTAGGATAAACTTAAAATGTGTTTAGTTTAACACTAAATTTACTCAATTGTAAATTTATTTTAACAGTTTAAGTTATAACTTTTACTTTAAAATATTATTTACCATGATTTTATGGACTTTTCAACACACTCAATGCAATAGGATGAAAGGAAGATATTAGTTTCTTACTTGTGACTTTTTTCTTTGTCAATTATGTCAATGTAAGAAATATTTGCCTCATGGATGCATCATGCATTAGACAAGCATGGTTGGTGCTCCCCAAAGAAGAGAAAAATAAACAGGAAATTCTTAAGTAGATAATGGACTAATGGTTTATTTCACTATTCAAATCAGCTGTTAAGCACCCATTTTCGTGTATTATGAGTATTTCTATAAACATGTAAAATGAGAATTTTTTTTTAACAATATTGAAAGAAGATTATGTTATTAATTAGTAATGAAAATATAAACTAAAACATAAAAAAATATATAAAATTTTATTTTAAAAATGTAGTTTAATTAGCAAAATATTTCTATAATGATAGTATACTACTTAATAACTTTTTAACAGAATATGAGATTAATTAATTTAACCGTTAATTTAAAGATTTTTATCAAATATGTCAACTTTATAAAATTTTATATAAAAATAAAGTAAATAGACACTTTATCATATTATTTCATTTTAATGGGTATTATATTTTTAAAATATTAGTAAATATTAAATTTTGGATGATATACTTACAAATATTTATATTTGTAAAATTTTATATACATAATCATGAAGATAATATAAGATGATTCAACAGTTAAATTGATTAATTTTGTATTTTATAAAAAATTATTAAAAAATATAAATGTCTAACTTTAATACCTAGGATCAACACACACGTTCATAAAAATTATTGATTTGAATGTTTATAAAAAGTTAGCAAATTAAATTTCATGTAAAATAAGCATTAGTAATATAAATTTGTGTCCCACTATTATTTAATAAAATTCATTAAATATATCATTTAGTGGAATCTTCATAAATTTCACTCAATAATTTAAAAAAAGGAAAAAAGGGTGAGTGAAAAATATGTTATTAAATATTTTAATTCATCATACCATGCAAATAATTTATCTATAGGGTAGGAATTCGAATTCATTTAAAAATAATGTGATAAGGATAAATATATCCTCCGATCAAAATTAGTCTCACACATGAAAAGCAAGAGAAAAGAAGTCTTTGAAAATTAAAGCCTGTGTGGTAAATATTTAATAATTGAATTAATATGGATTAATTTTAAAAGATGAAATATATGAATATTATATTCAATTTTTTTTCTTATGATATATTTTTATAATATTTCTTACACCTATATATTTTAATATTTTTAAGAATTAAAAGTATTTTTTATTAAAAATAAAACAATGTATTCTTTCTGTAATTTTTAATATACCCTAACATTTTTTAATAAAAAAATATTTTTTATTAATTCTCTAACATGTATCTTGAAGATATTTAGTCAGCAAAACCCAAAATCATTCATGGTAGTGATGCTGATCATGATGTTGACCGGGGAGGCTTGACTTGCACGATATACAGATTAATAAAGAAGGAGGATAATAATAAAAAATAGAACATTGACCAAAGGGACCATAATGAAAGAAGATAAATAAGAAATCGACTAAGGAAGCTTCAAGGTAGACACATGACAGTGACCTGTGCCAATCTGGTGACCTCAAAACCGAGGTGTTGCTTTAGATTTTTGTTTTAATGCTTCTCTTAACGCGTTTTCTTATTAATCTAGAACCTGTCCTTTTGGTGGAGGCATGTGATTGGAACTGCCATGTTCATTGTACATGTACATCAAGTTCAACTATGATAGTGGCACCAAAATTCCAAATTTTTGGTCCTAAATTTCGGACCCAGCATGGAAAAAGCATTCTCTTTTGGAAACCTGTGTCCAATTTTGCTTTCTAGCCGCCTCACTCCTTTTATCATTATTTTTGTTATTAGTTTGGTTAACATATTTTTCTAAAGAAATCAACATTGGGAATGTGATACTTGAAAGGAAGTATGTTTAACCGCAGAAATCTTTCAGCACTGATGGAATAGGAAATTGGAATTCTTATTTGTCGACTCAATTAATAATAGAACTAGATTGAATTTATAACTGGCTACTTGCATTTAATTCTAGGAACTTAAAGGCATTTGGAATGTTGACCACAAAAGAAAAACAAAGGTTATGTACTTCAGCCTAGGGAAAAGATTATGCCATGATACTTGAATAGGATAATTTCCATTTCAAATAGAGGCTATGAACAAAAGTATATACAAAGAATTGGGAAGTGAAACATCACAAGAAACATTTGTCACTCTCTAAGCCAATCTAGATCAAAGTACTGCTCTGATACCTGAATATGCAAATTTGGCTTGGCCATCTCAACATCACTCCACATCCCGTATACCTCCTCATCACAAATTACAAGCTGCAGAGACTGCAATGACACTGAAGACTTGGGCAGATTCCTAATCATGGGGCATTCCCTCATGTCAATCTTTTCCAAGCTAACTAATCTACCAATCTCTTCAGGGAAGCATGTCAAGTTAACACATTGTGAAATGTCAATATACTTCAACCTGGTCATGTCACATATGCTAGGAGGGAGTGTTTTGAGATCTGGGCAAGCATATAAGCGAAGTATCTCTAGAGATCTTAGTTTGCCCAATTCAACAGGCAATTGAGTCAAATTGTGGCAGTTGGTAAGACTCAAATTTTGGAGTGATTTCATTCCACATATGCTTGAGGGCAAGCGAGTTAGATCATCACAGTGATCAAGAGTGAGCTCAGAGAGGTGAGGGAACTCTTTTCCCTCCAAACTATTGTTAACCTTGCAGAGGACTATAAATAGTTTGCCCAAGTTTCTCAAGACAATGCCTGATAACTGAGGGGTGGAAACCTTTTCAAGCCAAAGACTCCTCAAGTTAGTCAAATTCCTAAAAACTGAAACATTGTGAAGGCAAGCATATGAGGTGCTGTAGTTTATTATTATCAATGCCCTCAAATTTGGCATTCTATTAATGAAGGGAGGTAAAAAGTATTCACTGGATGTGAAATTGATAATCAGCACTTCAGTCTTAGGAAAATCCAATTCAAACCAATCCATTTCTGTCATTTCACCTGCAATGTAAAATTGATCCCTAAGATGAGTCACAGAACAAGAAATCAAAATGATAATAAAGAAAGTTCCTGAGAGGCATTGGCATATACCTGTGTTAATTGAAACAATCTGAGCTTCAATGGGTTGGTTCCTGTATCTAGACCACTCTTTAGGGAGTAGTCCGTTGTCTTCTCGTTTTGCCATAACTAACCTTCGCCGTTCATGAATGCTCCCACGATTGCTCAAATTAAGAGCAAGGTCCCTCAGTATATCATGCTGAGTAACATTAATTTCAAAGCAACTGCTATACATACCCCCAGCACTGAAAAATGAAAAATATCACAAGGGTCTTAGAAAAATGGCATTTTTAAGAGATAAAATCAACAATCAAATGAATACATAAAACAAGTTTTTGAAAAAAAATGCATTTTTAAGTTGCATACCGTGCCTCTTTCACTAAGGTGAGAAGGTTCTTGTTTGAAAGCTCAACCACAATGGCAAATGCTTCAGTCTCATGAATATCGTGGATTTCAACCCACATATTGATTAGAACTTCGAGAGGAATCCTTTTATCCTCCGGAAATGAACACAGGTCCAAGAAACACTCTTTGATCTTTTCTGGCAGGTAATTAGTACTGATTGCCATTCTATCAATGAGATTCATTTGGTAGGATTCACCAATGCTTTGGCCTTGAGACAACCTGTTTTTAACGCTCATCCAAAACATGTCATTCTGGTCTCGCAAAGAAGCTCCAATCACCTTAAGAGCCAGTGGAAGCCTTCCACACTCAGCCACAACCTGTTCCCCATTGGATACAAATACAAAACATGAGATAAGGTAAACAAAGTTTATACTATATAACACTTTATTTAAAGTTCACAAGAATCACTTCTTCAATTCAAACAATTACCTGCTTCACCAAATTCATATTAGCACCTAAAGGAATTGATTTCTGCCCAAAAGCATGGTGACAGAACAAACACAAAGCATCCTCTTCACCCAACAATTCCACTTCATGAACAGCATTAAAAATTGTTGGGAACTTGAATCTAGACACCACAAGAAACTTGCAACCGGGTATTTTCCACACAAGCTTCTCTAAAACGGAGAGCGACCAGACATCATCCAAAACAATCAAAACTTGAGCTTCACCTTTGCATTCAAATTGTGGCACCCATTGTGGAACCGCATAATTAGCATTCAATCCTTGGTTTCCCATGACGTATCCCCAAATCTTAGCTCTCAGCTGCTCCACATTTGGTGATTGCGACACAGTCAGAAACAGAATCCTCTCCTTGAAATAACCTGCAAAAAAACAACTCTCACACTTCAGAAACACTTGCTCACAGATACAAACTTAAAAAGAAAAAAAATTTAACACACAAACTTCATTCAATTTTTATAATATCACATAATTCAATGCATTAATATCATAAAAATTTACTTTTTATTAATTTCTAATCCTGGGCACACATTAAAAGAAAAAAAAAAGGTGATTTCATTTCACGTAAAACAAGGAAGAATTCGTTACCATAAAACATGAAACAAACATGAAAATGATCCATGTTGTGAGTTTAAAACATGAACTTACATCGTACTTGGTCGTCTCTGCAAACCTCTCTCGCAAGAGTGGTTTTCCCGGACCCACCAATCCCCCAAATCCCAACAACCCAAAGATCATGTCTTGTAAAAACCATCTCCTTAACCTTATTCTTCCCGAACTCCAAACCCACACCAAAATTCCCAGAAAACTCTTCAACCCAAGTTTCATCCTCTTGCATGCTCCTCACAGCCTCCTCCACCCACCCACCACCGTTCACTCCAATCTTCATCTCCTCAAAGAACTGTTCCATCCTCCGGTTCGACGCGTCGACCCGGTCGAACCGCTCCGCCATCTCGAACCGGGTGTGGTGAACGTCGGCTAGTATATGAGCCTGCATGGGCACGTGCAAGAACCGTGACACGTGTTTTTCTAGCTTCTCCATTTTCTTCGCTAATTGGAAGTTTCTGTAGACGTTCCAACGGCTTGAGGAGAGAGCCTTGTGGGAGAGCTCGACGCCGGAGCGGAGGATCTCTGACAGACGGTCGAGCTGCGACTGCCGCGGCGGAGGAAGCTCGACGCCGGAGTATTTGATCTCTTCGATAGTGGGAAGGAGTTCACGGACGAAGGTTATGAGTTGTTCTGCGCTGGATTTGCATTGAAGAGTCTTTCGGGAAATTGTTATGAGCATTTTCCATAGGTCGGAGGCGATCTCGCCGGAGAAGAAGTCCGTTATGGCCATCGTCTCCGCCGTGTGCGGTTGCGCCGCCAACTACTGCTACTTCAATTGCTTCTTTCGCTTCTTCTCTTTTTCTTTCTTCGTATTATTATTATAGCAGTCAGCACTCGACTTTCCATACTGGTTTTGGAATTGACTGTAATGCCCTTGCTATTACAGTGAGTGTGCGCAACTCTTTTTGTTTTCTAAGATATGTATTAACGTCGTCGGATATTACAAAAGATTCATTTGAGATCGTTTGATTGGAACAATGATTCATCTAACAGGACAAAAGTGTTGGGTCTGCAAGTTTATGTACTCTAAAAGGCTTAGATTATTTTAATAATTTTATTAGAGTGATTTATAATTTTAATTAATAATTTAATATGATAGTGGTTAAATTTAAAATTATTGAAAGTATAATTATAAATATAATAATTATAAGGAATTTTTTTTTATATATAAATTAAAAAACAATTATCAAATAGGTTACGTCATTTTCTATTTTTACTTTCACGGTTTCTGAATGAGCTCATAGTAAATGTAAGAAAGAAACTTTTTTTTAACCATTTGAGAAAAGCTGAAAGAGAAAGGAAGAGTTAAGAAAAATACTAAGAAATCAACGACATCAAAGAGAGAAGTAATATTAAGGAACAATAGATTCAGGTTAATATTCTTTAAACCCTTAATTATGTAAGAACCGTATATTATGTTGTGAAAACAACAAAATTCAAGATCTCATAAAAAAATAGTAATTTTATAATAATTATTACATAATAAAAATTATATAATAAATAAAAATTACATAATAAATTATAAAAAATTCTAACATGGAAACTCAGATAAAAAAAGATAATTTACCTTTCAGTACTGCTGGGGTACTAATATATGATCATATCTTTTTCAACTATTTTTTCTTTTCACACTGTATATTTCTTTACTTTATCTTAAAAGCTATTATCTTTTTGTAGATAGTGAACGTAAATATTTATATATTATTAATTATACTAATCTATAAATACTAGATATATTAATTCCTAAAAGAGACTAAGATAACCCATATTTATGATTTATAGAGATTACTATAAAATAACACGTTATTAAAAACTAATGTGTCTATTATCACATCTATTAGAAATGAATGTGGTATATAAAATTTTTCGTGTATATTATCTTCTAACTACTTTTGTGTTCATATTATTATCGTAGTTAATTTTTTAAATTTTTTCTATGAATAAAATCCTTCATTTTTTAATTAAAAGAATAAGTCTCTCTCAGTTTATTATCTCTTTACTACATGAAATTAGTGACACGATCATCCACATAATGACATGATACTTTATTGAATCAGACATCTCAAGGAATTCATTAATAGCTTTAATATGTTTGACTTGCGAATTTAAATAGAATAAGTAACCCGTAGGTTTGGTATGATGTTAAGTCAAGTATCATGCTACCATTGAATTTTATTTTTGCAATAATTAGACGACGGAAGATAAAAAATATAATTAAGTTTAAGAATTTTAAGTTTGTTTAGTTTTAGATTTCAAAACATATATTTTTATATTAAAAAACGTAAAAAAAAGAAAGAAAAAGAAATAGAAAAGTATATTTGGATAGATTGGATTTATCATCGACTTCTAGGATTGATTATAGGAACATGAGAGTGACGAGGCACTTGAAATAACAAAGTAAGGTTACTTCAAACTAGCGAAAATTATGCCACGATTTTCACTATCACATGATATTAGCTCTTGGAGAAAGATAATTTTCCATTTCAAAACAATTATTTACAACGAAATGGGAAATAAAACATCCCAGAATGTGGACACATGAATCACTCTCTAAGCCAATCTAGATCAAAGTACTGCTCTGATACCTGAATATGCAAATTTGGCTTGGCCATCTCAACATCTTTCCAAATCCCAGATACTTCCTCATCACAAATTACAAGCCGTAGAGATTGCAATGACAATGCAGACTTTGGTATATTCCTAATCATTGAGCATTCTCTCATGTCAATCTTCTCCAAGCTTACTAGTTTACCAATCTCTTCAGGGAAGCATGTCAAGTTAACACATTGAGAAATGTCAATGTACTTCAATCTTATCATGTCACATATGCTAGGAGGAAGTGTTTTGAGATCAGGACAAGCATATAAACGAAGGATCTCTAGGGACCTTAGTTTTCCTAATTCAACAGGCAATTGAGTCAAATTGTGGCAGTTTGTGAGACTCAAGTTTTGGAGGGACTTTATTCCACAAATGCTTGAGGGCAAGTGAGTTAGATCATCACAGTGATCAAAAGTGAGCTCAGAGAGGTTGGGGAATACTTGGGCCAAATTTGCTTCTTTCCCTTCCAAGCTGTTGTTAATCTTGCATAGGACAATAGAAAACTTTCCCAAGTTTTCCAAAACAATGCCTGATAACTTGGGGGTGAAAACTTTTTCGAGCCAGAGGCTCCTTAAATTGGACAAATTCTTAAAAATTGAAACATTGTGAAGGCAAGCATATGTTGCACTATAGTTTATTATTATCAATGCCCTCAAATTTGGCATTCTGTCAATGAAGGGAGGTAAGAAGTATTCAGTGGATGTGAAATTAATTATAAGCACTTCCGCCTTAGGAAATTCTAGACTACACCAATCCACTTCTTTCATGTCACCTGCAATGTAAAATTCATCACATAGATTAAAAGTAAAGAACATTGATAACTAAGTCGTATCTCATTAAGCAAGGTTAGTTACATGAATCATATAACGCACAAAGAACAAGGATAAAATAAAAATAAAGGACATTCATTTTAGAGATGGATTGGCATATACCTGTGTGAATTGAAACAATCTGAGCCTCAAATGTTCTGTGCTTGTACCTCAACCACTCTTTAGGGAGTCCATTCTCTCGTTTTGGCATCACTAATCGCTGGCGTTCATTGATGCTCCCGCGGTTGCTCAAATTAAGGGCTAAGTCTCTCAGTACATCATGTTGAGTTACAGAGATTTCAAAGCAACTGCTATACATGCCTCCAGCACTAGTAGATAAAAGCATAGAAGGGATTTTAGAATAATGCTATTGCTCATTGCAACTGGTACGAGAGTTTAATTTATTTCATAATGTTATTTTAAGTTATAAAATAAAGTCAAGAGGTACTCAACATTGAGAACTCAACATTATTTACTACTAGTGCCTAATGATATTGCTTATTGTAACTGGTATTACAAGAAATTTAGCAGATAAAACAAGTTAAAAATATGGTTTTTGAATTTGCATACCGTGCCTCTTTCATTAAGGTGAGAAGATTTTTGTTGGAGAGCTCAACAACAATGGCAAAAGCTTCTGTTTCAGGAATATCATGGATTTCAACCCACATATTGATGAGAACATCAAGAGGAATTTTTTTATCCTCAGGAAATGAACACAGGTCCAAGAAGCACTCCTTGATCTTTTCTGGCAGGTAATTGATACTGATTCCCATTCTTTCAATCAGATTAATTTCGTGGGATTCACCAATACTTTGGCCTTGAGATAGCCTGTTTTTAACACTCATCCAAAACATTTCAGTCTGATCTCGCAAAGAAGCTCCAATCACCTTAAGAGCCAACGGGAGCCTTCCACACTCAGTCACAACCTATTTGCCATTGGATGCAAGAAACAACAAAGTTAGTATTACAAAAGCAATTATGTTATTTCAACCACTAAAATTTTATTACATTTTATCTTTTTTCTTATTAAAGTATTTTAAATATTTTTTTGTACAAAAACCATTTTTTTAGTGAAGTTCATATATTCCTTCTAATCCGATTTGTAAGACTCGTTTAATTAAATAACAGATTAAAAATAAATTATTAGAAGTAATTAATATATCATTATAAAATTCTAATATTATATTATTGTTTAAGAACTTAAAAATATTTAAGTTTATGATGCAACAGAATAATAAATATTTTTAATGTTTTATCAAAAACCTGATATTAAAGATCATCTAAAGATTTCAAAAGAGTCTAATAAAAAACACTAAAACAAGTATAATATAGTATGATACTCTATTTTAGAAAAGAAAATATTGTATTCTCTTACACCTATAAATCTTCCCATTCACAAAAAAGTAACATATGTTTTTTTAAAAATATTAATCAATTTTGAACTTTAACTCTTTTTTTTTTTCTTTTAAAAGACATGCAAGTTAGAGAAATTTCAGAACTTGAAACCATTACCTGTTTGACGAGATTCTCATTAGCACCTAAAGGGATTGATTTGTGTCCAAAAGCATGGTGACAGAACAAAGAGAGGGCATCCTCATCACTGAGCAATTCAACTTCATAAGAAGCAGTTAAAATGGTTGGGAACTTGAATCTGGAAACAACAAGGAACTTGCAACCAGGTATTCTACACACAAGCTGCTCTAACACTGAGAGTGACCAAACATCATCCAAAACAATCAGCGTTCGACTTTCGTTTCTGCTTTCCAATTGCGGCATCCACTGAGGTACCACATAATTCCCATTCAACGTTTCGTTCCCCATAATGTACCCCCAAATCTTTGTCCTCAACTGCTCCACATTCGGAGACTGCGACACTGTCAGAAACAAGATTCTCTCCCTGAAATAACCTGCATCCAATTAAACTATTTTTTAGAAAACAATAATCAAACCATTAAACAACAAGCTTATTTGCTAAAAAATACTCACTTATTTTTTCAATAAATATTTCACAAAATAACTTTTTTTTTCTGAGAACTACTGATTCCATCACATAGACAACAATCCGAAGTTACTCGCCGATTTTCTTTTGCTGTCTTCTACGTTTTATTTTTTTGAGCTTGAAATATTCACGATATAACGAAGTTAATTCTTTTTATGAATTTTTTTTACAATGCATTACTTTAACTCTGACATCATGCTTAAGAAGAAAGAACATGTTAATCATTGGTTATTATAAGCCTGTTTAGTTAAATTGGGAAATCCCGTTGTCCCATTTCTAAGACTGAAAATCATGTTCCAAATAGATTTTTCTAACGTGTATCTAAGGTAAAAAAATAATAATAAGTAATTTTTATTAAAAATATAATATTTAATATTATTTATATATCAAATTTTGTCATATTTTATTATTTTTAACAAATATTAAAAAATCAGAATTTTATCAACAGTTTTTTTAAATGTATCTAATGATATATGTTAAAAAGTAAAAAATAAATTTTTTATTTAAAATAAAATGTTTTTCATCTCAAAATTATGAAAAATAATCAATAATATATTTTTTAAAAAGATTAATACATTTAATACAGTATATTTAAATTTTATTAACATGCTTCATCAAGCACATTAAAAAAACCTTCTTATTAAAGGAGAAAAAAAAAAATCAAACTTCAGTCAGACTTGGTTGTTTCACACATTGTACAAAGAGATAGCAAGTGTATGTGTAATTTATAGTGGAATAGAATTAATTTTAAACTATTGAATGTAATTAAAATTTGGTGTAAAAACTTGATTGAAATATATGATTTGATTAAAAAGCAAGGTAGTAGAACAATTAAGGCGTAAAAGTGAAGATGATGAAAGAACATACATCGAACGTGATGATCTCTGCAGAGCTCTCTAGCAAGAGTGGTCTTGCCAGACCCACCAATCCCCAAAATCCCGAAAACCCAAAGGTCATGTCTCTCAACAATCATCTCCTTAACCACATTCTTTCCGTACTCCAAACCCACACCAAAATTACCGAAACTACCCTCAGCTTCTTCCTGCACGCTCCTCACGGCCTCCTCCACCCACCCTCCGCCACCCACCCCAATCTTCATCGCCCCAAAGTACTGTTCCAACCTTCGACACGAGTTCTCAACTCGGTCAAACCTCTCACCCATGTCAAAGCGCGTGTGGTGCACGTCCGCCAGTATGTGGGCCTGCATCGGGCCCAACAAGAACCGCGACACCTTCTTCTCTAACTTCTCCATCTTCTTCGCCAGTTGAAGGTTCCTGTAAACGTTCCAGCGACTTGAGGAGAGAACCTTGTGGGAGAGGTCCACGCCGGAACGGAGAATCTCCGAGAGACGGTCCAGCTGCGACTGCCGGTGCGCCGGAAGCTCCACGCCGGAGTATTTGATTTCTTCGATGGTGGGAAGAAGGTCGTGGATGTGCGTGATGAGTTGATCGGCGCTTGTTCTGCATAGCAGGGACTTGCGAGAGATGTTTATTAGCATTTTGAGAAGCTCCGTCGCTATCTCGCCGGCGAAGAAGTCGTTGAAGGCCATTCTGTGCCGCCACTCACTCTTCTTCTATTGTTTTTCTCTGGCGCTATTTCATTGTTATTTCTCGGGGAAAATTTAGTAATACAGCGATGATTAAGGGTATAAAAAACACATAAGTTTTTCTTCAACTGTAGTTTTCAGAGTGTAGCTTTCAGCATTAGTATTCCGCCGATGAACTGTGTTTGTGAATGGACTATAATGCCCTTGTAGCTTGAGTGAGTGACTGTCACTCTCCCAGTCTCGAGAAGGATTTATTACCTTTAACAGTTGACACGTGCCAAGTTTGTTGAAGACCAGAATCATAGCTTCAAGTGATCTTCCGCGGCCATGCATCCTTAGCAAAAAATTCATCTCTTTAATTTTTATTTAGAAGTTATAAAATATTATAATATTTTATTATTAGTCCTTTAAAGTTGTTATATAACTAAAAGAATTTAAATTTCATATGACGTAAATGAATTTATTTATATATATATATATGTCCTTATTTTGTCGTATTAGAAGTTAATTTTGATCGATTTTTTTTAAAATTTTGCATAGAGTTTAAATAAATGTTCATTTACATCAACTTTCTATCCTTTTAAAATTTGTGTCTATTTAAATTGATTCTCCTTTACTTTTTTGATTTACAATTATACAAAAGTTGATTATAATAAAATTTTATTTAAAATTTTCATCCCTTTTATAAAAGAGTCGACTTTAATCGACTTTTATACATGTAATTTTTTTATTGAAATTAATTTTAATAAATTTTTGTTTAAAACATAAATCAATTTTAATAAATTTTTATTTATTAAAATATAAATAAATTTGTTCTTTCACTGTAAATAGACATATACAACTCTTAATTTTGTACGATTATTTATGAATTGAATATGAAAATTGTAATAAGATGACAAATAGTTACATTCAAGTACTTATATATCATAATTATGAGATTATAAACACAGTAAAAAGAGAAATATTTTAAAATGACAATCAAGCTTTGTTGAATGTCTGCCCATCAATTACTTTCTATAATTTGAAAGCCAAATTTTAGATTAAATATGAAGAAAACAGTACATAAGTTTAAAAAAATTCTATAGGATGACAGTTAATATTGGGTCAAATGGTATCCAATATAAAATGTGACAACTTAAGAAAAATGAACACATTGATTATATGTTTAGTTATTTTAATTTATTTGTCGAAACTTGTATAATAAAACAATTTATCAAACTACATTGTGATCATTTTAGCTTTGGAGGTTCAGCGCATCCATCACCTTCTCTATCAAGTCCAATCTCATTAGTTGAGGTGTCCCGCCATAACGTGCACAATTCGCATGATGAGGTAGATTCTCCAAATTTTGAACACATTATTAAACAAATTAAAAAGCTATTATCACAAAATGTATAGGAAATGACACAAGGTAGTTTAGTTGGAGATTTTAATTTTATTGTGGGACAACAAGATGATGAAAATGATGAGAGGCAGTCACTTCATATGAACCCAAATTTTGATTTATCTAAGAAAAATACTCCAATAAATAGAACCATTATATATACTTAGGTATAGTTTACCCATCAACATTATGAGGTAATGCTCCAAATGTATATGTGAACCAATGTAGATTTACAGAAAATTATTTTATGTTTATTTTATTAAAAATTGCTCTAAGTAAATCTCCATACAATGCCCATATATTTTGATCATAAAATTTTTTCATGCTCCAATCTATCCACACGTAAGCCTAGTTGAAACACAATATCCTCCAAGAAGAGATCGTATATTCTTCATGTGTAAAATGGAATGTGTGTAACTCAGGCTTCCAATGTTCTACAAGTGCATTTATGAGTGGGCTATCATAATCAAATATTGAGATCATCTGGACAACATGTCAAAAATTACTCTGTGATTCCATTCCTTTATTTGAAGCGACCATTATATTATATCGCCTACTTTTAAAATTTGAGGATCCTGTATAATAACAAAATAATATATACAATGCTCCAAACTAAACATAAAATAAATAAAGATTGCACTAAATTATTGATTACATTTTTCTTCATATAAACATGAAATTTAAATTTAAACATTACAACAAAATTAAACTTAAATTAACTACATCACAAAATCAATTTAAAAAAATTAAAATTTAATTTATTATAATTTTTAAATTATTACAATATGAAACTAATTATCATAATAACTAAAAATATATAACAAATAATTAAATTTAATTTACAATATAATAATTAATATTTACACATATTTCTAAACATACAATTACAAAATTAATGACATATTAAATTAAATATAGAAATAATTAAATATAATTTAATTAAATATATTTAAAAATTAAACCACTTGTATTGACAACTTACTTGTACTATAATCAACAAAATTAAGCCGATATAAATCATCATCCATCTTCTTTAGCTCCAATCGTTCGCAATTTCCACTCTTCTTCACTCTCACTTTCTCCATTCTCACATTGGACGATGCAAATAAATAATTAAAAAAGTCGATTAAACTTGTCTCTAAGATAAAATTAAAGTCAATTCTAATTGATTTCTTTTTTTACTATACAAGTCGATTATAATCAACTTCTTTAGAACCAGAAAAAAGAAGCAAAGTCGACTTAAAATGACTTTAATAATGGTGAAATCACATTGTCTCTTGCAGAATCATTTAATATTTTATTTTTCATATATTTAAATTTAAGAATTTTTTTTTATTATCAACGAGACTAAACTTGTCTCAAAAACAATAAATAGAACTAATCATCCTAAGAAAAATTTACAAAGCATCATTTTTAAGAAACAAGATAAAGTAAGAAGAGGAAGAATTTAATAGAAGATTATTATTGGACATTTAATAAATTTAATTAGCTAAAAAATTAGTAGAATGATTAACTTCTCTATATGTGATATAAGCTAACTATTTTTTAAGATTGAATTTTAAATTTATAATCTCTTTAGCTATAAGATATAACATGCGTCCAAGAAGGGTATATGTGAATTAACCAATTAGACGACCAGCTTAGAATCTATTTCAACCAAAATCTTTTCTAAATTAATATTTCTAATTAGTCTAAGATATGTCAAAAGGACAAAAAGTTTATAAAACAACATTTGATCTTCTCTCAAATTTTTAAGTAAAACTAGCTTGAAAACCTTCTTGGTTATCTCTAATCAAATCTCCCCACAAATAGACTCTTCATAAGAATTTATGTTATTCACGTAGTCATGCTATATATATATATATATATATATATATATATATATATATATATATATATATATATGAAGTATAATCTTTTCACACTAGTGTAAATCTAAAAATTTTTATACTTGATCTGAGTCTTTCATTTAACTTACATTTATAATTTATTACTTCATTGACCGTGAGATATAAGTTGAAAGAAAAATTCAAATAGAATATAAGAGTTTTTAGACTTATACTAGTATGAGAAGATCCTTCCCCTATATATATATAAACTTCAAATTTATTGCATGCTTATTACAAACTTAATTCTTTCCATTTAACAATAAAAGCGAGATCGCAACACCAAGCAAAATATTGTAGTTATCAAAGTCATTTAAACTTTTCTTACTCAAATTAAAAAATAACCATCTAGAGATGTCGAAGGCTAAAATATTAACACAAATTAATATTAGAAATTAACATATTCCATGTATTAGAAACAAAGTAACAATATCTAAGAATATACATATCAGTTTTGAGATATTCAATACAAAAATTAAAATATGAAATTCTCTTTTTATTTTATTTGTTAGTAATTTTTCATTGGCCAACTTTCAAAGCAAAAGATTTATTTTAGGAGACCATGCCATTTCCAAATTAAATAAAATAAGATATAATCAAAAGTAGGCAACAAAACATAATGAAAGATGAGACTAAACTGATTTTAAAGAGAAACTTCCATTCATTAAAAAGTACCAACTAGCTACATCAGGATTAACAAACAATTGAGGTAGAATTAACTTACTAATTAGATCATGAGATTATCAAGAAATAAAAAGAGTAATTTTTTACTAATCTGATTCATTATTTAAAATAAAACAATCTATAGGAAGATTTAAATATGGTTCAGTAATCATTGAACTAGGAAGGTTAGCTAAATTGTGAATTCTTATAATCCAAAAATTACTCCAAAATTTAGTTTTTAAATCATTCCTAATTAACCAAGACCTATTTAGTTAACAATACCTTCACCTAAAGTGAAGAATAATAGAATAATTATCAATATTAAAATTATATTTAGCTAATAACACATTACTTAAAAATTATTAGGATTATTGATCAACCCAGTTTTATCATTAGGCTAAGTTATTTTAATGAATATTCTTGAATTCAAATCCTCCTCAAAGATTTAGGCTGACAAATATTATTCCATGAAATTAAATAACATTTCTTATTAAAAGAGGTAGAATTCCAAATAAAATTGTTAAAAAATTTTGTTTATCTCCTCACAAATTCCTAGCAAAAGTAAGTGAAATTGTATTATATAATTTGAAATACTCATTATGCTAGCTTGAACAAATTTGATTCTACTAGCAAAGGAAATAAAATTGATCTTTCAACTTAATTTTTTTTTATGATTTTATCTACTATATTAGAATATAATTCTTTCTTAGATTTCTTACTAAAAATCGGAGTTTCCAAATAAAAATCTAAATTATCATATTAACCAATTTTTAACTACCGACTTAGAATAATTTTTTTACTTAGATTAGTATTTGCAGAAAATAATATAGAAGTTTTTCCTTATTAATATGATGACTAGAAGCATCACAAAACAACTACAAGACTTTAAATAATTTGAACTTGATCCTTAGATGTCTTAGCTTTAAGGATTAAGTCATTTGTGTAAAACAAATGAAAAATATTTAGAGCTTTCTTACTAACATTTACCTGAGAAATATTTAGAGCTTTCTTACTAACATTTACCTATTCTTGAAAATGTTCTTCACAGTAAAGTAATTTACCTGAGAAAGAGAATTTTTAGTGTTGAACTGATATATGATTTTATAACTAACATTTACATATCTTTTAGAATATAGTATTTATTAAAATTATGTTACTTTATGAAGTATTAACGAAACTTTAATGTAAATTTTTAAAACTCAATATTCATAAAAAAGTATACTAATAAAGTAAATTTCACAATACATTTTCGTAGAATAAGTAAATTTTTATCATTTATTAAAGTTAATTTAAAAATAAATGTATACTTTTTATATCTGAAGTATATATAATTTTAGACTTAAATACAATATTAATTCTTATAAATATAATGATGAGTTTTGTTTTAAATTTTTGTATTTTTTTTCATCTTTGATTTTTTCGAATGTTTATCTATGATTTTTGTCATTAATCATTTTTTAATAAATAATGAATTACCGTTTAACTAAATTTTCTCTAGTGTACTGGCTTATCATGTTTAAAAAAATTACTCAAATACAATTTTATCATTAAGTTATATAAAAGATCATTTTTATAATTTTTTCCCCCAAGTTCACTACTTATGTGCAAGGACGGATTTAAGGCAAGACAAGGGTTGGTCTTCATCTCCTTCTCAAATTATTTGATAACAGTTATTCATATCTAGATTTTTGAAATAAAAATTTCATAACTATATAATTTAGCATTATAATTAAGATTTTGTTCATATTAGTTTAAACACTTAAAATTAATAATTAAAAAAATACATTTATCATATTAAAATTATAAAAATATGATAAATACATTTTATAATATTTTTTTATTTTAACGTTTAAACTCAATTACAATGACCGAAGTTAATATTGCATAATTATGTATATTTGTAAGATCAACATAATTAATAAATAATTAAATTCTTTAGATATATATATATATATATATATATATATATTAATTATGAGAAAAAATTATATTTATTTTACTGATGTATATCTTAAAATAAATTATCTTTTAATAATTAACCAAAAATATCTTTTGCATACGTTAAAACATATAATAACACATACTTCGAAGTTTTTATTTTCGACTTCTCTCTTGAACTTTCTGATTCATCCATGTTTACGTGACTTTAAACTAATTATATCATGTGAAGGTGATTCTTAAATACGACAAAAATGTTAAGATCAATCATTAATCTAACATTTAATTAGCATGAGAATTTTATGAGGGTATCATTTTAAACTAATTTCGAAAACTAGTTGATAGCTACTAAAGTCATTTTGTTGATATGTTCGATCCCTACATGCTCGTTACTAATAATTATTAATTATATGGCCTTCAAATTTCCATCAATCAAAAAACACATCAAATTTTGGTAGGTAAAGTTCCACTTAGTGTGGTGAAATGAGATTATTGAATAAAACGAAGTGAGTGCATTCCAACCACCAATCAACACAGGATGTCATTCTACAATGATATGTTAAACGGACTTGTTTAACTTATTATTTAATCGATAAATAAAAGCATAATCGCCATTGAATGGTCATTATTTATTTCAGTATATTTTTTTATGATTAATTAATTTTTAAAAGTTAAAACACTAATTTTATAAATTATTTTTCTTTAAAAATTATTTTAATTTTTTAAAATCAATTAGTTATAAAAAGTTTATCAAATAGTAAATTAAAAATAATACGTTGTTAATATTTTTCTTTTGATAAAGAGATACATCGTCAACGCGAAAAGAGACCCGTTGACGACTGCAATGACCACTATACCCCAGCCAACCTAGAAACATTGGATGCATGTATGATTGTTGATAATGGAATATACCTAAGAGTAAATTATTATTTTAATTTTATTTTTTTAATAAATTTTTTAGTTTCCTCTTTATCATAATAAAAGCTTCAATTTAATAAAAATATTAATGTATACATTAAATATCAACTTAATATGTTAATAATTAATTAAATATTAAAAATTAGATAACGAGTGTCAATGGAGATTAAGACAAATGAGGGAGAAGGTAAGAATTTTAAAATTTTTGTGAGAAGAAATGAATTTAAATGAAAAATTTAACAATATACATTTTTAAAAGTGGACATGTCACTTGTGCATCCGATTAAAATTTAGTGTATTAAATAAGTATTTTTGTTTGATGCCATTAATGTTAGTTAATTATAGCGAATATATAAAATATATTTTAATAAATTAAAGACTAAAATAAACGTGTTATGAAATTAAATATAAATTTATAAAATCTAATAAAATTAGAAATTAAAAATGATGATTTATTCCTTAGTGTGTACTAATCTGGGAAAAGTGTGGGGTCAAAAAGAAAATGATGAGAAGTGTAGAACTTGACCTTAATGGTCTTCGTCTCTACTTGAAATAATTCAATTCTTAGAAGATTTTGTAACCTTAGTTGATGACAATAATACAAAAGATGAGGGTTTCAATTTCCATCTGTGGAGACCCACAATATACTGATCAAAATAAAGAGAGCAGAAACATATATTTCACACCATATATACTTGAATTATGTAGCTGCAACTTTAATAATATACTTGAGCATGTATTTTATATGAGCATTGTTTTCTTCTTTTTTAATAAAACAAAAAACACATCACTATTCATATTTTAGTTATTTTATTTTATTTTATCTAAACAAATCACGAGTATTAAAACAAAAGAAAGAGGTGGCTAGGCCATGTCATATTTGAATGAAATTGAATGACAAGAGTTTTTTATTTGGACAATTTAACACAAAATAAAGCATGAATGATATAACATATTATATTCAAACATCTCTTTTCTCTTACTTCAAATTAAGGGTTTAGAATGATTTTATTTTACAAAAAATATTTTATTATAAAATTTCCTGACATGGGTGCCTTCCTTACATCGTAAAAGCATAATATTTTAGAAAATATAAAGTGATAGAGGAAGATTATGTAGAAGTCAAAATTACCATATACCGTTTTCTAGTAACACTAAAACCAAAAAACCATGTGTATGGATTCTCTCCATTCATTTTCTTTCCATCCTTTCTCCATTCAAAAATTAGACCGTGAGTTGATATCTATCTATCTATCTATCTATAAAATTAATTAATGGCTTAGATCTTGGTCATGGAAGACTGAAAAAAATGTATAGAGAGGATCCAAAGCCAAAATTTTCAAATAAATGTTCTCTCCAAAGTTCAAATTGAGTATGTCCCATCGACTCAACTCAGTTAAATTATTAAACAAAATTTGTGAGTAGTGTAAGTTCAATTTCTTGCAATGTCTTCGTCCCTTTCTCATTCTTTTAACCCCTCTCGTATTTCGCTTTGTAAACCCTAGTGTGAGCTTCCTTTGCACTAAAAAAAAACAATTTCAAAGGATCATGGCATCCATTGTGATTTCCACAATAGCCTTCCAAGTAATCATCATCGGGAATTTAATTTCTGAAAATAATTAATCCAATCTAGACTTTTGTTTTCGAAAAAGGGGCATGTTTTGATTAGAAAAAAGAAAAATGAGTGATGTAAAAAGAAAAGAAAACCCAATTAAAAGCGATCTATGGATAAACAAAATGCTTTCAAAGCCTTGACTCTTGAGACTACCCTACAATTGTGCACAAATTTAAAATTGGACCGCTGGAGTGAATCCTCCCCTTATAGTCTCCACTGGACCACCACAGCACTAACTTTTAAATGTTTTCATGGGGTTGTTTGTGATAGCATAAAACTTACCCTTTATTTTTTTTTCTGGTCAATGCATAAAACTTGCCCTTATGCCGTAGTATTTAAAGAGTTAGCGACTTTTTTTTTTTTTTTTTTTTACTTTTTGGTTACAAAGTAAAAAAGTGTATAACGACTTTGCCAGGGAATTAAGTAGGTTCACATTTTGTCTCCGTCCAAAGGAACATCAACAAATGTGAAAACTTGTATTCAACGTGCCAAGAATTGAAAGAAACACTTTTCAGATCACTTTAATAAGAATCGCTTCACTGCACGCTTCCAAAACTTTCCAACATAACAAAAGCAATACAAACTTAGTAGAAACATCGCCAAAGAAAGATGCACTGATTATATGCAACCATGACGTGGAATTTTCATTAGTTATCAATCGAATTTCGAGAGGATAACACCAAGACAAACGCACACCTCCATCACCACCAATACGGCCAAGCAAGTCCTAAATTGACAAGCCAAGAATAATGGAATAAACATAAACAAAGACGAATATTACCTTGTTTGGAGCAGTCTCAAAGGAGCATCTTTTTTGTTCAACAGTTCTAAAGGAAGATAAATAATAGCTTTTTAACAGGCTAGTTTAGATTCTCATTAAAATGGCGATGGGATATATTAACCAACGTTCTTTAAGTATATCTTTCGCTTGCATTTGACGTTTTTCTTTTATAAATGTCATTCGAGCATGAAGTTGCTGACACTCCTCGAATTGCCATTTACTCAAAATTCAGGCACTCATTTTTACAGTGTTGCTATATAGGAAGTTTTACAGTGTAGTTGCTATATGGGAAGTTGATTTCACCAAGGAATATTGAAGCGAGAAAAAATTATGCCGTCTTCTTACAAGAAACAAAATAAAATATTTTTTTTAGTCTTTATTATAAAAAATAAATGAGAGATTTAAAATACATTAATTATTAAATTTCTTTTATATTTTTTTTATTAGTATCATTAAATATATAAATTACTAACTATACCATTTAATGTTATAAATATTTTTAAAATAAAATTTATATTTATAAAAAACATAACTTATAAAAATAGCTGGAAGGAGTAAGATGCTTGGTAATGTCATAAATCATACTGAACTCCAACATGGGTAGGCAATATACGGGTGAAAAAAGAGTTTCTAAGCAACTTTGATGTCTTAGATTTTTTTGAATTGTATAAAACAGCAGCACAATACATGATAGACCCACCATTTGAAGAGGATAAGTTTACAAAATCTGTTTCCCACATGCGAAGAGACTATTCGTAGGATTTGAATTCATGACCTTCGGGTTTTAAAATACGATATCATCATATTTGTTAGTTTACCCTGTATATGGATAATGGATCCAAAATCAGAAGAGAAATGCTTCTTGTTGTACAAAAAAAGAAAAGGGAAGACATGACTGATAAAATAAAAGGCGTGATAGAAATATTTGTAAAAGGGTTTTTACTTGTGTCTACAAGAATATGGTACACGAATTTGCCATACAAATAACTGAGCTCATGCTTGATAATAGCTTGTTTTAGGAATCAATAACTTTTTTAAAAGTTCTCAAAAATCGAAAAAGAAATCATTTTTTGAAAATAAACAAAATCTATCACTCTATGAATATACAAATAATGAATATTTCTTTCATTCTTTTAGGCTATTGAGTGATTATCAAGTGAAATTTTCTTATGGCTGACAACTGTTGCCTAGAGCATAGCGCCACAAACATAATCATAGTTTTTCAATTCCCTGACATAAATTGTAAAATTATGTATATGGTTCCATTACCATAGTCTATTCTTTTGTTGCTTTCAGCTACTCATCATAAACCCAATTGGCGACACGAGAACGACGACCTACAAATCCTCCTCCGGCAATTTTTGAGTCAAGGAATTGGAGTTGTCTTTTAACCCATGGAGGATCATATTTACTCAGCCACAGAGCTTCACCAGTGTCCTTGTGCTTAAAATCAGGCTGCTTCGGATTTAACTTGCGCTTTCGTTGATCCCACCACTCATTTGGATTGGCAAAAAACACTTGCCAAAGATAAAGCCGATGTTGACCATTTTGCTTGCCAGATTCAGCTATATTTGTTTAAGATGAGAAGAATAAGAACATACATAAGCATAGGAAAAAGCATGAAATTTTGAAAATAAATCAGTTCAAGATCAATGAAGTAACCACAAAAACTACAGAAACAACTCAATCGGGAACGACACAAAATCGCGTTCCCTGGTGTAACCAAAGATACTAGGGAACTTGAAAGCAAGAACAGCATATTCGTCTATCCCAGATTGTAGGTAGCCATACTTCTATGGCTTGAAGTGCATAACAACAACTCGTCTATTAACGATAGTTATCTAAAATGTGATCACTAAATATGCATAAAAATCACATAAAAGATCTTTCTGAGATTCCTTTTCCACTCTACTTGCTAGATTTACTGAGCAGACGTTTGGATGAGTTCATGAGAAACTTTTGATTTTTGAAGCACTTTTTAGCATATTTCAATTAATTCATTGATATAACTCATCAAAATAATTTTTTAAGACTTATTTCAACGTTTCATAATTGAATTTGTCATAAACTTTCATATAATAAGATTTTATTGAATAAGTGATCAACTAAGCTGTCCTAAATCATTATTCGTCTCCCAGAAGTTGATAAATTTATGTCCTTTTTCTCTTTTCTCACTAAAACAAATCTGCACTTGTTTGTGCTAAAACTTTGTTTGTCTAAGAATATGTCTCAACATTATCAATTACTTAGCAACATTCTCCACAACACTAAAACAATAATAACCAAAGAAAAACAAGTGTTCTAAAACATAAGCAACCTGACATACCTTCAACGGATTTCAATTTCTTGAGGTCTTGATAGCCAGGCCTTTGAGCAACAAATTCCAACTCCTTCACCAGTAGCTGTAGAAAAATAAGTGCACAATTTACACACACTAAAAAAAAAAGAGAAAAAACACAACAAAGACATTGATTGTAATTTACTTAGAGCAAAAAATAAAGCAATGAACCTTATAACCCAATCGGAGGTTACCACTGGCATCAGTTTTATTGAAAGACCCCAAACAACCTGAAACATAAATAAAATCATTTGCTTTCAAGTGTTCCCAAGCAAGCTCTGCCACACTGTTCCACATCATCACAAGTACCCTGCCAACAAAAAGCAGATCATAATGTCGTTTTGATCACAACCTCCCAATTAAAGCGATAATAATTAAAATAATTAATTTAAATTAAAAAATAAAAACGCACTGGAAGGAGGAGATATTTGGTTGGTTGGATCTTTGGACCTCCAACACGGTGTGAACTCCAAACCTGCCGGTTTTTGAGTTGACGCGCTTCGGTGCGCGCGTGACCGAGCCAATGAAGCTAGCGGTGTTCTCCAGGTATGGGCTCCACTCAATTATTGCCGGACGCTGGAATTTGAGGGCGTGGCGGTAAACTGCGCTGCAGCCCGGTACGACGTCGTCGAAGGAGTGCGTTACTCTGGGGCGATTGGGAGTGAAGGATGTGGAGAAGGGAAAACAACTTCTAGGGGAAAAAGAGAGAGAAAATAGCGATGGAAATGGAAAGTTTTTATTGAAGAAAAACTGTTTCAGCTTCATAGACTCCGACGGACCATGCCGGTTTCGGCGGTCAAGTTTTCCCGCCGGTCATAAATTTCGCGGGCTCTTTGCTTAGCGACTTTTTGCGGGGTAGCTTCCTGTCTTAAAATTGATAGGGTTTTTACGCATTTCTTTCTCTTCTTTATGTTTTTTATTGGGTTGGGCTTATGAATTGGATAGGATGGCCTTTCAGTGTTGGGCTACAGATTACGTACTGTGGAAGCCCATGAACCAACAAAAACAATAATTAATGTCAGTATCATGTTGTTGACAAAAAAACCAAATGTCAGTGTCATGTTGTTGTGTTGTCAAATTTAATTCTACACTTCAAATAAATTATTTCTGTTTTCAGTTCTCTAATAATTTCTATGCGTAATACACAAGCATGTAGTAAGTTAAAAAAAAAAAATTAGTATTTCTATATGTTTAAAATTAGAATTGATAAAATGAATTAATTTAACAGTGCTAAGAAGTAAGATAGAGTTTAAATATATGTATTTGATTTATATCTCCCCCTTTGCTAATTTTTTACCTATTCATTGTCCATTCAAACAATGGGTAATGTACTTTCCATGAATCCGAGTGAAGGTGTCGGTAGTCGTATTTTGGTATTTGTTTGGACTTTGAAGAAACGAATTGTTCTGCACTTCGGCTTTGAGTGGAGTTGGCTCCTTCTCATCATAATCATATCAACCCATACTAGCTACTAATTGACACTTGACAATCCACATTTAAATATGCATCAATTATCTTTCAAACTCTTACTTTCATTTTATTGAAAAGTAAAATTATACGTTACCATTTGTTTTTATATTTTTATTTGAAAATAATTTTAGCAAAAATAACATCTTTTAGAATTTTGACAAAAAACATTTTTACATTTGTATATAAATATTGTTAAATTAATAGCTCAGTAATAAGTTATGAGCATCTTTATAGTAAAATACTAATTAACGGTTTATAATAGAGTAATGGCAATGGAGTACTGGTCAACCTTGACTCTATCCTTGTCAATTTGTCACCGTCCGTTAATTTCTAATTACGTATAGATTATGAATTGATTATCATGTCATACTCCACATCTCGATCTTTTAATCACGCCAAGTAATTAGTGACAAAATACATTTGACAAAACATGAAATAAGTGGTAAAGTTTTTTACTCAAATCCCTCCCAACCAAGTCCCATTTCAACTATTTAGATATAACTTAAACTCGCTCCGTCCACAAAAATAAGCTTTAACCCAAAGTCAGACCTATGGATTTAGTGAAATGTGCATTATTTCATTAACAAGACATTTTTGGTTGGAAATAAGTAATTCAAACGAACTCCGTAGAAACAACGTAGATGTTTCCGAAGGTGTTTCTATGGCTTTGCAATGTTATAGTTAGACTAATACATTAGCAGAGCCCAATCCTATTGCTACCACTTTCACATGACCACTTTAACAACCACCACTCTCTCAAATGCCTCTTTCTCACAAACCGTTTTCTCCTTCACCGTCGATTGGAACCAACCCAAACGACGGAGATGCCAAAGACGGAAATTGTGATCCGGCGCGGCGGCTCACCAGATTGAGGAAACTCCGGCACCTCAGCGACCAAGACATTGGGTCCTTGTATTCCCCTGAGCTTTTTTCGTTGCCGGGTTCACCTGAGTTATGCCTCAAATCTCGTTGCCGCCGCGGTTTCGACCACCGGTCCTACTCCGCCCCGCCGCAACCGCTGCCACTTCCCGAGTCTCCGTTGACCCGCGGGGCCGAGTCAACTAGCCCCAATTCCGTACATCGCCACCATCCGTGTTCTTCGTTGGAACATCATGGCTTTTCTGTTTGGAGGTAAACATGTATGCTTCATCTTTGAAAATGCGCTAGAATAATGCCTTGCTCGTCTTCTCTTCTCACGACGTTGCAGATAAGATAACGAACAGAAATAAAAAATAAAAATAAAAATGAAAACTTCAGTACAATTCAAATATAGATTTTGAACTCTATTTATTTTAACCAGAGATATAAGAGGAAAAGAAAGATTAAAAAATTGTGATAAATAATGTGACATAATAATAACAATAATAATAATAATAAGAGCTATAAAAAGAGTAAGGTAAAACAAAGGTGAATGTTTCAAATATAAAAATTGGAACCAATTTTTTTTGTCAATAATAGATATAGAAATAAAAAAAATACGATGGATGATCTAATTAAAAAGAAACAGAAACATAAAATAAAATAAATATTAAAAAGATGGGTGTAAAAATATAATTTTTTCTTATGATACTAAATTAGTTTATATGATCGGCCCCTTTTAAGTTTGTATAAGTTGCTTTTTATGATGTAACGAGAGTTTTTACTCAGAAGTTCTAATTTGTAAAAAAAAAAAAAAAAAGCTTCAGTCCCTTCTAGTTAAAAAAGTTATAGCTTAATGAAGACTCAATTAGTCAACAAGGTAATATAAACTATATTTTGAAATATTGAAAAAAAAAAAAAAGTAAGAACGGCGTAGAGTGATTCACTAAGCATGAAAAAAATATTGTTGAATCACGTTTTAATATTCGTTAATGGGGAAGGGTACGAATATGTACACATTTAAATAACAGAACTGTTTTCTGAAGAATTAATGTTATTATTATTATTATTATTACGTTATTTATATGAAATTTGATCATTTGAACTTGTTTTGAATTTGATACGAGCAGATAAAATGCATTACTTGTATATACGATGATTTGGATCCGGTTTTCAGTAATTAGCATTTATATTGTTGATTCATTGCAATAATTTTTCTCCTTGCCAAAACCATCAGAAAGACAGTGAACCATGATGCAATGACAAATACAAAACCTTCACGCAATTTGGATAAATCTTCCTTAGATTCTGCTCTTGCAAATGCAAAACACAATCTTAGAGGCCATATTCCTGCCTCAAATTTCTTAACAGGTGATTGTTTCTCTCCATTCTTATTTTATGCATCGAGAAATGAATATTGGACACCTTTTACCTTCTTAGGTTGTTGCTATTAATGCAGGCAACAATAGTTCATGGAAAACCCCCAGAACAGTCTCTTATAATGATGATTCTGAAAGTAATTGGGACTTGAACTTGAGTGCTTCTACAAAACCCAAAAGTGCCCCAACAAGTGCTGTCTCCAGTCCTATTACTAGTCCATGTAGATCAAGCAAACTAGATAATTTTTTTTATTCTACCACGAATTTGAAAACGTTATCAGGTAAAACTGTTCATAGTGAAAACCATTGTCCTCTTCATTGCCCACTAAGCCTTAATCGTTTCTTTATTGCTAACACTATAGAGGAGGGACCTCAGCATCATAAATTTTTGCACCATGTTGATGCACATCCATTACCTCTTCCTCCTAGAGCCTCATCATCATCATCACAATTACCCATGCTGTATCAATCAAGTGCCATGCATCATGAACATTGGCCTTCGGTGAAGGGTCAATGGCAGAAAGGAAAACTTATTGGACGTGGTACCTTTGGAAGTGTTTTTCATGCAACCAACCTGTATGCATTTCGTTTTAATTGTTCTGCTTCTGGCTACTAGTTCTCAATCAAGTGCTAAAAAAATTATGCCCTTTTTATGTAGTTACTCACGTGCGTTATTGTTTATGTAATAGAGAGACTGGAGCCTCATGTGCCATGAAGGAGGTCGATATAATTCCTGATGATCTTACATCTGCTGAGTGCATCAAACAACTGGAGCAGGTTCTTCCCCTCCATTTTTTTTAAACCTTGTTGAAAAATATGGCTAAGAGAAAATAGTATTGAGTTAATATGGTAAGAATATGAATAATCAACTCCATTTAACACTTTTTTTGCTTGACCCTAAATGTTGCTATAGAATTGACACTGGAGTTAAACACCTACAACTGCAAGTTAACTTCTGTTGTGAATGAGACGTAAAAGCTAATTTGAGTATGATCTCGATCTAAGATTAAGATAAAGAGAGTGTGCTTTAATTATCTATTTATCTGAAATCTCTTACCAATTTAGACTTATAGTTATCATGCTTATACCTTTTAAAACATACCGATGTAAAAATTTTATCATCTAACTTTACTTGAAACATCTGAGGATTATTTTTTTGATCCTTAATCTTTATAATATTAGCAATGGCCTTAACTTGTTTTCATCTTTCCCTCCTATCAATATTTCTTCAATTACTGCTGTGTTTTCAAATCCATTGTTATAAACTTGAAGGGTTAACCTAATGGTGTAAGGTCTGGTTGCGTTTACATGTACGTAATTGATTTATTTAGCAGAAGATCACGCGTTCGAATTTAACCATGTGCAAACTTGTCTCAGGCCAGCCTTAATCACGAACTGTGAGGAGGAATTAGTCTTGTACCCTTTAGACTTAAGACACCCTGTGATTTTTGACTTTGGACTAAAAATAAAATCGATTCTTATTATAATTCCAAATTAACCTGTTACTTCATAAACTATTCAATAATTTTTAAACAGGTCCTTAGGTTTTAAAAGTTAATAATTGAGTCTTTAAACTTATAAATCATTTTTACTTAGGTCCTTGGTTGGACTTACATAGTAGGTATGATCACTGTCAAAGCATAGGACCTATTTAAAATGTTTAAAATAATTAAAAAATTAGGTTGTTAATTTAATTATTTAGTAACTTTTTGAACTATTTAGAATTTTAAATAGATTTCTGTGTTTTAGCGGAATCCTAATGAAAACTAAGATAACCTTAGCCAAAAATCTAACTAAAAATAACTTATTAATTAAAGGACTTAATTAAAAACTTTTAAAGTATAGAGATTTATTTAAAAATTCTTAAATAGTTACAAGAACTAACAGATTAATTTAACCTTCTGATGACTAGTATAAATAAACCAAAGATTGCTTTCAATAGAGAAAAACAAAGTAAGACAAGGGATTGCTTTCCACGACATCCCTTGTTACTAAGATTTATTTTCTGACTTAAAGAAACTAATTTTTGATGTCTATTACACTGGCAGTACAGTTTCTGAATAATTTTGAATTCCAATGCATGTTTCTATACCTATAGATTTTTATATTTCCCTTTTCATTGTGATTTTGTATCACTTTGGCACATTGCCAATTGGATGGTGTTTAGGCTGTTATTCTTAAAAGTTCCTTGTTCCAGGAAATCAAAATTCTCCGTCAACTACGCCACCCCAACATTGTGCAGTATTATGGAAGTGAAATAGTGAGTTAACTGTTGGTTGATAACTTCTTGATCCAAGTGTAATCAATACAACCTAACCAAAATTTTAAGACATTTTTCAGGTTGGCAATCATTTGTACATAAATACGGAGTATGTTCACCCTGGATCAATCAATAAATTTATTCGTGATCATTGTGGAGCTATTACAGAATCTGTGGTTCGCAATTTTACAAGACATATTCTCTCTGGATTAGCCTACTTACACAGTAACAAAACCATCCACAGGTGACAACTATGTTTGATGAAAGGAATCATTATATCTATTTTATTTCTCTAAATAGCCATTTATTATATTTCATAAGAAAATATATTGATAAGCGATGCACAAGCTGAATCTGGCTAAAATGTGACATTATAACATTTAAATTAAAAGATCAAATGATTTTTTTCCCCTTATTTTATATAGTCAATGGTCTACTACAGAACATTTTTCTGTGCCATTGTAACTTTGTTGTATGAATTTTGTTGAAATGGTTGATTTGATTCTTTAGAGATATCAAAGGTGCAAACTTGCTGGTAAATGAATCAGGCATTGTCAAGCTTGCAGATTTCGGGTTGTCGAAAATTGTAAGCTTTTAAATTCTATACTTATATATATATTTGTATGATCTGTGTAGATTGGTAATTAGACTGATATGTAGATATTCTGTTAGTTTATGATGGGGTTGCTAACTGATAAATCCGCTTTTTCCAGTTGATGGGTAATGCATTTGAACTTTCTCTAAAGGGTACTCCTAATTGGATGGCTCCAGAGGTAATTTTTGTGCTTGAATAATCTTTAGTGTTTTGGATGGGTAATGACATGCCCGTTTTGACTCTAATTTGTCCATTTAAGGTTGTGAAAGGTTCCATAAAGAATGAATCCAATCCAGACCTTGTCATGGGCATTGATATATGGAGCTTAGGGTGCACCATCATTGAAATGTTTACGGGCAAACCTCCTTGGAGTGAATCTACAGGGGTAATCACCTTCTTATGCTTGTTTACTCATTATAGTCAAGGCTTGTGCATGTAGTATGTCGGTTCAATATAAAATTAGTAAGAGGCAGAGGAGAATGTTAACCTAAATATACCAAACAGATGGGTAATTTTTTGTGTTAGTTCACCTTTTCACTTCTTTGGGTATGGCTTTACATAATAATTCTCCTTCAAAGAAGAATGACAAACAATTATGCTATACATTTACATTATGTTGCATGCTCCAAGAATTATGACACAATAAATTTGAGTTAAAATAAAGTTTAGACAATTCTTATTTTATCACATTTTCCCCCTTTTTACAGTTCCTTGTTTTTACATTAATACACTGTTTATGCTTATTTCTTATGTAATTGTTAATTTAATAACAAAGTTGTATTTTATTTATCATTAGCCTTCAGCTATGTTCAAGGTACTGCAACAGTCCCCACCTATACCTGAATCTTTATCTTCAGTGGGAAAGGATTTCCTCCAACAATGTTTCCAAAGGGACCCTGCAGATCGACCATCTGCAGCAACGCTTCTTAAGCATGCATTTGTACAAACTTTGCATGATCAAGATGTGTTAGTTCAACCACAACCGTTTTCTATAGGAGGTCCAGGGCAAAGAGTAAGTGCTAATTATACATGATTTGAATCCCTTAATGTGGACCATTACAAGGTCCAACAAGATCATCATGAATCATAATTTATAAACCAGCACTTGCTAGGTTTTAACATGAAAAGAGAGAGAAAAAAAATGGTGTAAGGGTGAGACTCTAATATGTTGTTCAATTGTCGGTGCTATGCAGGATATTTCACCTTATCCTAGAGAAACTTCCAAAATTAGTGGTGGCATAATGCAACCCTCCATGAGTGCACGAATTATTAAAAAAAGTCAGAAACTAATCGGGTATTGTTTCCATCATTATTTGCTGGACCATTTAATTTTGTGCATTATAGTAAATGTTCAAATTGATATGTAATTGTTGGTCTCACTTGGCTTCATTCTTATTGTTTTGCTTTTGATAGTGATACTTCCAAACAAAATAATGCTGATGAGTCTAATCATAAACCTTGTAAACATTCTCATGTTTCTCAAGTCAACAACATTATTCAATCTTCCTTGAAACCTGGTACCCTCAATTACATGTCTGTTACAAAATCCAGAAGCATATCCACCGTCATTGGAATGATCACGCACCTTTGAAGCGTGTCATCAGCTAAGGTTACAGTTGTTGGGTGGATGCAGCTGGAAACAGACTGGCGAAAGAATTTTGCAAAACTTAACATTGCAGGGAATTAGTGTCTTGAAATGTGCTTTATTAGAAGATTTAGAGGTATAGGATATCATAAATATCATGTTCATTTGCAGTGTCTATTTTTTTATTTTTTTATTTTTTTTTTTTTTTGTGCATGATGTTAATAAGGTTCTGTTTAACTTTTTTCCTCAGCCGAGAAATTCACGTGTAAAATATAAGTATATATAAATTTTTCATTTTTTTTACTATCTTTCCTGATTATATATTCGCCGACTATTGTAATCGTTATTGTTGGCTAGTTTGGATCCGATTGTGTTAGGAGTCATTTTTTATTTTAAATTTATCATAGACCCTCAAATAATTGTTTAATGTGTGGGAAATTAAGAGATCATAATAAAATTGCATGTGTTTTTTTTTTTTAATGATTTTATAATATTAAATTTAAGGCATCTCAACGGTAAATAATATGCCAGAATTTTTTTTTTCATTTGATGAAGTTCTGATGTCCTAACTACTAAACAAAATAAACATATGCAAAGTATTAATTCATATTATTTATAGTTGACTTTTTATTTTTTTAATTTATTTATATTACTACTTAATTATTATTGTTAATATTATTATCACCAATAATTATTGTCTTAGTTATTACTACGCTATAATCACTATTAATTTTTATTATTATAGTTATTGTCATCACTACTAATTTATATTTATATTTTTCTTTTCTTCTCCTTCTCTTTTTTTAGACATGTAATTATTATATCAATCACACATTTTTAGACATGTAATATGTCAGTATAAGTTTATTTAAATATGTTAAAATGCAGTAATATGATAAAATATTTATTAATTTTAAAATTATGTAAAATTTTGTAAATTTGATCTCTTTTATAATTTTTTTCTAACATAAAAACTTAGAGTTGTTGATTAGCAAGCAACAAAAGATTTTGAACATGAAGCTGATAAGAAGGAAAAACAATGACTTCTACTGCAGCCCAACATATATTTGAGGGCATCATTCATCTAGTAGTAATGTAGATAAAAGTGCATCTATAATTATTTGGGAAGAACTATTTATGAAGTCCAATTGCTAAGAGGTATGCGATGAAAAAGATTGATTCATTACAGAAAATGATACTCATCATGAGTATGTGAAACTTCTTGAAGGCTTTAAACTTGTTGAAGGCAGAAAAGCCTTCAAGAATAAGGGTGTTCAAGCTTTAAAAAGTCGGTGACGAACTATTGAAATATAAATCTTGCTTAGTTGTGAAAAGTTTGGTATAAGAGTGAATAATAAAACTTTTATGAAATCCTCTTTCAATTTAAAAAAAAGTTTTTATCTAAGTTGTACTCAAACTGGTGGCTAGTTTAAGATCTTGTGCTTGAACAATTGAGTGTAAAAAAAATCCATGGAGATTTAGAGCAAGGGAACAACACAAGATGACTTGAAGAAAGCATACAAATGGTAAATTAACTTCAATTTTTAAATTACATTTTGTATGAATTGAAGGAAGCTTCTCAAACAATGATATAATAAATTTGATTTTTCCATGATGAGTCAAGACACATTATTTTAAAATATATCTCAAAACATTTTTGTGCAACAAATTCATCATTTTTTTTATTATATGTAAACTATACGTCAATAATAAGAGTAAATGTAAAGGTGATTGATGACTTTAAAAATTTGACAAAATTTTGAAATAAAAACTATAGGGTCTACAAAGCAAATCCTAACCATACAAATTTTGTGAGACGAAAATGCTAGAAAAGATATGACTATCACGATAATAACATGTAAATTGAATTTTAGGAAAATTTAATATAAAAAATACAAAACTAGTCAGCACATAATTAACCTAATCACTTCAAACTGAAAAAAAGAGACTATAAGTCAAAAAGAAAAAAGAATTTGTGGCCACTACACCTTACATGAATCTCGGCACATTCTAAACATGTATAGCAACTTTGAATTTAAAAAACAAGACCTTGCATAGCTAGGCACATTCTAAACATGCATGGCAACTTTGCATGTAAAAACCAATACTTGCTGCAATAAAGCTGAACACATTCTTATGGCACATTGTATCTCGACTTTGACAGAAAACACAAGATTTCCTGCGACTTAAAAGGTTAAAAGGAAAATACATACATCTTTTGTAATAGATACCAAATAAGTAACTAAATATAAACTAGTAGTTTAAATTAAAATATTTTATAAATATAACCAACTTTACATTAATGAATCTATGGACGTTAACTTGGTGCGCTCTTAACTCATCGGAAAAGTCATTAATACAAGTTGGTTAATTAAATGCTAAATACTGATATTGTTAACACAATAAAAGTTTCTAACTTTATTATATTTTTCAATATTTTTAATAAATAAAATAATATAAATAATTTATATTGTAATTTTGATAATTCTATGATATCAAAAATAATATTTAATAAATGTAAAAGAAAGAAAAAAGAAAAAATATGTTAAGGCTTTTTAAAATACAAGATTAGCAATTCAGTAAAAATAAATTGAAAATAAAAAATTAAAATTTTATAATTTCAAATATTACATGAATAAATTTTTAAAGATTATTACAATGTAACTAAATAAAATTTTGTTAACTTCATAAATTATTTTTAATTTATTTTAAAAATTATACAACTTATTATGATAAATTATTTTTTATCTTGTTCTAATAATTTTATCATTAATTTATATAATATATTCTCATTTAAAAATGATTTATTAAACAAATACTTAATTAAATACTATTCTTAAACGTACTCTTAATTAGTTACTCTACCAAATTTATTCATCAATTATATATTATTTAAATAAATAAATCTTAAGCTAAAACTAAAAAAAAGGTATCTTATTCATAATCTCAGAAGCATGGGTACAGCATTTTCCATGAAGTACCGGTACCGGGTACACTGTGGGTACGTACCCAAAAACATTTGCAAAAAAAAAAGTTAGGTATAGGAAGTGGGTACTCGGGTACGGAAAATAAATTTTTTTAATTAAAATTTTAGAGTTTTAGGTATTTTTTCTCCAAAAATCTGATTTAGTTGTCTCTTTCTTCTCTCCAATTTTTACATATTAGTACTTCTTTGGGCTTTCACATACCTACAGACTGCATAATGTTTTTTTTCTCCTCTCATCTCAAACTTCAACCATAAGCTTTCATTAGTGAGCGACAAACAATGAACAATAACAACAAATGATAATGATAGCAAGTTTGGTGACCATCTCTTTCGACAATAGCAAGCCACACATATGCTAAAATTTATGTACTTTTATTTTATATATAATTTTTTTTATATTTATTTTATACAATTTTGTGTCTATATATATATATATTTATTTATTTATTTATTATTATTTTAATTGACATAACCGTACCCTATTTTTTTTAGAAAATGCCGCATCCCTTACCCGTGTCCATGCAACATAGTTCATAACTCAATTTGAGTTTAATTACTCTCAAGCGTAAATTTGCACGATTCTTGGTTTATGGTTCAATTAGAGCCCAAATCGTCACGAAAAGTAGAAGATATATATTCCCTCACTTCCCTCGCAGCTACATTCCCCCTCGGTTCTCAAAACTCCAGTCCATAGAGATACTCTCTGGCAAAACTTTTCATAGCTCAGCCACCATCTCTGCCATGCCACAATCACTCTCCGGCAGTGCCAGAGTCAATACGGTGATCGGGACAAAAACTCAATTATTAATTAAAATTGAGACTATTGTTTTAAGTCTTAAACAAAAGCAAATTGTAAGAAATGTCGATATGAAGAGCAACCGGAAAAGACAAAGGGACACAAATTTCCTTAAGAAAAAAGAGAAGAGTGTGCAACATACGTAATGCAGGGCTAAAACACTGGAACTGAAGTTATATATTCCCAAAAAGAATGATACAATCAAAGTCGTTCATTACAAGGGCGCATAACTCAGAACCTTTAGACCTGACAGGGAGCGCCCGACTTTCTACAAAAGTTAATAAACCAATTCTAGCGGCATGCACCAAAATGGATGTGTTAGCTTCCAAAGAAGAATGCTTATTTGGTTGAATTATAATATTCTCTCCTCTTTTGCAAAAAGTAAGGTAAAGATAATTTTTAAAAGCTATCAAATATTATAGACAGTTGATTTTAATAGAACAGTTTAAAATGTATTACAAGAAATCGATTATTTAAGTTAAATTTATGAAAAGGTTAGTAATTTTATATTCTTCTTCTTTCTCAGCTTGTGATAATTATAAGTTGAAAGTTCATATTCTTCATGTTCATTGATACACAATTTATTGGATAATACTCAATACAGTTACCACAAAATATACAGATTTTGAAATCAATAATGTAATTATGCAATCTTCTTTTGAATATCAATTTTCAATTTTTTGTTCTTCTTCTCTTCTTCTTCTTCTTTTGTCTTAATGGTTTTCATCCTTTTTTTATTTGTTTTTCTCCTTTTCTCTCTTTTTCATTCTTATCCCACAAATGATTAGTAAATGGCAGAACTTTTACCCAGAAAAATATAACACTAAATTAAACTAATAAAATGACATGTTTTCTTTCACTTTCTATCTAATCCAATTTAATATTCATGTATGGAATGGAATGCCTTCAGCACATTGTTTATTGATTAGTTGCAAGAGCTACTTTATGAGTACTAAGTCGTTGTTATGTTTATTAACATATTCAAAAAATAGCTTCCAGTTCCATTAGAAGCAGAACAAAAAAAATGCTAAGAGAATCAATTTAAAAGTAGTTACGTAAAAAAAATAACTTTCTACATCAATTCTCTCTATAGAATCAATGTAGAAAGTTTTGTTTTGTTTATTTTAAGAAAAAATAAGTTCTGCATCATTTTTCTGAGAGAACTAAAGTAGAAGTAATTGCGTAAAAAAAATAACTTTCTACGTCAGTTTGTTCTAGAAAACCAATGTAGAAAGTAAGTGCGTAAAAAAAATAACTTTCTACATCAGCTCTCTCCATAGAACCAATGTATAAAATATTTTTTTTAAATACTTGCTGTATCAGTTTATGAGAGAACCAATGTAAAAAGTTGCATTTTTTTAAAAAAAATATATTTTTTCATGTCTTCTGCATTTTTGCTTTTTTTTACAACCATGTTTCATCTTCTTCTTAGCTTTGTCGGAGGTCTTTCCCTTTCTAGTGAGGTGTTTTTTGCCATATCTCAGCGTGTTTTTTGTTATACATATTGAAATCCAACTTTGATTGATAGAGCGGTGCATGTGATTCAGGAAAAATTGTGAGGAAGCCACAAAGAAAGATCACATGTTGAGTTCCAATTTTAGCATTAGCAACAATAACTTTCTTCTTCTCCAAAAAAAACAAAGTTTTCATAACAAAATTGCAGAATAAATAAATGAATTGAACAAAATCATTGTTGGGAACAGGACAAACAAGGAAGATAAAGAAATATCTAATGAAGAGGACAAGGATAATTAGTAAAACTCATTTTCGAGTAAGATTTCATCTTATTTCAGAGTTTTTTTAAAAAAATATATATATATCACTATCAAACCTTAGTTAATTTTATCCAACTAATTTTAAAGTTTCAATAATAAAAAAACTGGGAGTGAAGGAGATTAATAAAAAAGGAGAGAGATAAAAATGGAGGAATTGCATAGAGACTAAGAAGAAATAGACGAAAGAGAAGTAACAATTTACTTATTTATCCTTCATTAACATCTTATTATCCAGTATAGTCATCTGACTATTCTTGATTTTTAACCTTTTCACTAATAAATCTTAACAATTCATTTTCTATCTACAAATATTGACGGTTCAAAGTTAAATCCACTTTACTTATTGAAAATATTTGTGCAAAAAAAAAAAAAGAGGATATTAGAATTCACCTATCAAATTAGCATGTTTTAGTTAAAGTCTGAAAAGCATCGCTCTTATCTAACCAAAAGTAAAAGTCATCACCGGTTGGTTATGGGTGAGTTGGGGTCTAAAATTAGTTAATTGTAATTAACCAAATTACTTAAAAAAAAAACACCCAATTTTGTCTAATTTTTTTCCAAATAATTTAGATTTGAGCCTATTAGGTAGCCCAATAAATCCGCTGGTTAGTTCGATTGGACCTTATGCTGGGCCTTAAAAAATTCAATAAAAATTGTGTTAAGTTAAAATATTATTTCTTTTACTGAAGCTTTATATTGGGCTTTATTAAAAACTTGAGAATAGAAAATTATTTTGTTGAAAAAATATTTATAACAACTTTTTTAAGATAAAAAAATAATTAATATTAGGTTGATTTTAAATTATCATTTCATATAGTTTTTAACCTAATCAGAAAAAATAAAACTGGAAATAAAAATTGTAGTAGGAAAAATTGGATGCATGCTAAAATCTAAATTAAAATAAAAAATAGTTCAAATTATGAATCATTAACATATCTCAATACAATAAAATTAATTGTAAATTACTTTTACAACAATAGACTAATAGCAAGTTGCCAAAAAAATTTAATTAATGAAATATAGAACATTAGTCATACTTATCTATTGTATATAATCAAATTATCCAATAATAACATTCACGAAAAATTCTGATAGCATCCACTCACATATGCCACAAAACTTTAATTTAAAATACACCTATTAATGAAATATAGAGCAATAGTCATATCCACTATATTGATTAAATTATTTAGAAATAACATCCACAAATTATATTTTGATAGTATCTACATATGCAACCTATTTTTCTTATCATAACAAAATATAGTTAGTTTTACTATAATCAGTAGTTCATTAAACCAAATAATAAAAACACAGAACAATATTAACAAAAACTAAAGAATAAAAATCATAACCCTAACCCTAAAAGAATAAAAAGCCAAAAAAAATGCTTACCTTAGTAAAAAGGGAAGTGGGTTGACTGATTGAGAGTAAGAATAGTAAAAAGAAAGAAAGAAACAGTGGTAACAAGAAAGAAAAACAGAGAAGCAAAGAAATTCCAAACCTTAGTAGAGCTCAAAAATAATAAAGAAAGGGTCGGCGCTGCACAGACTAAAGAAAAGAGGGAAAGAAATGTTGCACTCTCAATTAAAACCTAATGACGAGCTGGGCCGGGCCAAAATTTAACATTCACATACTTATTCGGTCGGTTGCGAGTATTGTGATTTCCTAATTTTAAATCCGTCACCAATCATATTTACCAATTTCAATCTGAAAAAATTATTCTACTTAACAAAAACTTGTTAATATATGTTTTTGCCTGGGTGGGTTGTTCAGTTTCATACGGATTGAAGCAGTTTGGTTAGATCTGCACAACCCTAACCAAAAGTCTTGCTTTGTATTTACATAATAAATGTAAGCTTTTTGTTTGTATTTATGTTATTAATAATAAATAGGATCAGCCATGTAACGAAAAAATCAAGCCCACAAGCATCCTCGCTTAATACCACTCTTCAATTAATTGCTCATCCTAAATTGGTTACACCACTAAAGCCTACAGGACTTGCCAGACCTACCCTTCATATAATAGCTTAGAAGTCCGATTTCGGGGGGGAAGGGGGGAGGTCTATGTATTTTAGTGAGTTGTGTCAAGATCTAGTCTTCTTCTGCATTGCATGGGCTTTTTAGTTGATTGCAATTTTTGCTTAGAAAAGTAGACTCTATAGTGGAAGAATAGGAAGAAGAAGAGCATATTTTTATTTGTTCCATATTTTTTCTTTTTCTATGGTTTTTTTAGTGACACTTTAAAAGTATGTATTAATTGTACAATAAAATTTTACAATTTTTTATCACAAATTTGGAATAGTAAGAAAGGAAGAAATAATGAGGTTGTATTTTTATATGCGGAGAGAAATTGTAAAATTCATGCACGAAATAAGGTAAGGATACAAATGAGTATCATGAAGGGGATATACTTCTAAGAAATTGGGTTAATGTTTGCCAAAGGTCTAACTCTAATGATTTTAATGACAAAAATAAAAAATAAAAATGCTAATAATTTTGTTATTTAAATCAATAAAATTACTTACAGGGTTCACAGCTGAAAAACAATATAATCTATTATAAAAGACTATAAAAATCATACTTAATATATTTTACCTAAGATGGGGCAATAATAAGGGAGCAAGGACAACATTCAAAATATTACAATTTTAATAATGGTTAGCTTCATAAAAAATATGACTACAACGAACATAATTCATATCTAAGATCAATGACTTAATTATAAACATCACACAGGGAGTACAATCTTCATTAACTTTTGTTATCAAAAATTAATTTTAAAGCCTCTTTAGAATCACATTCTAAAGTAATATTCATCAAGTCTTTAACTTTAACTAAATAGAATCCAAATATAATAATCCATAACTTTGTCTCTATGGGAGAACACACTCTTATTTTACACATAACCAGCAATGAAATCCTTATTTACTTTACGAATAAGTGCAACCAGCTGAACTCACTCTTATTAAGACTGAACCATCAACATTCAACTTCAAAGACAAAATCATGTATCCTAATAGAAGAACAAGTGCCAAAATCCTTGAGGAAGAAAATCAAATGTGAGGAAAAATGGATTTCTAGTTAATTACATTCTAACTTGACTCATTATTAGTTGATTTTTAGGGTCAAATTAGAGTTGCACCAATTACTGAGACTAGAACTGAAAAAATACACCAATTAGCTTGAGATATTAATTGATTCCAAACTCAAGATGGATAAATACAATTTCTTAACATATGCATGATAGTTTCAGGGGTTGAATGACATCTATGACACAATTTTCATTTGTTAATAATTTATCATGAACAATTTTCACAAGATCAGTTTAATTTTTTCTAGACCAAGCCATTTCCAAACCTGCTTTAAAATATCAACCAGGTGACTAGTAGGACATTGTTCCGTAGATAACATAGAATAAGCATATTTAATAGAAAACTCCTCATCCATGGTTAAAGACCAAATAAATAAATTAGATCTAGCCCCAAAATTAGGAAGAACTATAGTGACTATACGACTACAAATAAAAGAAGACAATAGAAACTTAATTTTGTCTCAATTCCACCCATATAAGAGGCAAACAAACTCACTAGATAATCTAATTCTAACTCAGAAGGGGTGCAAATACTACTAGCAATAAGATTTCTAAAATAAGACACCCAACTATCTATCCAAATTTAATGGACAATCCATCCCTAATTTTCCAATCCTAACATTTATAGAATTTAGGTTAGATCTAAACTATAGTTTTTCAAGTATTAGAAGTCTTATGATTTCTTCTCACAATTAACAATTTACCAAGATGGAATCTATATTTTGTCCTTAGAGTTTAAGTCTATAAAACATTTAAAGATTTAATAAATCTTAGCATCAGTTCATAATGTTAGCAAAGTAAAGTGTATGAATATCCTTAAACCCTAACCTTCTTTCCTTCGTAGGAGCACAATCTTTCGTTAACTAATTAAATGACATTTACTAAACTATAACGAACCCTAAATGAATTGTTTACAAAATTTATTGATATCTTGACAAATAGATAATAGAATAAAATGGGTCTAAAGAAAATAGATAGGAATACTCATTAAACTAGATTGAGTAAGAATAACCTTACCTGCCATAGATAGAAATTTACTTTTCATAATGATAATTGCTTTCTAATATCAATTATACCAACATATGCATTCATATCAGGTATATTAGTAAAGATAGGAATACAAAGATTCTTGTAAAAAATTTAAACTTGTTTTATGCTTAAAACATCACAAATTTGGCCAGACAAACTAGAATCCACGTTGTTAAAGAATAAAATACTAGATTTATTTATATTTACTTGTGTCTAGAGCTAGTACAAGAATTATTTGAGACTTTATTCATGACAAAGACATGTTCAAAGGAGGCTTTAGAAATTAAAATAATGTCATCTTCAAAAAAATAGGTAAGAAATCTTAGGAATGCACTTGTTAATAGAAAAAGAAATCAATTCCACCATATTAACATTATTCCTTCTAAAGTAAGTTAATCTCTCAATACATAAAATAAAAAGATAAGGGGATATAAAGCCTCCTTCCTAATTCCTCTAGATGGAAAAAAAATTCAGAGTAAGTTTCATTCCAATTAACTCACATTAATAAAGAGGAAATACACTAGTAAGTAAGGTTAACAAAATTCCAATTTAACATGTCATAAGTCTTCTTTAAATTAAGTTTTAATATCATAAATCTAACTTGTCTTTAAAGATTCTTAAAGGAATGAACAATTTCTTGCAAGGTAATATCAATCTAATATCAATCTCTTGCCTACCTCGAATGAAACTTCTTTGAATTTCAAAAATCAAATAAGAAATAGAACATTTTAATCTATTCGTTAAGATTTTAGTTATTATTTTACAACTTATATTACATAGAAAAATAGGTCTAAATTAATTAACAAACTTTCGACGATCAAATTTAGGAATTAACGTAATAACAGTTTGGTTAACAATTTTTATATTCTTGGAATTATTAAAAATCTCTTTTTACAAAGTTAAAATTAAAAAGATGAAAAAATTCTCATTGAATTTTGAAAAATTAGCATGCAAACCATCAAACTTAGGAGATTTAAGATTACTAATAGATTTAACCTCTTCAAGAGACATCAAATCATTAGTTTTATCCCTATCAACTTCGCTTAGTAAAAGGAAAGAGTTTAAATGAACTAAACTATCTAAAAATTGGATAGAATCTATATACAAAATTTTAAAAAAATTAATAATTATTTCCTGAATAGAATCAGGGTCATATTTTCCCAATTCTCACTAATAATTTTAAGAGCTTTAATTATATTAAATTGTCTCTTACTAACAATAGTCTTATGAAAAAAAATAGTGTTTATATTCCCTAAACTAAGTGAATTAATTTATACTGATGGACTTAATGTAACTTTTTTTAGTCCAAAATTTGTTTATATTTCAACCAAAGCTCATCCATTAATTTAGAGAGGTACAAATTATCTCTACTAGAATATTTATATAAATTTCCATTAATCCTATTAAAAATACAATACTTACGAATGAAAATATTACCATAAATACACTTATATCAATTAGAAATATTCATTCTAAATTTATCAACATATTTAGACCAAAAACAATTAACAATTCAAGACTTCTTTATTAAAGTAACAAAGTTACTATAGGATAAGCAAGGGGTCAAGCACAACTAGAAAAATTAATTTTCTCCACGATTTTATTTGATGATTTATATATCTGTTGTTAAATTTGAATATTGCCCATAGTTTAAGTAACCATAGTTAAATTTAAATATTTCTTGCGGTTTATTATAATAACCGTGGTTAACGACGGTTGCAAAAAACTCTAGGTAATTATTAAAATATTTATTTACCCGTTTATTATAATTTTGCCTATGCTCGCAGATACACCTCTCTCCCAACTTCGAAACATAATTCTACTGTTACCAAAGGTTCGTGCCCTCTTTCTTAACTCTTCTTTTGCTATTCTCTCTGTTAACTTTATGTTTGGGGTCTATGTTTAAGCTTAAAGCCATAGTTGAAGAGTAAGAGCGAGTGGTTCTTTAAATGTGGGTGGAAAAACTTGAACAAAGATTTAACATACATGCAGTGAAAAAAATTTAACTTAATGTATCCACAATTTGTTTCAAACCTTCAAAATGTACACCTTGAGTTCACAACTAATGGCTTTAAGCTTTTTGACAATTTGAGCACGAGTTATAGTATTTGGCCAGTTATGCTCATACCATACAACCTTTCTCCTTGGATGTGCATGAAATAAAGTTAATTTATTCTGTCAATGATCATTCCTGGTAAGCAAGCACTGGGAAATGATATTGATGTATATCTTCAACCATTAATAGAAGAATTGAAAGATTTATGGAATATTGGTGTTAGAACTTTTGATTCATATAGCAATGAAGTGTTTAACAAGCATGCAGTTGTAATGTGGACTATTAGTGATTTTCTTGGTCTTGGAACCTTATATGGATGGAATACATATACTGAGCTAGCATGTCTTACTTGCAATTTTGACTCAATTTCTAATCGACTTCCTCATAGTTGAAAGTGGTGTTTCATAGGCCATCGTCGATTTTTAAATGAAAGGCACAAATTTAGATTAGGTCAAGATCAATTTGATAGAAATGTAGAAAATAGAAACCCTCGTGGGGCAATAACCGATGCAACTATATGGCAACAAGTTCAAATGATTAATGTTATGTTTGTCAAAGAATTAGAAGTTGAGAGAAGGGCAAAAAAGTGCGTAGAGTTGATGGTACACAAGCTAAATCTTCACATGGTGTAAAAGAAGTATCTTTTTTCAACTTCCTCATTGGGTGAATAATTTATTGCATCATAATCTTGATGTCATGCACATTGAAAAAAATGTATGTGATAATGTGATATTTACTTTCTTAAATGATTCAAAAAAATCAAAAGACCATTTAAATGCATGGAGAGACTTACAATAGTAGGGCATTAGATTTGATCTATGGCCTAATGAAAATGGCAAATATCTTCAAGCTTTATTCACATTGACAAGTACAAATAAAGAGTTATTTTTAAAGACATTAAAAAACATTACTATTCCAGATGGCTACTTAAGTAATATTAATTGATGTATTGATATCAGGCAACGATAGATTGGTGGATTGAAAATTCATGACTCACATGTTTTGATGGAACAACTGTTGCCTTTAGCAATGAGGAAGACATTCCTTAGCCAAGTGTCTGCAGTGTTAATTGATTTGTGTTCATTTTTTAGACAATTGTGTAACAGAGTTTTAATTGTCAATGAACTTGACCAATTGTAGAGTAGAATTATTCTCACATTATGTCATATGGAAATATTATTTCTTCCTTCATTTTTTACACTCATGGTTCATTTGAATGTACACTTAATTGAAGAAGCCAAGGTTGGAGGACCTATCTAATATTGATGAATGTACCCTCTTGAGTGGTACCTAGGAAAATTAAAGTCTTATGAGTGTAATAAAACATAACCGGAAGGCTCAATAGCTAAAGGATATATAGCTGAAGAGGTTTTGACATTTTGCTCTTGGTATTTAGAAGGAATTAAGACTGTCTTCAATCGATTGGGTCGTGTTGATGATAAACCAAATGTAGAATTATTTAGTGTAAACACTTTATTTCTGCCAATTGAAAATTCAATTGGTAGCTTTAGTTACTTCACTTTATCTTCAAAGGAAAAATTACAAACACGTCGTCATGTATTAACTAATTGTAGAGAAGTTGACCTGTTTCTTTATTAAGTAATCTTATTTGATAATTTGTTATAAATCGTTCTTAAAGTACAAATATACAATTACCTATATGTTTTATATAAGAAATTTAGAAATGTATTGTAGCGACAATTATGAAGCCGCACGTGATCATCTAACAAGATAGGCAGGAGAATTCATAAAGAGTTTGTTGAATAGTTTTCTCGTTAAGTAAGTTTAATTATATTCTTGTCATTTGATCTCATTGAACAGTAATATTTTTTTCACTTTATTTTTTGTTATGATTTTAGATAAAAGATGCATAAAATGAATTCGATTATGATGATTTAAAGCTTTTAGCTATGGGTCCAATTGATTGTGCAAAGTGCTATAGTGCAAACAATGTTAACGAATTAAATTTTGTATCTTAGAATGAGACCAATGGCTTAAAACACAAAATACTGGAGTGTTTGGGACATTTGAGACAAAAAGCTATACAAGTAGTAGTGATAATCAAATGCAATTTGGTAGTGTGACTTATTATGAAAAATTAGTAGAAATTATTGAGATTAACTATCATGGTTGATTCTTAATTACTTTATTCAAATGTATATGGACTAATACAACTAATCATCGAGGAATTATAACTAATGGCTTAGAATTTACATAAGTAAATTTTGCACGTTTGATACACTGGTGACCATAAAGATGATGAGCTATACATTTAAGCTTCAGAGGCTCAAATGGTTTATTATGTAGAAGGTGAGTTAGATAAAAATAGAACATGTCTGTACATCTAAAGATATGAGACTTATATGACATGGGTGATGACGATGACATTTTTCATGAATGTGAGTCATATCAACAACAAAACTTGGAAACTTTATTTCCAAATGGGAAAGGGAATATACCATTAGCAAGGTGTTATTTATAATTATTAGTTTAGCTATTGTTTGTGTTTTATTATTGTCTTTATTATTTGTTATGTTTATTTTTATATATATTAATGGTTTGATTTATATTATTTGTGCCTTTCAGGATCCTTAAGATGAAGCAATTCTCTAGCAAGAAGTCTAATGTAGCACCAGAAAGTGACTCTTTTAATACTCAATCGCCGCCTTCAAATGTACCTCATGTCGATAAGATAGTTCTACTCACAATTAGAGAAAACAAATTGTTAGTTCTTGTTCTATTTTTATTTATTGGTTCTTGATTTTTATTCTTGGTTCTGTTATTTTATACGTTCTTTTTAACTTTAAGCATATGATTGACTTAATTTTGTTATTTTTTTTAAGATCCAAGGAAAACATTTTTTTTGTTTATGACTTTATAATGCAATCTTGTTTTTGTTAAAATGGCTTAAAATTTGTTGATTCACTTGATTGCTTGATGATGATGTGTTAAATTTAGAGTTTTTATTTATGGTTGATGTAGGGTATGACTTATGGTACAATTATATGTTGTATCTATTTTCAAAATCATCATCTTCATCCATGTGATCAATAGTTGATGTAGTCAATTGCTGCATTAGAATTTATGTGATCATCATGTTATATAATTAACTTTTGTTAAGATAATATAATATCTAGAGTTTTCAATCAATAAAAGGTGTCATATATCTTGCATTGCTAATTTGATAGGGTGTGAAACTATGCATTAATCTTTTCTTTTTTGGCATTGTAAAGCAAGCATGTAAACCAATAAAATAAAATTAGACATGTTCATTGTTGTGCACAAAGCAATTATTTTCAATATATTGAGCTAAAGGGAAAATTATAGGTTGCATATAGAGTCCATGAATATTGAATAGAGGGAAAATTATCAATTTGGTTTAAAGGTCTAGTATATGTGCAATACATTATAATACTTATATATAGAGCTAAAATAATTGCCTAATTATCTTATGCTTGATGTGTTATGGAAATGTGGAAGAAATACATAATAATATATGGATGTTGGATGGAGCAAGATAGTTGGTTATTGTTTTTCCTTTTCTTTGTTATTTAATAATAACAAACTAAAAAAAAACTTGCATTAATTCGCTACCTAGTTCTGGTTTCTTCCCTTCGTTTTGTTTCTTATTTAATAGTTCTTGCTGCTTAGGTATTCTTGGTTCTTTCTTCTATCTGGGTCTTGGTTCTAAATCATTTTTTCTTAGTTCTTTGGTCTTGGGTCTTCTTGCTCATGATAAATAAAGCTCAATAAATTAGTATACAAAACCACAACCTTTATACCACATTTTATTTTTACATTATCTATGTTTGAAAGAGAAAATTTTAGTGAATAGATTATTGACATAATTTGCCTAAAAAGCTGCTTTATTTAATACCTTGGGCATTGTCGAGTCGTTGGAATAATGGAATCGCTGAATCAGCATGCTAATAGTATATTTCTCTAAGTGCACCAGTATTTCTTTCATATATTTTGTTGAATTAGTACCTTTACATTAACTAAATAATGTCTTACCAATGTATTTATTGCTTATTAGAAATACAAAGATGGAGCTATTTTCTGCCAAGAAGACTAATTCAACACCTCAATCAAGTACAATGTCTCCATCTACAACTCAGCCTAACACATAGCCTCCACCTACATTTCATGACAATATAATTTCTTTATGCTCTTATAAAGATAACTCAGTCAATTTATATAATAAAAGTTTCTCATAACAAGTTACTAATGGTGACACTATTTGTTGCTTTATAGGAATCCACTAAAAGCTAATTTTTAGCAAAATGAGTAATTTAGCATAACAGCTTCATACTCAACCTCCAACTGCACCTCAGTTGCATATTCAACCCCCATTGATACCCATACCACAATTGCATACTCAATCTTCATTTATACATGTACTCCAATCTAGTGCTCAACCTTCAACACAGTTACAATATGACAGTGAAGAGGAAGGAAAAAAAAAGTCCCAAGTGCAACCTTCATAATCAACATTGCGTAAAAGAACTTGGCTTATTGACATAGTTAGTAAAATTACTATACTATTATAATGCACTTAAATTTAATATTTTTAAATCTATGTGCTAACTTTTGATTCACAGATGAAAGTGGCACAAGAAAAACAAAACAACTCACAGTCAATGATATTTGGTCTCTTCTTCTCGCTTAAAAAATCATTAAATTGGAATGAAGGACAACCAATTGGAGATGGTGTGGGATTGTTTAACAGGTTCTTAAGTCTTGTTGTAAGGGACTTTAAGCTATTCCCAATCAATTATACTAGTTGGAAAAAAGTTTCCAAAGATTATAAAAAATATGTATCCAATCACACCATTTAGGTTAGAATTACTTAATTCACACATGCTTTCAGCCTGTTAACAGAGATCCCAAAAGAACTAGTTAACTCACCATTGGGCTTTTTTAGTTTATTACTATCTATGTTAAAAAATAAAGGTAAAATAACATTTTTTGATCCTTATGATTTTTGTGGTTGAGATAATTTTTTTTTTATTGATTATTAGGAAAATGCCCAAAAAATAGAGATAATAGAAAGAAACTGACAATTCTTCACACTGATGGATCTAAGAGCATTGCACAAAAGAGGGCAAATATGGTAACCATAAATTATAAATAATGAAAATATAATTTTGCTTTTAACATAAAATTCACATTCTTTTTCGATTTTGTAGGAACTAGAGTTTGGTCAAAAAGTTAGCAGGAAAGAAGTATGGATTATCACACATAAACATGCAAATGAAGATTTTGTTAATCAGGAGGCCAAAGAAATTAGTATATGTTATGTTTTATTCAACTACTTTTTTTATGACATATATATATATATATATATATATATATATATATAAGTTGTTTCTATTATTTCATAACACTACTTTTATATTTGGTATTGAGATATGTTGCTTTTACCTTTAAACACAAAACATAAGTATATTAACATTAACATTTGGTTGTTTGTGTAATTTGAGCTTAATTATTTTAATGGTGCTTTTGAAGAAAAAAAATTCAAGAATATGAATCAAGCATATCTTTATCCCAAGAAATATCTACTCAAAATTCATTAGCTCATGTTTTAAGAAGTAAAGAGCATTGTGACTTTGTTTAGGATTTGGAATTAGGTCCTTGTCCATCTCAAGTCTTTGGATATCCTTCTCGTTCATATAATGGAATGTCCTCATCTCTTCCTTCTTACAGAGAATTGCAAAATCAAGTAACTATTTTAAAGTCACAAATAAATGAAAAAAAAAATTTAATGTAATGATGAATTTTTTCATTCAGAACTTTCAAGGTCAACTACTTTCAAACTTAGCTATGTTTCAAACTTTACCAGTAATCCTTTTTAATTGAATTATTTTATTAATATTACATACAAATTACATGACAATTTACATTTTTAACTTTTCTTAATTACTACACCTCAGGTGTCTGATTAAGGAAGTGTATAACCAACTAATTTGACTGATCATTCTCCTTCAAATTCTCCAATTAAAGAATAGTTTTCATAAGGATTATAGTAGTAGTTCATCTATGAATGAAAGACATGGCATGTTTTATTTTAATTAGAATATTATTATAAGTATGTATTATGAGATCTTTATGTATGACTTTTGATTTTATATAAGTGTTTGTGGTTTTTAAAATTTGTTATGTTTATTAATTAAAGGAAATTATATGATTTTTATGTAATATTATATGATATATAGGTGACTTAAAAAAAAATTAAGCTCAATTTTAATTATCAAAATTTTATAATTTTTAGCGCATGCATTTAACAAGGGTTTCAAAACCACTGGCAATTTACGCAAATTGACGGGAGTTTAAAAACCACATGTATTTAATAAGAGTTTTAAAACTACTAGCAATTTACGCAAATTGACGGGAGTTTAAAAACCACATGTATTTAATAAGAGTTTCAAAACTACAGGCAATCCACGCTAATTTAACAGGAGTTTAAAAATCACAAGTATTTAAAGACGGTTATCAAACCCAAGGTAATTAACAACGGTTGTTGAATCGCAGGTATTTAACAACGGTTAGTAAACTACAAGTAATTAACAATGGTTATTGAACTGTGGGTAATTAATGGTATTTATTAAAAACTGCAATTAACTAATAAAGGTTATATAACCGCAGGGAATATAAAAATTACCTATGGTGTTCAAAATTGCAAGTAATCTGTTTGTCACGCTTAAATTAATTATGATTTTGTCAATTGCGAATAATATCATTTATAGCGGTTTAAACCCTCGGTAATGTCATAATTAACCATGAGTAAACCATCATTTTCTTGTAGTAAGGAAATTAAAACTAGGACAAGAATTATTAAATGAAGACTTGATTTTTAACTATAGGTTAGCATGATCAGATTTAGGTATGACAATATTGATTAGAAAGCTAGAAGGAAAAGCATCTCTCCATAATGGGTAACAACTCTATTTAATCTTTCTTTTAGATTAAATTAATCCTTTACCAAGTATAAGAGATCCCCTTAAAATCAAGATTAAATAGGCTATAATTATTAAGATAATCAACAAACTTAGTTAAATTATTAAAATTAACATGCTCTCTTCCAACTTTCTCATGACCAAATTAAATAGAATTGAAATCTTCAATCATATACCAAGAAATATTCAAATTTTGATTAACAACAATCAACTCTTCCTTAAGGACTATCACAGACGATGAAAAAAAAACTAACAATAATTAGCTAAACTTACTTTTAAATGCACAACATACTTAAATATAAAATGAATGGAAATATTTAAAATTTTTAATATTCCAAAGATATTAAATATATGTTTTAAATTAGTTTAGATGGAAAGGTTGACCGTGTTTAGAGTTTTAATGTGAGTGAATTCATAAACTCACAAAGGTATAACAAAATGCTTGAGCTCTAAACAAATACAAGCAATTGTTTTTTAAAACTTGTTGGACATTAGATAGAGAGAACTTATCTATGACTTTATTTAATGTTGATGAACATACACAAAAACATTATCTTTCATTTTTTTTTCTTCTAGATTATAAGTTGGGTAAGACTATTATGAATAACAATTTTTTTAAAAAAAAAAATTAATATAACTACATTTACTCGTACTCAAATCTGAAACTATAGGTCAAGCTAAAACAACATTTATCAAATGATTCACATTTTCAGTAATAAATTGATATTTTATTTTTATTATATTTTTTATTTTAAAAGAAATATACATAAAATATTAGAAATAAAAAATATTATTTTAGTGTTGTATTATAAATTTTTAAAATAATAATAAAATAATAATTTTATAATTAAAAGTGAAAATAAAAATATGTTTTAAAATTTAAATTTTTATTATTATTTAAAAAATAATCATTAGACACTTGTTAAATGAGTGTGAGACAATATCAAACACGCTTCATCTTTACTTCCTTAGCTGTCTCACTTCCACCCACTCCTCTTGTCTAATTTACGGTCAAAATTAATTTCTCATATCAAACTAGTTTTATCTAACTATTCAATTATTTAAATATTTAAAGTGTAATATTTTATGTATAATTTTTTTTAATTTTTTCTATATGCATATTAAAATATTTCTGAAAATAAAAAATACTAAAAAATATTTCACTTTCAATGTAAATAAAAAAAAGCAACATTTTCAAACAATGAGTCATTAATTATTAGACAAATTTTAGATATATGTTTTTATGCAGTATTATTATTATTAATTAAAATTTTGTTTCAGTAAAATACATATTTTAATGTTAATTAAAAATAATTTTATAATCATTTAAAATTAAACATAAATTTTAACTTCTATTATGAGCCTATTTTTCTGAGCTATAAAATCGATTCGCACATAAATAAAATATATTTTTTTTTATGCAATTCAATGTGCATCGAATTCGAATATCCTGTCAGCTTATTTATTTCCGTTAGATTTTTGTCTTAACTGGAGAACCTGGGTTAACGGCGTTACTCACGTCTATGCTTGTCGTTTATTTAATAAATTTGAACATATTAATTTTTATAATATTTTATAAATTATATCAATTAAGAAAATATTTTATATTTTCTCACACAAGGATCGGTTATAAGTAACCTCTTACCCGACGAATATAGAATCAGTTATGAGTAACCGTGTACAGCACATTAATTATTATCTTACGTTGGAATGTATAGACAAATGTTAAAGTTATTAAAAATAAACATTAGTATAAAAATAATTTTTCTTAATAAAATAAATTAGACATTATATTATATTAATCATTTATGTGTTCATATAATTTTTAAAAATAAAAATTAATAATTTATTCTTAAAAATTAAATATTTTATTAAGAATAATTGTTTTATACTATATTAAATTTGACATTATACTATTAATAATACAGTAATATGTCAAATTTAATAATTAAATTTTTTATAAAAAAATTATACTAATAAAAGTTAGATTGTTAATAAATAATTTTTTTAGTGTAGTGCTCTCCTCCCATAAATCAAGGTTAAAAGAAAAACGGAAATTAAAAGTTAGAGTTAGAAACTCAAGAAAAAAAAAAAAAAAAGCTGCGTTTTTCCTTTGTTTGTCCACAAACGCGGGTTAAGCAACTTAAATTTAAAAAAATTAAATTTTATCTACTTTAAATATTTTTAAATACAAATTATATTTAAATTTTTTAATTTAATTTATTTGAGCAATATGTTATATATTTTATTTTGTCAACTCTAAATAAAATAATAAAATTATGATAATTAAGATACAGTTATATTATAGCAATTAATTTATTTAAATAAATTATATATTAAATTACAAATTATTTATTGTATATTATTTCATTCATATATTATTCAGACATGTTTAATAGAAGATTATTTTTAACTAAACTATTATTTTAGTCCTTAAAATAATAAAACATAAAATATTTTAATTTTTAAAATTTTAATGATATTATATTAGTTGTTAACTTTTGTCTTTATACATTATTTTAGTATTTTGAACTATACACTATCAACATTCAACGACAAAATGTTTAAGTTATATGTTTGATTGATTGTACAATAAAAATAATAAAAATAATATTGTATATAATAAAATATTATTTTATTATACTTTTTGAGATTGTTACTGTCAAATATTTCAATCTCTTAAATTATCATTCGTTAAACATTTTAATTTTTTTTTTTTAGAACCTTTCATTTGTTCATTTTTTTTTCCTTCTTTATTCTTATTATTGCTAGAAACCACCATTGGTAGCCACCTTCTATGTCTACATGCTTTATTGGCCTTTTTCCAAGTTTCTTCTAAGATAATATAGTTATCAATTATGATCTTATACATGTCAATATTAAAAGCCTAATAGAATGAAAAAAGTTGAGTTTAAACAATCATCTCCAGTGAGTTTGCATCCAGGTAGGTGGAGAAGGAGCGAATTCTGAAGAGTTCAAGGACTGAAGTGTTTAGTACAAGCCCTAAGAGGAGTCGTCATCACATATTAGCAAGTCATGCTTCATCTGTATAATTTATTTTTTGTTGTAAAATATAAATTTGCAAAGGATAATACTATTCTTTCATAATTCTTTTATATTACATTTTATAATTTAAGAAAGAGATAAAAAAAAATATTAAAACAAATAATAGAATGAAAAAGATTACAAAAATAGTATTATAAAAAGTGTAATTAACATTATCTCTTGTAAATAAAGTGTACATATATACTAACGTTTGCAAGCATTTCTTGTATCGACATGTTTAGCAAAATTGGGATTCACAGTGCATAGCATTGCAATTCCATTTCTCTCCAATTTTTTTGTTGACAACTGTTGTAGAATTTGGATTTAACTTCAGCAGAATGAATGATTGACTCTCTAAATTCATGGGTGGGGTCAGTGACAATGGCTATGGAGCAACAAATACAGATGATAAGAAAATGCTGGCGGTACGTGGTGGGCACATTCGTATCCAAGCAGGTTAGTGCTAAAGCCTATAATGTTTCATTGCTGTGGTGGGGCATGTTTTTAACTGTTGATATATATAAAATTTAAAAGGAAAAAAATTGCGTGTTCAATTCAGCAAGAAGGCCATTGTTTCACAAACAAACGTACCACATCATGAATGCAGCATGCAATTTAAAACTTCCGATATTGACATGTACAATAATTTTTTGATCTGATATATGTAGAATGATTTTTGTAGTATAGAATTATGGTGAATTTAATAACTATTTTGTGTGTTTTTAAAGTGACGCGGAATTAAAATATAATTATCATTTTGAAACAGTCTAATGTGAGACAAATGCTATAAATAAAAGAAAGATGCTGATATAAATCTCTCCCAGATCGAACAAGACAGAGAGAATGACGTGACCTAAATCTGTGTCAACAAGAGCACAAAGATAAAGATCGATGCCTTAAACGTCCTTTTTAAATTCAGCTTCAAAATGAGTCTGTTACACTCAGGAAGATGGTGATCATAGAACAATTGCTTGCTTCGATTCTTGTTGGGGGCTTTAATCAGTGGTATCTAAGGCTACTTTATTACTTTGATTAACGAATAATTTTTTTCCTCTTTTGTTTAGGTTTAAACTGCTTTGAGTTGGAGTCTAGCTCAGTTTAGGACGTGAAGAAATATTTCTAAGAAAAGAAAAGATAAAATTAAATTAAATTTATTTCATAAATTAAAATTAATTTATGTTCTTTAATTTTATAGAATTTTTTTAAAATATAAAGTGTATAAATTGATTTTAACTAGTGAAAAAAAATAATTTTTTTACAAGCACTCGGTAGAAACCTATTTAAACTGGACTTTTTTTAGAAAGACATTAATTATTTGTTTATAAAATATTAACATAGTAATTTAAAATAAAAAAGTAAAGCATACAATTTTTTATATGCAATTGCTTCATTGCTTTTTTCTATATTTTGAGGGATATATTGGGTTATAGTTGCCATAAATTTGGAAGGCAAGAAGCCAAAAGTGGCACACATTTGCCCATAAGGATTTAGGAAAGGGTAGGTGGGTATTTAGATTTGATTATATTGCAACCCTCGGTCAAGATAAAAGTAGCCACTGAAATTGACAATTACTATCAATGAATTTTGCATTTCAGCTTCACTCTCCCTCCCCAAAATAAATAAATATAATCAGCCAACGGCTTTAGAAGAATAAAATAATTCATCCCTAAAAACTCAACTTGCATGATAGTTGGCCAAATAAAAAAAAACAACACTGCTTCACTTTTTATTTATCTATTCAGAAAAAAAAAAACATAGATCAAAGAAATCATTAGTTGTTTTTAGAAGTATTTATAAAACTTCCCATTTTACACTTTATTAGTGGTTTTTTTTAAAAAAACACTTGGACTATTTAAGCAGTGTAAATACTTTTTGTACTTATAATTATCATATAGGCAAAATGGTATTGCTGAAAAGTTAATAATTAATATTGTCTTAAATTTTTATATGAACAAATAAATGAAAACAAATTTTATCCACTTTATCGGAACTGAAATAAAAATAGTATATTAATAGATGGTAATTACCATTTGTTTTAGACCTAAATGAAAAAGGTTCAAACTCACAACCTCTCAGATTATGTTACAAACGACTCACTACTTAGCCTGCAAACATACAACGTTTCATGCATATGTTGAAAAGAAGAATCACAACTTACATCCCTCTCGCCAAGTGCTTATGAAATACTCAGAAGTTATAAGCCTATTCTACCTTATATTTTACCTCACAAAAATAATTTTGTATTTTAGCTGTGACTCACCTATGTTCAAATTTCATATTAAGAGCACACTTAATGTTACTGGGCATGGTGATATTTCACATACTCATACTTTGTTAGAGTTCATGCTGATCCCAAAGAGAGGAAACTTAATTTAGAGTTTTAGACTTATTTGAGATCGATCATATTGGACAAGATCGTCATCAAATATGAATTTGAAATTTTACGATTATATAAAAGTGAACTCATGTAAATGCTATTAGAACCATGCTTGATAAGAATCAAATTATTAAATATTTAGGATCAACTGTTTATATATGTTGCCAATAACTTGCAAAGTGCTTAAAGATAACACTCGCATATATTTTAACAAAATATATTATATATTGATAATTTGGACTGCAACTGCAACTGCTATGATAATTTGTATGTATATATACCACTAAAATTATGCTTTCATGATGAATCTTAATTAATTAATTGTAATTGTATAAGGCTCTAGTAAACACAGAATATGCCTTTGTATATAATAGGTTTAAATATATTTAAAAATTTTATAAGTATGATTAAATTTAGTTTTAATTTTATATTTTATATTTTTATAAATTTTATGTTTTAATAAATAACATTTATTGTCAATTAATAATGATATAATTTATATTTAATCATGTTGCATTTTCTATCTCATTTTTTTCTACTTATTTTCTTTTCATGCCGCATTATGCATTATCTCTTTCTTTTTATCTCCTTTTTTTTCATGTCATATATTTCAAAACTAAAATGTATGATAAACATTATTCTTATTTTAAAGTAGTATGTGACATGATATATCTAAATACACAAGACTTTTACATACTAATAAGCAGTGATGAAATTAAAAAAAAAAAAAAACTTAAAATTATAAGAATCAAAATTAATTAATTTTTAAAAGAATAAAATTAATTTTTTAATTATATTTATTATAATTAAAAATATATTTTATCCTATATTATGTCAATCGAAATACTCAAAATAGTGACGGGTGATATCGTTCCAGCTAAATACGGTTCTAAAAAAGTACTCATAATGCTGGACATGATAATACAGTGATAAATATATGTATGTTAAAATAATGATTATATTCTCATAATATATTTTTGTTATTTATCTTTTATCCTTTTATCACATATTTATATTCTTAAAATAATATATATTTTTCATCTCTTCTCGTAAAAAATCATAAAACGGGTGAATAAGAATATATTTTTTCAATTAAAATTCATCGTGGTGATATTTTACTCATATCATGTGTCAATGTCATACATAATAATCACACTAGAAGCATAAGGACAAATGATTCTGTTTATAATACAATTACAGCAGAAACCCTCGTCGAGTCGTCGAGGGCTAGTGCATTTTTTTTAAAACAAAAGAATACAACTTTTCAACCAAAAGACAAAAAGAACAACTGGACAAAGATCCAAGAAAATTTTTCATCATCATCATCATGTCAGAGTCCAAATCCAGCCAACCTGCCCAGAATCCCCTGTTTGTATGGCAAGTAAGTTCTCTTCTTCATATCCGCAGACTCCGCTTTCTTCATGGCATAGTGCAATTCGTGTGCCGAAACGTGTCCCCTTCTTCTCGACCCATGTGGTGAAGATGAATCCGAGGATCTAAAGCTCGACCCCTTAACTTCTTCATTCTTCTTATAGTACTTCTTCAATGGATCCTTACTTGACCCTCTTCCTTCGGAGGCACTACGGAACAACAAAAAATCCCTCAGCCACCACCTTCTTGATCCCTTCGAAGAACTTGATGAAAGTGAAGCTCCGGAATTAGAGGACGAGGTGGTTGTTGTTGTTGTCTCCTCTTTGTTGCTCCTAGGTTGTTGTTGGCGGTGGTGTTCTTCTAATTCCGACGTGTAGCGCGGTGATGATTTTCTAAAAGGAGAGTGTGATCGCGTGACCCTACGACCCGAGTTCGATGATGACAACGTTGTTGTCGAAGTTCTATCTCTTTCTCTCCCTCTTCTTTGTTCAGCAGAAGGGTCGCCGGAAGAATCGTTCAAAGGCTTGATTTTGCCACCATCGAAGAGCTCTTCAGCTGAGCGAGAGGAGTTGTCTGATTCACGATTGACATAAAACGCGAAACCATCACCATTATCATCATCATCAGCTGCGGCTGCTTCAATTGGGGTTGTTGAGGAAAAGTAATCAAATTCACTATATAATTGGGAGAATCTAGATGGACTCGCGGGAGCGCTTAAGTAATTGTATTCACCAAAACGTTTTGGTGAAGAAGGAGCACTTAGATATGAGGAACTAATGGCACCACCGAAATCGAAAGTATCCATAGTGGGACTACTAGGACTTTGCACCACCACTTCCATCTTACATATATAAACCTAAGCTTAATTATGTGTCTTGGGTTACTAGCAAAATGTTTGTGTGATAGATGTGCATGTATATATAGTATAGAGACAAGTATATGGTTAAGGGAAGGTGAGGAGAAGGATCATATGGGAAAAAAGTAAGAGATTTTTTTGTTGACCATTTGGCATGGGAAGCAGCTAGCTTGTTGTGGAATACGCTAATTAAGCCGCCTTTTAATACCGTTCGTTATTCTATATGAGAAAATTATTACTTCTTTGCAAGCTACCCTGTGAGGTGTGGATATAGAAATCATGGAATTAATTGTTGACCCACATGGGTGAATTGTATAATGTGGTTTGGTAAGCATGTATGTAATGGTATGTAACTTGCACTTGTGCCTAAAATGATCTGTAATGTAGCAAATTTGCGTGGGGACACCGGGATTGAATTGGAGTTCCAGGGCTGCATTAATTATATTCATGTCCACGTTTAGAAATATTAGTAGACTATTATTTCATAACATTTTCTTCATATTATGTACTAATCGAATACAATTTTGTAATGCTGCGTACACTAATAAAGGTGGAATACACTTCATTGAATAATAAATAAACTGATAAAGAGGAGTATCGAATAATAATATCATTTGATAATTACAAAATCTGGAAGGAAAATATTGTTAAAATTTTTTAATCTTTTTCTAAATGCTAATAATTTATTCTCGTTTACCTCATTTGATAATTAGTCTCTTTAAGAAAAATATGTTTGAGCACGCTATATAGATTTACTTGAAGTTTTAATTAAAAATAAGTGGTAATAGCGTTCCGTTATCTAATTTGATTGCTTCCAGAAGATTATGATGTATTTCGATTTGATGTGAGGTATATATATATATAATGTATGTGTACACGTATGTGGATGTTTGATATTAGTTATTAATCAATTGGTAGATAAGGCAAATTCGTGTCCCATATATTTATTTACTTGATTACCCTTAACTTGGTCAATTAGGAGCTACTATTAAATATGAAATCATGGATTATTATCATTTTAGAGTGACGGTAAGGAGAGGGGGATCTTAGAATCTAGAAGTGGTTGCCAATTCAACATTAATTAAAATAATTAATTAAATAATTACAAAATAAAAGCATATTCTTGTTTTAAGAAAAACATCTTCTGTTTTGAGGAATTTGGATAATGATTGATGAGGATGCATTGTAAAACTCCTACATAAAATAATATAAAATATAAAGATATGGATGGGTTTTATTATTATTAGTATTATTATATGAATAATACTTGAAATAGAGTATGATAAAGCGATTGCATGTAGGAAACAAAGTAAGCTCTATATGATGATAAAACCTTAATGAATAGTGTGCTCTGAATTTTTCTATCGATTTTCCTTCATGCCATCAATAAAATTGTCTATATTTTTGTGTTAGATCGTGCATGCTTCCCTTTTCCGTCGGAATCAAAGTCAAGGGAAATAAAGGTATAAAAAATTAATTTAGTAATTATCAGTATAATTATAGATTTGTGGACAATAATTAATTAATTAAGAGAAATTGATGTTCTATACACTATTGTGAAAATTTGTATGAGTTGTCTGTTGAGAAGGTACTGTTATAAACTAATAGTTTGTATACACATCAGTTATTGTCTTCTTGTGTTGCTTTGTTATATGCTTTCCCTTTTTGGGGTCACAAAAATGTGATAAATGCCCATTTGGACTTGTTCAGCATAAGGCTTCTAGAATTGACGCGTTACTTGCAGTGAGCGCAAAACAAACATGGTCTTGAAAAAACAAAACAATAACAAGAATGGAAATAAATTACTGTTGAGAGAAAATCAATGTTGTATTTTATTTTGAAAACTAATTAAAAAACTTTAAAGATATTCTTACTGATATGATCATTATTTAATACAATTCTTTCTAATAATACATGTTTTGCCTATAAAAACATTATTTAATATAATTAAACAAAATATTATAACATACACGTATATATAAATAAAATAATACGTGTGAAAAGATTTCAAGTTAAATTGAAAGTTCTTTTATATTGTTGTTTTAAACAGTAAGTTTTGCTTCTTACAAATTTAAGCTTATTTTTTAAAGTTATTGTTAGAAAAATTTGATATCTGATATTATTATTATTTTATTTAAAAATATATATAAATAAAATTAATTTAAAAAAAATATTTTTTGACATAACACAACAAATTACAACTTAGGGTTTATTCAAACATTACGACCCAACGAGATTTATACACTATAATAACGATGATAACAATAATATTAAAAAAAAAATTATCACTCCTTATTGTGCTCGAGGAATCCTTCAAGTCAAAGTCAACTGTTGGACTTTAGTTTTGGTCAACAACTGTTGGACTTATAATATACCCATCAAGAAACAGGACCGCATATGCATCGAAAAAGGATTTGGGCTTTCCAATCTTGTCCATCAAAGCCTTTGTGGTTCAGAAAAGAATGAGCCCAACCCATTTAATATGTTTCGTAAGCCAAAAATGCGTTGCTAAATATAGGGAAAAAAAAAAGAGTAATACGATTAGAAACAATTACGATGCAAAAAAAAAAGGCACTTTTTTGGGCTGGGATACTACACATAGAATTATAATAATTTGTTTAGAAAATAATTCTTGTTTTTATTTTCAAAGCAATTACGAAAATATTAATTTATTTCTTGTTTTTAAATATCTTATTATTTTATAATTTCTAGCATAAATATTTTGAAAATAAAAAAATTAAAATCAATTTAAAATTTTTATAATTATTTATAAAAAATACTTTTTAGACAAACCAAATTTAAAATTAATCCTCTATTTTTTTGAATAAGATTAAAAATGTTTTAATTTAATTTAATTTAATTTTTTAAATTTGATTTAATTACAAAGAATGAGGTGAAAATGAAGTTTTTAACTACCTATTTATAATAGAAGTATTCTTTCAATTTAATTTTAACAATCGAAAGGTGATAATATTTTATTAAAAATTAAAATATTTATTACATTAATAAATATTTTCCAAAAAAAATTATAACATGCTCAATTTTCCCTAAAATTTTAAGATATACTGTAGATGTTGTAAACGAATTATATGATTTTATTTTTGGCTTATTGTAAAATGCTAATAATAAAATCTGTATGTTCACAAAAGTACACGAGTGATAAGAAACAATTTGAGGCTTTTTTTAATAGGTATAGGGTCCCCCAACAAGCTAGGCAACTAGCTTCCGAATTATTTGGCAGTTGAGTTGAGCCAATGAATCCAAGTGTAAGTGAAATATATATATAGTAATTCCATTATTTACTAAATGAAGAAAAACTTGATTTTTTGGGTGTTTTGACTAATTCTAAATATACTGTTAATGTAATTCTTTTTTATATAAGACATTCAAAAATATTATAAGAAGATATCATATTACTCTTTCAGATATAACTAATTAATGGAAGAAAACTGAGAGTCCATAAAAGTAGAAAACAAATATAAACACTTAAATTGAAGAGTAACAAAGGAGTTTATACACTCGGAATTCAACAGCAAATACTGTGAGAAACTGGATCATAAATTCTTAAAGGGTCTTTCGAACAAGTATTTTTAGGATACTAACTAAAAACTTAAAAATAATAAATTTTTATGAAAATTTATGTTAAACTGCATTAAAAATAAAAAAAATAAGTGTATTTATTGTATTTTTAATAACTTTTTTTATTTTCTTAACTACCATAAATACACTAATTAACATTTGTCAGGTCAAGCGAACCCATTGCACCACCACCACTTTATATGTTTAATATCAGTTCCAAAAGTTAATGTTAATATTCTTCATTATATATTTATGATTTCATTTTATTTATAAATCCTATAGATTATCATGTCTCTGTTTAGTTATGCTTTTATTTGTTCATCAATCATAGAGTTGCAAAAATCCAATTGCACAACAAAAAGAGTGAGAGAGGAAGATTCTTTGGTTCATTATTTGAATGAGGGTATGGTTGTGTGGTGGATAGGGATGTCCACTGTTGCAAAAGAGAAAAATATAAGGACCACTTAAAACTCAGTTCAGTACAGATATCAAAGCTATATATTTTTCTTCATTTCATACATAAGACAAAGTTTATATTCCAGTTGTGATCAGCTACGCACTATGAGCTCTGTCTTGGCTATGGATGGCAAACTTGTTAAACCCTAGGCCTCAGCCCTACCCCATGGCTTGAGGTGTCAATTTTGTTGTTACAAAATGTTTTTCTTTCTTATTCTATCCTCACACACCTCTTATAAATGTGATTTTATTAGTTATATTACTAAAATTTAATATAATATATAATTATTTCATTTATCTTTTATATACACATGTTTTAAGAAAATAATCTAAATATTTTAAAAAATACCTAAAATGTTTCCTCCTAATGATGCAAAAAAATATTTTCCTTACAAATTTGTTATTGATTAATGCATACTAGTTTCAAAATAAAGTGATAATGAAATTTATAAAAATATCATTGTTTATTTTGAATTCAAATATTAAATACCGTAATTGTTTTAAATATTAAAAAGAATTGTTGTATATAATAATTCTAAATCAAACAAGATCATATTTTATATAAAATACTTGTGATTTAGATAAAAAAAAAAAAATACAAACAACTAATTGAACTATTAGAGGATTAGAGTTACACTTTTATTTTCCAAATGATTAAAATTACATTTACACATTAAGTAACACTATTTTTATTTTCAACTAAAAATGAGACATTAAAGATGATTCACCGCATGTTTGGTTTCGAGTCTGCTAAGGTTAAACATGCATAATTTGAAGGCTATATTAAGATTAGCTTTTACACATCAAACGTATGTATAACTAATTTTAATAGGTAACGAAACATACTCCTAAGATAATGTTAAATTCCGAACATGTTTTCACAAGATGAAAAGGTAAACGATTGTCTCGATAAGAAAAAAAATTACCTTGGGTAATTGTTTTATATCATTAGCATATCAATCGCTTTTATATTAATCTATTCATTTCATTTAAGCCAGATTCATTGCATAGCCTAGAACCTTATTTTACAATATATTTAGCAAAATGAAGCCATACACTCACAGCCATTAGTAACCGCAACAGAACTGATATGTTCTTCAATATCTCATCCCTTGGAAATACGGTTGTAACATTCAACACTTCATCTCTTTGATTTTAATTTTTTAAATACATCAACAAATCAGTGAATAAATAGGAAACAGATGACAAATGACCATATGAGAAAGAAATTGTAAGTTTGTTTTATAATTGAGTAGAATTAATTTGATGAAATTAATCTTGAATGGTTAAATATAATAGTGATGTGTACATAAATTAATCAGAACCACATATTTTCATTATAATATGTATTTTCATTAAAAAGTACAAAAAATAATTTCCAGCTATAAAACAATGTTAAGCAAGTGGGGTAAGGACCAGCAAAATCTAACTAAGGAATCAAAATTTGGTCATGTAATATGTGTTTTCTTGGTAGTTGGCAACACTAGAATACAAAGAGAAAACTTAGTTAATAATTCAGCTTTTCTGCAGTAAAGTCTGCTTGGTGCTGGCAAGTAATTAAAGCGCAGTGAATACCATAATGGAACTGCAATTAGTGCGCTTTACTGCATCAAATATATTTAAGAAAGATCCCTCTTCTGCCTTACCAAAAACAACCTGGCATTTGAGAAGGACCACAGTGTGTGTGCCTGTAACTATAGAATTTCGTTATCAGTCCTGCTTTGGACGTTGAACTGTAATCTCCAGTACATGTGAACACACCATTGTTCATTGATTGACATGTAAGAGATGCCATTTAATGCATACCCTCATCAAATTGGTTGGACACAGAAGATAATAAGTGTTTCAAGAGGAGAGAACATCCTAGTGAGACTTAATATGGGATAAATATGATAACAATAAAATATTCTATCATTATACTTATATAAGACTTCAAAATTTGACCCCTTATCATAATCGTTGAACAATGACTTAAATTTAATTGGAATGGACATGTAAGATTTGTGAAGAAGCTACACGTTTGTATGGTTAAAATTCCAGAGGTTAAAAAATGATTACTTTATTCACTTTAGTTAAGGAATTTGAAAATTTCTGCCCAAAGGGAGAGGAAGAACTGTTGATCATCTACATTCTTTATATGTATGATCTACAGCTGTATACAAAATTGCAATGTAAAGAAAACTGGTGTGAAATTATGTGCAAATTAAGTATCTAAAGCTGAACTCATATGGCATAATTTGTACAAACTGTGAGAGGGGCTCAGTTTTTCTTTTCTCAAGGAATTTAATGGCTTCTTTCCCTAGTTCACTTGGTAATTGGAGGCAGATCCAATCCAGCAATGATTCCAAGTCTTTTGCAAAGTTCAGTAGATACCAATCCAATAGCTTTGGGATAGCAAACTTTGAAGTTGAAATTCCAACTGCTGCTTGTAAGTACTCTCTTTTGGCCACTTCCAGTTCGTTCTCAACCTGGGATGCTGTGTAAACTCTCACCTGCATTTGGCATAGTTCATTAAAAATCCACAAATAAATACTTTTGCAAATCAGTATAGTTTGATGCATATTAGAATTTTGAGTATGGGCTTGATCCAAGAATGTCATGACTGTAGGCTTGATCCAAGAATGTGAGAAGAGAATGAGCTTAAGTTTGAATGGTCTATTTGTCTAAAAAAGTTGTGGAGAGAGAATGAGCTTTAAACCTGAGTGACATGTTTATTTAATAAACCTTTACAATTTAGATTTATAACCGTCTTTCTTATGCACCCTTTAATTTGTAGTTAACTCACCAATATAGGACTTTTTATTAGCTAACAGTAGCTAACCCCACGTAATGGGAAAAGAGCTGGTTGTAATTGTAATTTTCAAATCTTATTTAATGATGCAATGAGACAAAAATGTAAATTATGAAATGGGACAGTGCCTTAGTTGTGGGGTTATGAAATGTTGCATGATAGTGTGTAAACTACTCATCAACTTACAGCAGGAGAGGACCAAGTTCCACAAGATAGAGCAAATGTTACTAGGGGTTCTGACAATTCCAGTCCATACATGCTTCTTGCTGTCATTTCATGATTTTTTGTTCCCTTGGAAAATGTCTGTATGAAAATTGGAGGTTAACCCTTTATTCTCATTCTCAGAAAAGTTAGCTTGAAATGGACAAGACTTACAAATTTCCAGTGATAGGGAAGTCTTAAAATGAAATGCTCTATGGTTGTTGCACTTAGCACGTGTCCACCCACATTTATTGTTGCCTGAGTATCAAGAGAATCACATAAACTGCTGAGAGCACACTTACTCTATGTTGTACTCAACTGAAAGAACAAGCACAATACATAACATAAGAAAGAAACTTTTCTAGCAGAATAGTTCATACCTTCCTCATCAGTGCAACTGCCATTTCAGGACTCTCTGGTATGCCATTCTCTATGAATGCCTGAAGCAAAGTAGAATTTTGAATACCGCCCTTTATTATGGTTTGAGAAGATAATTAAGTGCTCCACTTAAGATGGACTATTCTAATTACTGAATAAAAAGGATAATAAATTGTGTAAAAAATAAGAAACGTTTAGATACAGATTATATTAAATGTTGTTGGATATGATTGACATACATTCATCATACACGAGTTATAGATGTTGATCCAGAATGCAAGCTGCTCCTGATGGTTGAGGTTCTCTAAGTTGACAGAAACTAGTTTCCTAAATAGAAGTCTGAAATTTTCCCAAAGTCATGACACTATAAGAACTCTAATTATAATTAACACAGAAATAGTGTCATGGAAAAGAAAACAGTATTGTAATTTGAATAAAATATTACATACTTCAACCGATTTAGCAAAAACAAAGTATTTGCAGTTCGTTTTGGATTGAAAGATTTAGCATCAATTGCACATAGTTGTTTGTATGGACCAATGTCCCTCTTTTCAAATTCCGAACAGATACCATATGGATCCCAATACTCGGTTCCTTCAACACAGCTTTGAGGTTTTAAACCCCATAAGGATGGTATGTCAACAGCAGAACCTGGATTCTTCACAGAACTCATTCTCAAGAGAATGCTTGATAAGCACTTTAGAATATTCTCTGAAATTACATTTGGGCTGTCAACTTCTTGTGAATTTTTACGTAGACTAGGATTTCTTACATCTACAATTTTCTGGCTATTCACCCTTGGTTCTTGCTGCACATTGGAAAAGTTCACATTCATTGACTTTAAGAAAAAACTTCAAATTTCACCTACTAGCCCTATTGCACAACTGAAAATTACTTCTATAGTACGCATGACATACCTTCCCTTTTGAAGGATGACACCTTTTCTGCGGTGATTTATTGTCAAAATGGAGTTTTTTAATTGGAGTTTTGGTCATTTGGTTGGAGGATTGTTGCCTGCTTTTGGAAGAATTAGTACAGGATTGATTCTCTTTCCCTTGTCTATCCTCTGGCAAACCAAACAACAGGCACAAACCTCATATGAGGGACTGAATACACTCATTTTGGCACAAACTGAGCTTCAGAAAAATGTAGGCTCAAATATGAAACATCAGTTAATTAACCCGAACAAGTGAAGCATAATGATGATGGAGTTTCTCACCAGTGAGTGTTGTGGCAGGCCTAGCTGCAGATGGATTACCAGCTGAATGGTAAAGAGACTTCAATTTATCCAACTTGGGACTATCCAATGTTGGGTTTGAATTGTTTGAAGGAGATGAAACTGAGTGTTCCAGTTTCCTCTTAGAAGATGACATGTAGACAGCTTCCTGGTACAAATCCTGTCTGAAATGAACAACCTGCTCTTCAAGCCTAACAATTTCCTCTTCCAGAACTGCCACTTCAGCCAGAAGGGCCAGTATCTATAGTTTTTAACATTAAAATTCCGCAGTCAAATCTCTCTCTAACATAGCTACAGACAAGAGTACTTGTTTAGAAAAGGACTTGACAGCATAAAAAGAGAGAAATTCATATACTAACATAAGGAGGGAGATAAGGAGGAAGACGAGGCAAAGCTCCCAAAGGTCTATTGAAAGCCCTCTCCAATGCCCTGTGAATGTTCTCTTCATGCCTAAGCTTCTTCTTCAACCTATCCACCTGAAAGTTGGAGAATTCAACTCAGTTTCCAGTTATATAGACAATGAAGCCATACCCAAATAAGGACAAGGAAAAAGAAACAGTGCCATTGCATTACATCCTGTTGCAATGCCAATTTTCTTTCTCTGCTAGAGGCTTTCCCCCTTTTATGTGCATTTCTCAAGCTTCCCTGCATCATCTACCTTCTCATTCAATGTTGAAGAGGTTAGAATCCATCAAAGAAGAAAAAAAAAACTACAAGGAAAATAAGAATATCAAATCCTAAAAGCTAACAAAGGGGCAAAGTAAACAACAGAAACCAGAAGAGTTTGAAAGGTGTTCAGAATCAATAACTAATCATAAATTATGAAACGATTTTTTCATTTTTTTTCTGTATACACCCTCTTCAAAAGCATTAACTGATCCGTGTCATACTTTTTTATCTTATCGCAAAAATGCTGACTTTTTCAGAACTTCTGGGATCTCTATGAAGCGTTTGCTCATTGAAACCGAAGCCAAAGTTTGTGATGAAAGCTGTTACACTCCTCAAATACTTTAATAATAAAAATAATGAAGATGGGCTACTGTACAAACTGTTTTTCAAACCCGCATAGGACATGAATGTTAATGTACCCTTGTCTGACTTCAGACTTCAGCAACTTCAATTACTTTTCTCATGTGCTATTAAATTGGAATTGGAGCTTTCCTAGTAATGACCCTTGTGTTCATGTTTTCAAGCTATACCAAAAATCAGAAACTACCGGTCAAACCCAATTGCCAACTTCCATAATCAAATCAAATAGACACAAGCAGGATCAATTTAGAAGAAAGAAACACAAATTCATTGAAACCGCTATCGATTACTTGGGCTAATTAAAGATCAAACCTTTTCACTATCTAGACATTAAAAGAATCAGCTCAGTGATCCAGAATGAGAGTGAGACTTGACATTAAATGAAGCAGCATTGAAAGAAGATGTCAAAACACTTGAATGAATGAATATGATGAATACAAATACTACATATGGTGGATAGAAGATGGATGGTGGTGGAGACTTTTCCACCGCTTGAGATGAAAAGAATATTCTTATATTGATTGGAGAATTGTTTGTGAGTGTGTATTGGTAGGGGACAGAGAGAGAGAGCTCAAGTTTGGTAATGGTGAGTGGAACTTGAAAGAAATGACTTGTTATGCGAAAAAGACTAGAGAATAGAGATAGATGCACATCCAATTCCAACCTGGTCCTCAATGCACCAGAATAAGACACAGCTAGCTACTCAGATTCAATATTATGGAAGCCTCCACTCTTAGCTTATGTCATCATCAACCGACTTGCATTTTTCCATTCTTAATTTTTAAGGACAAAAAATTTATGTTATTATAAGTATTCTTTATATTGTATTTTATTTAAAATTAAAATTTTATCTCATAATACATGTCAATTTTAAATTATAGAGATAAAACTTTAAAAACTGTACCTAAATCTTGTACTTGAGTTCCAAAGTCTGTGTGTTTTATTGTTTTAACTATTCACCTTAACCAATGTTTTCCTCTTCCCCTTTTTTCTACTTTGCACGTTATTATGGGATACGTATGTGTAATTACTTGCTGAATGTAATAATATCATTCTGATGTGATGCTTTCAATCACCATTAAAAAGGAGATTTTGATGGCCACTGGTTGCTTTTTACGGTGTGTAATGCTTTGTGGTTGATTTATTAAATAAATAAGCTTATGGGATTTTATTTTATTTTCAGGCAAAAGCTGCACAAATCACGTGCGTTGCCCACTAAATTTTGTGTTTATCAATTGCAGATAAATTAAGGAAACAATTTGAACTACAGGGCATTCCAGTTCCAAAGACTTGGGGGGCTACCATTTAGTTTCTGTTCGGAAGCAACCTTTTATTGAATGGTAGAATTATATTAAAGATTAACATAATAAAATGTCGTAGGTTGTTGAAATGAAGAATTTAGATGAAGATTGTTACAGACTAAATTGTGATATTAATTTTTTTGTTTATAATGTTAGAATGGAAAATAGTTGTCACGTACTCATAAGCTATATATTTTTAGTAAGATATAGGAACAAAAATAATGAATATAATATAATTGAAAAAACAAAAAAATATTATACAAATGCATAAAACTTTGAAATATATCAGAATAAATCTGTTAAATGATGACTTAGACAAGCGTCCCCTCAAGATGTACCATTATCAATTCCATCATGAAGGTTAATCAGTGACCTATGAGTTAAGATGGTAAATTAAAGTGCTTTATACAACTTGCTAAATTCTTTTTTAGTAAAATATTTTATAAATAAAAAAGTATAATTTAAAACTTATTCTTAAAAATTACTTAACATATTTTTTTAAAAATCAAATGGATTCTTATTACATTTATTGTATAATAATTAATCAGATTAATTAAAAAATTTATATATATTTTTTAAAAGATATTTAAATAGATTAATTTTACTATCCTGTTCACGTAAACATCTTTATGCTACTTATTAATTAAAATATATTGTACACGTGATTTTTATATTTATCAATACAAAAATTAATGATTTTTTATAATAATATATTATTAAACTATAGTGTTGAATTAAATTTATATTTAAACAGTATGCTTCAGTTATATATTTATAAGTTAAAAATATTTAATTGAACTCTTGTACTCCATGTTGTCCCAGAGCTATCTGACTATAATAACAAGTGGCAACCTTCCCTTAGTTGTTCTTGTCAACAGTCCTTTGAATAGATATCTCTTCCATTTATTTACGCAAATAATAGAAAGAAAGAAAAAATGTTATTTAGATGAAATACGTATTAAACCAAAAAAAAAAAAGCTGAAACTGTTTAAAATATAACTATTTTTACATATAGCTAAAAGCATAAAGGACATGCACTTCAGAAGTTAAAAAAAGAAAATGTTAAATTCATTTAGTGTGGCTTTTTTAATATATATATATATATATATATATATATATATATATATATATATATATATATATATATGTGTGTGTGTGTGTGTGTGTGTGTGTGTGTGTGTGTATTTGATTGAAGAAAAAGTGATTTTAAAAACAGACTAAAAATATATAAAGAAAAAAAATTAATTATTAAATTTTATAAAATTTTCTTTTATTCTGCATTCTTTCTTCTCACCTAAAATATAGGATAAATGGCGAGATAAAAGGAAGCGTATATCATTTGATCGATAAGATAGACAAAGTAAAAATTGTTGAAAAAGCATATATGTAATTAAAACTGAAAATATTTAAAATTTAAAATATAAATTATATTTAATTTATTATAATTAATATAAAATATAAATTTAAAGTTTATTTTATTTTTTAAATGTAATCAACTTCATAAATTTCAAAATGTGGATGCTTTAATTATTATTAATAAATATAACTTTATGTTAAATAAGGCCAAATTAATTATAAACACATTGATTAACTGATAGAAAGTAGGAGGTACCTGTAATTTTAAAAATAAGATTAAATTAAAGATTCATCATTTTTTAAAATAAGGAATATAAAATTAAATTAACAATTTTAAATGCAAAACACATGAAAGTTGGCAGGATAAGAAAGCGAATTAACACCTAAACGTACTTTCATGTAAGATACTTCTTAAAATAGTTTTATTCAAAAATTAAATCTCACAAATTATATATGAAGATAGATGATTAAAATCACATTAAAATATATAATATATTTAATGTAAAAATAAAGATTATAATAAAAAGAATTATTTCTTTTAAAATAAAAGGGAAAAACTATTTATTTTAATTTAAATTTTAAAAATTCTTATGAAATGAAACATAGAAATTAATGATAAATAAACATTTAATTTCATAATTTATTTACTTTTTACTATTAAGAGTTATTTGAAAATAAAATAGACACAAATAAACCCAAAAAAAAAAATTGAATGCAAACGAATATTTTTTGTTATATATGATTTTAATTAGCTTTAATTACATGTTATGTTATTGATAGCATGCATATCTAAGGTATTATTTGTTCCAAATGATATATAATATGCAAATGTATTAGTATAATTATGTTACTGAGCAGGCTTAGTAATAACACAATTCAGTCAATATTTTAACATTTTAGGTATTGAGAAGCTATTTAATAAACAAATAAATAAGTGTAAAGGTCTGGATTTTATGTCTAAGTTTAACATTTTATATTTCAAAAGTTAATTCAATTATTTGATGTACGCTAATAAAGTGTATAGGTATTGATATCATTTCGCGACTTTAATCCCGAGCTAGATCTCAACCCATGTGATGTATGGGACTTTAAAAAAATTATTAAAAAACTTTTAAGAATTTCATTTTATTAAAAATAATTAAGATAAATATTATATATTTATGAATAAATATTTGAGATATTATGATGATATATTTATATTTATTTTAATTTCACACGATATGTAAGATTTAATAACAAATATCAGTAAAATATTTGATTTTATTAAATATTATTCTTTAAAATAAATTGCATAAAAGCTTTTAAAAAGATGTATTATATATATAAATTGAATTAATAATCTTAATATATATTGTTAATTTCTTTCATAATTGTAATGAGATATAATATTCTCGTATTTTAAATTTGTTTTTAATAAAATATTAATGTTTAAAAAAACTAGTATTATATAATAAAAAATTATTTTACTCACTTTCTCATTTTATTAAAAATGATAAACCTAACATTAAATTTTGTGACTATTAAATCTAGATTTAATTTAAATACTCTGACATTATAATATTTGTTTATACCGTCGCCTAATCATAAATTGTTATATCAATAAAAAATTTAATTTTTTTATAATTAATATAAAAATTATATCCATAACATATTTTACTTAATTAATAAAGTAAAAATATTTATACTGTCAATGCACTAAAATTAAGCTCTAATCCGACATTAAATCTATACTCAATTGTATAAAATTAAAAAATCATGAAATTATTCGGTATTAGAGTTTTTAATTCATATTTAACATTAGAATCAATCAACAAATAAATGGTATACCGCCATACAGTAAATAAATAAAAATATTACAGAATTCAAAATGAATATATAAAAATAGCTACAAACCTATATGTAAAATTTTGTCAAAACCATCATGATTGTATAAAAAATAATAATTTTCATCACTAGCTCGATGGGCTAGAACTGAAACATTCTTTTTTAATAAATCTCTTTAGATTTCACCCACCAACCAGTTAAAAATAAATAAATAAAATACTTTAGGTTGGAACTCAAGGATATATCAATTTTATTGCATGTTTGATATGACGTTAAATTCACTTAAATATTTTAACGTTATAAATTATAAATTTTATGTTAAGACACGTATTCATAAAATTTAATTTTCGTTGTTACGTCTCCATTTAGGTGTCACACATAGTGCTTTGAACATTTGAAGCATATTAGGGAAGCTTTGAATAAGATGATCCAAAGTCAGACGATGAGACGATGGCATGGACAAGATTTCATCAAACCATTCATCTCTTTGTTTAGACCATGTTTCAGAAATAGCTCTTTATTGTATAATATGGTCTTAAGATGATATATGCTTAATTTTCTTTTATAAAGAATCATTTAATCTTTTGTTGAAATCTAGCACACTTAATTATGTTTTTTTTTATGTTCATGCAATTATATTTGATTTTGGTTTCATCAAAATCAAGAAATTACACAACATTAAATTTAACTATAAATTATTAATTGAGAGGACGAGAAGAAAAATATTAATATTGACTGTTGATGTAAAATTTTGTTGACTCCATTGAAATGGTCACCAAAAATCAAATTGAAATAACCTAGACAGCTTGGGTGCGATACACGATTGTCAGATTTTCTAATCATGTTCCCGCAAGCAGATCTTTCTTCAAAATTATGGCAGATGAATTATCAATCTCAAAACTAATATTTAAAAATGACAAAAATTAGTAACAAAATAAAGTGATTAAAACTAAGCTAAATAATTAGTTAAAAAAATTTCTTACACTAGTTTAAATTTAAAAATTCTTATATTTAATATAAGTATTTTATTTAATTTATATTTAATAATTAATAAAATAATAAATTATAACATTTAGATATAAATTAAATAAAAGATTCACATTGAGTATAAGAATTTTTAAACTTAAATTAGTATAAGAAGATTTCAAATAATTTTATTGCCTTTCTTAGTTATTTAATTTCTTAATCAAAGTCTCATCTATATGTTACCATCTCAATTTTATTTATGGACTTAAGGTATAATTACCTCCCCAACTTTGCAATGAGCCAAACTTGCTGGGGAAAAATATACAACAAAACTAGTAACAACATGAATTCATCAACGAAAAACTTTTCTATACGCAAAATTTAAACCCTAGCCTAGACCTTGCTTGGGTTTATTCTTTATTAGTTGCTTAAGCATAAGATTTTCTTCAATAATTAAAAAAGAGAATAACGAAATGTATGTTACTATTAATATTTATGGGAAACATGTACCACATTTAAGGTAAGTTATGGTAATCATATGTTGTATGCTGTGAGCTTACGCGACAATTTGGTTGCTGCATTGTCCATTTCCATTGAAAAGAGCTTTGCAACTAACAATGATACCTGCGGGCACCAGAACAGGACAACAAGATCTCATAAAACAAATTTGCAATAAGAAGCCAATCCTTGCATATGCAACATGTCATTTTGTGCGGTTGTTTCTTATACCCACAAAAGGATGGATCCGGATTCAGTGAATTTTAAAAGGGTACAGTTGCAGGTAGAGTACCCATACTTTTATCATTTGTATAAATTATATATAACTATAAAATATATAATATTACAAAGTATTCATATTTTGCTTTTGACTATACCAATACTCTTTTTAATTGCAGTATTCGGATCCGAAAAGGATTGGCTGGAGTTTAAAATGAATTGCATAAAGTGTAGTTTTTTTTTTAGTTTTTACAGTTATCGTTGCTTATGATGAAATTGTTGTAATTTTTACTGTTAAGATTGCTTGCAGACAAACCAAATCACAAAAGAAAAAAAAAAGCTCTCTATCTTTTGATTCTTTTAGAGAAGAGTTAAAAGGAGACATGGTGTTTTTACCCCTGTGGGATCCTCTTCTTTATACCTCTACAAAAGAGCGTTTGTACGAGCTGTGAAGATCTGTAAACATGTACTGCTATTAGAAAATGTCTACCTTTTTTTTTTTCTTCTATAACTAGTATATATTATTTTTTAGTGATTTCTTTCGCGAAAATCGACATAATTCAAGATGTACATATTTGCTCAAGTTCTAGAGTAAAATCAAATCCTAGAGTTTATTATTTTGTATAAATTTCCGGCAGAATGCATCCTTAGTTGTGTACAACAAGTGATTTATCACTATAATCTGTGTATAGTGTGAACTATATATAACAACAGCTCATTATTGTTCACCAAATTACATAAATCTGCTAACCATTTCTGGTCCTTGATGATTCTTAGATGGAGCCATCTGTGTGGTTAAGTATTCATACTTGTGTGAGAGTGATATTAATTTTTCATCTTAGAGTTTAGTATGGACTAATTTTAGTTAGGGCACTAAACTAAAAAAATGCTACCAACACACTCTTATTTTAATCAAGTGTCTTAGAAAAATATGTGTTACATGCAGTATTGCTAGCACTGCTCAAACTAGAAAGGAAGGTCCAAGGAATATTCATTACGCTCTAAGAGATTAAGGGACATGATTGATCATATAATCATTCTTTACTGGAATTAAAATCTGGTTCCAAGGAAGTCAATAATTTAATATCACTGTAACAAATCAAAGAAAAATCACAGTAAGTTATATATGACAGTTTCATGGAAGGCACATAAAGTTGCCATTTTGAGCTGGAAAGCATAACCAAAAATCTCTTTTCCTTACGAGAGCACTGTCCTCCTGCTATTTCCGTACATATTATATGACACTTAGACCCACCAATATCACCTCTTCATTGTCATCTTTCCATGGCCACAGTAAAAGACAACATAAAGTGCTTTTAATTGCGGTTACTAATTCAGAATGAATGAACAAAATAATTGATCACCAGTTCATTCATATAGCATTGGATGAAATTCTTGTGGGGTGGCTGAAATTTTGAAAATGCATCCACCAATTAAATTGGCGTTTAGTTTCGGTACAACTTTAAAAACATTATAAGATTCTAAACTGTGAGAAGTGGTTTCTAGTTTTATTGGCATTTGTATCAAGATTCCATATGCAATATGTTCGATGCTAGTGAATGGTGAACTACTTGTATACACTATATACCCCACATACATATAGTACAAAACGTGCAATTCTTAATGGTTTGTGATCCACGTCTTCCATGTATAAAGTGAACCATTTTACTTTTTTGCTCTTTTAAAGCTTTTCTTGGTGGGGACTGATTTGAAGACTAAAAGGAGTTAAATCGTCGTGCATTCAAAATCATTGTCCTGATCACTCACTCTTATCCATAGTTTTCACTTTCTTCCCCTTTTTTACCCTTTCAATTAGCTTAATTAAGATGTATGTATATCAAAACTCTTGAGAAATATGGGAACAATTACCAAAGAAACAATTATACAATGGTAACACATGATTCATATAAACTTGAGACAATAACTATTTACTAACCAATTTCATGTGCATATATATATAACTTTTTAGGTGACTAAGCTAACTAACAAACTATATGTTAAATGAAGATTATTCAGCATTTATATAAAGGGTCAGTTGTACCAGTTTGGGTGGCCAATATAGCACATGCACCTAACCATTTAGCAATCGTCTCCACTTAATCACATGGTAGGTATAAGTATTTGACCTATATTTGGTGGGGGTAATGCCAGATCCAAATAAAAATAAAATTTTCTTTGGATTTGCTCACTAATAAGATAAAAGGTCAAAAGGTTGAAGAGGGGTCCATGTAGTGGGACTATGTTTTAGAAGGTGGTGACTATTGTACATGTTCATGGACATGGGTTTCTGGAGACTTACTTTAGATATCTGTCTAGCTGAACTGAGGAATAGGAACAGAAGGACTTTTCTGTAACCAATAAAAGGTGAAAAGCAGCTACATGCTAGAAACTTGGTTCTTTGGCATCATTACTGTAACTTTGGGATGCAATGATGTCCACCATCATTTCCAGAATCAGAATACAAAATTATTTCCCGTTCATAAAACACTAATCAAATTCCAAACCACCGAGCATGTAATTTAGTTAGCTTAAAATTATTACTATTTAATCGGTGTTCTTGAGTTCAAGAAATATCCATCACTAAAATATGCATAATTATTTGTGGTAAATAAAAGTATTCAATTACCATAGTGATAGCTAGCAAGCAAGAAGAAAATTTTTTGGTGTGGTTCCCTATTCCAAACTTATTGACGTATAGCTAGCCAGTGAACAGTGCTGGCCCCTCAGCCTCAGGTCATTGGACACCAAATCTGCCTTTGCATTTTTACAAGACATGACAATGCGTCAATGTAGTTAATATCATGTCTGATTCCACGTTTCTGTATAGTTAAACTTGTATTCATCTTCAAGGCTATAGAAAGAGTAAAATGAGTAATGCTAACTTCAACGTGTGCACCACAGGTTTATATTCTCTAAAATTTAGAAAAATAAACTATTTTTAATTTATGAGAGAAATTTTATTCATTTTTTATATTAATTTTTATAAAAATTTCTTTAAAAGGTTATCCAAACTAAATCATAGTCTTTGAATATGTTAAAGAAGAATTTATACAGAAATTATTTATGATTCTTATACTCTTTTTAATATAAGTTAAAATTAACTTTATTATTATTATTATTATTAAATAAGCTTTTGAAAAAGTTACGTAAAAATTTTGTAAAAAAGGTTAAATTAATGGTAAAATTTATCTAAATTGGGCCTCAGATAGATTGTCTTCCGGTTGGTACATGAACAAAAGCAACATAGAAATTCATGAGTACTGAGTAGAGAAAGGGGCCGAGAAAAATGATAACCCACTAGATCGGAAGATGCATAAACCTTTATTGATAAACAGTAACGGTGTGAATAACAATCCAAAATAGTTATGGGTTACAGACTGTTAAATGAGACAAGCTCAGAGAAAATACAGTAACATAAGTTTGATCATTTGTGCACTGACCCTTCCTTGTCAGATTCTATGTGGCTCTCTATATTCGACTTTGCCAGCTCTTAATTTGCAGCAAGGAAAAAGAGGGTCCCCATTCTCTTCAGTACAAAAATGTTAATAGCATGCGACACATTATTTTGTTTAGAAAATATTATAATATTTGGATAAAAAAACAAATATTAAAATATTATCATGACCAAAGAAATCCTTCAATTCTATATATTTTTTTCGGGTAGGGCATCCAATTTTGTTTTTAGGTGCAATACCCAGTATTTTATTGCTCGAGGCATTCTGGATTAGTTTGAATTTTTCATTCACTTGTTTATTCATGTAGCAAAGCTTTCATTTGTATTTCAATATAAAGAATTATTTATCGTTGGGAATTGGTATCCATTCCATCACTTCACCATAGTGACCTTGAAACAGCTTTGGTTTGAGGATTTGAATTCTCTAGCATGGCCCCATCTCGTTAATCACGTATTAGGTACAGATATTCTCCAATGCAACCGTCAATTAAGAAAAAAAAAATGCTTGCATCTTGAACTATTACGTCTCATCTTTTAGATAACAATAATGTTTATTGAATTGACATTATTTTAAACTGAGAATTGGAGTCCCAACATTTAAATGAGGTCTAGTTTGTTTTTTATTTTCATTTTTAATGAATATATTTTTCTTAGTTGCAAAATTATCATTAACTTCATCCTCAAACTCGAAGCCACTAGGTAGGTGCTTTAGAGGTTCATTATTGCTGATTTGTTTTGGTCTTGATGGAAGAGTTCACTAATCACTCGACTCAAATAAAAAATTGGGCCTAATCAAAACAATAACAATGTGCCCTTGTTTAGCCTAATAAAGAGTGGACTTGCCGAACATAAATATCCAAGTGATCCATGAATTGGGTTGGGGGAAATTATTTTTTAATTGATGATAATAGGCCCAATTTTTAACTACAAGTCTACAACATTTTTGGACCTTGGACAATGTTTTGGTTGGCATAATAGGTACATCGGATAGTCCTTGTCTCGTGAGTGATTATAGCTGGTCAAAAATGTTAGTAATACAATTTTTTAATTTATTTTTCTATTATTAGTTAAAATTTATTAAAAATTAAAAATTACGAGAGAAAAATATTAATATAAGAATGAAAAAAAATAAAACTTAAATGATAGTGTGAATGTATTTTATAGTGTTAACATTAATGTAGTTTAATGGTAAAAGTGAGCTAGAAGGACATAAGCATAGAAAATTTTCACATTTTTTCCCTGATGCAATGAAAAAAAAATGGTCATTGTCTAAAAATCTTAAATGACAAACAACGCCATTAATAATTGAATCTTTCTTTTAAAAGACGGTAAACAAGAAACAATCATATCCACAAGTGCCTATATCATCAAAGCATAAGCACCCTTTTGTCTTTTTAAGATGTGGCATGATTCTAAAGTGTTTCTAATCTTCCACTAACAATTGGGTACCAAAAAATAGCCAAGAAAATGAAGAAAGAAAGCACTGATAGTGCTCTCTCTTTGATGGGATGGAGAGTGTCCAAGTGCATAGATGGATTACTTAACGCTTCTCTATTACAATATTAATTTTAGAACAAAAAGATGGCAGAAAATCAAGATAATAATGGTTTCTTTAGCAACTCAATTACGACAACATATATGCCAAATGTGATGCAAGTTTCATTTTCTTGATTTTATTTGCCTTATACACCAATGCAGTGAGTGCAAATATGCGTTCACGCCACCTTCCGGAACATTTAATGACATACATTAAGTCCAAAGTAAAAACCAATATTTAGTGGATCAGTTTCACGTCAATGTATACTCTTATTTATAGTAACTAAGTTGCTGAGGAAACTTTCTTTGTGTGGAAAACAATAAATGCTGAACATGACTTCATATCTTTTAAAATATTTATTCATCTTAAAATAAAAAACATTTTCACGACATTAAAACTTTATAAATCCAAGACATATACTTTCAAACGAATTTAATTAATATGATATTTGAAATATATTCTACCTATTTAATATTTTTCACATCAAATAATTTTACAAAATGAAATTTATACTAAAATTAACACTTTCAGTATTTAAAAATAAAACCCATTTATTAATACTAGTTATACAAACTTTATTATAAAGCGATCGATGAAATTCATTATTTCATGCTTACACCACGTTTGAAATTTCTTATACATTCAGAACTGAAACAACTAAATACATGTTACTATCTAAATTTAATAGTAGTTATACTTTCATCTTACCAAATAATAATAATATTTTCTTTCACAAAGTCAAAACTATAAATTGCCCGCAATTAAATACAGTTGATTGTTTATCAAATCAAGATATACATGTAATTTATTTTATAAAGAGTGTGTGAATGCTGAATATAATACTCTAACAATGAAAGCATAAACGAGTACGCCATATGCGAATTATGCATGTAACTTGACTTTATTAGTTGACGAGAGAAACACATCGCGCAAGAATATGACTTTATCATCACTGCCTTTATTTATAGACAGCTAGCATATGCAAAAGAGAAACAATGTCCAGTACTACTCATGCATAATATACGATATTCTAGGCAATTCCTGTAACATATAGGTGATGTTTTTGTTAAGCAAATATTTTTCTATAAGAGTATCATATACCTTAATATATAATATGTTAATGGTACTTTAAAATGCGTCATACTTACTAAAAATATAAGTTAATTGTTTTCTCTATTTATGTATTTTAATTAAATGAGATATGCTACCTTGGTAAAAAAAAATCTTATTATATATATAAATATAATTGATTTGAGAGGTTGGAAGGGGGATAGCACTGCTACTCACAACATCATATACAGAAGAGTCCAATGTTGTCAACAAAATTAATGTTGTGGTCACTGCTTTTGTCTGGGTGCTACTTTGCCATTTCATGCGATGCAAACCAACAGGGCGAATACCTCTATAAGTTTATTGAATCAAAGAGGTTTAAGAAGGCCTCACATGGAGGAGCTTCAATTGCTGAAGATGGTGGTGATGGTGTGGCCACATATTTTTCGAAGGTACATGTTGTTAAGGAACAATCTGGGTGGATGGAAGCAGATAAAGTGAAGGCTTTGCCGGGACAGCCAAAAGGGGTGGATTTTGATCAATATGCTGGCTATGTAACAGTGGATGCAAAGGCAGGGAGAGCACTGTTCTACTACTTTGTGGAGTCACCTCAAAATTCTTCCACCAAGCCTCTTGTTCTATGGCTAAATGGAGGTAAATGCACAGGAGAGATTTGTTGATTTTCACATGATCATAGTTTAAGTCAAACTATTAAATAAGTTAATTTGAAAATATTTTAATGTCTATTTAATTAAAAAATTTATGTTTGATTATATTATTCAAAAACTTGTTTTAAGTTTAATAGACCAAATAATAATAATAATAATAATAATAATAATAACAATAATTTATATTACTATCATGCATTTTTAGCTTGATCTTTTAAAATTATATTTTAAAGGCTTAAACATGTTAATTTATATGTAAGTTTAGTCCATTACCTTATTTAGATGTAGGTTTTTAGCATAATTAAAAAACGTTATTACAAAATACGCTTTTAAATAGTCTTTTAAGTTAAGTTAAAGACTTCTAAAAAAGTTAAATCAAGTCTTAAAAATAAAGGAATTTTCACTTAACTTATTTTTACCTCTAGTCTTAATAAAGGAATTTGTTTAATTTAACTCCTAAATCAGTTGATATTTTTAGTTTAAAAAAACTAAAACATTCTATATATAGTACTAAAGATGTCATAATTATAACCAAATTAATTAATTAATTATGAAGAAATCCAACCATCTCTGTTCATATATATATATGGATCGATAAGTTACAAAGTTATTATGGCCAATGTTAAATATTTTTAAATTATTTTTCCTTAATGGGTTAGAAATTAAAATTGGAGAATAATACTATAGCTAAAAATTTGATATCTCTATATACTAATATTTTATAATTTTATTACATAATATTAAATAACTGTTGAATGAATACTTAAACAAAAAATGTAGAATCTAAAAAGCCTCGTTGAAAGTATTCCTTTGCCAAGGGAATTGATTTCAACGTTGAATCATATGACCCAATGACCCCACCTTAGCAATGGGTTTTTATGCTAATTTTTTATTCATAATATATGATGAGGTGTTTATTCCCAATCCCAATCAATCGCCGCACACATAAGCTGTGGAATTCCATCACGGAAGCCATTAGTCATGTTCGCCACCAACCCTAATAATAGAAAAATTAGTAATATTTTAAAAAAATATATTTTTAATTATTAATTAAATTTTATAAAAATTTATCAAAATATAAAAACAAAAATATTAATTTATGAGTAAAAAAAGTAAAATTTATATAATTTTAATAAATTTTAATTAATAATTAATACAAACGTGATAATCATTCTTGATCAGTTTAGATGTATGCATTAGAAGACTCTTATCGGTGCCCCTTCAGCATCAATAGGAATCGAAAGCATTTAAGAATCTCCTATTTAATCTTGAATATTTGAATGGGGTGATATTCATCTGACATCACATATATTTTTTTTTTTTATACTTTCTTTCATACGGAAGGTTAAGATGTATTTCTCTTACTATAAATAAAAAATTATGTAATACATGATGGAAAAAAAGATATAAAATAAGTGATAAAAAGGGGACGAAATTATCATTATCCTATTAGGGACTATTTACATATTAATTCTTTTATTTTGATGATGAATGTTGTGAGTGACCTAAGATTAATTTCATCCTTAAATCTCCCCATCCTTTAATGTTAAAACAAAGAACATAATCGAAAATTTAGAACTTAGTCCCTCAATGTTATAATTTAGAATTGAGTTGCAATTATTGGATATCTTTCTATTTTTAACTTACTAAATTTCAAGATGTAGGTACTCATCTACAAAATTCTGTACTTAGCCCCCTCTCTTGCTCTCTCTCTGAGCAATCTCGTCCCTTTTTTTATAAACAGTGGAATCCCATCTTAAACTTCAATATTTCATATATATATATAAAAGTTGAATAAAAAGCTTAATTGGAATGTAAAAATTTTTAGATTTATACTAATGTGATATCATCTTTTTTCTATATGTATATAAATATGCGTCTAAACTTTGAACCTACTTTTTAACATTGAAATAATGCGGGGCAAGGTAAATAAAACACAAAACTGAACACATTGTAAGTCTACCAACTAGTACTATTGAAACAACATATAGTTTTCCACGCGAGGGATGATATGGCTAACGTCATCAGGACTTAATATTCTACTTGTAACAACTTGAGAAAATCAAAATCATTTATCAATGCTTTCAATTTTTACTAATGAATGCATGGCTTGATAAAAAGATCACTAAAAGTATGATATACAGGGCCTGGCTGTTCTTCCTTTGGTTATGGAGCCATGGAAGAACTAGGACCTTTTAGAGTCAACAGTGATGGAAGAACACTGTACAGAAATGAATATGCATGGAACAACGGTAAGCATACACTAGCTATTAGATGAAAATTTCTTGTGTCAATGAAATTGAAATTACTTGTCTTCATCTCCTATCTCCTTCCTAGTCTTTTTAATAAAAAAAAGTGACACTTATTAAACATTCACTTACTATATTGTTATTTATTTTTACTTATGTGTCATCTTTAAATTGAATCTTCTCATATTATTGATTAATACAATATGGTCATGTTAACAAGAAAAACAAATAATATTTTTTATCAAGATTTGAGTCATACAACCAATTATAATAAGTTCTTAGATAAAAATGGTTTATTTCTCTCTCTAATATGACCATATAATATTACTTAATAACATGAAACAATTCAAATGCGTCACTTTTAATTGGAGGTCATGGAAGGAAAGAGCGAATAAGGAAATTTTTTGTGCTTGCATTATTATTTAGTATTGATGAGTCGCTTCAACAATTGGCAGTGGCAAACGTTATTTTCCTAGAGTCTCCAATAGGAGTTGGCTTTTCATATTCAAACACTTCTTCTGACTACATTAAAACTGGTGACAAAAGCACAGCCATGGACTCGTATATTTTTATTCTAAATTGGCTTGAGAGATTTCCACAGTACAAAACTCGAGACTTCTTCATAACTGGTGAAAGCTATGCTGGCCATTATGTTCCTCAGCTAGCTTACACTATTCTTACAAATAATAAGCTTACAAATCACACAGTGATCAACCTTAAAGGGATTGCGGTGAGTCAAACTTTCCATTGTACAACGTTCCATTTATTTCATTTAAACATAAATTTGCTTTGCCCTCAAATTTCTATTCTTGGTGCAGATCGGGAATGGCTGGATAGATGATAATACATGTACAAAGGGAATGTATGACTATTTTTGGACACATGCTCTAAACTCTGATGAGACCCATGAAGGAATTGAAAGACACTGTGACTATCAGAGCGGTAACTTTACAAGTGAATGCTACCAATATCAAAATAGAGGGATGGATGAAATAGGAAATATTGACGTATACAACCTATACGCTCCACATTGTGATTCAGCTGCAAGAAAAACCGGTGCTAGTCCTGCCACTTACTCGGTAAGTTGCATGTCATGCTACTTTTGCATTTTTGTTACGAGAAGTCTGACCTAAGAGCAGAGTAGTATACTTGGTTAAGGAGATAAGTAGTGAAAAAATTAAATAAAATATTAAAGGGCATTAACATATGTAATCGTAGTAAAGTCTAAATGGATTATCATTTTTTACATTGCCGTTTTCTTATATATGTTCAGTTACATACTTAACTTCCACCACCTTCTCGCTTTCCATGCTACATGCATCAGATCTATGACACCCTTTAATATGTAACAACCAAAATTGACAGTGGCATTAATGATCATACAAATTTGGAAGGACGGAAGTTCACAGAAATAAAAAAATTACAAAATATTTAGATGAAAGTATTAAGAACACAAAGATCAATGGCTATTATTTTTGTCAAAACTAAGCCAGAAATTCCTTTTTATTCAACATTGTAGGGAAGCAATTTCGACCCTTGTTCTGAAGATTATACCAGTTCCTACTTAAATCTCGCTGAAGTACAACAGGCTCTTCATGTTAAAGCATTAAAATGGTCTGCTTGCAGGTCCGCAGAATTCTCTACTTATGTTTTCCTCTCTGCATTTTAAAAATGCATTCATTGTAACCGTTCTATTTCCTGAATTAATGTGTCTAATGCTTCTATTCAGTGGGGTGGGATGGACAGATAGCCCAGCAACAGTTCTACCCGTTATAAAGCGGTTAATATCAAGTGGTATAAGGACATGGATCTATAGGTGATCGATCGAGTATATAAATTGCTTTCTGCCTCTGTTACATTCAAAACATTATCGTGGCTTTGTGTAACATTGTTGTTGTTATTCAATGATGCAGTGGCGATACAGATGGGCGTGTTCCCATAACATCGTCTCGGTATTCAGTAAATTCCTTGAAACTTCCGGAGAAGACTACATGGCGTCCATGGTACTCTGGCAATGAGGTAATGAAGCATTACTATATATTCAGAACTTACAAGCCACTTCAAGGTAATCTTATTGGGTACAATATGCAGGTTGGAGGATACGTGGTTGGGTACAAAGGGCTCACGCTCGTCAGTGTACGGGGAGCTGGGCACATGGTTCCAAGTTTCCAACCACAACGAGCACTAACCATGATCACATTTTTTCTTCGTGGAGAACTTCCTCCTAAATTAACCCCTTAGGTATATTTGGTAATATCCTTAAAATTAAATGTGAAAATTTGACAGATGTTGCATATGAAATTTCATCAATAAAATTCACCTCCGATTAAACAAACAAGAATAAGCTCCTACGATCAGTTTATACCCTTAATTTTCAAATCAGGGTAAAAATTTCAACCACAACTTTATATAAAAGGTTATATAAATACTTCGTTTCACTGCCTAATTGAAGGGATGCCAAACTGACTCTAATATTCATGCAGAAAAAGCATGGAATTGTTTATCTCCTTTGAAATTTCTTACTTCCAAATTCAACTATTTAAGGTCCCAACGAGTATTAAACGCCCCATCCCACCCCTCTTTCCAAAATATGAGTACGAGAGAGTGAGAGAGAACCTAGGCTAATGGACCTAAGTCTATGCCAATATCCACTTTATTTCATCGGGCCTTAAAGTTAGCGATTTTCATATATACACACACTATGTATAGAAAGAATGCAGAAGGGGACTATGATCTTACGTCTGTTGATGCAATATACAGCAAGAATAATATATGGCGCAATCTCCATGTTTTGGTGTGGAGGTGGATTTCAGTTTTATTTGGACATGGATTAAACAAATTAAAAAATTATGCGGTTCAAATTATTCGATAGATAGGAAAAGTAAATCAATCCAAATTAAAAGCAGAGTAAATGATAATTTTAAGGGACCAGAAGGCTTCTTTGCAACCGATTATTTTAGCTTAGTTGAACTAGATTTCTAATTTAACCATGAATGCACATACAGAAACTGCAGGAAAATAACCCCAGATTTTTTATTCATAGAACGCATCACAATGATTGAGATCTCTTAAATAAGATGAACTCAAATTCTATCACCGATTCAGAATAGCATAGGGATATGGAAATAAAATATTGGCAAAGAAGAAAAAGCAATTACCATAAAATCTAACAACAGCAAAGCTTCAATGTGAACAGCTGGAAACAAATAAAATGCATGCTAGCAAACTTGCTGTCATAATCAAGTCAATTATTCTGATAGTAAGTTTAGGTTCCTCGTGAACCATTACTCCTACGACCCTAAACAAATGATTAATTGAATCCCTAAAGTGCTACCTCAGGTTGTCAAAATTCAACTCTGCTCTGCTCCACAATTAGGAGGGATTCAAAAGAACTCAACAGATCAAGCAAGTTTCAATGTGCAAATTTAACTTAAGACAGCTCTTGTTGATTGATGAAAAAATGCATGATCACAGTGAAAGAGACGTTTGGAGAGAATTTCATTTGGTCCTAGAACATCTAGGAGTTCACATAAGCCAAGAAAGTAAGCTGAATTTCCACTAAATAAAAATTTCTTTCATGGATGACACACGAGACTTAGATAGAAACTTTTACATCAGATGCAGAAGCATCTGCATACAAAGGATGGAGAACATGACCTTCCTTAGGCTCAACATGCACCCACTTACGACCAGTCAGCTTGTTCCGTTCAAACTTCACCAAGCCCTCTTTCAATGCAAAAAGTGTATGATCTTTTCCAATTCCAACATAGTTTCCTGGATGAAAACGAGTGCCACGTTGTCTAATAATGATATTTCCAGGTATCACCCTCTGCAAGGCAAGAAAAAAACCATATCATGAGTGAACAAACTAAGTTCAGAACATCCAGCTTTAGTTCTCTCTTCTTCTGACTGCATGACATAAAATTAATATTCTAGCTTAAAGCATAAAGCAAATACCTCCCCACCAAATTTCTTCACTCCAAGGTTCTTTGGTTTTGAATCCCGTCCATTCTTTGTGGAACCAGCTGTCTTTTTGGTAGCCCATCGCCTGAACACCAAACTCAATCCATCGCCAGAAACATCTAAAATAGTGGGTCAAAAATCCATTAGTCTAGCTTACTTTTAAAACCTATAATACAATAGCCAATATAGGATCATGAAGTTATACCAGCAGTGCTTCTGTAAACAGGAACATTTGTCACAAGTTCCTTGATATTCAATCTTCTGCACAATGATGCTGCAAAATTCATACTGTTTTCTATGCTATAAAGACACTACCTGAAATACATATAACAGCATATGAAAAATCAAATGCAGTGAAACAAACCAAGGGAACCAGCTTTGCTTGCGTTAACAACTAACAACTACCAAGCAGAATGAATCAATTTGTGGAAAGATCAAAACTTAAATAAGAACTGGTCATACTAATCCCTTGTCCTTTGATCATTACAACGAGTTCATCTTATTTAATTAATATCTAGACAGGAAATTATAACAAGGACAAAATATCTCACAAAAATAAAATAGAAGTTATAATTTAAAAAACTATTAAAAATCCCCTTCCGAACAACTCCTTAGGGAAAAAAGGCCTAAAAGAATGGTATAACAGATAATTAGAGAGATACAATATCGAGTATAAACAACTCAATCTTGATTAACACGAATAACCATAGATTTATCCTCATTGCCCAAAACAGAAATCAATCATTGCAATTTGCAAGCACAAGAATTGGTTCCTATTATCCTCATTTATGATGAGTACATTATACAATAAATTTATAGAAATGGTTCAGAAAAAGAGAGAAAGAATAGCAAGCGTGTTTGGATTCCCGTTGAAATGGTCATGGATCCACGTTTACTCTAACACTACTTAAGTGTAGCTTCTGAATTAGATCGAAGTTTTACATAAACAGTGTTTCATTAAGGAAAAGCCTTCACAGTATCAGATTCATAGCAATAGAACCTAGCTATTTACGAATGAGAATATTTAAACGCAGCCACGTTATAAAATAAAGAAACACTGTAATGTAAACTAACAAAAAAGCTAAAAGATCAGAGAAGTGAGAACATTGCAGTAGCATAATCAATCAATGAAGCACGCAACAAAATATCATACTACAAACAGAGAGTATGAAAATGAAAAGCAGAAATATAGAGACACATAAATTGCAGGGTAAAAAAGGCAGAAAATAGAGAATGACCTTGAAGACTCGAAATGTTCAACGGCGAAGGAAATTCGGTCGCCTGTGATGCCGGAAAATACTCAGGCGGCTTTCGACGGAGGAGCTCACGGCGGAGGAATGACAGAGACACGAATGAAGTCACGGCGGTCTGAGAATCTGGGTCCTGATGGAGGGTTCGTATTTCGCAGTTCTCGCCACAAACTCGAAAGGTTTTCTACTACTGTCGTTTTTTCTTTAATAAAATTTAGTTGTAGAACAGTGTCAAAATATTTACTTTTTATTAAAAACATCATTTGTAAATAAACCAAATACCAAAGAATAAAAAATTTAGTTTTTAGAAAATATTAACTAAATTTAATACATTTTATTTGTATATGATATTGATACAAAATAAATTAATGATATATTATAAGTTTATAATAATTACATATTGACATGTGAAAAAAATCATTAACTTTATAATAATTAATTTAAATGTCATGCTTATCATATATTGTAATCAGTTAATAGTGTAAATTTTTACAATAACAGTATATTAAAATTAAATTCTATAACTAATTACTTTTTGTATTATGTGTAAACTAATAAGACTTATTTATTATTAAATAATATAAATTAACATAAAAATAAAATATAATTCATATTAATAATTTCATTAAAAATATTTTTAATTAATAAAGTATTTAATATTCAATTCTCAACAATATTATGAGATTAGTTTTATGATATAAAGATGTATTAATTATAGTATATGAAGGGAGAAAATATTTTTAGTGTCTAAAGAATAAATTTTTCTTTTTCTTAAAAATTTTAAATAAAAATTGTAAATACATAATTATTTACATTGTATTTTCATTATGATATCATACATCTACTGTATAATTATCGTTTTCTAAATAAATCAACCACAACACGATTATTATGACTTTTGCCTTTTAAAATTTTGAAAAAAAATGTCTAAAATAATTATAATATTTTTCAAGCATAAAACAACTATAAAAGCATCTTAAGAGAGTTTTTCAAGCTTTACTTTTTATTATATTATATTATATTATTATTATTATATAATCAAAAGAGTAGATAAAATTGATATTCAATTTTATAATTTCAAATTTACAGCATGTTTGTTTAATCCTCATAACCGAGTTTACTCATTTCTCAAGACACAAAATTACGTTGTAATAGAAGCTTGCTGAGAGAATAATTTTTTCAAAATTTCCAAAACAAAGGTCGGTGGAAGATATTAAGGGGTATAAGCACCAGGATGTATAGGTGATAAACGAAATGAATTGCTCTGAGCCTCAGATACATTCAGAACATTACAATATCGTGGCTTTGGGTAACATTGCTGTTGTTTCAATAACGCAATGGCGATCCAGATAGACAGTTTCCCATGACATCATCTCGGTATTTAATAAATGCCTTGAAATCTTCCAGTGGAGAGAACATGACATCCATGGTACTCCAGCAATGAGGTAATGAAACATTACTACATGTTCAGAACTGACAAGCAACATCTAAGTAATCTTACCGCGCATCGTAGGCAAGTTGGACTTGGAGCATGTGGTTGGGTACAATGGGCTCATACTCGTCGCTCTCAATGTACTCATGCTTCCAAGCACTAGTAACAATTATTTCATTTTTCTTTCGTGGAGAACTTCCTCTTCATGAATTAACATTAGGTCTATGGTATATCCTTATAATCAATGTGGAAAACTGATGGATGTTTCATGTGAAATCCACCAATAAAAAATTCAACTTAGATAAAAATAAAAACTCATCAGTTTATATTCTTTTCAAATAAGGGTGAAAAATCCAATGACAAGTTTATATAATAAGTTATTATGTTATACCATTTCATTGCCTATTTGAAGGGACGCCAAGCTTCTTCTTCTTTTTTTCTGAGGCTAAGGGATGCCAAAATGGAGTATTGTTCAAGCTGAAAAATCTAGAAATTTTATCTCCTCGGAAATCACTTGCTTTAGAGTTCAACTATTTAAGCTAAAGCGACTCGATTGCAAAGAAACTTGAGGAAAATAACCTCAGGGAATTCTAATTCGTACAACACATCAATATAAACGAGATGTCTTAATAAGATCAAATTCTATAATCGCTTCAGAATTATATTGAAGTAATATATTGGCAAAGAAATGAAAAATGATCCCGATAACGGTAAAGCTTCAAGGTTAACGGCTGGAAAAAAATAAAATGCAAGCAAGCACCCACGCTGTCATAATTATTCTCATAAGTTTAAGTTCGTCGTTAGCCATTGCTCCTACAGGCCTAAACAAATGATTAATTGAATCCCTATAGTGCTACCTCAGGTTGTCAAAATTCAACTCCACTCCACAATTAGGAGGGATTCTTAAGAATTCAACAGATCAAACAAGTTACATATAAGGGGGAAAAGTTAATTTGCATATTCAAGCGTGACACTGTTGTAACTTGTTGTGAGAGCTACTCTTGCAGTGCACTTCATTCAGCTTACTTGCTGTTGGTGGCCTCCATAAAAGGGGTAAGCCCCATAAGCAGCAGCATACAAGCTGGGATCATGAGGAGGCGGCAACGCATATCCATATCCATCATATATGGGGGCCCCATAATAAGCTCCGCTCCAGGGGTTGCTAAAATCCATTCTAAACTGTTATCCAAAGAAATACCAATTGTGAGTGAATTATCACAAATGCAATCTAATGATAGACAGCATGAAGACAATCCAGGACCCTGTCGCTTACAAAGTATTTTATGGGGAGAAGATTACAAAAAAAAAAAAAAAACTAATCTTTTATCCATTATTTTTATAAGAAAACCCAACAAATGTCCATATAATTTTCATTTTAAAATGATTACAGCAAACTTAGACTTAGTTGATGGTAACAGCAGGGAACCAAATAGGTCATTTTATTTAAACAGGTACAATATATGGTATTACTCGGTGGATCATTGGTCAACAAACAACACTTCCTGTAAATTAACAGGCCTAGCATAATAACAATGTCAATGCGAAAGTGGGACTGCATGTGAGATAGAGATCTTGCCTGCTTATTAGCTGGATTGCGGCCCCAAGAAAGACGAACTGTTTGCTTGCCAATCATTGTCCCATTTAGCTTCTGCAATGCCTCTTCGGCATTATTTCTGGAAAGGTTTTCAGAATAATATCATGCATCAATAAAGAGATTAAAAATATATTATCTGTCAATATACAAAGATTTGAGAAGGCCAGAATTTCTACCTGTTTGCGAATTGGACAAAACCACACCCTTTTCCAACAGGTATCTTAACAGAAACTATTTCACCATACTGAGAGAATGGCTGCCTAAGATCTTCATCAGTAACATTAGGGTCAAGTCCTCCAACAAATATCTATAATGAATCATGGGTTAGCTATTGAAAAGTAGTAACAAATCACTAAATTCCAATCCCTAATAATAAAATGTGAAAATCTTACAGTGGTGTTTGTTGAATCTGCTTCAGATTGGCTGGATGTGCCATTTAACTGGCCTCCTAAACAAAAACTAACAAAATCAATAATTATCTGGTACAGTAGCATGCAATGGAAAAACAAAACAGCAACAATCTAGCCTTTATCCACTAGGTAGGTCTGTTACATGGATCAAAAACAAATTGAAAAGATGTATTATCAAAAGAACAAACTGAAGGGATGTAAAACCAAGACAAGGAGACAGAGAGCATTAACTGTGTGATTAGATTAGTTTATTTTGAAGCTAGAAAAGCAATTAATGCAATGCCACACACCAATGGACCAAATTGAAACTTAAATCTGCCTTACATAACTAGAAGCATTTGATAGATCAGATGGTTTTCGAACTACCCTTACTCCTATCCAATGAAATCAGCAAACAAACTTCATGTTCATTTATTTTCGGTATAAAACATAGTAATTGTCTTTGTTTTACTTTTGCTATGAAATGGACATAGACATTGAAATCATTAGTTAAACCATCATACTAAGATTACTGTTTATATGAGCACAAAAAAAGTAGTTCTCAAAGTTCGTCAATAACAACCTGATGTAGAACAACTGAAATCTGAGGGTAAAATAGGTAGCTGGAAGCATTTTCTTTGAATGGAATATGTCGTGTACTCTAATTTTTTTCCTCCCAAATAAAAAATTACATAAATCATCAGGAAATATTGTGATTTGGCATACCTTGTTGATGACCAGATGACTTCCTTGGAGTTGCAGCACCAATTCGCATAGGCCTGCTAGAACAATAAACTCCATTCATTTGAGTCATCGCCTGGGATCTCTCATTATCATCTCCAAACCTGACGAAACCATAGCCTTTTGAACGGCCAGTATTGGCATCAAAAACCACTTTTGCAGCTTTTACAGAAGGATATACACTAGCAAAAGTTTCATGCAACAAACTATCCGTAACATCTGCAGCTAAATCTCCTACAAAAATAGAAAGGTCAGGAACATTATCTGAACCCTTGTCTCCCGTGCTAAAAGTTGCCCAGTTCAGACGGAATGGTTGCTCTGTATTGGGCATCAAAATTCCAGCATAATTCTGCAAGACTTTCTCAGCCGTGGCATGTGAATAGAACTCCACAAATCCATAACCCTCAGATAGACCAGTCTGCTTATTGCGAATAACTTTGATGGAGGAAATCTGAAAAAAATATACAAAGTCAGAAGCTTGACATAGGATTCTGTCTGATACAGTATGAGAAGTACAGCAACACCTGTCATAACAAATTAAGTTTCCAAAATGCAGCTTTATTTTTATGGAATTAGAGTGGCAGAGAAGTAGAATTCGTCTGCAATCTTATCAGTTATCACACCCATGAGTACAGATACGCACAGAAACACATAATTCCTAAGAGTTCAAATCAATTTTTTTATATGTTGATGCATGGCGTAGAAGCCAGAAAATGAAATTAGATACGGGAAATAAAGTGACTTTGGTTTCTTGTACAACTAATGAATAGAGAATATGCAAAATAGAAGATTGAAGTTCTATTTGTATAGTTTTTCTTTTAAAAAAAGAGTATAAAATTAGACTACTAAAGCATTTTTTCGGTCTGGCTAAGGTTAAAGAAACAAGAGGAAAGTTCCCATTGACAATCACGTTAAGATGAATTAAAAGTTACAAGACAAAGTACATAAATAACATTTTGTAGCAAAATCTTTTTATTTTTTATTATTTAACAAGTGTTCTTAAAGCACTTGGTTAGCATTGGATCTTTCTCTTCTAAAATGAAAATATGAGTAAAGTGAGAAGATGGTGAGATATTCACCATTAATTTAAAATTAGTTATATTTACAAAATATTTTATTTAAAATAATGGTGAACAAGTCCATATTTTCTAAAGGAATTAAATCCAATTAGCATTTACCTTTCTTTTTAGTAGAACATTTTATGCTCATGTATCAGTATCACATTTCTAACACAAGGAAAAAATGTACAAAACGAATTATTTCTGCTTGAAAAGTTAATCTATGTTGAGCTCCAACCCGAACTTAAGTTGCCCAAATAAAAAATCAAAAGAACAATAGTAGTGAAAGGCTAAAGTTGGCATCCACATTTCCATATTTCAATAATTAATTGCCAAATAATTAGGAATTTACTTTCACCCATAAGTGTGGTCCTTCGATACTTTATTCCTACAAAGGAAACAATTTCATATACTCCACTAAAAACGATTTTGGATATCATAACCATACATACCGTAGGATTGAATTTAAAACGTTACATATATAATAAATTTATATCAAATTTCCATCGTAAAGATTATTAGTCTCAGACTCTCCGAATACCAGATAAACTTTTATCTTTTTCCCTCATCGATGAGGTTGACACTTGACAAACATAACCTAAACCAAGAAAAGCATGCATCAACCTAACAACACAATGTAACACAGAAATTAACTCCACGACAAAAAAAATAATAATAAGAGTCATTCCACGTTCTCGAAATCAACTCTAAACAAGAAAAAAAAAACACTCGCATTGAGCTGCGTTAGCTGTTCATACTTGACATTATAACAACAACAAATCTAAACTATACATACATACAGTTCAAAATTAGTTTCATTCAATAATATATGTATGTATATATATATATATATATGTGTGTGTGTGGGTTATACCTCGCCGGTGGAAGCGAAACAGCGATGGAGATAATTTTCGTCCATCCAATGATGCAAATCGCCGATCCAGATGGTTTTGTTCTCGCCGCTGGATCCGTTCTGGTGCTGTTGGTTTTGGTGTTGATGAGGCACGTGCGGCATCTGCGAGTACTGGTGGTGGAAAGGCACGTAGGGAGGTGGCGCGTAATGTTGAGGCGGCAACATGTGGTGCTGCATTACCATCGCCGCCGGATACTGCATCGGCACCCACTGCTGCGGCCTCGCCACCGCCTGAGCCTGCGGCGGCGGCGGTTGTCGCTGTGCGTTCTGCTCCGACTGTTGCTGTTGCGATGAATCAGAACCGTTCGATTGCTGCATCTTAATCAATCAACGGTAAATGCACAAACTCTCTCTCTCACACACACCCGCGCTCTCTGTAAAAGAATGTTGCAGATTCGAGTATAGTGTTGAAGGCCAAATAAGGAAAGAACGAAAGGATGGCCAAAAAGGGAAAGAGAACAGAAGAGAGTTCAGTTTTTAGAGAGAGAAAGAGTGAATCTGGATTTGTGAAGAGAGAGAAAGAGAGGTGGGCGCGGCGAGGGTATAAGAGGATGAAGGATTCATGGGTTGGCTTCGTAAACGCGGTTGTCGTTCTCACCGTTGGATTAGCTCCTTGGGTTTGATAGTAACCCTTGGATCTAATTGTGAGGGATAACTGTTATGGTTTTGTTTCTCTCGCTTTCTGCACCTGGATCCGCCGCCACATTTCGTTTCTTCCCCTGACTCTTCTCGTGGATATTTTCTGTTTATTTTCTTCTTCTTTTTTTCAATTTTTGGTTTATAATCTCGTGATTTATGATATATCTATCAATTATCGGTTATAATCCTCATGTCAATCTTTTAAAAGGATTTTGTCCATATCAATTATTTTAAGTAACTTCAAGTAATTCAAACTTAAAGATTTTTATTGTAAATAATTATATTAAATTTATAATAATGTGATAAAAGCTTTTTTAATTCTTCCATTATTAATTACCTAAATTAATCCTGAAAAGTTTTGTTTTCTAATAAAAAAGTTTTGCTAGGAAATTCTTAAGCCTTGTTAGCAACTTCACGAACTAGAACTAACTAAAACTTTTTGTTTTTTTATTTAGGCATATATATTTTATATTTGAACTTCTAACATTAGCAATAAGGAATAGCTAATTTCATGATACTTCAGTTAATAGTTAAACTTTTTCATATATTTTAACTTTTTTCATGAACTAGTTTTTTATTTTTTAAACATAAACATACAACTTTAGAATAAAAAAGTACTCTCCTCATAATTTTTTAAAAAATTAACAATATATGTAGATCGTTAATCTAATTCACAATTAATTTTATCAAAGATATTATTGCAACATCTTTTAATATACATATTTCAAGCATTTCTTTGATTTCTTCTTCTTACTCATCTTGTAAAATGTACTCTTAACATTTTTTTTTACACTATCGCCTCAACAATTGAGTGAAATCTAGTCCTTAACTCAATACGTGATTAGCAATCCATGAGAATGCCCAATAATTAGGCCATTAGATTTGTCAATAAACTTTTTTTGTGTCACATCTTTGCCTCTTATTACTCCTTTGTTAAGCTCACTTATCAATAACAACAAATTGCCATAATCCTTCGTCAACTCTTATGTCCCACCAATTCCCTTCCTCATAAGTTTTGACCAACAAAGGTCCACATCGGTTAGCCTTCTTTTCAATGCATCCTCATACAATCACACATCTATGTTATAATTAAAAATCCAGTCATTATTGATATTCACTTCATAATTTAAATTCTCTCTCATTCGCGCATTCACTATTTTCTCCATGGAATTTTATTTGATTTCATACTTTCAAACTTTTCTTGATATTGTGCAATATCTTTTGTAAAATTTGTCCCTGATAATCCACCAGTTGTTCTCCTCTGTGCTCTCCATACCATTTTTTGTCACTATTTTTTGCTGCGCTTTCTGCCATTAGATCATGACCCTTCTCACTATCATCTGAACTTTCATCCTTCAAAACGTCTAAATAAAGCATCATCATAACTCTCCAATAATGAAGTATTTGAATCATAATACCACCGCCATTCTCCCTCATGTTCCTAGACTATCCAAATTAAGAACACGAAATCATTAACATGAATCCTTATATCGTCATTAATTGGCACATGTGTTTGAGGTGAACTCTTGCAAAATTCAAGTCTTCGAGACATCGTATCATGTCCATGCACACAAAATTTTTGAGCGGTGACATCGAAAGAATGCCTCTGATCAGGCATGATATGACATGCCATACATATAACACCTTATATTTAATTTCAAATATCAAATTTCAGGAAATGGGAGAAAATAAAATTTCATTCAAAAATAGTTTTTCCCATACATAGTTCATTAAAATATTCAAAATAAGGATGGGTTACAACTTGCATCAAATCATTGCTACAGGATTAATTTAGTTACATCAGAGTTCAAATAAATTTCTAATCCTATAACAGTTTCATCCATCCCTTCACTAAGCTTGGTGCTGATCGTCTTGGTCACCTGAAAAATGAATGTAAGTGTGAGTAGTCTACACTACTCAACACACACAATTAAACATAAAGTCTCACCTCACACATACTTCACATTATTCATAATACATTTTACACAAGTATAATTACAAACAATAAAGTTCAGCAATTCATTTCAATTCACGATTGATGTGCTCACGACACCAAAATATTTTACACGTGTGCACTCACCGCATGCAGTTACGCTCATTGTGGCACTGTGATCACAGATTCACACATGGATGGTCGCCGATTACCCCCGCATCACAAATACCACGTGCGCGGTCACGAGTCGTTTGGCAAAGGTAGTGGTCAAAGATCTAGTCAAGAAGAAAGTGTGTGACCCGTAATGCACCCGCTCACTGTTGGTGTCATCACCACTCTCTCTTTCCCAAGGTATTTCTACTGTCCCCTTCTTCTACATCTCAATGTATCGCTGAACTATTCATAGAATCATTACAACGACGTTCAACATGCCTCATTCACATACATTTTCAATTACACACAATATTCATATCACATACGGCACACATTGCCCATGTTTACTTACAGCACACGACACACGACCCATATTCATTCACATTACACGACATATAAGCTAACATTCATTTACAACACACGGCACAAGTGCCCATATTCCATTACACATCATTTTCAACAACATTCACATTTACATTAAACATGTCATCTACACTCATTTCTAACCATTTGCGTTATTCAATCATCAATCATTGACATGCTCACACCCATTCACTCACATTCTCAATCAAGGGTATGTCAACCCCACAATCAAACCACATTATACTCAAACACACAATAATTTCTATTAATCACACACTTTCTTTCCTTTAACTCAGTCATATTGCAATATTTAGCAAGATAATGATAAACAAAATATAATGAGATAAGGTAGAGTCCCCCTCCCCTTACCTCAGATTGAAGACCCACACACGAATTTAGTTCTAGGAAGTGTTCCTCACACGAACTTAGTCCTAAATACATGGAGGAATCTTATGAGGATCAAGGAAAACCAAAAGAACAGAGAATAAGGATGAGAAACTGTAACTCTAACTATTAAAACTTACCTCTAAGCGTTCCCCACACAAATCTAAGCTTCAATCTAGCTCACGAACGGCTTTGGAGGCAATTTAATCGATAAAATAGGGTTTTGGATTGACAGAATCAAAGAGATTTTGAAGAGGAAAGATGGGAAATGAATTTTTCCAACCATAACCCCTTCAAATACCCTCTGCTCGTGACGCTCTCGCAGCAACTACACTTCCTGTCGCTACAACGAAAATATAAGAGAAAACTACACCCTGATTTCTGTAGAATCTCGTTATAGCGAGACCCTCTCACTACAGCGAGACTGCACCCAGAAATGCATCCCCAAATTGTTACTTTGTCACTACAGCAATAAGGCGACAGTTTCACACCTTCCTCACAGGGCCTTCTCATTACAGCGAGAACACCCTGCACCAAAACACCAAATTTCAGTCTAACCCCAAACATACACACATTTCCTCATCACCGTATATATATAATCGCATAATTATCCATACACATTCATACACACATCATTCAGTATTCATCACGCATTCAAGGGTACATTCTAACATCCATTTAATAATAATAATTATAATAATAATAATCAATATTACAAAAATTCAGGACATTACAATACAAACAAGCACACATACCCTTGTTAATAATCATTATACAAGGATGCTACTAATCAATGATATAAAACAGCTTAGACATGCCATCTTTATACCTAGCTATAACCTCCTCATATCCTCTGGACCCTCCAATTCTAACATAACCGATCGTCCACCCATAGTAATGACATTCATTCAATTAAAGGAAGTCAGCCACACTATTGAGTTTGGCTAGTGTAACCTTTCCATCACCGACTTGTAACACCTCTCAACTGTATCCTGATCAACATGTCGCTGTAACACCATTATTTTTTATTAGCTACTCACATCGCATTCTTGTTTGTCCCTCCAACAGCACCCTTTCTTTTCACCATACATGCATAGTTTTGCCCACCAACACTACCTCTCCTTTCCACTTTAATCTTAATCAATGGTTTTGACACATTCTCATGTACAACACTCTAACTTTGTCTTGTAATTTTCTGTTTATTGCATATCTAGACACACTATTGTTATAAAACTTAATCTCTTTTGAAAACAATGTAACTATTTAATTTTGCTTGAAATTTTCTCCATCACATACACCCACTGGAAATCTCCATCCCTGTCACTCTCATTTGGTAGATTCACCCCACTCTAATTCTCTTCTAATTCCCTAAACCCAAACATCTCTTAAGAAAAATTCTTACTTCCTTCGTCCACTTCAGAGCTGTTATAAGCATTTTGAGTAAAATCAATTATCAAGTCACAATATTTTTAATAATATCATAATGTGACATTATAGTTTTAAAAAAAGTGTTAGTTTGCTCATTTTTTAAACAAAAATATTATTTTGAAAAAATAATTTTAAAATTTTATTGTTCGTTTATTTAAGTTTTTAAAAAATTAAAAGTCACAGTTCAATAACATAACAAAATTTTTGTTTGAGAAGCTTCAAGTATTATTTTAAAATCATAAATTATAATTACTTTTTCAAATATAAATTACTTTTATTTGTTGAAACGTAGGTTAATAAAAAGCATAATCATGCTTGTCTCTAGTATAATCGATTGTGTTAAAGAATTTTTTGGGAAAGTATGAATGTGGCTGACTTGTTGAGCATGAGGATACTCAACTGAACAATGCAAGCTCCAAATTACTTAAAGATAGATTGTATTTACTTCAAAAATAATCATTTAGCCTTTTTACTTATTTTTAATAAATAAATAAATAAATAAATAACAATAGATTAATTAAGAAACTCAAATAATTAATAATTTCCATAAAATTTTATGAATGAGCGGACTAAAATGACGGTTTATTGTATTTTTAAGCAATTTTAGTACTTTGTGTAGAAAAGAATTTATTACAAAAATGGTATCATAAAATATTTTGTTAATTTGTGTGCGTGTTTGCATTTTTATTTTTTTATGAATCTGCACGCTACCTTTCCGACTTGACCAAACAAGGAAATATATGGAAAAATTTTAAAAGAAAAAAAAAAGACGATTGTGAATGTTATATATTTTTTAATAGATATTATTTGATTTAGGTTAATTTTGATAAGTAATGATATACTAGTATATATTGTAAAAATAAATAAATTGACCATTTACTAATTTTATGGTTAAATTTAGTTAACAATTTAATAACATGTAGTTAGATGATAATGTATAAGTCAATCAAAATAAAATTGTCATATGGTTGTTAATCTTTGAATAAAATTTAGTGCCTACTTTTATCAGTTTTTTCTTCAAAGGTTAATAAATTAAAAAAAAAAAACTCTTTATTCAGTAGCAATTTAAAAAAAAATGCCAAATCATAAGAATTTTATAATAATGCACAATAAATAAACAAAAAAAAAAAACTAAAAACACGTTTTAAATTGAACAAAATTATTAATTTTTAAAAATCTCAAACACGCTAAAATAAAATTATAAAAAATCCTAAAATTATAGACTTCTCTGACTAAGAACAATACTGGTTTTTGTTTTTTTTTTTGTCATTTTTTCTAATTTTTCGGTCGTAATGTCACAATTCTTTTTCTTTTTTTTTTTTAATTCAAGGGAGAGGGATGAGAATTTTGGAAAAAAGTGATTGAGGTGTGATTTTGCACTTCACAAGATTTAAATATGTTCTTTATATTTATCTAACTTCTTACTAAATTATTAAGAGAGGCACAGTCACAGCTTATTGTATTACTGGAAAACAAGATGAATTTAAAGTTTCGTAAATTTTTTGGGTCAAAGACCCAGGTCAACTCCACAATAAGGGAAGGCCCAAAAACGCTTAGCCTTCAACCCCATACAATATTTTGAAAAAAATAAAATAAAATAAGAGAAACCCCGCAAAGTTGAGGTTAATACTTAAAATAACAGTGTGTATGCTTTGTTATGATGATAGGATGATAAGGTTAAACTTGCACTCACAAACAAAGTTGTGGTTAAGAGTTTTGAAACCTTGAGTAACATTAGTAGAAGGGCATAATATAATATAAATTATAAAATTTTATTTTTTTTTAGATTTTTTTAGCTAAAAAGTTTAAAAAAAAGTGTAGCTTTTTTGTGGTATAAATATTTAAAAAATTGATTGATAAATAATATTGATATTTTGTATTGATAAGAATGTGCAAACAAAAAGTTATCATTTGACTAAAATGTAAGTTAGACAATAATGTATAACTTATCTGAATTTGTAACTAAGATTGTTTTGCATGAAAGTTCGTTATCTCAGATGCACAAAACTCATCGGTCTATTTTGACCAATAAAAAAAAAAAACTCATCAATCTACATTCGCTTTTTTTTTTTTTTCAAATCATCAAGAGAACCTTAAAGCTAATTAAGCGTAAAAGTTTGTGTATTTAAATATATTTATAGTTTCTATATATTCTTGCAAAATTTTTATTTTATTCATTTTATTATTTTTAAAATTTTAGACTTTAAACTTTTAAAATTAATAAATTTTAATTTTCATTAATAATGCGTGTCTACAAAAATAATGATATACCATGAATTTTTAGTCAATCACATCATTATTAGAGATTAAAAGTGAAAAATTTAAATAAATTAAGGACAAAATAAAATTTAAAAAGGGAGTAGAATAAAAAATTATAGAAAATTAAAAAAAAACATAAATAAGCCTTTTATTTTAAAATAGGAGGAACCGAGATAATGTAAAAAGGTCAGATAAGATGCAAATAGTCATTATTTTTTATAGTTTTCTCATTTCTCCTGCACCAAAGAATAACAACGGTTATCTAAAGAACTAAACTAAATATAATCATAAAAGAATTCTTTACTCAAACAGCATAATTATTTAATTAACACTAATTATTATTCATAATCAGATGTTTACATCAACATGAGATATAAAAAACAAGGTGAGAAGGAAGCAGCAATTAACCGCTGCCTTATGAATATGATATACAAATGCACAAATTAAAAGACTTGGAAGGAAAACACAAAGCATGAAGTACATGTTCTATGACATAGCCAATTAGCCATAATGAACATTAATTAATCCATGAAGCATTATTATATGCACGAAAATGATGTATATTATACACCTATGGCCTTTGAGCCAAGTTGGCTTCCCTGGGGTTTGGGGAGGAATGGCCAGCGCCGGGACTGTGACCGGGATCCGTTGGTCGGAAATCATCGATCCATTTTTCAACAACGTTATAATCACGTGGATTCTTAGAATCTAGTTTGGTCGCAAAAGCATTTTCTAAGATGCTACGGCGCCACAGGAGAATATTGTTTTCTGCTGTAGCCATTTCTTTAACACTGTTTTCGTATGATGTTTTCAGTGGCCTTCCCATAGCTGAAAAACTTCCATTGAAAAACATTAAGGCTAGAAGAATAGAATTGACAGTGAACACAATCTTCAAATTGGGCATTGTGTTTAGGGAGTGAGAGGTTTTAGAGGAAACTCGAAAGATTCGAATAAATGTGAAGACGTAAGAGAAAAAGTGTGAAGTGGTGCTTGCAAGATATTTGTGTGCGTGGAGGGTATATATAGGCCATGAGGGAGGAGGCCTTGCGATTCGAATAATATTGATTACTAATCTAATTTTTAATGAGAATGTGGAAAAACTAATATATTTAAAATGGTGAATATAAACTTGACATGATTATGCTCCCTCAGATTCTCTTTCTCTTTTGCAAGGCGAATCTTCCAGGAACTATGGGACCAGACAATCCTATAGTTCGGCAACATACATGTGGGTGTGAATTTAGTTTTTAAAAAGAGAAAAAGAAAGTGATTAAAGGACAATAGGAAAAATGATTGATATAAAATTATTTAAATTAAAGGACTTTAAAATATAGAATTAGAAGAGCTTTTTAGGGTTTTAAAACTCCTTATCTTGTATAAAATTTTCCAAGAATAATTATCATATAAGTTTTTTCTTTCTTTTCTTTTCTTTTCTTTTTTTCAAAAATTGACTCTTAAACAATATTTTAACTGTTTAATTGAGTTTACTAACTTAACTATTAATAATGTATGTTAGATTTACTTTTAAATGGGTATGAATTTATTTTTATTTTTTTATAATTTTTACCTTAGATTCATATTTAAGTGAAATATTAAAAATATTTAATTTTTTATTTAATTAAAAAACAAATTTTTATTGATAATAAAAATTTATTAAGTAAAATCAAACTTTAAAATTTTACTTTCAAAATGTCTTAAAATTTTATTGTAACCATTAAACGATTTCTTTAATTATGATTTGTATATATTTATATTATATTCAATATTGATTCAAGAATTAATGTAAAATATTTTTAATTAAAAATAATACATTAATATAATTTAATGCACATTTTTAAAAGATATATAACCCAATTAACAAACACATAACTCAACGACACTAGTAGATGCGTTGTTTTAATTTAATTAATAATACCAGTTTTAAGTCTAAAAAATATAATTGTATTAAAAATTGATTGGAAGACCATTAATTTTAGTCATGTTGGATGGTCTAAATTGGGTGATCAAAATCAAAGAAAAATTATGGCACAAAATAAAATAATGCATTTTTGTGAAAATAAATATAATTGTAAGGATTATTTTATTTTTAAGAATGATAATTAAATTTTTTGTAATAATTTATATTAAATAATAAATAAATATTTGTTTCTTTTTAAATTAAATTATATGTAATTTTTTCTCTAATAAACTTCTCTATTTTTAGATTTTAGTAAAAGAAAGTCTTCAAATTATTTCTACTCAAAAAATCTTACAAGTTAAAATGATTAAATTAATTTAGACTTTATTTTACTTCAGTTCACTAATTTAATCATCAAACTGTATTCAAAATAACATAAAATAAAATTTAAAAATTCTCATCTTCAAACCCTAGTCTAACATCCTACAAAATCATTCATCAAATTTTTAACTTGTCAACTTTTAAAATTTGAGTATTTTAAATAAAAGAGAATGAATGACAACACTAAATTTACTAAAAACTAACTTGATAAAATGAAAAGAAAAAAAGAAACTAAAATTATTCATAATTTAAAATGATGGGATAAAAATACAATTATATACAATAAGAAACAGAAGAATATACTTTATTTGACTACAAATCCTATAGGAAGTACTTTCACTTTTGGGTGCAAGTCTCTTTTGGTGCAACTGAGAGAGTATCTTACAGGGTTTCTATTGAAATTTTCTTTTTTGCATGGTGTGCTCTACAATATGTCTTGTGCAGTTGGCAAAATTCACTCATCAATAACAGTGCTACACGACTACACACTCCCACTATGTCTAGCGTGATGAGACGTTTCTGGTCCGAATCCCACTTCAGACTTCAAAATTTCCAACTTGTTTGGCGGCACTAACTTGATCACTGTGAGAGAGTCAAGTTATTGGAAGTAACTATATCATTCATCATAGTTCACGTCCACCATGGTGAAGAAGTGTCCTACACACTTTGAACTAGAACTTCAGTTCAATACCCATTTTTAAATGGACGTACAAAATTAATTTAAAATTAAATATATACCTAGATTTTCTCATTTCTAATTTGTTTGGTTGAAAATAGTGATTTCATATATCAATGATCTTTGGTCTGTGTTCAATGGTTTTGCTTCTCCATCTTCTCTTCCCCCCACTCACCCCGACCCTATTATGAAACAACAAAATTAACAGACTACCAACAAAAACTCGCGATTAGTTCTCATATACAAAACGACAAATTACTCTTTAAATCTCTATTAGAATAACTGTGTATGTCTAGTGTTCGACTGTTACGAGAAAAAAGAGAGAGTATAAATTGTTATGAGAACAGTTTGCAATCATGCAATTTCAGAAAGGAAATTGCCCACATAGCAAGAACCAACGTGGGGATTCCTGTGCCAGTCTTCTGAACCAAATTGGTGGAATTTACATGTTTGAAGTCAGTGGCAAATTAGACTATAAAGTCTATTCAGTGTGGGAAATTTTTCAAAAAAAATGTTAAAATAAGAAATAAATAAAAATATCTTTAATAAATTAGAAATAAATTATTTTTTATGAGATAAAATTTATTTATTTTTTATATTATTTTTTTTCTTAATATGTGTGTATGTGTTAACTGAGTTAATCAAATACATCAACTGCTTAAGATTCATTTAGTGAATATGATATAATAGAAAATAATAAAATGATAATGATAACAAAATGATGAACTCTTGTCTTATTTTATGTTTGAAATACATTAAGATAATAAATTAAATAACATTATATCATTATGTTTAATGTTTGAAATAAACAGAAAATAATATAACAAAATAAAATATATTTAAATGAAAAAATATTATTTTATTAAAATTAATATAATTAAAAAATATATTTTTATTTATCTTTTGACTATTTAATATATACATATATATTTAAATATAAAATTTTGATATTAAATTATAATAATTTTTACAATTAAAATTTATTTTTAGACAATAAATTATAAAAAATTTAAATTATATTTATAAAATAATTAAAATATTTTTAAAAAATATATTTTTTCTAAACTTATTTTTATTAAAAATGTTCACATAATATTTTTTATAAAAATATTAAAATTAATTTTATTAACTACTATTTTTATAAAATATTTAAAAGAATATAAAATATATATAATAAGGTAATAGAAAACATTATCTTATCCTAATGCTTCTTAACCCATCACCCTACTTTAGATAAAAATTTAAATTATAATGATAAGATTTGATAAATTATTAGATCATGTCATTTTATATGAGTATTGAAGAAGTCATAAAATACTTCTGTTTAAATTTTTTATCCTAAAAATTTATATGTTAAATAATAACTATTTCAGTGTTAATTTTTACCTAATTTCAGAAAGATGATATTCCTTTCTGAGTAATGAGCAAGGCTTGGTAGAAAAAATATTTACTTTTGGCCATAATATACAAATTTTTTTTCCGTAGCAGTATAAACGTAAAAATTTACTTTTATTTAAACATTTTTTAATCAAAATATAAATACAGTTGAAGTAATAAGTTGTCATTTCATTAAATAAATTCATTGTATAATAATTCTATTAAGTTTATTAGTACAAATTTCTTATTATGTTTAAGTAAATTTAGATTGGATTACCTTTTGTTCTCACTGTAATTATAGCTTCTTAGAGGGAGAAAAATATTATTAACACTCTTTAATATATTTTTAGTTATTAATTAAATTTTAATAAAATTAAAAAAATTAATTTAATTTAATAATTTTTTTTATATTTTTATAATTTTTAATAAATTAATAAATAAATAAAAATGTGTCAAAAAATGTATTAGAGAATATATTTTTAACATTGTTATTAAGAAGCAAATTGTGACTTTTGGAGCTAAACTTGCGGAAGTACATGATCACAATAATAAATCAGTAAAAATTGGTGAGTTAAATGTAAATTTTACATATTTTAATTCAAATGATATATATTTTAATTGGTGTGTAAGAACAACATAAATAAAATTAATAAATTTGGATATTTAATTTTTATAAAATATAAAACTAATTTAACTATTCCATTGTTTTATATTATCTTTATAATATGCTTATCAAATTTCATATGATTTACACACTTGAGTATATTAATTAAATTTTCATAAGTATCTATATTTTAAAAATATAATATCTATTAAAATAGTAATATAATTTAATATTTATTAATTATTAATTATATTTTTATATAAAATTTTACAAAAACTTTCAAATCAACCATTAAATTAATTAATTTTTTATTTTATAAAAAAAATTAAATGATGATAGTGTATAAGTTTGAACCTAATGATAGTAACGGATGTTGAATGTGTATATATCATTTTTAAGTTATTAGACTATATATTTTGTAATAATTCACTCTAAGTATGAACTAAAAAAAAAAATGAGAATTTGCTCAGATAATTATGATTGTGCGAGTACTCTTTGGAATCGGAACCATTAGGGATTAGGCTGTAAATTCCTTAGGAAGGATTGCAATTTAATTGTATTAAAATGAAAAAATAATGTGAAAGAATGATGTAACATTTAACGCCCAGTAACTTGTTTTTACCTACTATTATTATTATTATTATTTCTAAATACAAAGGGATAAATTTCTGAAATGAGTAAGTTTATTTTGTAATGTTTTTTTTTATGAACGATATTAATAACACACGTTTTTAAAAAAAAAATTATTACTAGGTAAAAATTGTCTGTCTCATTAAATAAATTCTACATAAATTTTACTTGATATATAATATTATAACATATTAAAAACAATATACTTTGCAAGCATATGCCTTCGTTCATAGATACACATCCTAGATTTTTTTAGAATATGAGGAAAATGATGTTGATTTACTTAACTACTACTCCACTAGTTATATTTTAACATTATGGTTTATTAATTCTGATGAAATAAGCATACTCCTCTATTTGACTTTACTTAATAATTAAATTACGTACCTCATTACGTTATTATGACGAAGATCAAACTAAAGATTTGTGGGGTAATATTTTGACCAAAGCATCTTCTATGACGCTCTAGAGCTTTGTAGAGGGAGTTTTTAAGTTGTAAAACTCGTCACCTTCGTTGCCTCGAGATGATAATGTCCTACCACTCAACTCCATTATTTTAGCATAAATACGTAACACTTTTTCTTTTGGGAAAGTGTTTCTATTTGTGTAAATTTTGTACACATTAAAATATTAATATATTTTTTATTGAAAAATGTTAAATTTTAAATTTTAAATAAACAAATAAAAACATGCATTTTATCATTAATATAATTTATTTATTAATTAGAAACTTATTATTAAAAGCAATAACCATGCCAAAAAGGAAAGATATTCTGCAGGGTGCGGGGTGAATGAATAGATTATCTACAGTTTATTAAAACAATATATTGAGTTCAGTGTCTTAAATAAATAGACAGACAATTAAGAGTCCGTAGCAGATCATTTCCTTGGCCCCTTCAATGTCAAGATATGTTACTAAAAGTGTAAGCGATCTTCAACAAATGCGCACTGAAATGTAAAACCAATTGCTAGCAAAAGGAAGGTATATACACTTCTGAACCCCACAAGGATCCCTGTGGACCCTTATGTCTTTAGTATAAAATATAATAATAACCCAGAATCAAAGTTATTAGTCAAATGAATATGATGATGTGAATTTACTTTGAAGGTCATTTCTCTGTCCATTATTAAAGAAAACAATAGAGGTTCATGGAAACTTGGGGTTGGCTCCTCAAGCCAGGGAACCATCGAAGGAAGAATGGACCTGGGTGCCAGCGATGAGCACTATTTTAATGTTTATGGTGTCAAATCAATTTAAAAAAGATAAATCAGGGTTTCGATATGTGATGTTGGCAGAGATGGTAGGGTCTGCAGATAGAAAGCAATGGCAGCGGGTTAGATCCAAAACAAATGAAGATTCTTGTGCATACCATCTTATATTTTATATATAGAAAATTTTGTGCTAAGATTCTAAAATAGTGCGCGAAATAGGTGGAACAAGAGAGAGATAAAAAAATTAATAATGAATGATATAATTGAAGAGGAAAAAAAAGTGAAGATGAATAATGAATATAAAAAATAAATGTAATTTATATATATTAATGGAGCAACTATTAAAGCAATATATATATATATACACGAACTAACATGTAATTTGTTAGTTAATTTGGAAAAAAATTATTAAAGTGTCATTTTATTATATTTGATATTTAATGTTATTTGAATGCAATTTGACATATAATTATGTTCATGACATTTACTGTTTCAAAAAATTATTAAACATAATAAGTACTCAACATTTACTATTAAGGGAAGTAGATATATTTCTATGCATCCATAAATATAAAAATGTTTTTAATATAAAAATTTAAATCTAAATTTAGAGCATATAATTATATAAATAAATTAAATTAAAAATTAAGTGTGTACTTTACTATATAAAAATTATGGATTTATATACACTTAAGTGTGTTTTGTTATATTAATATTTTGATTTATTGATAACATACGTTAAGTTTTTATACTAATAGTAATATTTTGTGTGTGTTTGTATATATATATATATATATAAAGAATTTTCTTACATTAGTGTAAGTTTAAAAACTTTTACACTCAATCTGAACCTTTCATTTAACTTAAATCTAATGGTCAGTGAAATAATAAATTATAACCCATTAGATTTAAGTTAAATGAAAAACTTAGATTAAGTGTAAGAATTTTTAGACTTAATCTAAGAAGATTCTGCCTCGTATAAATATATATATGACAATATTTTTTTATATCAGTGTAAATTTAAAAATTCTTACATTTAATCTAAATCTTTCATTTAATTTATATTTAATATATTGTAATTTATTATTTTATTAATTATTAGATGTAAGTTAAATAAATAAAATATTCATATTAAATGTAAGAATTTTTAAATTTACATTAATCTGAAAAAATCTTTTTCATATATATATATATATATAATTAAATCCTCTTATTTAAATAAATATAGACTACATAATTTATTATATTTAAAAGTTTAAATTTATTTACTAACATAAAATATTAGGCGTGATGGGTTATTCGATTATAGTCTTCGTAGTCTACTTAAAAGAGTTTATTACATTGATAAAAGAAAAATATTACAAAATACACTTTTAATTTATTTTAAACCTTTAAAGTAATAAAAAATTTTTAAAGATAAAATTAGTAAATTTAATTTTTTAATTATTGATTTTACTTTGGTTTTATTTTTCAATATATATATTTTTATTTTGATTCTTTTAACTTATAAAAGTATTTTAAATAAATATTTTTTTATAAAAAATGTTAACTCTGTTAAAAAATTATTCTTTATTCTTTATTTTTTTAATAAATTTTAATGAAAACATAGTAAATTTTGATAATTTTTTTATTGTCTTATTTTTTTCTCTCCTCCTTTTTTCCTCATCTTTTTGCTGCTTATTTGCTCCTTTATGACCTATTTTTCTCTTTTGGCTTGTGGTTAATTTGAATCATGAGGAGAGGCTTTGTATTTAAAATATGAAAGAAACATCGTACATTCATTTAAGTGAGTCAGTTTTAGTCTTCAACTTTTTTTTTTATGACATTTGAAATTAACATTAAATTTAAAATGATTTATGAATTATATTATTTTCAAAGGTTTATGGAATTTTTTATATACCTTCTAATTAAAATAAAAAAGAGAAATATGACATTTTAAATGTTGAATTAATACTTTATATTTTATCATTTATTAAGTTGTATTACAAGAATTCAAGTTGATAGTGCTGAAATTTAGGCCTAAATTTGATATTTTAACAATACTTACGATGAACGGAGGGATGACATCTTAGGAAAAAGAAATGGTTCATGAAGCATAGACAAAGGGTGAGAGGAAGTAGAAGAAAGGAAAAAAATAGAAACAACTAAAAATTTTGCTAAAATGTAGCATGTTTCACTATAGTTCACAATAAAAAAAGGGATTATGAACGATCATTTTTCAATAGAGTTAGTATTCTTTTTATAAAAGATAATTTATTTAAAATACGTTTGTAAGTTAGAGTCAAATGAGAAAGGATAATTAAAAGATTAACTTAAAATAAAATATAAAATGAAGAGAGAATATACTAAATTTTTTAATTAAAATTAGGTCTAAAAGTTGTTTGGATTCCTAATTCTGGTTGAAGATACTATTAAAATTTTTAACATTAATACATAATAATTTCATTTCATTTTTATAAAAAATAGACTTTGTTTATAGTTTTTCAAGAAAATTTTGTGGGAAAGAGGGAGGCGAATTCCACCTTTGTTCCCATTGGATCAATAAAGTTGTTTTGCCTGATTATTATACTACCTTTGTCTTAAGGTTGTATTTTTTTTTTTTTTATAGGCAAAACAAATCTTATTAAAAATAGTTCAAGGGGAACTCAAAACCCATATACACAAAAAATTACTTACTCAGAGAAATAAAAAGCAAAAATATACTTATGCAAAATTAAGACAGATGCAATTTCGTGGGTTCAAATATCAATCAGCTAACATAATAGCTTCTCCCTTACTAACAAGTGAAAACCATTTCCAGGATCTCAGAATAATAGAATCTAGGACTTCCCTCTCATCCAAAACACCATTGAAAAATATAATTCTATTTCTATGCAACTACAAAGACCACACTGTACTTACCCAGATAATTAATAAGCATATTCCTTCTCTTTTACTACAGCCAACACCAACCCAAAAAAGCAAGTGAGTCGATAAATCTGAAGGCAAAACCAGTGAGAATCCAAGCCAACGCGCAGTAAAGTACCAGATTTGAGATGAAACTGAGCACGTTAAAAATAAATGAGTGGGAAGTTTCTCCAAACCATGACAGAAACAATAAGTTATATCATCAATTTGAACACCACGATCAATCAGTAAACCTTTACAAGGAAGTGCATTCAACAACAATTGCCAAGAAAAAACCAGACACTTAAGAGGGACCTTCCCTCTCCATAGCCTTTGCAAGGCATCTGCCGTACACTGATCTACACTATTAGGACCACCAAAAAGTTCAAATAGCCATGAATACGCAGATTGCACTGAATAACAACCTGAAGAATCTGCCCTCCATACCCATTTATCTTCTTGTAGTAACTTAATAGAAACTTCATCCACAAGCTCCAACAAAAGATTAAAGCTCGAGATCTCATGTTGAAAGAGTCCTCTTCGCCAACTAACATTCCAAACCCATCTAGTGCCATCATGAAAACCATTCTCCAATACACGTGATTCAACATTTCTCGCCACTGCAAATAATCGCGGAAATGCTTCACACAATCGCACCCCTCCTACCCACTTATCTCTCCAAAAAAGAGTGTGTAAACCTGCACCCACACTTCTATCAAACTTCTCATCCACCCATGAATTCCCTTGATGAATAACCTCCAGCAAATCACGCCACCACAAAGAACATCTGTTGTGAACTGATGAACGTTGAAGAGAAGAAGCTAATCTTCCATATCTAGATTCCAACACCCGCACCCACAATGAACTAGAACAGTTAACACCTCGCCACAACCATTTACCAAGAAGCGCCCAATTAAACCACTGCACATTCCTAATGCCCAAGCCACCATTCTTCCGCGGTCTACATACAGTTTTCCATTTCACCCAGGGAATTTTAGATCCATCCTTAACACCCTTCCATTACAGCAAAAGGGTGTTTGGTGGATGAGGGTTTGGGGGCTAGTGGTGTGGATGCTATGGGTCCGACGGTGGCTATCTGTGATGCTGTAAATGAGCCTTCTGAAAATGTGGAGAGGGGAGTCCAAATAGTAAGAGATAGATTGAATTTGTCAGACCCGTTTGGATTAGATGCATTGATTTAGAAAAATCCAGAAACACGGGATATGAAGACAATTGGGACAATGCAAGTTGATCCAGTTCAATCCAAAAATGAGAAAGAGAGGGTCAATGTGCGTGAATCCCTTTGGAAGGCACGCTCTGTGAAAGGTAGTCGAGGTAATGAAGGAGGGAAGAGACATAAGAGCGCAGTTTTCATAGAACCTTCTCGAAAAAACCCTAAGAATCATAATAAAGAAGCGTCAATGTCATCGCAACTTAGAGGACAGGTATCGCTAACTGATGAAATCTCAGCTAATGCTTCCAAGAGCTCCGACAACTCGCATCCTTCCAATCCTTCAGTGGAGGTGGGGGAGCGAATGGTTGCTACAGATTGTAATGATGAGGTAATGGCATCGAAGTTACTAGACATTGGCAAAAAGGTTGGTTTGGTGGTACATGGGAATGATGAGCAGGTTCAAGAGAAATTGATTGAGATGGAGGTACGTGATAGAACAATTGCGAAAGAATATGGGGTTCGCTTTGATACTAAATGAAGATTGGCTCATTTAATTGTAGAGGGCTGGGGAGTGCGGTAAAGCAAAAGAAGGTGTGTGAGATTGTTCGCTCTGAAGGTCTGGAGTTCTTAGCGATTTAGGAAACAAAACTTGAAATATGTAATAGTAATTTATGTACGCGTTTATGGGGTTCTGTGAATTTTGATTGGTGTGCCTTGCCTTCCATTGGCAGAAGTGGGGGTATGCTTTCACTTTGGGATACTTCCAAATGTAAAATACTTTTCTCCTTTTCTGGTACTGGATTCCTGGGTGTTTGCTTGCAGGTATTGGCTACTGAAAACCTATGTGTTGTGGTGAATGTCTATGCATCGTGTAGACTAAGTAAGAAGAGAAAGTTATAGGATGATTTGCTCATGACAAGAAGGGGTCTTGGCAAATTTATGTGGTGTATATTGGGTGACTTCAATGCTGTGAGACAAGTGACAGAGAGGAAGGGTTGTCAGGCAGACTATGGTATCTCTGAAATGGAGGGCTTCAATTCTTTCATTCAGGAAATGGAACTTGTGGATCTTCCACTTGTGAGTAAAAAATTTACATGGATAAAAGGGGATGCTTCTATGATGAGCAGGCTGGATAGAGTCCTTGTTTCTAGTTCCTGGCTTGATTACTGGGGAGATGGTTTTATTCAGGTTCTGAGCAGAGATGTGTCTGATCATTGTCCCATTATTCTTAAGCACAAAGTGGTTAACTGAGGTCCGAAGCCGTTTCGATTTAATAATTGTTGGCTGACTCATAAAGAAGTTGTGGAGGTGGTGGAGGAAGCGTGGAAAAGAGATATTACCCTTCCATGGGCTGCCCAGAGAGCTAGCCAGAGGTTAAGGAATGTTAAGATTGCATTGAAAAAATGGAATATTGAGGTATTTGGAAATGTTGATAAGGTGATCTCTGATTTGACAACTGAGTTGAGTTTGATTGATGATAAAAATTCTGTGATAGAACTTTCCGATGTGGAGAAGAAGCGTCAACAAATGTTGGTGGGTGATATTTGGAAGGCTAGGAAGAATAGAGAGAGTCTCATAGCCCAAAAAGCTCGGGTGAGATGGGGGAAAGAGGGTGATTTAAATACAAAGTTCTTTCATTTATGTGTTAATGGGAGGCGGCGACGAAATAATATATATGCGCTCCAAATTGGAGAGAGATGTGTCGAAGAGGTTAATGAGATTAAAACAGGTGTGGTGTCCTATTTTGCGGTTCATTTTAGTAGTAGAAGTTGGCTTCGACCTACTATTGATATTAATAATTTACCAAGAGTCTCTGTTCTACAGAATGAGGAGCTTGTTAATGCTTTTTCGGAGGAGGAAGTGAGAAAGATGATTTTGGAGTGTGAGGGTGATAAAAGTTCGGGGCCTGATGGTTTCAATTTTGTGTTCCTTAAGAGGTTTTTGGGAGTGATCAAGGAAGAAGTGATGGGTATGCTTACTGAATTTTGTAGAAATGGAAAGCTACCTAGGTCTTTATTATCTTATTTTGTAGCACTTGTTCCAAAAGTGTCTTGCCCACAACAGATATCTGATTTTCGGCCTATCTCATTATTAGGTTGTCTTTATAAGATTGTTTTCAAGCTTTTGGCAAATAGGTTGAAAGGAGTTTTGGATTCAATAATTTCAGAAGAACAATCAGCCTTTATCCCGGGAAGGAACATGTTAGATAGTGTACTTGTGGCTAATGAAGCAGTTGATTATGTGCGGAGGTATAATAAGAGGTGTTTTGTGTTAAAGCTTGATTATGAGAAGGCGTATGATTCGATAGAGTGAGGATATCTTTTGTTTATGTTACATAGCTTTGGATTTTCAAACAAATGGGTCAGTTGGATGGAAGCTTGTATGTGTGGGGGAAGCCTATCAGCTTTGATTAATGGTTGTCCTACATTGGAGGTTCATATTGAGCGGGGCCTAAAACAGGGGATCCTCTTGCCCCTTTTCTTTTTCTTGTGGTAGCGGAAGGGTTAGGAGTTCTTATGCGGAAGGCAGTGACTTGTGGGTTGTTCTCTGGTGTGATGATTGGGGAAGGGGGACCAGATATTTCTTTGCTGCAGTTTGCGGATGACACATTGATTATGGGAGAGGCTTCGGTGCAGAATTTGTGGACTTTGAAAGCAGTATTGCGTAGCTTTGAATTAATGTCAGGTATGAAAATTAACTTCCATAAATCTTTTGTATTGGGGATTAACACTGGTGATAACTTTGAAAACTTGGCTGCGGAGTTCCTACATTGTAAGATTGGTAGTTTCCCATTAAAGTATCTCGGGTTACAGTTAGGTGTTAACCCGAGAAAGCCTAGTGCATGGAAGGGTGTGTTAGAGGCTCTTAAAAAGCGGTTAGCGTCATGGAAGCATAGGTATTTATCGATTGAAGGTAGGGTGACTTTGATTAATGTCGTTCTTAATTCTATGCCATTGCACTCGTTATCCTTTTTTAAGGTGCCGAAGTCGGTAATAAAGGAAATTGTCTTAAGGTTGTATTAATATTCGAATATCTAAAGTATATCTTAAAATTTAATATAAATATAATTCTATTTTTAATTATTTATGTTTTTCTTTGTAAAATATTCACTTAGTCTGAAAACGTACTAAATTTTTGTATTACTTATTTTCATGTAGTTAATTTTCTTTTTTCTAGTGTTTTTCCAAATGAATTAAGAATAATAATCATATAAAACTAGACATTGTTATTTTATGAGAAGAAATATGCAGTTTTAAATGATTGAAAATTTTATCCTAAAAATAATCATAGATTTTTAAAGTTGATAAATTAGATTTTTGTTAGAAAATTAGTTGTCATATCTTTAATAAAAAATACCTATTTTAATAAAATTTTACAGTTAAAATTAATTTTAAATAATTGAAAGTTAATTATACTAAACTTGATGTTAAATGTTTGTGATTCATTATTGTTTAGAATCAAATGTGCGTTTTTTGGTTATAATATTGCAAAGGGCAGAAGCCCCACAAATTACAAGTTCCCGGGTGGCAAGTAGCGAGGGTATACAAGTAATTTAAGCATGCACAGGGATTCTGAAATCTAGTACAAACAAAGTAACCATTTCGAAGATACCAAATCTAACTCTCCTGTCTCGAACCCTAGATTCTTAAAGTGTGCGTTGACATCACAGATTTTTTGGTACAACTGAACCTTTGTTTTTTATTTTTGGTAGAAAGCGTTTGCTGTTTTTAACCTTTCTGCTTTTTCACTTGTGATGCCAGCACCGGCCTTTTTTTTTTTTTTCTGTTCATTCCATGTACTGACCTGGGCTTGGGGGTCGTAGAAGTCTATGAAGAAATGGGCCTTGGCTTGGTTTTATGATAGAAGAAGGGGTCCAATAGGCCCAAGGATAACGGTCCTGCAAGTTGCGGTCTTTGTAGTCAATAGGACGGTGATGGAAATTGCAATACGCATGTTGTGAGAATGACGCGGAAGGAAGCCGCGGAAACTTTGAATGCGATTTGAAAGCGTGATTTGAAACGTGAATCTTATTTGCCATTGGAAAATAAATAGCGATACCGTAACTTAGTTAAACAGATTAAAGAATTATAAATAAAATATATTTTAATGAATATTTTTTTTGTTCATAACATTTTTTATTTGCGATTCTTAACATTTTTCAAATTTCAAAAGTAAAAAAGTATTTATTAATTTCTTAATCAGGAAGATTAATTAATTAACGAGGGGTGTGGCGCATGTGTGAAATAAAGAAGAAACTGGGTTTGGTTGCGTATTTGGGTTGAGGATTGGGGTGAAGATGTAATAAATGGTTTTAAAAAGAATATGCCGTTGCTATGTTCTTCGCAGACATTCTCAGATGCCAAGTGGGTCTGAGTGAGATGCCCCTGTTAAGTTTTCTTTTCCTAATTCCTTATATTGCACGCACTTCACATGTGATCTTTTTCCATTCCGCCTTCTCTTGCGATCCCAGGTACCTTCTTCTTCTTCCCTCTCTCCTTCTATTTAATTTTCGTCGTTTCAACATCGGTAACGTCGTTTGTGATTGCTGTCTCTCTGTATCTGCGTTTTGGTTCCAACGCTTTCTTTCTTTCGCGTTTGGTTTTGCTTTTCTTGCGGTTGTTATCTATTCTTGTTTTTCCTCTGCTTCGCGTCGTATCTTTGTAGCTTGAAGATTTTGTTTCCGATTATATTGCTTTCTTCGATTATCTTGCCGCAATCTTGTAGGATAAGGAAAACGAAAACCAAAGGAAAGAGTAATAATAAATGAAATGACGATAAATTAAGATTAGGGCTTCGTTTTCTTACCAAACTTGATTGGTTTAACTAATATATAACTAATTTTCGAAGTTCAATTAACTGCTTAATAGGAACTAATTTTTATTTTCTTAACCATGCATTATTCTCTTGAATTACTCACATTTCCGGTTCCTCCAGTTCATATACTTGTTTATTTTAATAATGACGATGATTTCCCTATTCATACGCATGTGAAAATGTCTGGATATGAAAGTGTGAAGGAATTCGATTATAAGGGAAATGGAAGGAAGGATAAAGGGCAAGGATGAGAGTAGCAAAGAAGTGAGACGGAATTTGTCAGTGTTGGAGGAGAACGTGAGTCATGAAAATAGGAAAACGACAATTGTAGAATTTCAGTTGATTTGAACTAGGATTTACTGAGCCAGTCCTGGGTAATTATGACTATTAAATCTTGTTTTTGTTCTTTTCATTAAATTTTTGTTGTTGTTTTGTGTTCCATGCTTGGCCATTATGCCATTACTTAATTGAACATTAAATTCATTCTTAGCTTAGCTTAGGATATTATTGTTCCTCTTGGTGTCAATGATGTGGTTACCTTGTTGCCATTAATACTGATATTATTGTTTTTCTCTTTCTTTTCTTGTGCAGGATTCTGCTGGTGCTGTTCTCTATAATTTTCTTGAACTCCTAAAGTGAACTTCATTGCATGAAATTTGATACATTATATTAGATTTTTGTCCTGTTTGATTCAAATGGGCTCTAATAAGCAGTCTGCTCGCATTCTTGATACACTCAAAATGGAGACAGTTAGAACTATTCTAACCCACACTTATCCTTACCCTCACGAGCATTCACGCCATGCTGTAATTGCTGTTGTTGTGGGTTGTCTCTTTTTCATCTCATCTGACAATATACAGACTCTTGTAGAAAAATTAGACAACAATATTAAATGGTGGTCTATGTATGCCTGCTTGTTTGGGTTCTTTTATTTCTTTTCCTCACCATTTATAGGCAAGACATTCAAGCCGAGCTATTCAAATTTCAGTCGATGGTGAGTTGCTTTGACAAATTTATTTCTTTATGAAAGATTTTATGGAATTTGAAATAATTAGGTGTCCACTCTGCAGGTACATAGCCTGGATTTTAGTGGCAGCTGTGTATCATCTTCCTAGCTTTCAGTCAATGGGGGTGGATATGAGGATGAGTCTATCATTGTTTTTGACGATATATGTCTCTTCGATCTTATTTCTTCTTGTCTTTCACATTATATTTCTTGGCCTCTGGTATATTGGCTTTGTTTCACGTGTGGCTGGAAAGAGACCGGAGATCTTGACCATTCTACAAAACTGTGCAGTAAGTTTGAAAGATGATTGTTTGTAATTTTGTCCTTAAAATAAGAAATGTTGTTTTTATGCTGCTTATTTTTCTTTAATAAATAATAGGTACTTAGCGTGGCATGCTGTGTATTTTATAGTCATTGTGGCAATCGAGCCATGTTAAGAGAGAGACCACTTGACCGAAAAAATTCTAACTGGTTTTCTTTCTGGAAGAAAGAGGATAGAAACACATGGCTCGCTAAGTTTCTTCGCATGAATGAGTTGAAAGACCAGGTTTGCTCATCTTGGTTTGCTCCAGTTGGATCTGCAAGTGATTATCCTCTCTTGTCAAAGTGGGTTATTTATGGCGAGGTATTTAATACTGTCTGCTGCGTTAACTCATAAATCTATATCTATTTTCATTGTGGTTCTTTAGATGGTACGATGCCAACATTATCTTTATGTTTTAGATAGCTTGCAATGGATCATGTCCTGGTTCATCAGATGAGATTTCTCCCATCTACTCACTTTGGGCTACATTTATTGGGCTTTACATTGCGAATTATGTGGTGGAGAGGTCGACAGGGTGAGTAGTAGGTACTTTATACCTGATCTTATTTTGTGCTAAACTTTGTTATCTTCCTCCACATAGTGTGAGTAATTTTTTTAATGTTTCAAAGTATAAAACTATTCTGATGTTAAATTTTAATGGAAATTACTGACACTGAAAAAAAATATCCTCTAATTTCTAAGTCAATATGTGATGTCATTTTTTATTCTTGGAAAATGACTGCTGTTGAACATTTTTGAAAATTTGCATCTACAGTTCTTGCAATAAATTTTTTCGCAATGTTCTTTTTCTTTTTTTCCAGCCATCGCAATGTAATTTTCAGGAAAAAAAGTTTTTGTTTTCTTATGTATTATTAGTCTGTTTTGGTAATGAATATTAGTTGTTTTATTTTTGCAATTCTATTATTTTGGACTATATCTCTCTCCATAAAACAATGTGCAATGGTGCCATGAGCCCTTGGCATAACAGCGCACAATGAACAATTAGTTATTATGGGGGGGCATCACATTAATAATACATTGTATCAACATTTTCTTTTAATATCTTTGTTTTTATGCAGGTGGGCTCTCACTCACCCATTATCTGTTAAAGAATATGAGAAGCTGAAGAAGAAGCAGATGAAGCCTGATTTTTTGGACATGGTTCCTTGGTACTCGGGGTATGTATATATAACTATATTATGTTTCCCAGTTACTTTTTAGTATATTTCAAGGGGGTGCTGAAGGTTATTTTGAATGTGTGGTTACACTCGTTAAATTATGCAGAACATCTGCTGATTTATTCAAAACAGTTTTTGACCTGCTGGTATCAGTAACTGTGTTTGTTGGGCGTTTTGATATGCGTATGATGCAGGTAATATTTTTATTTTCCTATGCCCACTATTTACAATGTTCTATCAACATGTCATTTAAATTTATAGCCTGATATACTTGGCTGACTGTATACACTTTGTTGTATTAAATATACAACTACAGTCACTGCATATATTTGCATACCTTTTAAAGGGGCTTAGTTAATCCAAATTGGATGTTGGGCAATGTGAATAGGATTGTAGAAAGTAGTTTTCGATATTGTTGCCCATGACCTTGTTTCTGGTCTTGTTTTCTCCAAGAACAATAAAACAAAATCAAGGCCTGAACTGTGGATTTGTGCACTCACAAATCATTAATGCCTTTAAAATTCTGAGTACTGTATAATTTCTGGTCTCCAGATTTAGATTTAAATTGTTTTGTGCAGATTTTCACTTTCTGTGTAGCTTGCTACGGTTGAACCATTTTTTAGCTGTCTTTGTAGTTAATTTTATGTATAAAATCATAATGAGTCTTCATACAGGGCATTTTTTAAATTCTTATCTGAATGTTGATCATGCATAGTTGAAAGAAGATCTGAAAATATCATTTCTGAATGACTGAGAAAATTAGAAGGCTGTATGTTACAGTAAACTCTTGGCTGAACTAAGTAAAGGGTAATCACTAACTTTCCTAGCATCAGACCCATATTAATCAACTATCCTAATATCAGAATAATTTTCACTAACTACACAGCAAGGAAAGTGGGACTTTTAAGACACATTATTCTATGATGATGTGAAGAAGTTTGCCTTCTATTCATCCTCTGTCTTGTTACAGGAATATTGTTTTGCTTGTATTCCAGAATATAATAAGTCTCATTTTCATTGACAGGCAGCAATGACTAGGGTTAGTGATCGAAATCAACAAGGTGACCTTCTATATGATCATTTTACTGAGAAAGATGATTTTTGGTTTGACTTTATGGCTGATACTGGTGATGGTGGAAACTCATCTTATGCTGTTGCACGGCTACTTGCTAAGCCTTTCATTCGGACACTGAAAGATGATTCTGAGCTTACTTTACCACGTGGGGACTTGCTGCTTATTGGGGGTGATCTTGCGTAAGTTGACTGCACCTAATTATTGTATTCATGGCTATTATTACATGATTTGGTTAATTATTATTTATTATTTGAAAGCTTTCTGGGAATGATAAGTTGAGTCAGTTGACACCATTTAATGATGTTCTTGATTGAGAATTTTGAATTCCTAGGTCTAAAACAAAATCATGATAAACGAAATTGAGTCTCCTGTCCACACTTTTGTACATTTTTTGTTGAGGGCTTATGACCAGATGCCATCATGTACTCTTTTATATTACACATTAACTTGCTAGAACAATACCCGACTTCTTTTTGCTTCAGTAATGGTGTACATATTAAAGGCAAAATGTATCTTTTTTACTGGATTTTGCATTTTGTAGTTATATCAATGGGGATCAATTTTTCAACTTCTACTTGAATGCTAGGAAATTAGGAGTATTTTAGCAAGTGTTGTGTATCTTACTTTTTGTTTGTTTTCTGGGAACATGTGAATTATAAATCCCCATAGTAGAAGCATAGAATATTTATCTTGAACTTGTGAATTTCATCTCAAGCTTTTAGATTATTGACTGTGATTTTGCAATTATCCCACCAAATCTACCACCCTTTTGAAAGTATTTGCGGCTTGGTTTCTACCAATTTCAGGTCTTTGCATGCTATGATGTTAATTACTGATTTTCTGCTTCACCCTTTTTCCATTGACCAGATGGCTGACTAGTAGGACTTCTGTGAAAATCATATTTGCTGGACATGTTTGTAATTTTCTAGCTTATTGTGGGACACCAAAACTGCTTTTTCAACTGAATTAAAGAATCTGTGTAGTGTCATTTGCAGTTTTAACTTATAAATCTCTCTCTCTCTTGTAATGTTATGTGGGCTATATTTATTTTCTGCAATGACTAATTTTTGTGTCTGTTGTAGGTATCCAAATCCATCAGCATTCACATATGAAAGGCGTCTTTTTGTTCCTTTTGAGTACGCTCTTCAACCTCCTCCTTGGTATAAAGCAGAGCAGATAGCTGTGAACAAGCCTGAGGTACCTTTTGGGGCTCCAATTAAACAGTACAATGGACCTCAGTGTTTTATTATTCCTGGAAACCATGGTTAGTTTTAGCTCCTCATTTAAGCCTTACCAAATTCCTTCTGTTATTTTTCATGGTATTTATTGAATAACTGTACATTGCCCTTCTGTAGCTATTATATAGCTTTTTTTGTTCCAGTGATTATTGTGGCTATTTTGGTCATTTTACTTTATCTCAGTTTTTAAAAGATTTTTAAATCTTGTATTTATGCCCAATGCCAATACAATGTAGTAATTGTTATTGTTGTTGCTTGAAAGACTGGTTTGATGGACTCCAGACCTTTATGAGGTATATATGTCATAGAAGTTGGTTAGGTGGATGGCTCATGCCTCAGAAGAAGAGTTATTTTGCCTTACAACTCCCTAAACGATGGTGGGTTTTTGGGCTTGATCTTGCCCTTCATGGAGATATTGATGTGTACCAATTCAAGTTCTTTTCAGAACTGGTAAAAGAAAAGGTAAATATTCTATCTGTTTCTTCATATTTATGAATGGTGAAGTTCACTAATGATTCTGTTCACATTTTTAAAGGAACTGTGTTCTTGGCAAAATTTGTTTCAGTTATACTGTCAATTATGGTAGAATCACTGAAAGGTCAGCATGTCAAGTCTCAGGACAAAGATTGAGATGGGCAGTGATTTTTTATAGAATGTGGTTATTTAATTAGAAAATGTTCTGGCAATAACTGACAGTGTCATGCTTGGCTAAGTGAATGTTTGGGAACAACTTATTTCCCAGATCTAAGCTTATATAGATGCTTTGTTTCAAATTTCAATTATGAACTTGTTGCTTATAAATCTCTGTCCTGCTCTACAAAACAAGCTTTGATTAGCAGATATTTGGTATTCTGTTTTTGTTATACTGTTCTTTTTATTACTGGATCTTACTTTGGACCCTTTTTATCTTAAAACCTCAATTATGTGATATGACCTATGTACTGATTTAGCTCACCTGCTCGTCACTGTTCTGTATTAAGGTTCAAGAGGATGACTCTGTGATCATTATGACACATGAACCTAATTGGCTCACTGACTGGTATTGGAATGATGCCACTGGAAAGAATGTGTCTCACCTGATTTGTGATTATTTGAGAGGAAGATGTAAGTTGCGTATGGCTGGGGACTTGCATCATTACATGCGTCATTCTCATGTAAAGTCAGATGGGCCTGTTCATGTTCATCATCTTCTTGTTAATGGTTGTGGTGGAGCATTTCTACATCCTACCCATGTTTTCAGTAAATTTAAAAAACTTAATGGAGTTTCCTATGAATGCAAGGCTTCATATCCTTCATTTGAAGATTCAAGCAGGGTATGATGAATGTTAATAATTGCTTGTCATCCCTCTCTTAACTGTTAAGCACTAAATCCTTGTTTTGCATATTATGGTGTAACACATCTTTAAATTTGATGCAGATTGCATTGGGAAATATCCTGAAATTTCGTAAGAAGAACTGGCAATTTGATTTTATTGGTGGCATTATATATTTTGTGCTTGTCTTCTCAATGTTTCCACAAGTGAGTTCCTCCATATCATTGCTATTTTTTAGTTTCTTTTTATGATCTCAATGTTGATTATGGTTTTTGAGCCACTGGATTCTTGTTCTTTCTTGTTGGTCCATAGAGTAAGCAGAGAATAGCATTTTGCTTATCTGTTAAGTCACTATCAACTGTCGCTAAGATGCAACTGTTTTCTTTTACTTATTTTCTAGTGTGAGCTGAATCACATCCTCCAAGATGATACATTTTCTGGTCACGTAAAGAGTTTCCTTGGTACAGTGTGGAATGGATTTATATATATTCTGCAGCACTCGTGTGTGTCACTAGTGGGAGCTATACTATTACTAATTGCAGCATATTCTTTTGTTCCACCAAAATTGTCACGGAAGAAACGAGCAATAATTGGAGTTCTTCATGTTTCTGCTCACCTTGCTGCAGCTCTGATTCTTATGTTGCTTCTTGAAGTAGGCATTGAAACATGCATCCGACATAAGTTGCTGGCAAATTCAGGTCTGTTTTACTATCTATTGAATGCTTTGTATTGATATAATTTTTTATAACTTTTTCTTCCTAAGTCTGTAAACAATACATTTTGGCTTTGTTATACTGTTAATCCTTTTAGTTTCATGAAATTTTTATTTTGGTCCCCACTTCTAATTGCAGTCGTAGGTTTGAAATTAATGCAATTAAATCCCCTTGTCAAATTGATGTTTACATGGCACTCTTTCACTGATGTAGCATTATGCTGTCATTTTTCCTGAAAGTCCAGAAAACTATGACAAATTGTATTGCCTTGTCAGCTGACTGCTACATCTACACCAAACTAATTAGGTCTTTATCGTATGTAACCTGCAGCCAGATTTTGGTCAGTCACATCATATTGATACATCCTTTAGGGCATGTTCATAGCTATAGAGCTTATAAAATATAAACTTCCACATTTTATATTTATTTATTTATTTTTTGTTTCATTTCAATGTTGGAAGCTAGATTCAGTAGGTTGATAATGAACTGATAGAACTTAGCTCTGGTGGTGATATGGACATGACTCCTAATCTGGTGAAGTTTGACACATGATCAAGTTACTATTTGCCATTACTCGTCACAGTTATGGAAAAGGATTTTTATGCTTCGTAATGTGGGATTGCGTGTGTGAATAGTGATGATGATATTTTGGGTTATAATGTCAACTTTTTTGTGTAACGCAGGGTATCACTCTTTGTATCAGTGGTATCGATCAGTGGAAAGTGAGCACTTTCCTGATCCAACTGGCCTCAGAGCTCGTATTGAACAATGGACATTTGGACTTTATCCAGCATGCATCAAATATTTAATGTCAGCTTTTGATGTGCCAGAGGTAAGAGAATTCTCTGGATTTTGTGTTTTGATTTTTCTCACAATAGATACTGTCATGGAGATTATTTTCTCAGGTCATGGCTGTCTCTCGGAGCAATATTTGCAAGAATGGATTAGAGTCTCTTTCACGAGGGGGTGCTATAATATATTATGCTTCTGTCTTCCTTTATTTTTGGGTCTTCTCGACCCCTGTTGTTTCCTTAGTGTTTGGGAGCTACTTGTACATTTGCATCAACTGGCTTCACTTACACTTTGACGAAGCCTTTTCATCTCTCCGGATAGCTAATTACAAATCATTCACACGATTTCACATCAATTCTGATGGTGATCTTGAAGTTTTTACTCTGGCAGTGGATAAGGTAGAAACTATCACTGATTTAAATCTATTATTTCATATTAAGTATTGAATTAGTGAAAGCATCAAGAACAGAGTGACACAGATTTTCTCTTGGTATCATGACTACCTTGTTTTCGTGTTTGAGAAAAACTTTAAATTTCGTAGCCACTAATGTTTGGTTTTTGTGGTGGAATTTAATTAGTATTCTCCAGATTATATTAATCATCGTTGAAAATTTCAATTTGTAGGTTCCTAAGGAGTGGAAACTTGATCCTGAGTGGGACGGAGAGACGAAACATCCACAGCAATTGAGTCATTTGAGAAGCTTTCCCAGCAAATGGAGGGCTGCCACTGCCCACCAGGATCCAGTACATACAGTCAAAATTGTTGATCATTTTGTTATTGGTCGGACAGATAACAATGATGGTGCTACCACAGCCAACGGGACAGTTCAATGATTTGTTGATTTAGTTATTTGTAACATTATTTAGGCAGCAATTTAAAGAAATGAAAGAAAAAAATTTAGTTTCCTCATCTTTTTGTCTCTTCTATTTCTGCAAAGTGAGATGGACCGAAGCTGGGAGTGCGCGCATTCGATACTTCATTTGTGATTGGTCTTTTCTCGAATAGCATAGAACATTTCAATTTGTGAAACTCAGCACGATTTATCAACAAACAATTAAAAAAAAAAAGTTCCTAAAATATAGTAACAAAGTTGTAATGATCAGCGACTCAGCAAATAGGATCAAATCTTCATGGTAAATCTCATGCTCAAATCCCATCAAAATTTTAAACAATTATTAAAAAATGTAGTAACTTTATAATAATTAAATTCACTAAAGAAAATAACTTTTTCAAAGAAAAGTTTTTGAACTATTCTTTTCTCTTTAATGAATATTTGTTAAAAAAGTTAATACTACCTACACTTACCTAAACAAATTAACTAAGTTGACAACAATATGAATTTCTTTCTTTTTAGAGAATATCAGTACTTTGATATGGATTCTTTTATTTGAGTAACATAAATATTTATATTAAATTTTTAAATCTTTTATTTTGTATAAAAAAGAATTTTGAAAAAAAAATTATAAATTGAAATATAATATTACTCAAATATTCAAATAAAAAAAATTTGTCCATTCAAAAAAATAAAATAATTATAACTTATAAAAGAACTATGAACTTAGTAAAAAACATAAGATATGAAATTACATAAAATAAATAGTGAAATCTTTATCTTAATCAAAATTTTATAAAAGTATCCACAAAAAACTTTTTAAAAACTAAAAATGAGTTAGGTTTTTATTTTCTTAAATTTTTAGTTACTTCATTGTAAGTAAAAATTTATTCAAACAAGATTATATAAAATTAAAAAAATAAAAATAATTAAAAATATTAATAATTATTATAATAGAGTTTTAAGCTTACTTGTTAAAGACTTATTTATTATGAACGTTGTTAAATTTGATCTCTCAATCCTACGAGAAATAATAGGTTATATATTTATCTATAAGTCATATCTTAAAATATAACTCTCGATAGGTAAGTTGTGGAGCAACTCATATGATTATATAATTATTAATGACTATAGAGAGAACTTAGCCAAATATATAAAATGTTAAGTATTAACCCTAATTCCCTCCTATAATCTTCTCAAGCCTCTCAATCTAATCTTTTTAATGTTGTTTCTCCTCTATTACCACCTACATGTCACGAAAAAAGAAAGAAAACACATCTAAATAAGTTAGAAGAGTACACCTACAACGAGAGTCGCGTAATTAGTAACAAAATTGTGATTATTTAATGAAACATTAATTTTGTATCACTTCTTTCTTTATTTATTAGCTGTTTATTAATTTATTTTATTTATGTGACAAAATAATTTTTTAATTTAATTATTAACTATTTATATTTTTGTAGGATATGTTACTAGAGCAAAACTCACATAGAAACTTTACACTTGTTGGACATAATGACATTCTTTTTGCTGCTATTGGTCAACTTGAACACCCTGATCATATTTCTATTGTTGGAAGGGATGTGGGTATTCGACAATACTTTGAACTAAGTACCCAAAAAAGAAAGGAGTAGTTACATGCGATGAATTGGAGACAATTAAAGAAGAGATCAAATACGATTTGAGAGCTGGTAGGAATTTGTCTTGTTAGGTCTCTCTCAAGGGAATATAAATTTCCAAACTTGTGTTCCTAAAGCCTCTCATCCTGAAAAACATATCAACACCAAATGGAGTTATACCCCAGTGGATCTAGCTGAGAATGTTGTCAATCATAAGTGTAAGTTGTTTGTAGAGGGTTCTCTGTAGCTAGTGACATATGACTCAGTGCACAAGTTGGGCCATCAAAAAATAGATGATTGTTCACTTAGAGTAATGGTTGAACAAGTTGAAGATAATGATACTCTTGTTGTCCCTATGCTAACTGAGGAGGTTAGCATAATGAGAGAAATCCCTTATTCAATTTTCTATTGATCAGGTATACTTTCTTTTAATGATTCCTTATATATACTATTTGAAATTTAATATCTATTAAGTACATCAAATTGTATAGTAAAACTACAAAGAATATTAGGTGCTCCAACTTGATGTACTCGAATGCTTATGTCTAATAGCAATGAAGTTAGGAAAGGAACCCTTGCAAGTACAGTTTGAAAATAACTGGTAATGCATCATCAATCCCATTATATTTGACACAAAAGGACATTTTAAAAATTACAATGAGTAAAGAAATAATTTGCATTTCAGTTATTCAATTTTGGTTAATATAAGTTCATTGTTTTTTTTTTTACTGATATGTTAATTAAATGTTAAAGCACCAATACTTAATTTTATATGACCATTTTGTAGTTACCTACATCAACATTCATTTTCAAAAGGTATGAATGCTTTGTATGGATTTCTTTACTCTCTTCAAATTAAAAGCTTAAGGAACAAGTGTGAAGCTATCCAGATATGCATTCAAAGAAGGTTGTGTGAAGGAATCAAGCATTAATACCTTAACTATTTTATTATGGGTAAGGTTTTGCTAATGAACATTTTCATATAATTAGTTTTACTTTCTCTAATGACCATTTTGGTTTGTAGGAGCCATTGACAATTGTTTATAATTTGTCCTAAATGTAACGAAGTTGTCTTTTTATGCTCGTGTGGAATAAGCCCAAGAAAGAAATAAAAGTCATTATTGATGTGTAAGTATATAAGTATACTTGTTATAAATTATTTTATATGTTATATGTAATCAAATGGTCACCTAATTCACTCTTATGATATCTTTACCCTGAATAGATGTATGAAAGCATACAATGTGTTGGTGGGTAAACATATTACGAGAAAAAAACCTATATAGATTTACCCATGTGTATGTTTAGCTATTCTTTTTGTTCAATATTTAATTTCTTTTTAATTTTAAGTAAATTACTTATTATAGTCTAATATTAAATGCTTGTTATTTTTCTTTTAGTCACAACAAAAAAAAAGAGAGTAGAAGGTGTGAATATTATGTGGTGAGACATATAAAAATGGTCATCACAACCACTATTACTAATTCCTAAATTTTGATAAATATATTTATTACTTATAACTTTATAATATTTAAAGTTAATATTTTTTGTAATTTAAACTTGTAGATATTTAAAGATGGCAATCCAATGCCAAAAGAGAAGATTAAAAATATTGGGCTAATTTTGTTTTACATATTAGTAATTTTTCAAAATATTTTAGACATTACAATTGATTTTAATTTATATAAAAATATTCATTTGTACATACTATTTTTTTATTATAATTATAATATATATATATTTTGCTGTGTCTAAATTATATTTAGATTTTAAGTTTTAAGATATAATATAAAATGAAAAGTATATTAAAAAAATAGAATTTTTATATAATTATGTTTAAAACCAATGTAAAATCTCTACATGAACAATGATTTTCTAATCGATGTAGAAAATTATTAGTTTCTACATCAGTTGTTAGTAAAACTGATGTAGGATATATAGATTTTATATTATTTGTTAATAAAATTGATGTAAAAACATCAATTATTAATCAATATAAAATGTGACAACTTATTAAATTGACTGAATTTATATTAATAGGAGAATTTATATAAAAAGTCATTTTTAGTTTACCTAAAAATTATTTTTGTGCTAATAGCTCATGTAACGGGTAGACATACCGTAACAATCTGGCCAAACTCGCACCGATTAAGAAGAACAAACTGTGTAGCGGGTGGATTGGGATGAGTTTTGGATCAATATTTTAAAAATTTTAGTTTACAATGGATTTATATGGTCAAATTCAATTTTAGATTTAAGATTTTTTGTTATCCAATTCAATCTGAAAAAATGCAATTCTATTATGCGCACTGTGAAGTTGCTAGCATAATCTAGTAACCAGTGGGCTTTCTATCATTAGAGGTACTGGTTACGTTAGTCTAGAACATCTTCCAATCATTTGACTACTATCTAGAATCTTGGAGCCGTTGATCAGTGTGGCTATATGTTGTACTTTACTAGAAACAAACATTATGCTTGATGCACTATTGATAAACAAATTAGTAAGTGTACCAAATCGTTTGCAATAACAATTAAATTTTATTGTCTACAAACAAGAATATCTCTAGTTGGGTGATAAACGGTGTACAAATTCAATGCAAAAAATTAAATATTATCCATTAATTAAAATTAACATAAACTTTAAGTATTACTTCAATGTGAGAATAAAACTAAGTGTAAGAAACTAAAATAAAATGACAAATAAATTGTAGCATAGAAATGAGTGTAAATTCAACAAAACAGTTAATAATTAATATATTGAATTAGGAATCCTTAATTCTTTCCCTTTGTAAAAAGTATGAATAACCCAAAATACAACTAATCTAATGGTCAAATTTTCTTGGTACCTAATATCAATTCCTTGATTAATTGGTTCTAAACCAACTCCCAGTTCCTAATTCTTTAGGCAATCAAGGAAAGGTTAAGATTAAGTTAGAAATCAAAGTGACTACACCATTAAAGATTCCTATTTCTAGGTAACACATAATGAGCTACTTAATTCATTTTCAATAATAATTCAAATGTTTCAATTAGAAGATTCTCTTTATCAACTCTGAATGCTAAGAAACATTAAGTTTAGGGGTTAAATAAGTTAGAATAGAAGTAAACTAAGTTATATCTTAGATTTATATTATTTCAATGAGTTAAGAATTAAGTCATCCATCCTCAAGCCCTAATAAAATTAGTAAGATATTGCAGAAATAATAAAAGAGAAGAAATTGAAATAGATTTTGTAGAAATAAACATCATGTTTAGCTGTAAGAAAATTACATGAAATATAAAATGTAGGAAATCACTGTTTCATTAAAGAGTAAAGAGAATGAAGAGATATAACCTTACTTCCTATCAAAATCCTATAAAGAAGAAATGACTGAATAACATTCATACATAAAAGATGTACAAAAAATCTAAAATTCTGTGCCTAAAAGGTATAAGAAAAAGGTGATGTCTTTAGCAAAAAATTCTATTTTTATATATTCTGTCAGATTTGTGTCTCCACAATCAGCTATGTGTGTGTCCATAAATTAGCCCTGTAATATTTCACTTCCTTCCACTCGATTCAATTGCAACTTACTCTTTTAAAACCTTAAAAAAAAAACTACAAAATATTAATAATTGAACAATTTAGTGCATTCCAAGAATAATATCTTTCTATTTAAATTTTCAGTTAATTATATTAACTTAGATCATTTATTCAATGAAAAGTGCTAGAAACATTCAATTTACTATATGAGTTAATAACTCATCAACTATGCTTTTTCTACTCACCCTAAAAGGTTGACTGAACTATCTGTTGACTCTCAAGGATCTGTCATGAAGATGGGTCGCAATTTTTCTATTCCCTTCTTTCTTTGTCTTTCTTTTTCTTTTTCATTGCAAACCAAGTTGATGCTCCCACATCCATAGCATGAGTAGTTAAAGCAAGTAAATAATATGAAATTCAAGTTAGCAATGAGATGGGTAAAGAAGGGTGAGTGTAATGATTGTGCGAAGCAAAAAAAAAAATTTAATATCTCAGACATTTTAACTGAATAAAATCACTCATCAAATTCACTCATTATTTTAACAAAAGTCGCCTAATTCGGTAAATATTTCAGACAAAAATGAAAGTTAATATGCATGATCAATTTTTTTTTATCTGAAACCGACTGAAATTTATTGGTGCACGCCCTCTTACTAATGTAAAACTTTTATTTTAATTTAAAAATAACACTAAAAGATTTGTCCTTAAATAAATCGAAGACCACGTTGGATGGAAGTTGAAAAGAACACTTTGGTATTCTACCGACAATCTTAACTATGTAAGAAATCATGTGTTCAATCACTATTATGAAAATGATTTATTGACATACTACTTTTGTTTATATTTTTTTAATGGTTGTTGATACGAGGTTTTAATTATAAATGACTTGTGTCCTAACTCTCTCCAATGCACACAAGTTGATATACATAAATAATTTAGATCCTAAAATCTTGAAAAATATGAAATGATTATTATGGAGTAAAAAAGACAATGTTTATTAAATATAATTAGTAAGTGATCAACTATTCATAATAAATTAACATTTCATAATATATATATAATATTTGTATCATGTTATTTAATAATAAAATAATATTCAAATCTATGTCCAAGAAAGAAGAAAGTTAAACTTAATTAAAACTTATATTCAGTTGCATTCTCCCTGCCTCTCTTGTGCGACTGAAATGTAGATTCCATTAGACTCGTGTGTTGTATCTTTCTTTCTTTTCACGGTACCTTAAAGTTATAGTATCAATTTTAAATATACAAAACTAATTTGAAGTTAAAAATATTTTATCAAGTTGACCCAAGCCATTTCTCTGTTGACCATATTAAATGCTTTATTGCTTTAAATTAAAGTTTCCAATAAGTTGCATTCACGTGTACTATATTTCGTGCGTACGACCTACGACAAGGAACAATCTTTGTCCATTCACGTCAAAATCAGCTATTGTTTCATACTAAATTCAACTAGTTTGAGAGGAGAAAATTATGGTATAGTGTCTCTTTAAGCGTTTTCTGCACTTCATCCCAATTTTCAATTTGCTTTGATAATGGAGCAGTATGAATCTTCACTTGCTTGCTGTGCATATCTCTATACGGCAATCTCAGAAAATCTTGAACATCTTTCAGTTTCTGAGGATGAAAAAAACCCAAGGTCAAATTATATCCCAATATGGTTGAGTTTTGATCCATGACTGCGTAAAATATATTGTGTTATGATAAATGTATTTTTACACTTTGCTATGACAACTAATAACCCAAAAACCAAAAAATTTTATCAATACATTATCATTATTACATGATTACTTTATAGCATAAAATTTTATGTGGCCTGACAATGAGTCAAAACTAAACTATAAAATAAAAAAAGATAATTGTGGAATTGTGGTGGCACTGGAATAGCACATGCTTTTAGCCTTGGTAGACTTACCGTGCGATTTTTGACAAGATCCTCGTAGTAGAGAACAATGTGGCGAGTGTTCTTAAAGTATTCAATGCATTTTGTAGCTGTCTTCTCTGTTTGCTTTAGCTCTTCCATCAGCAACGTGGTATTGATCCATGGCCTGTATTTGGCGAGAATTCCAGCCTGCCCAAGTAGAATTAATTTAACAGATTCCCTTTTGTAGTTAACACTAATTAGCTAATGTTTTGCTTTACATAATTCTAGTATAAAAGTTACTTTTAGTTAATTAACTTTTCTCAACATACAATAGCATAATCCAAACATGTAATACAAACGCAAAGACACATACCACTATGGAAGAGAGAGGGAAAGAGACCTCTAATGTGGAGTGGACATGAGACTTGTGGGTTCCATTCAGTGGCTTTGTATCTTTATCATACGAATTTGCTAGCACCGATACCATTCTACGGAGCAAATTCCTTCTGAAAAGGAATATTGCTGAAACTCCTCTCCTTTCGAAGTATTCCACTATCTCCTTATGATGCTCCATCAAACCCTGCCAATATTGAATAAAATTTAACATCACAACTTTTAAATTTGTTTTTGTTTACCACAAATACCTTCACTCGGACACAATTCTTCTTAAATTAGATAATATCATTATAAGTGACAAATTTTTTTCTAAAATAAATTAATGATAATTGATTTATATGTTCAATAGAAGTATAAAAATTTATTAAGTGCGTAGTAATTTAAAAACTCATTCATAAGTTTAACTAATAACAATAAACTTGTGTTAAAAACTTTTAAATGAGTTTTTATAAGAGAACAAATCAGTATAAAAAATAAATAAATTTTCTTTTATCAGTTAGAAACAACTTATGTTTTTATATTTTTTTGAGAAACTTTTTCATTTAACCTTTTCTAAAATTTGAGAAGAAAAGTTATTTTTAACTTATGAAAAAAAATTTATTTTATTTTTATATTAATTTTTTAATAAAAACTTATCTAAAATTTTATCCAAATTGAACTTAGGTCTATTTTAAAAAAAAGTAGTTTAAAAGAACTTATTTAATAAATTTTAATTTATCCAAATAAATAAAAATTCACAGGTTACTTTCACAAGTAAAAATAAATTTTCTAAGCACCCATAATTCATGATGGATCATGAAGTTGGGACACACTTCAACTAGGTATATAAAAGCAATTCTATGTGGTCATGGTACCAACCTGATTAAGCATCCACTTGTAGCCCACAGCTGCGGAACATTCATTTTTAGAAGCACTAGTGAACCAATCAAGATTGTACACTTGATCCATTGTCTTCAATATTGAAGAAACATTCTCCCTTCTTTTGGTCACAGAAAATATCTCTCCATTCGAGCTTACATTAATATGACTGTTCAATAACGTCTCAAACCATCCACTTCCAGATCTTTGCATTGTCAAGATGCAAAATAGACGAACGGGATTGCAAGCACACTCCTCTCTGCTCATTCACCAATCATTATATATAGCTAAATAATCAAACCCACATAACAAACCGGAGCCAAATTTAATACTTGATTTTATACACACACCACACTGAAGATGTATTTAGTGAGAAGAGTAAATTTTATATAAGAGAGTAAGAAAAGTAAAATTGGACCGTACAATTATAAACGATCAAAATTAAAAGCTTTGGAAAGTCACATAATCACTTTAAAAAAGATAAAAAAAAACTCAGACTTATATGTATTTTAATCTTGATAATTCATGATAAGATCTAATGTTTAAGATTTTGTTCTCGAGTTTCACATAAAATGGACCATATATAAGCATCTACCTGCTGTGAGTTTTGGGCTCTGGATAATGCAAGTAAGGGACTTCCCACTCTTCCACACCAGAAAGGTGACATGAGTGGTGGTTGATGACCTTAAGTTCCAATAACTTGGTATTTATGCGAACCTTTGGTTGCTCTAAATTAAAAGAGCAAATGTATACACCACAAGTTGCAACGATGAGTAAAACTACCAACCTCAATGTTGATGGAAATTTTTTAATAGATTTAGTGTCCAAGGAGTCCTGTAATGGAAGAGTTACAAGATGTCACACTTGCAAATCAATATTGTACAGTAATGTGATTAAGACAAAGCATGAAAAAATAAAATAAAATAAAAAAAGAACATAGTAGCAATGGTAGTACTTTTCTCACCTTCTTGAGGATAAATATTTGTTCAATCATGTTTCAAGGTAAAGAAAGACAACGACAAAGACCCTCTTCTTCCTCCACTGTTTATATGTCCACCCCTTTGTTCATCTCTATGTTTCTGAAGTTAGATTCAGCGTTTCGAGGTTTCCACGTGAAATTCAGCGTTGTTCAAGCAACCTGGTCGTGCCATGGTTCCATTCTTTTCTATGTTTAACTTTTAACTTAAATTACACGGCGGACAGAAATAGTATATGCTATATTTATGTTAAGTATGTGTTGGTGTATATTTAACTGTCGATACTTTCTCTCGAAGACGACAGAAGAAAAAAGGTATACGGTTTGATTAAATTCCATGACATGAGAAAGAAACAAACAAAACAGTGGGTCCACAGTTCTTTCTTTGCCATATCAATTTGATTTAGTAACACAAGCTAATGGGCAAGCACTTAGCAAGCCGTGCATCAGCAAACCAAGTAACTTTAGTTTTACGATGTAGAGGGAATAGTATTTTAGTTTCTAAGTAACTGTTAAAAACAAGGAAAAATTACATTCCCACATCCTAAGATTTAATAAAATTTTATCTAGTACAACTCTCCTTTTCTATATTACAGAAAACTTAGGTATTATTTTGCAAATACTGTTAAGGTTGTTTGATAATCAAAATTAGAGTTTTATTTTAGTAAAATATTTATATTTAATATTATAATAGATTACCCGAAGTAAAATTCTAAATTCGATTAGTAACAGCATTTAAGCAATTGCATCCAAGTTTTGTCTCGTTATATTACTTTGACATTCTCTGATTTATATAAATGCATAAAAAATTAGAGTAATTTGTATAATTGAAAAGGTATCAAGTGAAATTTTAATTAACATCCGGAGGTGTAAGTATAATTCATCTGAAAAGAAAAAAACGATAGTTGAGTAAACTTTTTCACTTTTACATTGATATTTGAGTAATAGAAAAATTTGTAGCTTGGTTAGTAATGCATTGAGAAAGTAAGGTCATTAATATTACAATTACTTACGGTCTTTTTAATATAAATAATATAATTTTAAAAATTATTTTTAAAATAAAATTAATTAAAATTTATTTTTTTAAATTTTTTTTGTTACGTGACTACGTGTATTGGAGTTCTACGAACAATACTAATTAATTTTTTTTTAAATAATCTCGCACATATTAAAATGATACTTACTTTTTATAATAAGTATCTTTTCTTTTTAAACGATAGTATTATATCTACTTTTGGCATTAATTTAAAAATATTTAAAATTATAATTTAATAAATATTTAAATTTATATTTTAAAAATACTTAAAATTTAAATTTAAAAATATTTAAAATCATGATTTAAAAAAATTAAAATTATAAATTTAAAAAATATTTAAGATTATAAATTTTAAAAAATATTTAAAATTATGAATATAAAAATAATTAAGATTATCTTTAGAATAATCAATACTGAAATTAAAATAAATATCTTACAATTTTTAATAATGTTTTAAAATTTTATAATTTTAATGAGTCAGATAATTATAAATTTAATTTTTATTTTTATACATGTTATGTCAACTAAATTTATTTTAACTAATTTCTTTACTAAAAATTAATACTACAATTAAAATTAAATTTTATTATTCTTCATTTAATTTTATAACTTAATAAATTATAAATATAATTTATATTTTTATAAAAAATATGTCAGTTAAACGTAGCCCAACTTTTGTTTTTACTAATCATTAATACTACAATCAAAATTAAATTCTTACAATTTCTAATTTAATTTTTTAAAATTATAATCTTAAAATTTAAATTTAATTATTTTTAAATTATTTTAAAATCGCATTTGACATGTAAACAGAAGTATCACCCATAAAAATAGAGATGACACTATCGTCTGAAAATGGAAATTACTCTCTGCACCTAACATGTGTCATCGCAGGGTTCTACTAACAAACAAAATTGCAAAGGGCGCGTGCGAGGAACCGAATAAATTTCTTGATAATGAAACTTGATGAATGAAGTCAAGAATCAGTAGATGTTGCCACTCAGATTGGCAAAGCTCTTCAAACTTTTCCTAATGTTCCACAGGAAGATTCATTGTTCAGAGACATTCATAGAGTTGCAACACAAATTAAGGTTTGACATATAATAAAACGCGGAAAAGAAAAAAAGAGCATCTGCGAAACGCTCGTTACTCCTATACACGTTACAAATTTTATACAGTACAGAATGCTAAGGAAATTTTCAACGGAAGCATAATGAATGTCTAACCAAAATGGAACTTTCAAGACTCGAGAATATTTAAGTTACAAAGGATTCAATAGTTGAACTACATATTAATAAATAGCCAAAAAATATAGTGCAAGTAGGAAATAATGGCCACAATACGACGGAAAACTTCAGTAATACTGAAAAATCTTGATTATTTTGGAATTTCCGAGCCTGGAATAATTCCCACTAAGTTACATCTGAGCTATGAAGTGAGGCCACTCCTTTTGTTACATGTGTGGCGAAAACAATTACACCAAGGTGAGTTCTCTATTTATTATGGGGGGACTCAAAAAAATTACACGAATATGAGACGTTATAATAGTAATACGCTTTTTCTAACATGTACACGAGGACACAGAAAATTAGCTGCAAGAAGGAAAAAAAAAAAAAGGTTCCCAAGCTACAATTCAGTCAAACCCCCCTGAACAACACAGCATACGCAAAGCTAAATGGCACATGCTAGAATCACAGTTCTTGGGGTTAACCAATAAAAGTCCAATTGTACAATCACACAATTTGTACATACAATGTAATGTAAGAAGTAGGATGCTCTAGAGCAGGATGACATGATCAGTGTATTGTTTTTCCATTTAAGCATGAGCGAAACAAACAGTTCTCTCTCTGTTAAGGATTGAATACATTGTCTAAGAATACATCAAATATCATTGAGTTGGGGCTACTAGTCCTCCATCAGTTAAAGGCCACAAATTCAACAAGATAAAGGAAGACAAGGTGATTTTAGAAAGCTTACCATAAAAAAGATGTGTTGTTTAGAAAAAGAAAAAGAGAACCAGAGGTCTATTTATGAGACAATCAGACGAACAATCTGTCCCATAGACCGGAATACCTTTGTAGTTTCTTTTAAACATCTATTCTTTTCATCACGAGACCAATGCTGCATGAACCACAAACGAACAAAAACAATAAGAATGACACAGCATCTAAATATAATACTAAAGCCACAATTATAGGATTCTTAGTAATCAACCTCTGAAAGCAAGTTGAGCTTATCACGAACACCTTTCAGCAATTCAGGAACATCTCCTTCCCATCTGTAAAATTCCAGCTCCTTACCTTCCAGGAGCTTTTCAGAAACCTAAAGGCAACAACATATAATAAGTATCAAAAAGTTCTTGATTGTCTCACAATAAGTACATAATTGAATTCTAAGTTAACTACAAGATTTCAGCACCAATTAACATTGGAAAGACATTATATATATATTTTCATTCCTACAAGGTTGCATGAGTTTGCAGAGGCCTATATGTGCATATCTTTATGGATCAAATTCAATAGCAAGCTAACATTCAATATATCTGCTGAAATTAAAGGACAAGATCCACCCTCCACACCACACCATATTCTTCAAAATGGCTTAATACCATGCTCTATATTATTCAAAGTTCCAAAATCCCTTTCAAGGGCCATTATTCTCAAGAAATAATTGATTACTCAAATACCTACATAATACTTGTAATCAGATTCTCCTTTTCCAAGCTAGTGCAAATGAAATTTAAAGTCTTAAAGGGAATCAGAATCTTGAGTTATGGACATATAACAAACTATTTTGCACTAGATTTCTCTTATGGGCCTGCCTCATGTTATCAACTTTCAAACACTCCCTTCACTTTTAATCCAGAAACACAATCAAATTATCTACAAATTACATCACTGACTCACTCACAAGGCTCCCTGACCTAGCTCTTCTATTTGATCAGTGTCTCTCTGGTTGAAAAATGATACCTAAGAAAATCACATTCTTTATATGACAATGTATTGCTGAAGTGTTATGTTTCAATTGGAGAGACAGAACTAAGGTAGAAGGGAATGTGTCCCTTGCTTCCCTTTCAAGACAGGTAAAAGGGAAACGAGTACCTACCTTCTTTGCAATGACCTGACCAGCAGCAATATGAGAAAAATAGATATTGTAGAAATGGGAGAGAAACAAGGGTGTGCTTCTCTCTGCAAGTTCCTCCAAATATTTGGCATAAGTAAGCCCTGCAGAGCTGGGATTTGGAATCACACTTCCTTCTTCCTCCAACCTTTCCAGATCCCTTGAAAGCCCTTCTGATCTTTCCAACCCCGTTTTCCTCATGTATGCATCTGCAAATTCTCATCATAAAAAATTCAAATCAATTCCTTTTCTATCTGTCAACTTAAAAAGAAACAAAAACAAATTTAATATGTGAAAGAATAATATCAATACCAAAGTTATTAAAGTCGAGAATTTATGTATAGTCTTAAACTTAAATCATAGACTTCTAAGCGTACACCTCATACAAAAATACTATTAAAAAGTCATAATAATGGATAAAGTACAGTAATAAAGTTAAAATCATACTTAAATAGCCAAATCATATAATAATAATGTGATTTTGGAGTACTAATTGTAAATGTGTTGTTTCACAACTTGCAGAGAAAGAATAAAAGTGGTGCCCTATTTCCAATTGGTTTTATTTTGTTGAGAAAATGCGATTTTCTCTTTGTTTTGTTGAACTCGTAAATTGGGTGTAAACTCACTAGTTTACCTAAGTTTACATGCAATTTGACACAATTTTTTTACCAAGATTATAAACTCATTTGAGTTTGAGTTAAATCACAAGTTTAAAAATCATGAACAATACTAAAAAGTAATAATAAAACTAGAATTAATTATTTTAATATAAATAACTATATAAATGATTTCATTAACATTAGTCATTAAGACTAATTTTAAACATTTAAAAGTAGTCAATTTTTAATGAATAAGAAAACATTTGTTACATTTTCACATTTTTGATGTAATAAATATTTTCTTTCACAATAAAAACTAACCATTTTTAACCACTTAAAATCAATCCCAAGAAGTAATCTTAATGTTTTCCATGTATAAATTACATTTCTTAAAATATATGTTACTTGATGCATAAAGAACGAGTAAATCACTATTTTAGTTCCTGACTTAATAAACTTTTTCTCCCTAGTAGCACCTAACTTGTATAAAACATTAGTCCCTGCAGTCGACTAATATTAGTAACAACTAATGAAGTTGCTTATTTGACACACCAAAACCTGGCAGGTTAAGTGGCACATCACACTCCAAACAATGTCATGTGACTCTTAGCCGGGTAAAGGAGGAGGAAGGAGGATTGATAAAAAATCCTCCAAATTGGGAGAACTTAAAAGCATGGGCTTAAGAGGATTTTGGAGGGTTTAAAACCTCTACTTCTCATCTTAAAACTCTCAAACAAGAATTATCACCAAATAAGCCTTCTCCTTCTCTCCATTTCCCTCTAAAAACTAACTCCCAAACAAAGTCTTAGGATGATAATTATGAAAATTTACACTCAAATTTACAAAATCCTGAAGTTATCATTTTCTTCCTCATTTGCCTTGAACCTCCATTAGGTCCATTACCCGACTTCCAACACTCGTTCAATTGGCAGTTAACACGCCAAGTTAATACTTAACGTGCCACATGAACACTACACTTCTATTAAGTGTTATTGCTATCAACTAACAGCAGACACAAACGTGATAGACATTTCAAGAATTAAGAATGATAAGCGTCTCAACAACTTAGAAAGTAAAATAAAATCGTTATTAAGTTCGAAACGAAACTAATAAAAGTTTAAAAATGAATGGAGGTATTGTAACGCCACGGCAATCAGAATTGAAATTGTAAAAAATAGGACTTACAAGAGACATTATCGGATTCATCGACGAGGCGTTCGAGAGTGGTGAAAATGAGGTGGTTGTCAACCAAGTAACGGAGGAAGCCATCCATGGAGGGGTGCCACGTGTCGGAATCCGGTTGGTTTTGGGAAACGGTGACGTTGCGGAGTCTCATGGCGACGAACCTCATCTCTTCAGTGATGCCGGTGGTCTCTCCAGGGTACAGCCTCCGATACCTCTTTCTCTTCTTTACCGTCGGTTTAGGCTTAGGAGTGTGAGAGTGAGTGAGAGTAGTAATTGGCGTGTTGGTGCTTGCTAATGTTATCGATGATAACCTGCAATTGCACTTGGGAACTTTTTCTGGGACTGGGAGTGGGAACCATAGTTGTCGCATGGGTTTCGCTGTTAACAACATCACTCGTTCCTATTCCTATTGCTACTGTCAAGACTGTCCCTGCTTTCTTCTTTGCAGATTGAATGTGTTGTGTTGTTTATAGCAATTATTAATTAAAATTAAATGCGTTGGATTTTACATAACGATTCACAGTATAATGCTTCGATGAAGATATATGTAAATTACACGTTACTCGTTGGATGTTTTTGTCCTTTTATTCAATTACTCTTGTACAAATATTTCAATTTTCTTCTTCACTTCAATTTTTTTTAAATGTTTGTTTAAATAAATACTATTTCACAATTGGGATTTAAATTTTCATTTTCTTTTCCGTTCGTGGGATTAAATTGATTGAACTTGCAATGTGCAAAATTAACTAATCTAATATATTTTCTGTGAACCTTAAAAAGTTACATACTCAATACAACTCACAAAGTATGAGAGGTTGATGGTGGAAAGGAGGTTTTGTATCTAGAAAGACATTCTAATATTCCACTCAGTATTTGTATCAACGGCAAATAAATTACATAATCATGACATAATGTGTTGGTGGTTATATAATATTTAAATGCAAGTGATGTACAACTATAATTCAAAACAGTCTCATATGGTACACCAATGTGACAGAATTGTCAAAGATTCAAGATGTCATTGATAAGTGTCGCTCATGAGTATAATTTCTTAGAATAAATGCAAATGGATTATTGAATGTTTACACATATAAATGTTCGTTAGGCTATAAATATGATAGACACAATATAAAAGAGAAACTGTGAACAACCTCGAAATATTAAAACCAAAGTGAATTGACCAATTATAAACATTATCCCATAATTTCACAAGATGTAAATTTAATTAGTAGCACAATCCTCATCTTTATTATGAGAGCCAACACAAAATTTAGATGATAATTTCTCAATGAGATAGAGTTACTTAAGTTTAATAAAATGATAACCCCTTTTTTACTTTCAAAAGAACACTTAACTCCATTGCAACATGATCCAAATGAGGCTAATATTTAAAGCATTGTTATAAAACTTAGACTGATCATTAACTCAGTCTAGATATTAGGTTAAGAAGTTATTGGTTACTATATATATATATATATGAAAGTCTCGCATCAATTTTTCTTGGTCTTAGATCGAGTATAACACACTAAAAGAGAAGGCCACTTTGGACAATCCTCTTATAGCTGTGAATGGAGCTATAAATCTGCAACGCCTACTTTGCCAATTGCCTTCAACCAAATGATTTTTTTTCCGCTATAATGAGCCTTTGTGCAACTTTATTAGAATAAAAAAATGCTTAAAAAAATTATAGAAATTTAAAATTTGATCACTTGACAATTTAATTAAAACTATTGATTCCTATTTAACCAGTTCATTACTGAAAAAGCCTGACAAAAAAATGAGAAAGTACGCAAATTATTTACACTTAAAATTTCACGTATGTATCCGCGAACACTGCACACATAATGATACTAGAATTTAATTTAACTCACATTGAGCTATTAAATTTGCACACTATTTTGTAGAACAAAGTGATGTTCCCCAAATCAAATTCTCTCTAAATGAGGTATGTGTAATTTTTACAGTTATTTTAAAATAATAGACCATGTCTAAAATCTCTTTGCTGAGGACAGCAGATGAGCGAACAAGATATGATTACATGAATATACACAGCTTATATTTCTGTTTCCTATTTATGTACAAAGGACACTGGTTACAATCCCCAAGGGCCAGCTGACCTACTACATTCACGAAATTTGAAGCAGATGAATGAAAAAATGTACAGGGGCAAGCCATATCTAATAGAAGACTTGCACGAAATCTGTTAGTCCACCTTGAAGCTTCACTAAACATGTTAAATTATATCAACCTATATCGAGTCCAAACCACAGGATACACAGGCTTCTCGTGCATTTGACCTACCTAGCACTTTTCAAGGAATTTACATATCTCCGGCTGAAACACACTAGCTCAGGCATAAGAAGCTTTTAATTTCCGCAAGAACTTCAACGTCTCTGTATAAGAAGGGTCTAAGCGGCTCACTGGTTTGCAAGAATTTATATGATCAGTTGATTCCAATACCTGTTTCAAAATTTGAAGATAAATAGCAAAAAAAAAAATATTAAAAAATACACTTGACTGCAATACTACAAAAACGAAAAGGTCACTTAAAATATTATCGCCCATTGCAACCGACTTGCATAAAAATACTTAAAGAAGAATGTGAATTCAGTCCAGCCAAAAAGGAATCTATCAAGTTCCTTATATTCTTTCCATGAAGTTTTCATTCAAATGATGACATTTGGATGTTCTTTCCAATAACAAATAACCTCCATTAAATATGTTTTACAGAATTCCAAATAAAAATCTGTGTCATCATTTAATTGGAGAACTTGATGGCAATGATGTAAGGAACTTGATCTATGTTTTGTCTCAACCTCATTAAACTACAGTGGAACTGACAATTAGTTACTGCATTATATTTCCTCAAAGGAAAAAAAGGAACCTTTTTCATTAGCCATAGTTAGTAGTAGAGCTGGTTTTGCAACTACGAATTTGGGAAGGGTTGGGGGATCAAAGTCCAGACCTCCACCTCTAGTGGGGCTGGGAAAATACCAGCTGATCTACAGCTTGGGATAAAAATGACTTAATTTGACAAAACATTTTACTCTTCATTTCATTTTCTTTTTCTTGTCAAATGAGATAGAATTTCAAAATATACTTACAACAAGTTCCCCAAATCCAGGATATGCCGACTCAATTGGTACAATTTCCATTCGAAAGGCCCATCCACCGTAACCTTCAACAATTGGAGTTACCTTGGTCTGCATAAAGCAGTCACTGACAACTCAGACTTATGGAGATAACAGCACAGATTAATAAGTAACTAAAGTGCTGATTACCTCACAGAAGCTGAGGACATCAAGGACTCGTTTCTTGTGAAGATGACGAATATAGTCATTAAGCTCTATCAGTCTTGAAGATCCACTTCTTAGCTCTCCTATCTGTACAACATTAAGAATCAAGTGCTTAAAAATATTTTAAATGTAGAAATTAGTAGAATAGAAAAAAATTAACCAACATCTATTGTTGAACGAGGGTAGGTAACTTTAAATACTCACTGATGGAGCAGGACGAAGCACAAAGCCCATTCGCCAAGGCATATCTGCAAGTTTGCTACCAAAATGTGGGCAGCTATAAAACACCTACAACCGAAATAAAGCATAAAAAATACCCTCGATTTTAAGCATATATTTAATGAGGAGTCCATACTTACAATTCCTATGGTATTATTCACAAGATTATCAAAACTTTCATCCTTTGCCTTATGAAGAATCTGCTTCACAACCAGGCCTCCCATACTGAAACAATAGAAAAGCACACAAGACAAAACAAAATGACATACAATTTGATTAAATAAATAATTTGGTGCCAAAGATATTCAGAAACTGCAATTTAGACATAAATAAATAAACAACAATTTTATCTTTGTCTGAAAGGCCTTCTAGAAGAAAGTCTATATTAGAAACATAAAAGTAGTCAACAGATAGGAAACAGGACTTAAATTTTCTTTAAAACCACAAAATACTTATAACAACTTGTTCATAAGAAAAAGTGACATCTACATCAAGCACACTCAGGCTATAATTCTTTCCTGAAATAGAACAAGGTAGTGTCGGTGTTATCTCAATACTGCCAATAATCAACAGCTACTAAAACAATGGTTCTGCGTCCTTTTTTGTTACTTTTATTTTTAAGTATGTAAAACTTTCTTTTCTGTAAGTGCATGCCTTGTTTAGATTTACTTTCTTGTTTATCGTTTTAAAATAATGCTGGAAACTGAGTACAATTTTATGAAACACTGACAACTCTCTTGTTTGAAGTGTCGCCACATCAAAAACGTTTCTGACACCAACATTTCTCGCGCACACTTCATCAACACATGTCAGATACTTTTTATTAGGTGTTAGATTAAAAATTATTTTTTGTCAGCTCAAACACATAAGCCGATACCTCTATACGACTTTGATACTGGAGCCAATATTTCAGTAATAATGGAGACAGACGAGTATTGTTTAAAAATTAATATTTTAACTTTTAAAAAACTTAAAATATAAAGTAAAAAATTAAAAGATGATGCTTTTTAATTTTTTTTTTTGTAAGACTCATTATCATAGAAAAAAAATATAGAACTTAGTATTTGCAGTATCTTAGCGTCTTATATTTTAGGCATTATACAATTGTGAATCAATGTTGATCTTAAATTCTTAAATTTAAATCCTTTCTCTGTTGATCTTGTATAATCCCTAATGAAATTCATCTTGAGCTTCTGCCAAGGTGCCAATGAAAGAGAGATAGAAAGAACAAATTGTTATAAAACATTAAGAAGTTGTACAATAAGAAAAGCAACAATAGTCAGGTCCTCTGCATGCATTCCCTTGTGCAATTCTAACTATTCACGATTGTTTAGAAGCGTATATATTTAGCAGTCAATAAAATATCCTATAAAGCAATAATCACTTTCACTTTCGCTTTCAAAAGATGCATGATAATCATAAAAAAAAAGAAGTAAACCAACGAGTGCACAGAAGTCCAATTTCCAGTGCATAAATGTAATGTGAGCATTCTTAGGCAGCCATACTAACCTGTGAGTAACAAAAACAACAGGTCGATCCCCAATTCCTGCAGCAACAAGTTTCTCCAATAGCATAGAACTAACTTCCTAAAAATTTGAAAATAAACAAGTATATGAACTAGAATGTAACTAGAAAACAAAGATGCTGGCAATAGGCAAGTGCAAGGAAAGCAGAGGAAGAGATACAGGAGAAACTGCCAACTTTAAACCATCCGGGGGGGGGGTTGGATGGGAAGATTGATAGTCTTAAGGATTTGATTGTAGAGATGTGATTATATCATTTTAGAGAAGTTGTACATAGAAAGGTTCAAATGGCCAAACATACTCCTTGATGCAAAAAGTGAGGAAAACTTCATTAGGGTTGCGGAAAATTAGAGAAGTGTCTAGAGCTTTGTTATGCATAATGCATGCATGTAATATGCAAAACAAAATAATGAAAAAGAACAAATTGAGGGGCTGTTAGGGTTGAGAAAATAATTTTTTTTTTTTACGTTTAATAACAAAAATGTTAACTTATTTTCATTTTGTTTTCTGTTTTCAAATATTTATATAAAAATTAATGAAAACTTTTTGTCATTTTCACTGTTTCTTAGAATCCTATATAAATATTTGAAAAAAATGAAAACAAAAAACATTTTTGTATTTAAAAATGAAAGAAGAAAATGGTTTCTAAAACCAAACAGCTTCCAATTGCACAGAACGAAAGAAACTTGCTCACATGTCCTCCACTCAATCATAGTAAAACTATTTAAATCTTCATCCACAAATATCAATCTCACTTTAATAAAAATTCATTTAAGCACAGGTTAAAAGGACGAGACCAAAAGATATTTTAAAACCACAAAAATATGTAGTATGATAATGATGTATAGATTTATGTTTTTGAAAATAGTGCTAATGTTTATGACAAATCATTTATCCTTGGGCAGATAGAAGAAGATGCAGAAAATAATGCAAATTCATAATGACTGGCACTAAAAATGGTAATTTCTTATAACCCTTAACAAGGTTCATAGAGGACGAAGATGCCAATATCAGTTTGCACACATTCAAGTATTGGAAACTTGCTAGATGACTATCAAGCCAAGCTAATGGTAGAGCAGTAAAATCTGATGCTGTTACTTGGTAAATGATAATGAATAATGAGGTGAGGAAAAATTGTAACCTGAAGAGGCAGGCTAGCTCCAGACCACTGTGTAAGATTAGTCTGCATAAAGCATTTAATAAGAGTTAGATGGAGCTGTAGGTAAATCATCCACAAGACAAGCTCTAGAAAAGATGTCAGAACCACCAGCGAAAAAAGAATGCAAAATTCATAAGCTAAATGTCTCATCTTACTAAGGGAAACATGTCCTAACTATCTAAAGCAAACCTTGTATTTGATGGTAAACAACCGAGCCTCAGGAAAATCGCTGGAAAGCCATTCACCAGGCCAAAAGGTTCCAAGCTTTCCTGCCTCCTCATCAATCTTTTCCACCAAGGTTGAAGTAGTTGAGGATTTGTCCTCAGCTATACGCCAAGTTTTGAAAGGCCCGCCACGAAGGCCATGGACAAAAACTACATCTAGTGGAGGACAATTTGCATCTTGGCTGCTTTTAGTTGAATCAATAGAATTAGAGCTGTTGCCATCATTCAAGGATTCTGTTCCATCCTCAGTATCAGCAGAAGTAGCCACAGCTGTGTCCTTAGAGTTATCTTGTTGATCTGTTTCTTTGGGACACTTCCAATGGGGAAGATGAGAATTTATCAACAATATCCTGTCATCATAGCGAGGACAGGAGTTCCTATAATTTTTTATACCACCATCAGAAGGAGTTCCACTTTCAGACTTTCCTTTAAGCTGGTCATTGCAAAATATATTTAAAAGCACTGCCCTGGCATAGCTTTGCATTTTAAGGTCAGTGCAACCTGGAATCCTCCCATTAGCACATTCATCAAGCCATTGGCACCAAGTCTCATCAGCTATGATGACCTTTTTGACTTTGGGAAGCAGCGAGAGTATGGTCAACAGCCGAGCTGCATGCCTACGGATATGAGCAGTGGGTGGAACCCGGACACTAGCTGAATCATTTACATCTGATATAGGGGGCTCCCCATTTACATTGGATATCCGTTCCTGCCCCTCATGTGCTTTAGATGATGCATTGTAAGCTTCAATAGCAGCTAGTTTTTCATAATCATCACTCAACAAAAAGCGCCTCAGCAAACATAAAATCCCAAAATCAACAATTTTGTCCAGACACACACAGTCTTCAGCACAAACTTCAGTTAGAACCTTAATTCCTTTAAGGGTTGCAAAAGCAGAGTCTGCAGCATCTAATTTAGGCATACTATCTTTTTTTAAATTTTTAAATGGTCCAGCAAAAGGTTCCAGAGAAAGAAAATCTGCCAGAGGGGATGCATCCCCAGAATTTGATGTAATCCTCACTTGTTTAGCTGCCAGATTAACAACAGCACTAGATAGTTGAGTAGCTACTTGTGCAGCAGAAGCAATATTTGAATTATTGATTAACGTCTGCAAAAGTCAACACAGCTAAAATGTAGATCAAAAGTGGACTTGGAATTGAAGTAGAACTATCGGATAAAATGAAATGTCATATTAACAGAAAGAGAAAGAACAATATTTCCATACCTTTACATTATCACTCTTAGGTTGACCCGTTCCCTTATCATTTGATTTCTTGATGGAACTTTGTACTTCAGATAGCATCATGACTAACCATCCCTGCGAAAGTGGAACAGTTGTTGGTCCGTAGTCTTCCAAGATCTGAGAAAGAATCTTTATGGCTGAAGATCGTATAGTATCAGAGGAAAATGTTCCAAAAACCCAAGGAAGAAGAATCCCTGACCATTTTTGACTCTCTTCAAGAGACAGATGCAGGTCTCCAGTACAAAGTAGTTCTAATGCCTTTGCCATTGATTCTTGCACCTGCTTATCCTTTGTGGTCTGCTTGGCGATATCTCTCATTGAATTAAGACCCTTCTCCATCACTATCTTCTGCACTCCAGGGCTCCTCTCAACTGATAAGAGAAAAGCAGAGAAAGATACCCGAGCCAAAGAAAAATCTTCATGCTTGCATGCTTGAGATATAGTAGAAAGAAGATTGGAACCCCAATCAGAAACAGATTCATTCAAAGGTGTACTGCGATCTTCTAATAGCAACCGCACCACCAAACTTGCATGCCATTTTACAGTTCTCTCAGGTGCCATTAAAGCCGACATTATAGCATTTCCATCTTGATCCAGTTCCTGTATATGAGATCGATTTAACCGTGAAGCGGTGGCCCAATTTGCCAATGCCCAGGTGGCAAAAGGAACAGCAACATGTTCACAGTGTAAATCATCCCAGAGTCCAGGAACAACAGCAGAAGACATATTTTCTTGTGCCAGTGACTTTTCATACTTATTTTGATATCTGAGAGTTTGAGGAGTACGATGTTTCAACAATTCTTCATGAGAGGCATTAGAATTATCCGACTCCATTACACAGCTGTTTCTTGAAAGCCCTAAAACAGTGGTGCCTTCAAGTATCTTGATTCCAATCCCTTTACCTCCTGTCCCATCACCATCATCATCTTCACCTTCAGGTGGCTCATCCAAGTGCAAACCCCCTTCCTCGATAACTTGTAGGGCAGCAGCAATGTCTCTGGTTTCAGCATTTCCAGGCAATGATGGCTTAAAAGATACCACTTCTGCACTGTCACAGCTGGATGTAACAATATCCATAATGGCAGCCACAAGCATGCTCCTGCCTTTCAAAGAATCAGAAATGTCAAATGCACTGCGTCGTGAATGCTTCTGCCACAAGAAAGTTGCATGATGTCACCAATGTAAAAATCAGAAGAAAAAAAAGACCAATATCGACAACACCTTACTGAGGTTTGCATTTTAGAAATTGATCTACAATGGCCATAGTAAGAAAATGAGCACACACACAACCTTGTTATGCTAAGCCAGAGATGTGGCTAAATACAAAAAAGATAGTTATACACCTTTATTATGGGCACCCTGTGCATAAAAATAAAAAATAGGTCAAAAGACAACTTCTACGATTATAACTTAGCTAACAAAATATCCTTAAGAAATAAATATAAAAAAAGCTTTTAAAAGGATGGACAATGGTAAAACAGTTGGTTTTGATAATATCCTTATTAAAGTTTGGAAAAGTTAAGGAAAACAAGGACTTGAGTGACGTTCTAAGCTCTTTAATAAAATTTTGAGATTTAAAAAATGTCAAATGATTGAAAGAAAAACACTATGATCCCTAACAAGGGTGATACACAAAATTATGCAAACTATAAAAGGACTAAATTTATGAGTCATAATATGAAGTTATGAGAAAAAGTGGCGGACCATAGACTACAAAATAAAACTAGGACAGCAGAAAATCAATTTGGTGGAAAAGAATTATTATAAAGAAAAGGACATACATATGATTTTTATTGACTTGAAAAAAATATATAAATACATACCATGAGAAGTGTTATGGATGACTTTAGAAAAGAAAGGAGTTCATGTAAAATATATTTGGACTATACAAGACATGTACTGGGAGATAACTACATGTGAGAACTTCTATATGGACTATACTTTCCTACAAGGATAAACTTACATCAAAACTCTGTTCTGAGCCCTTATTTGTTTAACCTATTTCTAAATGTGCTTACAAGTGATATACATAAGATTATCTCTAAGTTATAGATAATACAATGTTAGTTGAGAATTTAAAAGAAGATGTCAATGCTAAACTTGAGTTACTGAGAGAAATTTTAGAATCTAAGTTTTTTTCTTGAGAAGAAGTAAGATGAAGTATATGCATTGCAATTTTAGCCAAAAAACAAGATAAAGATCACTTGTAATATTTAAGTAATAAGCTTATTTTCCCATTTTGCCCTTGTGATGACACAATCTTTAGGTTATTTTAAGGGCAAAATAGTCTTCTCAATTTTCAAACCTAACCCCACTTTTCCCTAGGTTTTTTTCCTTTCTTCTACACCCCTTCCTCTCATCTCTGTTGCTCTTCTACTTTGCAACTAGAGACCCATGACGACAACCCACTTTTCTACACTGTGTTTCTTCTCCCCCTTCTCTATTCGACGCTCTCTCCTCCCATCTCTATCTCGTTTCTGCTTTGCAACAATTTTCAATCCAGCAGAGTCACTCATTTAGGATGACTTCTTTGGCAAAAGCCACTTCCTTTCTTCTCTCTATTCTATGATTCTAGAGTCCTACCTCTGTTCTTTTATGCTATTTATCATATTTGTTTAGCATTATTATATACATAATTATTTGCATATGTATATACTTCATATCTATATGAAAAACTTTAAAATAGCAGCAATCCAGCTATGTGCTATTCCGCAATAGCGTTTTGAGGGTCGTCTGTTACACCCGCTATCCGAGATTTACAACTATGATTTTAGTCTTTATTCTTGCTTAACTCACATTCGTAAGTTATTTCCTACATGTAAAAAATTGTAAATAAGTCCTTTATATGTATATTTATTCTCGATTTAGTCCTTGTTGTTACTTTCTAACGAAACGACACGTGACTAATGGATACCTCAACAAGCGGAACCCATGGATGGCTTTTCATTTGCAAAGTTTGGACATTGCATAAGGATGGCAGTGTCCATGGATGCTACAATCAATGGAACTCCAACTATCCAATATCATAACAACCCTAACTAGCCAATTACTACCATTGTTGCCACCCCACTTCCAACATTTCAAAGGCAACAATGCCATTGCTTTGGGGGACTCCACTCTAGGAGAGTTTCCATTATCTGCTAATCCCTCCATTGGCCTTCATGTGCTCACAACATGCAATTTGGATTCGCAAGACCTTGCTAAACTAGAGGTGAGTGCTATACTTATCTAAAATATCAAATTGTTGTTGAAAATAGTAGTATCAATGCCTATAATGCATGCTAGCTTTGTTTTTTATGGGCATGTTGCAAGCAACATGTTCCTTCTTTGGACAACCAGCAAACTTTGCTCTGTCCTTATATGAGCTAGCTACACTTGATATGTACCAGATGAAGACCATCTTCAAGCCAATGAAACAGAAAAAAGGCAAGTTTTGAAGCAAAGGTGTGGAGGTTCTTGGAGGTTGGTGCTGAGGTATTTGTTTGCTCGTGAGGCATGTTGAAGGAGGGAGAAATCACACTCTAATTTTCGCAATCTCAAATCTTTGTTCCAATTCGAACTCCCTCCTATTGTGTGTGTTTTTGTTTTATTTCAACATTGATGTGCCTGAATTTGGTTCCTCTTTTTATTGTTTCCTTGCCGAATTTGAAAACTTAGGGATTTTAGAAAACCCTACTCATTCACGTCGTCATTTGTTTCCATTTTTTTAATTAAAACACTCAATGTTGGAATTGAAATTCCGTTGGTTGTAGCATCCATTAATCACTTGGAAAGTTTTTTTAACATAGTTTAGTTGAAAAGCAACAAACAGATACTAATCGAGAATAAATGTGCATGTAAAAAAAAATAAGGATAAACTTACAAATGTGACTTGAGTATAAGACCAAAATTTTATTTAAACCTAAAAGATAAAACTCTATTTATTAAGACAAGAAGCTGGAATCTAGTGACAAACTTCGGGTAAAGACCAATTGATTGCTCAGTTTGCCAATGCCAATCTTAAACTAGGTCCCTTGGAAGCTTAGCAAAATATATTATAACAAACTATTCACACAGAAAAACATGATAGAGAATCAGTTACCTTCTTGTTCTTAGAACGACGAGGCTGGCAAGAAAAAATGAACCTCAGAAGATTCGGAACAGCATGAGGTCGCCCAAGCACAGCAGCAGACACGTTAGGGTCCGCAATCAAATACGCCAGCGCTCTCGCCGACTCCGCCTGAGTTCCGCCGCCGCCGTTCTTCGCCACCGCCACCGACTCCAGCAACCAATCCACAACGGCTCCGCCGCCGGCACCGACGATCGCGGCCCTGCGTCCAGAATTCGCGGCGGCGATGTCGGCGAGCAAGGCCGCAACGCGAATCTCGAAGCCGGAGCGGACCTCGTGGTTGGCGGAGGACAGTACCGAGTGAAGCGACTGCCAGAGGACAGAGGCAGCGACGCCAGTGCGCTTGGCGTGGTGAAAAATCCGGTTGAGGGAGTCGCCGGCCTTGTGCACGGCGAGCTCCGCGCCAGCATAGAGAGGATTAGTGGCTACGCCACCATCGGATTCGTCATGATCGGAGGAGAGAAGCGCGACGGAGGCGAAGACAGCGGACACGACGGCGGCGGAGAGAGCGATGACGGAAGTGCGGGAGAGAGATTGAGAAGAAATAGGAGAGAGAGTGCGGCTATGGTCAGGGATAGAGGGAAGGGCATTTGTGGAATCTTGTACATTGGTGTTTGTTGAATTGATTGGTTTTCTCGAAGAAGAAGAAGAAATGTTGCGATGACGAGGGAAGCGAAGAAGGGGTCGGATTCTAAAACAGATTCGATGCATTGTCGTGATTCGTTTTGATTTTATTGAAATGTGGTGTGAGTTAATGGCTTTTGGATTAGGAAGGTTGTTTTATTGACTTGAGTCTCTTCTTCTCCTTTTGCTTTGAGGATGATGTTTTCAGAAGTTCGGGCGATATGGCGGGAGCATATCTCGCTTTTGGAGGTTAAGGTAGATGGACAATATTCACTCTCTATATCAGGAACTTTCTTGCACGAATATGCCACGGAACATTTTCGGCCGAAAAGGAAGAGACACACATCTTGGGCTTGGGCTTTAGTCAACCATAGCCCAAACCACCAACTAGCATGAATGAGACTCTCATTTATATTATAAGTTAAATTTTGAACAAATAAATATTACAAGTTAAATTAAAAATTCCTATATTAAAAAATACATATAATTTTACTAATATTTTACTTACCAAAAATTATATATCACGAATATTCTTGATTCAAATAAAAATATTTTTATAAAATAATCATTTATAATTTTAAAAAATCAACAGCACATGTTTTTCTCAGCATGAAATTCTCAATTACTCTTTTTTGTTTATCTCTATCATTATGTCGTGGTTATAATATTTTTTAAAATTAAATTATTAGTATAAAAATAAATAAAAATAAAATTATCATTTTTATACCATAATATACTTTTATTATTACATGCTATAATGTATTTTAAATATTTAATTTAAATAAAATGATAGTATAACATTTTTAAACTATTTTTTAATTATGAATTATTATGTCAATTAATTTTTTTATTTCTGTAATAGTTAATAAAAAAACTATATCAGTGATTTATTTTAATTGATTGACATCATGATTAATTATTTTTTCTTATATGATTTGTGACCTTTGCTTCTTCATTGTGAAAACCCAATCGAGATTCACGTGGGGATGAACCAATACGCTTATAAAACAATAAACAAACGAGACTAAGAATCTTAAAAAATATAAATATAGTGGACCAAGTTTTGGGTTCTTCTTGTACTTGTTTAGCGTCACCTATGATGACCATAGATGATCTTGTCATCTTGAGAGAAGAGTTACTTTCGACTCAGTCCCACCCTGCCTAGTGTCAAGAGGGCGCAGATTTTTAGATAAAATTAGCTTGATCTTTAAAATCACTTTGTAGAGAAAGATAATCAAGTCATTAATGAAATATTGGACGTATAATGTTTTTCTTCCTTGATAAAAATAGTGTAAATATATTGTATTATAAGTTTATATATATATATATATATATATATATATAGAGAGAGAGAGAGAGAGAGAGAGAGAGAGTTGTTATTTGTCCTAATGTTAAAATATAAAAAAATCCTAAATTTTATTTAAAAAAAAAAACGGGTGATTGCTATTGTGCCTATAAAATTTAAAGGGTTTAAATATATTTATTATATAAATTAATAAAAATTTGAACATGTGTATTAAATTATTTATAAGTCATTAACGATATATTTTTATAAAATTAAATTTATTATTATATCTTAACATTTTTTTACTTTATATTCTTTCTTTTTCTTTACAATGTTTTTTTGTTAGAAAAGATAAAAGATTAAGTGACAGATAAGTTAAACCCAACAAAAGTCTTTATTATGCTGTTGAAATTAATAGTGTAAATTTCAAATTTATAATTGAAAATTTTGAATGCAAGTTAATCATTTATTTATTTGGGTGTCTTTCTTTGTTGAAATGTGTAACACTGGTAATAATTTAAGAAAAATTATATAAAAAATTATCTTTATCATCATCCAATTCTTATTAATATCAAATAAAAGCTTCACTGAATTATAAAAAAATATTAAAAAAAACCTAATGTATTGACAACTTATATTTTTAAAAAAATAATTTGATAATTTAATTTTTAGTAATTATATGTTTACACTTATAACTTAAAAAAATAAGAAACAATTATATAACTATAGAACTCGGATTCATTAAGAACATGCAGGATTCATTACCCTTTTATCGAGGATATTGGCATAAACCTCCCAATTAATTCTATTCGTAGTGCCTTGAGATGAAAGCTGTCAACCAGAAGGGTATTCTAATGCATGTAGCTATCATCAACTCAGACCCTCCTTGTGCTTAAATATAATAATATTATTATAGGTCTGGAAGGTGAATTAAGGAATTAATTAATTAATTACTTCGATAACTCAAATAAAAACTGAAAATGACATACCAATTACCGTTCTACATTCGTTTAATGTACTCTTCCTCACAACATACAAGAAAACTAGTAGATAATTATTTAATGTGATTGTAACAACCATCTTTATTCTACCATAAGGTTCATTATTGACATTGTGTGTGTATATATATAAGTTTTTAAAGTTGCGTAGCTGACCTTACATTTTTTAGTCTTTTAAAAAAATTCTCACGTGTTTTTAAAATTAGAAAAAAAAATAGTGTTTTACTTTTACCACTTTGATTAGCTATAATACTAAAATTATAGTTTAGAGAGATATGGCTCACGTATAATTGGGATGAGGTAATCATTGATGCGCTTATCTTATAAATATGGGATAACGTTGGCGTTACTCTCTCTATATATATGGGACATTTTTAAAATTTGAGTTTTTTTAGTTTTAATTTTTCACTTGTTTGTACTTAGTTCCGTAAAATCGTGTCTTTCCTTTAAAGAAAACAAGAAGTTTAATTTGCTTCAAAAAATTTACTTGATATTTTGTTACCTGTTTAATGTTTGTAACTCTTTTGAACAAAAAAATATATAAATGTCGTTTAAATAAATGTCGTTGTATTTTAAAAATACGTATGAAAAAATTATATTCACTTAAACTTATAGTATATAAAATATAAGATTTTATTTTATTCAATCACCTCCTTAAAGATGTATTTGCATCTCCTTAGAGTTGGGATGGTGATAGTTTGCACATATAGCTTGCGTGATTATGTGTTAAAACTTTGAAGGAATGGGAAGACAACGAGGATGTGCTGACGAAATATCACGCATGGGACAATGAAAAGGAGATAATATACTAAGAATAATAAAGGTTAATTAGTCAAAAAGTAAATTTGTCCGTGATATTATAAGCGTTTTCTTAATCGAAGTATGTTTAATGCCTTCTACAATATGCATCACATATCTAATAAAGTTAATAGTGTGTCAAAAATATCAAAGTTGAAGAGATACATATAGAGGTAACAGTTAGTGCTTAGAGTTATATTTAAATCGAATGTAAGTCTAGACTTGTGAGTATAATGCAGATGAGTGAAATTCATGTTAAACTCAATGAATGTTCTTTGACTGCAAATTTAGTTAATCAGTTGAGTGTATAACATCAAGATATATTAATTAAAAAAATAGATTATACCATTTCATAAATAAATTTTAACAGTAATAAAAAAAAATACTCTAATGTTAAGACAATTAAATTTAGATCAAATTAAGCTTTCAATTAAGAAAACAGGATTAACAAGTAAATATAAAGGGCTTCAATACGTATTTATTTATTTTGATTATGGGAATTTTTAATTTAACTTACTTGTATGGTTGAAGACAACAAGGGACATTTTTAAAAACTACTGTTTTACCTAATATATAGGGTTCAATATAATAGTGATTTCGTCTCCAATACACATCTCCTCTTGCAGGTGCATTGATCATTCTCGTCCAATACCGATCTATAGAATCTACTAATTAAATGAAAATAATATTTCCAATGTGTATCTGAAAATTAAACCTAGCACGCTAAAATTAAGCAATGCAGAATGATTTATTTATTCTGTGGGTCGATCTCGCTCTATATATAGCCCCAAGAGCTCCATCAAATTAACATACGAAAACTTGACATTTCTTAATATCAGAATAATTAACGTTGTTGAATGAAGGTTTAAAGAATGTTGCTATATTTAGAGTAGTTACATTCCTTTCTCGATCTCTCGTAGCCACAAATCACACGATGGAAGCAACAACGGAAGCATTCGTACCTTCAAGAACAATCGATGATGAACGCCTAGTTACCGTTCTCAGCATTGATGGGGGCGGCATTAGGGGCATCATACCAGGAATCATACTAGATTTCCTTGAAACAGAGCTTCAGGTAAGAGTTAAAGTTCGTGTGAAATTCTTAAACATCAGCATTATGGGAGAGTTAAAAAATAATGAAATATTTTTTATAAATTAAAAATAACTTATATATTCAAGGTTTATATAAGTTAAATGAGAAAGTTTCTAAAAAATTTTTAAAAATAGAAAAATATAAGTTGTTTTCAAATTATCAAAAAAATATTTTTATATTAATTTTTTCTCCTATAATTTCTTTTTTAGAAATTTATTGATTTCTTAATCATTTTAATATTAGTCCTAATATAATCACGCTGTATTGCATTACTTGAATGAATGGTTAATTTGATTGACAAGTAAAAAGGAAAAGTTATAGTCTAATAGCAACAATACTAATACACCAACTAATTGGAAGTCTAGCTTTAAAAAACCTTTAAAATATATGGTCAACTCATGGTGTATGCAGAAGTTGGATGGTGATCATGTAAGATTGGCAGATTACTTTGACGTGATTGCGGGAACAAGTACTGGGGGATTAGTGGCTGCAATGCTCACTGCCCCAAATGAGCATAACCGACCATTATTTGCAGCCAGTGAAATCAAAGATTTCTACCTTAAGCATGGCTCAAAAATATTCCCACAAAATAAGTAAATACGTGTTTACACACACACTCACATCTCTCTCAATATCATTCTATTTATCTACTAACGGTGTAGTATTAATTTACAATATAATGTTACCCTTCTAGATGCTGCAATTTATTCTTACATATCGTGAAGCTCAGCAAAGCTCTATTAGGACCCCGGTATAATGGCAAGTATTTGCATAGACTTCTAAAGGAAAGACTAGGAGACACAAAATTACACCAAACACTGACCAACGTTGTCATCCCAGCATTTAACATCAAATGCCTTCAACCAACCATCTTTTCCACTTTCCAGGTCCATCTCTCTAGATCTCCTAAATTATTAATCGGGGTTTTTAACGTGAATTCAGGTATAAACTATAATAATCTGTATATTAAAATTTTTAATATATACAAAATTATTATTCGTTGATTTTTATTATATATTTTTACACATATCGTAGAAAAATCATTATTTATTAATATGTTATGAGAAAAAATCAATATTATGTATTCTGTATAATATATATACATTACATTTAGTTGTTTTTCAAATGAGAGATCACAGCTGAAGAAAAGGCCAGATTTGAATGCCTCGCTATCGGACATATGCATTGCAACTTCGGCAGCTCCAACATATCTTCCACCTCATTACTTTGAAACCAAAGATCACACTGGAAAAGTCATAGGCAAATTCGATCTTGTGGATGGAGGGGTCGCGGCAAATAACCCAGTACGTGCCAATATCTCTGCAGAAACTTTACTTGTACACGTCACACACATATTTGCTGTAATTAATTAACCTGTTGGAGAGATATATATAGCTTTAGCAAAAAAAATCAGTTATTATGATGGAAACACAAAAATCAGTTATTGAGAAATACTTAAAAGAATGTACTTAATGTTCCTTTTACTTGCATATTTGAAGTATGAAATAGAAAAATATTTAACTAAGAAAATTTTCTGAAAGTGATCTTTTTTTGAGAAAGAATTATTTATTATGTTTCCATAATTTTTGCACAATAAATATTTTCTAATAATATCACTTTTAAATGTTCAGAATTAATCTTAAAACATATAAACAAAACATCTCAATTAGTTTGCATGGCTTTAATAATGTCAACACTTAAAACTATAATTCATTAGCTAGCGAATTAATTAATAAATTACAGATACAGATGTGATCTCTTTGGCCTTGCAGACCATGGTTGCCATAGGGGAAGTGACAAACCAAATTAATCATGATGGACCAAGCGCAAAAATAAATGTAGAACCAATACAATATGACCAGTTTTTGGTGATATCGTTGGGAACAGGAGCTCAAAAACAGGAAGTGAGATACACTGCAGATGAAGCAGCTCAATGGGGCATTTTGAGTTGGGTAGCCACAATGAATGGTTGCACCCCTTTGATTGATGCTTTTATGCAAGCAAGTGCTGACATGGTTGACTTTCAGCTTGCCTCCGTTTTCGGAACACACAATTCCGAAAACAATTACCTGCGAATCCAGGTTCACGTTAATAATCATTATGGACTATATAAATGGTGTTAATTGTTATCTTAACTTTATTCTAGATGATATTAGTTTTATCTAATTTAATTGTTTATTCGAAAATGTAGGACGACACATTAACTGGGGACTTATCTTCGGTAGATGTGGCCACCGAGAAGAATTTGAAAGATCTCGTGAAAGTTGGGCAATCATTGTTAAAGAAACCAGTTTCGAAGGTTAACTTGAAGACTGGCATTTACGAACCTGCAACCCATTATTATGAAACAAACGAGGAAGCCCTGAAGAGGTATTGAAGTCCATACAAAAATTAGAACATATGATACGGATGTTTTAACTAATATTTTTTATAGATACAAAACTATATGGTATTTATAATATTAATAATTGAGTATAAATATCTATTCTAGATTTCAAATTGTAACTATCAATCACTTTAATTTTTAATTTAAAAAATCTCACTTTAAAATATGACTTTTATTTTATTATTTTTAATATAAAATAATAATAAATAAATAAAACTAAAACAAGTAATTTTTTAAACGAAAATAAGTACTAAAATGATATTTTTATGAAATTATTACCTGAAATGATTAACATTTATAATTTGAGAAACTAAAATAAATATTTACATATTAAAAATATGATTTAAATCTATAACCATATAAACGATAGAAATCCTTCCTAACTAATTCAATCTTTTTCACTTAATTAAGTGTTATTTATACAATGTATTTTCAAATAGACTATTTTATATTATTTCAACTTATTAAACAGAACTTAATGTCAGCATTTTATATATTACAATTTCTTTTACAAAGTATTGGTAAGCTTTTTAAAAATGCTATAACGTGGTTAACTAGAATCAAGGAAATTATCCGAAAATTTGAGAGTGTATTGTATTTTTTTTAAAAAAAAAATTAATGTTTATGATTCTTGTAACATTTTAAAAAATAAAAAATATTTATATTTTTAAATAAACTATTAATTTTATTATTTATAAAATATAAAATTAATAATTATAATTATTTCATATATAGTAGGGTGTAGAATGTAGTCTTTAAGTTATAAGTCATCGTAAAAATTATTAAAAAAAAAGTGTTAAGTTATATACAAGTCTAAAAATATATATTGAGAAAATATAAAATCATTAAAAAAATAATTTATCGTTAAATTTACTTAAGCTATAAACAGAGTAATATAAATAAGTTATGCTGATGATATCCTATTTTATTTAATTACAATGTTTCACACTTAACTGTCTTGCTGCAGGTATGCAAAAAGACTATCTAAACAGAAGCAAATTCGTAATCTGGGAAAGTCTGATAAGAAATTATAGTAATACTTAGAAGTAGAAGATATATGATGTATGGTGTATAATTTGGTGGTTGTATTTGAACATTAATATTTATGCTAGCGACTGCAACGACTCAACGATTATGCACTCCCATCTCCCATGCCCAAAACTGTTTACAAAATCCCTTGTGTTTAATCCTTCGGTTATTATCAATAAAGGTTGTGCCATGTTTTTTGCCTTCATTTATGTTTTATTAAAGTATTAATGTTTCATAATTAAGTCGGATGAAATGGATCCTTGTGCCGAATACTCCGTTCTCATATATCAAATTATATTATTAATCAAGATATCAATATTTAAAATATAAATTATATTTTATAGAATACAACCCATGACAGGTTTTTTTTTTTTGTCATAAATAAGGTAGAAATAAAAAAAAATTATCCAAATAAAATATATACAAAATATTTTTCAATCTAAAATATTTTTTGTCACGTCACTACAAATGTCATTTATGAAAAAATTGATATTTTTTTAATAATAAAAAAGAGAATATCATTCTTTATATGATCTATATTTATTTTTTTAATAATAAAAAAAGAGTGTACACTTATTATTTTAATAACAAAAAATATATATAGGCGGCCGACACACAACACACTTTATTTCAAAACAGCATTCCAAGCAAATGTCTATATTACTAGCACTGTTCTTGTAGATTTTCTATTTCAAATGTGGCCGTTTGGCTAATGTTCAATGTTCTACATTTTTTCTATTAGAAATTGATACAAATTTTTAGAATAGTTTAAAAATAAAATACTAAGAACAATTTAGAAAAAACTATTTGAATCTTTTAGTTTTAAAATACTTTTAGAGATAGTTTTAGAATATTGTAAATCTTTTAGTTTCATAATACTTCTAGAGATAATTCTAAAATATTGAACCACCCAAACATAATGGTGGAGCATGCCTATAAATAGGCATTCTATCACATTGTAAATGTTAAGAAGTAAATAAACTATCAATTCTCTATCTCTTGAGTGTCTTAATCAAACTTCTTCAACTATCATTTTCAACTATTTTCACTAACATATTTCAACTATTTTACTCATCTCACCTACACTAAAAACTATCAGTGACATCAGAGCTATATTCGATCATTTACTGAGCATAGAAATATTACCATACTATTCTGAAATTAAAATAAACCACTTCCAAAAAAATTTTAACCCATGACTAGCACTACTTAACCATCATCTCTTGTTTCCATTTTTAATGGTGAAAATTATGAATTTTGTAGCATAAAAATGAAGATATATTTCACCTTCCAAGATTTGTAGGATGTTGTGGAAGAAGGATTCACTACTTTAACAAATATATCATCTTTTATTGCAGCTCAAAAAAAAGAACTAAAAGAAAATAAACAAAAGAATTTGAAGGCTTTGTTTACTTTATAACAAGCTGTGACTGACGCAATTTTTTCAAGAATAATGGATGTTACAACAGCCAAAGAAGCATGACTGTGCTGCAAAAGGAGTTTAAAGGAAGCAAAAAGGTACATGCTATAAAATTCTAAACTATATAGTGAGAGTTTGAATTACTAAAAATGAAAGAGTTTGAGACTATAAAAGACTATTATTCCAAAATAAAAGAAATAGTTAACCAAATGAGAGTTTACGGAAAAAATATTATTGACAAAAAAGTTGTTGAAAAATTATTAATCAAAGTTCCCCGTAAATATGATCCAATTGTGACTACTATTGAGCAAATAAAGGATCTATCTACTCTATCAATGACATAGTTGGCAGGGTCTCTTGAAGCTTATGAGCAAAGGTTGAAAAGGCGTGATAAGGACTCAATTGAAAATGTCTTTTGATAAAAGCTCAAATTACAATCTTAGAATAAAGGGAATGAATGAAGAAAAAAAATGGATAAACAAAGAGAATTCTAGAAATTTCTATAGAAATAATCAAGATAAATATCTTTCATACGACATCTGTAAAAGGACAAATCATACTGAAGAAGAATGTCGATATTGTGGAAAATCACAATGTCAACATTGCAATAAATTTGGACACATGAAAAACTATTGTTGCAACAAAAATAAATATCAAGCAAATTTTGTTGAAGAGTATGATCGATAATCACATCTTTTCTATGCTACCCAAGATACCAACACTGAAACGAGTGAAAATTGGTACTTGGATAGCGGTTGTAACAATCACATGGCCAAGGATATAAATATCTTTAAGTATATCAATGAATCCATCAAAAAGAAAGTTCAAATAAGGAGCAGTATTATCGTTGAGTCAAAAGGCAAAGGCACCATTATAGTTGAGATAAAGAGTTATGAAACTTATTACTGATGTTTTACTAGCTCCCAACCTCAAGGAAAATCTCTTAAGTGTTGGCCAAATGATGGAGAAAGGTTATTCTCTCTACTTCAAAGGGGACACATGTAAGATATATGACAGTAAAAAAGTAAGATATTGACCAATTAAAGATGGAGAAAAGAAACAAAAGTTTTCCAATAAGCTTTCAACAAGGCGCTAACATTGTTATGAAAGCAGAAGTTGATACTTCACGACTTTGGAATCGAAGATTTGGCCACTTGAATACTTATGTCTTAAAATTGTTATTTCAAAAGAATATGATGAAGGATCTCCCATATCTTGAAGAAAATAATGAAGCTTATGAATGATGTCTCTTTGGCAAGCAACATCAACTACCGTTTTCTATTAAGAAAGCTTGGGGAGAAAAAGACTTATTAAAGCTTGTTCATATAAATATTTGCAGACCAATGTCGACACCATCACTTCATAATAATAGGTATTTTATCCTTTTCATCGATGATTTTCTAAAATAACTTGGGTCTACTTCATCAAAGCAAAATCAGAAGTCTATGGAATGTTCAAAAAGTTTAAGGCCCTTGTCGAGAAACAAAGTGGTAAGCAGGTAAAAGTATTAAGAAGTGATCGTGGCAAAGTGTATACCTCTCAAGAGTTTAATAAATTCTGTGAGGATGAAGGCATTCAATGACAACTTACTGTCGCATATACTCCACAATAAAATAGAGTAACTGAGAAGAAAAATCTCACAGTAATGGAGATGGCTAGATTTATGCTGAAGGAGATATAATTACTAAATATCTTCTAGGTTAAAGCAGCTTATACTGCTGTCTACATACTTAATGGATGCCTAACTAAAGCTGTCTAAAATAAAACCCCAATTGAAGCTTGGAGTGGGAAAAAACCATCAACAAAATATCTAAGGTTTTTTGGATCAATTTGCTACATACACATTCTAGAAGAGAAGAAACACAAACTAGAAGGCAAAACTGTACAAAGTATCTTCTTGGGGTATAGCACACAGTCAAAAGGATATCGAGTCTACAACTTGCAAATCAAAAAGCTCACCATTAGTCGAGATATTGAAGTTGATGAAAATGCTACTTGGAATTGGAAAGATAAAAAGATTTAGAAAAATATTTCTATACCAATGTCGCAACCTTAAGAAATTGAAGAAGTCTTAGTTGAGAGATTTTTATCTCTACAACAACAAATTTCCTCACCAGAGTCTACTCCAAGATGAGTTAAATCTTTAGTGGATATATATGAGATCTGTAACCTGGCCATAACTAAATCTGAGAGTTTTGAAGCAGCATCAAAACAAGAAGTATGAGTCAAGGCAATGGAAGAAGAGATAAAAATGATTGAAAAAAATAACACATGGGCGCTAGTAGATTGCCCTATAGATAAAGATATCATTAGGGTAAAATGAGTCTATAAGACCAAGCTTAATCTCGATGGCACCATACAAAAGTATAAGGCAAGACTAGTAGCTAAATGATACTTACAACAACTTGAAGTTGATTAAAATGAAATATTTGCTCTAGTTGCTCGCCTAGATACTATAAGAACTCTAATTACTCTTACTGCACAATTTATCAACTTGATGTAAAATTTGCCTTTCTCAATGACATTCTTCAAGAAGAGATTTATATGGAGCAACCACAAGGTTTCGTCAACAAAGGTAATGAAGGCAAAATACTTAGACTGAAAAAGCCCTATATGGATTGAAGCAAGCTCCACGAGTATGGTACAACAAAATCGATCAATACTTTACAGATCAAGGATTCAGGAGGAGCAAAAGAGAGGTAATTTTATACACTAAGATCCAAGCTTAGTATGACATACTCATAGTCTCCTTGTATGTAAATGCTATTATCTGCACAGAGAACAATGTTGAAATGATAGCTAAGTTCAAAAAAGATATGATGAAGACCTTTGAAATGACTGACCTTGGCTTGATGAACTACTTCCTTGAAATAGAGGTAAAACAAAAGAAAGAGGGAATATTTATCTCACAAAAGAAATATATTGAAGTGCTACTTAAAAAATTTAAGATAAATGGATGTATGACTGTTGGCACTCCATTAGTTACAAATGAGAATTTGAAAAAAAATGATAGAGCACCAAAAGCTCATGCATTACGTTATAAAAGTTTGATTGAGAGCTTACTATATCTCATAACCACACATAATGTATATTGCAAGTATTTTTTCAAGATTCATGCAAAGTCCAAGCCAAATTCACTTCAGAACAACAAAAAGAATCCTAAGATATCTACAAGACACAATGGAGTATGGTATATGGTACCAAACTATGAGCAACTCAAAGCTACTTGGCTACACCGACAGTGACTGAGTAGGATCGATCGATGACACGAAGAACATATTTGGTTATTCCTTTTCACTAGGATCAAGAATAATCTCGTGGGCTTTGAATAAGCAAGTAAAGTTGTACAATCAACAATAGAAGCAGAATATGTGGCAGCTGCTAAGACTACAAGTCAAGTAATATGTGGAATTCTTTTTGCCTGTAGTCACGTTGGTTTAGTTGGTGAAGGTTAGTGAATTTTTCACTCAATGCAATGCAAAGATACTTCAAGGTAACCCCAACAATAGAATAGTACTCGTGTGGTGGATCGCTTTGGTTGTCAGGCCATGTAAAAGAAACTATCTTACAAATGCCTACTGAAACTAAAAAGGAATGAACGAAAGATGGTGGCGAGAAAAAAGGTGTGTTGTGTGTCAGTGTTAAGTGCTAGAAATTCATATTCTATCATTAATTTGGCACATTTTTTGGTTGAAATGTAAATAATTCTGGGTATATTTAACTCTTAATTGGATGAATTAATCTAATTAAAGAAGTCACAAGAGTAGTAGTGTTTTCTTTTAAAACATCTCTCTTTTGTGCAGAATTTGGTGAAGTCTGAAATTCAGGGCTACAGCTCCAAAGTCACAACTACAGCCTTGAAAGTGTGCAATAAAAAGAGGATTCCAGAGAGTTACAGCTAAAGCTGTGAATCTGTAGTTATAGCCGTGAGAAAATTAATGCAAGCCAAAGCTACAACTACAGCGGTGAATCCATAGCTATAGCCGTGGAGTTAAAATCTGTTCGAATTCTCTTTGTTTTGAAGACCACCTATAAAAAAAAAGGTCTAGGAAGTAAAAAGGGGATAAGAGCATAATAGATCAGAGAAGAAGGGACTTTTGGGGAGAAAGAAAAAAAGGAAGAACGGAGCAACGAAAGACGTAGGGAGGATTGCTTCAAAACGGGAATCACATCTTCACTTTTTTTCATTGTAATTTCTGTCTGCATCTTGATATGGCCCTCACTATGAGTGACTAATTTCTTTTGGATTAGATTCAATATAACTCCTAACTCAATTACTTCGTGAGTTTATATGATTTTCAGTTTATTTACTTGAGTGTGATTCTATTCTTCATGCTTAATTCGACTTGATCACCCGGTTTATGATCTTTGGCTTTTGAATTCTGTTGGAAAACGCTTTTGAAAACCCGAACTGAATCACACACCTAATAATCACTTGTACTAGGAATAGACTTGGGGTTGTTAGCCACATATGTTCAAGTTGTGTTCTTAATGTAAGGTATAAATCTTAAAACATAGAGGAATCATGTTGTAAGATTAATTACCTTAGGACTTAATTTTGAGGGATCTAGTTAAGTAATGTAATAAATGTGGAAGTAATAGAATTGGAATCATATTTATTCAATGAAGATAAAAGAGTTAGAAAGTATATTTGAATCCAATCTTTTCTCGCATAAGGTTTTTTACTAAATTTCAAATTGTTGCTTTTATATATTTTAGAACAAATCAATATTTCATCACATTTTTTAGATTTTTATATACAACAAGAAAGGAAATTACTATTATCAACAAATCCCTGAGGACGATATCAAATTACTACATCGAAGCTTGGTCCGCTTGACAAGTGTTACCAAAAAGGCCATCAAGCAGCCTTTATGCAGCCGATACATATTTTTATTATTAAAATAATGTGTTAGTTTTAGATGGACGATACTTTTTTTTTATTATTAAAAAACTAAGTTTTCAAACATATAAGGCTAACATTTTCTTTTTTATTATTAAAAAATAAGTGTCGACTCTTTCATAACTGATACTTAGCAAAAAATATTCTAAATTGGAAAAATGTTTCATATTTATTTTGGTATTTTTTTTTTAATTTTATCCTATTTTGGCAAAAAAAACTCATCCATGACTCTAAACAAGATTTTTTTATTTGTTCTGTGATATTAAAAGGTTAGAAGACAATTAATAAATAAAATTGTCAAACAAAATAAAATAATATCCTCCTTTTCAACCAACGTATAAATATAATAATCATGTTTTTATATATAATTAACCACAAATTTTGTTAAAAGCTTATGTGTCGTTAATTTTATTTTAGTTTGGTTCTTTAATTTTTTTTTCCTTCTATTTGACCTTATAACTTACCTAAATTCTTACCTTCTTTGTTTAATTTACAAAAATATTTAATTTTTTTCAAACATCAACATTTTATTGAGGATAAATTTAGAGTGCAGAGGATACTCCAACCTGTTACAACTCTAAAAAGAATTAACAAATACATGTTAAGGGATCATTAATTCAATTCACATATATAATTAATCTTCCCAAAGGTTTGTTGCAAGTCACTTCCAAGAACAGTACTTAATAGAATAAAATATTTTACTAGCATTTAACACATCATTATTGAAGAGAATATTATTCCGGTGAAGTCAAATTATCTATATTATCGCAAATCATATCATTACAACTCTCATCCCTTTTTCTTTTTCATATTGGATTCTACACATGTTCAACATTGTGCAAATTTTTAGGTAAATATAAACTGACACCAAATCATTCAAACATCATGTATCACGGTCTCATAAAGATACTGCAATGCAAAAAAGATACAGTATTTTCTTATCTTCGATATCACAGAACCCACAAGCTTCCAAGGGAATCGTCAATTTGCATTTGATCAAATTCTTCCACACAAGAATGTATTAAGCAGCAAACATCAAATGAATACCACTACCTTCATTGGTGCATTGACTTTTCAAATTTTGCATAAAGCCTGTACTAGACACAACTCAAAACCACTATCTGCAGTAAAACAATGATGAATGTAGTGATATGCATATTGCATACTATATTTCTTATTACCATTACATTTTTACATCAATATGTCATTCACATTTTTTCTCAGTCTCTTACCCTTTATAGTCTCCCACAACTACTACTATAACTCCTCCTTCCATGAAAATAATTGTCTTCTTCAAGAAATTTTCTACACCCATTAATCCATCTCAAATCGTCAATTATCCATCACTTGAGCCACCTTATTAGTTGTTGTTGAAAAATATCCTTGAGTATAAATTTGGCAATGCAATATTTCTTGCCCAGTTATCTTTCAAAAAACTAAAAGAACAATCATCGTCAATCAATCGTGTGACATTAGAATCTATCCACTTATTGGCTTGCTTACAGACCTATACCACTTCCCTCCATCAATCTAAAGCATTATATGCTACCTCCAAAAAAATTAACATATCAACACATGATTCATATTGTTCTCTAAGCACATCAAAGCACATTGAGTTTGAAAACTCTAATCCTTTTTAAACACATTTACCCAACAAGCTCCAATTGAACCATTCCATATTTATCACCCTAAACCACCCTCATGCTTTAGCATGCATACTTTTTTCCATTCAATCAAAGCTATTTTTAATTATTCCTTCACTCCACTCCAAAAAAAACTGACAAATCTTTGCCACCTCTTTAATTACACATGGTGACATTTTTCAAAAGGATAAATAATGTAGTGGAAGACTATTTAGAACAGCATTAAGAAGTGTTATTCTACTCCCAATAGAGATATATTTGTGCTTTCATGATGCTAATTTGTGATTAAGTACCTCAATAAGCTTTTGCCAAACACTTTTTCTTCTCGGTTTGTTCCTGACATAAATGTTTAAATACTGAAAAGACAAAGATCTCACCTTGTAATTTAGAAATCGAGATATTGTGTTTAGAAAATTACCTGTCACATTCACCTCCATAATACAAATTTTATGAAAAGTATTTTAAGCTTAGATAAAAGCTCAAATCTTTGTAAAATAGTCTTTGTCATCCACAAATTTTGTTCAGTAGCTTCTTCTATAATCAAAGTATCACCGACAAATTGTAATAATAATTTTTTAAATGTGATTTGAATTATTTTTGTAAAAATAATATTATTTTATTTAAATGTGGTTGATGATATGTATCTTCTAACAAGATAAATATAAATTTTTTTATCAATACTAATTAGCGAGTAAAGAACTTTAAATTAGTGAAGAACTTTAAATAAAAAATAAAAACTTATCATTAATATTTTATATCAATAACAAAGTATATGTAACTAATACATTTTTACTATAATTAATAAAATTATAGTAATAATTATTAATTAAATTATTATTATGGATAATATAGATGACAATATAAAAAATTAGTTACAATCGAGAAATTTTGTTAACAAGGATACAAATTAAAATTTCAAATACACAAGGAATATCAAACTGACTTTACAAGATTTGAGAGTAACAATTACATCAAGAGTAAGATTTTATTATTATTGACTTACAGTTGAAAAATCAACTGATATAAAAAGAATGACAAAAAGTACAAATAAAAAAAATGAACGAATCATTAAAGTTACATTTTGTCTAAACAAGCAATTTAATCTTTGACCTCTATCTAAAACCCGTTCTATTCTAATATTTTACAGACATCTTTTCTATAAGCAACAATTACGAGCAGTAATTAAACCAATGAAGCCAATGGAATTAATTAGTGCCTCCAAATTTAGCCTTTTTAGTGTGTGGGGATTTCATTTCACGCACTCTTCTCTCCTGTGAAAGTATCTTTGCAAACCTGAATGCATTATAAACAGAAGCGTTATTAATATAAATTGCAACGTGTAATAACTGAACTGTAACATGCAATGTAATTAAATGAACTGCTGTACAAATTATTACGATGAAAATGTCGTTTTTAAGCTTACCTTTTGAGAGCATCTTCGTTGGTTTCCCCGTTTTTCAGTGGCTCAAACATACCATTCTCTAAATTGACCCTAGAAACTGGTTTCTTTAGTAGCTTTTCTCCAGCTTGGCAAAGTTTCTCCAAGTTCTCCTTTGTAGCAGTGTCAACTGAAGCAACCGTTCCGGTCAATGTGTCATCCTGCAATGTTGTGTTGCACAAATTTGATCATTATTTATACTTCATTAGCTAGAATGATTTTTAATCAATTGACATTAGAAAAAACATATATATATATATATATATATATATATATATATATATTTGTAATATATCAAATTAAACTCATGTATCATTGGGAAATTTACCTGAATTCGAAGGTAGTTATCTTCCGAATGAAGGGCTTGAGTTACAGTAGATAAATGGAAATCAACCATATCGGCACTGGATTGAGAGAAAACGTCAATTAAGGGGGTGCAACCACTGTGTGTTAGCCAATCCAATAAGCCCCATTTGGCTGCCATTTGTGCATTGAACTTTTCCTCATTTTTTGCTGTCCCAGTGCCAATTGAAATTATGAGGAAGCGGCCATATTCGAGAGGCTTGATTGGAAAGAAATCAGAATTTTCCTTAATGATCTGCTTTGTTACTTCGTTCATGGCAACTAAAGTCTGGATCATGGAGTTCCCCAAAACAATTAAATTAGTGATGTTTGCAAAATTAGAAATTAAATAAAGCTTATAACAGCGATTAATTAGTGAATAGTTTATAGTTATGCATACCGGGTTATTTGCACAAACGCCGCCATCAATGAGGTTGTACTGGTGTACATTCCCTTTCGAATCTTGGTTCGTGAAATTGTGGGCAGGGAGATAAGTAGGTGCAGCTGACGTGCTTATGCATATGTCTGAGAGTTTAGCATCCATGCATGGGCTCTTCTTAATCTGCAAGAATTTCTAATCTTTTTAGCCTATGTTTTATCATTGACTTGACTTTGCTAAATTGAATTTCTTTATAACTGTTTCTCTCACAGTCAATCATATAGTTAATCATTACTTTTACGTCTCATAATTTATATGATTTTTTAAGAAAAAACATAAAATATATTATAACTTATATAAATTAAATCAGAGAGTTAATTGTTCGTTCTACTTTATAAAACAGCATAGCTGACTTTAACCAAACAAATTAATACAACAGTACTATATTTTGTAAAAGAAAATAATTTCGTAGTCAATATATGTAATTACTGTTTGAGATGCTGTATTATTTCTTTGGAGTCAAATTTTCGACCCCCGAAAGTCCAAGTAGGACCATAAACAAATAAATATAGCCCTCAATCCCCAACACCACATTAATTTTTCCGGTGAAAATAAAACAAAGAAGAGAGAAAGCGAGAGAAGGAATTACCTGATATGAAGAGAAAATAATTGGCTGCAAACACTTGATGTCGAAGGTGGGAATGACAACGTTAGTGAGGGTCTCATGCAAGCAAATGTCTCCAAGTTTCTCTCTCACCACCCCATGAAGGTATTTTCCATCGTATTTGGGTCCTCCCAAAGATCTTATTACCTTTGCTAATAGCGTTCCACAAAGGCCTCTGCCAAATATTAACGAATTCCCATTATAATTTTTAATCTTAATTCATACTAATTACAACAATGTTGGCAATTGGTAACAATAATTAATTAAACATTTGTTGTATAACTTCTTGTTATATAAATAGATTATATCATATATTAAAAGAAACTGTGGAATCATAAATTATTTTCCTAAAATTTTTACAATTAAACACTCTTATATGTAGCTAAACAAAAATAGATTAAGCAAGACATCCGTTGTTTATTATATAGCAATATTAATTAATCACCTATATTGTGGGAAGATTTTCGGACAATGGTTCAAGTAAAAAGGCTTGATATCTTTGGCAGCAAAAAGTGGACGATTATTCTTGTCTGGAGCAGTCAACATAGCGGTTACAAGACCTCCTGTGCTTGTTCCTGATATCACATCAAAGTAGTCTGCAAGCCTTGCATCAGGACCATCCAATTCCTGCATGATCGAGATCAATTATTTAATTAATCATTCGTTTAAAATAATAAAATAATACTTACATCAACTGATTCTCTATTTTTTGAAAAATTATTTAAAATATTATTCTTTCATAAAAAGCTTTTGCATTCGTGCATGCTTTTTACTTATTCAGTTTCTACCAACAATACATTATTGTTGATTAATTTTTTATCATGTGCAATCTTACATATGTTAGAAAAATGTTAACCTCTCTAAGAACGCCTTAAAAACAGTAGTTATGTACTTAGCTAGCTAGTTGGAGATTTGTAGGTGCATTATCATCATACCTGAAGCTGAGATTCAAGGAATTCAATAATGGTTGCGGGGATGATGCCCCTAATACCACCCCCATCGATGCTAAGAATGGTTATCAAGTTTCCGTAAGTAGGGGGCTGAATTTGTTCGATGGATAAATTGGTTACGTCCATGGATCGATATATTGAAAATTAAGGTTATTTGGTGATTTGTGTACGTGCACAAAATATGTGTTCTCTCTTTGAGTAAAGATTAATGTTAAAGGAAGAAAAGCTTATTATCAAAGCAAAGGGTGCTGTTTCTTTTAGGGCAGAAAGTACTATGCAACAAAGAATCAATGGTATGGGTATGATTCTGTTGGATATCCTCATAGTGCTATATATAGTGGCAGGAACCCATCAATGTTGAAGGAAGACATAGTCAGAGACTGCAGAATGGTAAAAGAAGTGGAATTGATCTCCCTATAACAGGACACGCGCTATTTCAAATGAGCTATTTTCCGAGAATATGCAGAGTGTATAGACCAAACGAGTGCATAATTTTCCATCGTTTACTAAAGACTCACACATATCAGATTCGATGGCTATTAGTATAAATAATTAGTTTAATTGCGAAGGGGCTGAGTAGCACACGTGGGTATAAAAGATCCTCAAGAATTGTAGACCTACCCACTTAAGACGTGATAGGATTAACGATAACATGAATTGAATCTTCCTTGTTTAGATTCAAAGGAGACTTGTCAATCATTAATATTTAACTACTTGCTTTTGTCTCATTCCTCGTAGTTGACTGAAAGGGTAAGGATGTTGATTTCTAATAATTGCCTCGCACCCACGACAACTTTCATTTTCGAGAAAAATAAAATCAAATACGAAATCAAATCATCTATTTAACTTAAGATTTTTTTCGATTTTTTAATATTTCTGTATTAATGATCATAAAAAATGCCAAATGATTATAGATCGAAATATTATATATTTTTACACTCGTCTCTTTAATTTATACTTTTATTGTTATAAGATTTATATTTTAGTGTGATGTTTTGGATTTAAAAATTTACACGATTAGAATTAAATTTGATATAAATTAAAATATTATTTATATATTTACTTTATTGTGAATTAAAATGATAAAAGAAATATTATATTAACGCTGTATGGCATGAAATCTTAAAAGGAAACAAAATTATATGTTTTGACATATAAATAAAAAATTCAAATGATCTTGGAAATTATCATATGGAAATGATATTAATTTAGTAATAGCATTAGGACTTGTATTTGGACGAAATAATTAAAAATTTTAAAAATTATAAAATTATAAAATATGTAAATTATTTAAAATTAAAAATTTAGAAACAGTATATGAAGAATTATTTAGAGAGTGAAATGCATCTTCAAATGAAACTGTCAATTGAGCTGGTTTGTTATTTACTGAGTTGATTTTTTGAATAACATGACATGAGTACATGAGATGATAAATATCTTATAGAATTAAACTCACTTAAAGATAGACAACTCTTGATTTCTTTATAATAAAGTTCACTGCTTCTAAATAATCAAATTTTAAAATCATCTTATAATAGCATTTTAATTTGACCAAGTTGAGACTTCAAAATATTACTTTTAATTCATCACTGAAAGCAAAGTCATTATCATAAAAAAAAAAAGTAAATCAAATTAATCATTTGTCTCTACAATCTTGTATAACATCACCACAACTCATATGGTCCAACCTGTAATTACCAATCACATTAATTTTATAGTACTCAAATGATGATAGATTTCATGGCATCTCTCGAAAAGAGGTAAGTTTGAGAGTTAACTTGTTTAAAATTAGAAAAATATAATCTTTTTTAGGTTGACTAATGAAATAAAAAACATGATAGATGCTCCATTTTTCCTTATCAAAGATATACAAATTTAAAAATAAAGAGAGATAAAGAATTTCACTGACTTTTAAAAAATAGTGCATGAAGTCCATCTGAACCAGGAGATTTGAAATTACCGATAAAGAAAGCTGATTTGACCTCTTTAAGGGATAATTTGGAGTACAACCTAGCTTTATCTAAATCTCTAAAGGGAGGAAAAGAAGACTGAGACTAAAGACTAAAATTATTAGGATTAGTATCTAAATAGATCTCTCTGAAATAGTGTAGAGCAATAAGCATAATTTTAGAAGGGTCATATTTTTAATTATCATTTTCATCCTTGATAGCTTCAATACTATTTTTATTTGAATAGTGGTTGCTCTATGAAAAAATTTAGTATTTCTATTCCCTAATTTAACTCAATTAAACCTATAGTTATGGTACCAAAAGGATTCATCTTAATCTAAAATAAGTTGGTATTTTGTTCAGAGGTTTTTTCATTAGGTTAACCAAAAAAAGGATTGTGCCTGCTAGCTAGTTTCCTAGATATTCCCTCAATTCTATTGAATAATTATTTTTTATTTTTAAATATATACCAAAAATATTTCTATTCTATTCAAAAATATTATTCTTGAATCTATTCACATTATCGGTCTAAGAATTGTTAATTAAATAATAATTTTGAACTTGTGTATGGAACTAATTAATTATCTGTCTAGGAGTTATCTAAAGGGCAAGGAACTTGAAAGGTTTGGGATAATCACCTATGGAATCCCTATTTCTGACTTTCAGCCATAAACCAACATGGTCATACTTTAGGACAAGAATGTGAATAACTATACTAAGATGGAAGGTAAGTCTCCAAAACTCATTAGCAACTACCCTATCAAGTCTTTCCTTAACACTACCCCTCTGCTAGGTAAAGAGAATACCTTTCTATCCTAAATCCTGGAGGCCACAAAGATGGAGGCAATCTGTAATTTTTTTAGTAACATGAAATGTGGCATGTCTGCCCCTTCATTTTTTAGACTCAAAGAGGACAAAATTAAAATCTCTAGTCAAGCACCAGGGGAGATTGATAGAGGCACTGAAAGTAATTATCTCCTTCTAGGACTCAGATCTTAAATGTTCCTAAGGGCTGGCATATATTGAAGATAATATCCATTCTTTAACACCATAATTACTAATTTTTAAGTGAATAACATATTTGGTTTTAGCCAAAATTGAAACTTTAATGAATAAAAGAGGAACTAGTCACTCCTTTCGTATCCATTACTGGTTCATTAGAATAGACAAGTGAGTTAGTATGAGATGGGCTAGGAATATAGGTTTCAAGGCAAGATTTCTCTATGACCATATTTACCACAACTAAAGCAAATAAGGTGAAGTCCTTCATATTTACCATACTTGAAGCCTAAATAAAGGCCTCTACCTTTGGATTATGAGGTAATGGTTAAGAATCAACTAGGGCTCCTTAAAGAGAGCAAATTTGTAATCATCTATATTCTCAAACATAACTAAAAGAAATTGTTATTTAAATCTAAGATTTTCAAGGATCCTTTTTTCCTCGAAATATTCTCTAACATCTTATTCAAATAGTTAAAACTAATATATTTGTCTAACAATTTTACTATTAGGGTACCTTTCCATGGAGAGCACTAGGCCTCTTAATCATCTAAAGCAATTTTTAAGTTTGGATAAAGATCTTGGTTATTGTCATTGATTATATTAAAGTCATCTTCATCAAGAAAAATATTAAAGTCTTCTATAATAGATTTAATAATTTCATCGTTTCCTAAAACGAGATCTAAATTTTTAGATTCTAAGACTTTGTCTTTGTATGACATGGATACAAAAATAGGTTAGAAAATATAACATCCTTAATTTCTTATTCATTATAGATAATAATTTATAATAAGGAAGGAAAATAAAGTGAGAATTTCTTTATATTTATGACTTAAAAACTTGAAGAAAAGTAAAAATTACATTTTTTTAATTTAATTTTTATAAAGATTATCCCTCGCTGAAGTGAGAATACGTGGGGTTAGAATATTTTAGAGATTTCTCGCATGAGAAATTCATTCTATTTCAAACGTCCCTCTTTCAAGTTTTCTTTAAACTCTCTCTTCCTTTTACTTAGATAAAAGCCTCAGAAACTCTGTTTTATCTTCAAAGTCAAACTTAGACATTGAAGCTAATCGACTCTAAGTAAGTTTCTTCGGGTTAAACTTGAGTTTCTCTGATCATTTTCTTGTTTTTATTTTTTATGGATATCACTTGATATTCAGGAGAACCTTTATAGTTGTCTCTCGATCCTTTTCAATATCTGTCTATGAGCTCATCTTCGAGGTAAAGAAAACTCTATTTTATCGTTATAGTACAATATTTATTTATGTTCATAGAGTACTGTTATGTGAATATGGTATGAGAATATATGGTTGAGATATTTGTTGGGTGGAGTATGAATAAAAATATGTTTGTTTAATTGTTTGGACTGTTTAGTTGCTTGGATTAAGTGGTTAAAATATATGTGGATATTATATGATGAGTACTTAATGTGAACGATGATTGAATTTGTTGAATGATTATTATGTGATTGTGTGGAGTATGTATGAATAAGATGAAATGATTAAGTTTGAAATTGTATCAATGAATATATGAGTGAAATGGAATTAGTCTAGAAGTGCTTTACTAAGCACAATCTTATGAATGAGAAAGAGAATAACCCTGAGAATGACCTAAGAGTCAGATATAGATGAAATTTAGTGTGAATAGTTACAAAGATACACTTGAGGTATAGAGTTTGGAGACAATGATAATCTGGAAGAAATGTAGGGTGGTGAGCAGCATTTGCGTATGTGTACGCACTCTTTTTGAGAGTGAATGCGTCATATGACCTCACACTCGTTTTTTGACTAGACTCCTAACTATGCCTTTGCTAAGGGGCCCGATTATTGTACATGTATCTGGGTGCATAGGCTAACCGGCGACTATTTACCTAGTTGAGTAAGACCTTGAAAAGTGTTGAAGGCATCGGTATTTGTGATCACACTGCATTAGAAGAGTGCGTGTTGGAATAAGAGAAAGGAAAATGGATAATAAATTATTGATTGTTATGTGATGTGAATATATTTGTGAATATGAATTCATGAAATTGAATGTGTTGTATTTATGTTAAAATTATGATGTTATGCTAAATGTTTGTAAAGGATATAATAGACACTCATCCTTACTAAAATTTTCAAGAAACCAGGATAACAGAGCTTGAGGGAAGAATTAGACTGTTAGATAGATTAGTATAATAGGCTCAATTATGTATTTAATGAGCCTGAGAGTTGGAACGCTGGAGATAAGTAGGACATATCTTCAGTAGTTGGTTTTGGGGAGACTACTTTGGTACTTATACTTGTTTATGTAGTGTAAATATTATGGTTATGAATATGTTGTTTAAGTCCCATCCATTCTGACAAACAATTTGTAAAAATTTGATGTTAATGCATGTACTTTATATTTAAGTTTCTCATAGAGACTATTAAGTTGTATTTGTGATATTTATTCACTCTTTCCAATATTTATTATTGTTGTTATATTAGTATTGCAAGTTTTAAAATTTTCATTTACACACAGAATTTAAAGAAAAATTTTCAGTAATTTACTATAATAAATTCATTAAAAAAAAGAAACAAAAAAAGAAGTATTATATTAAATAATTAAGAAGAATTCATACATCGTACATATTTTGAGATAAGAATGTTACACGAAGTATGTTATTAGTACACTAGTTAATTAGAAATGTTTATATAAACTTCTTCTTTCAAAAATACAAAATAAAGTTTTTTAATAATATTACATGTTATTTTGCAAATAGTTAATTATGTATAAAATAATTAATTTAGATGAGGCATCTGATTAATTTTATTTCTTGTAAATAGATATTTGAGTTGTAACAGTTAGATAATTTAAATATATTTTAAATTATTTTTAAAAATGTTTATCCTAATCATGAATGAATTAACTTAGATATATGTTTTGTTAATTAATTTTTTTTTAAAAAAACTTATGTTACAACGGGTTAGTAATTCTAATATTTATAAAATATAAATATTTTTTATAAATATTTTTTTTATGTAAAAATGATTAATTTATGTGAGGCAATTTTTAATCTTGCATCTTATTTAATTTATCTCATGTCATGTGACAAATTGATAGTTTTGAATTATTTTAAAATTAAATATTAAGTACTTTATTTTTTAAAAGATTAACCCAAACAATATTTTTTTTTTTAAATATGACGCCTAAGTTGTAATATTGTGGTAATCCTAGATTATGTATAATGCTTTTTATCCTTCTCTTTAATTAAAACAAATCAAAAAAATTTTGGTTAAAAATTAACATTTTATTAAGGATAAATTTAGATTACAAGGGGTACTTTAATCTGTTACAACTTTAAAGGAAATTAATCATACATATTAAGAGATCATTAATCCAATTCACATATATAATCGATCTTTCCAAAGGTCCTACTTTAAGCCATTTCTAAGAACGATACTTAATATAATCAAATATTCTACCAGCATCTAACACACTATTATTGAAGAGAATTTATTCTGCTGAAGATAAATTGTTCATACTATCGCAAATCATATCATTACAACTCTTTTCCATTTTTGTTTCGATATTGGATTCCACATATGCTTAGTAATGTCTCGTGCAAATTTTCAGATAAGCATAAATTGACATCAAACCATTCAAACATCATGTATCACAGTTTCATGGAAACACCGCAATGCAAAAAGGGATGCAATATGTTCTCATATTTAGTTTTACACAATCCATAAGCTTCTGAGGGAATAGTTAATACATGTTTGGTCAAGTTCTTCCGTACCAGGATTGCATTAAGCAATAGATGCCAAATGATCTCGGCATACCGACCTTCTAAATCTTGTGTAAGGCTTACACTAGACCCAGTTTCAAATCACTACCAACAGTAAAGAAATAATGAATGTAGTGATAAGCAGATTGCACATTATATTTCTTGTCACCATCACACTTCCAAAGCAACATGTTATCTACATTTACTCTCAGCCTCTTACCCTCCATAGTTTTCCACAACTGCTATTGTAAATCCTCCTTTCATGAAAACAATTGTCTTCTCTAAGGAATTTTTCACACCTATTGACCCAAGTCGTTCGTTATCTACCACTCACGCCTCCTTATTAGTTGTTGCTGAAAACAGCCTTGGTCTAAATTTGCCAATGCAATATTTTTCGTCCATTTATCATTTCAAAAATTGAAAGAACAATCATCGACAAGTACTTGTGTGACACTGGAATCTATCTACCCATCTACAGACCCACACCATGTCCCTCCACCAATCTGAAGCACTATGAGCTACCTCCAAAGAAATTAACATATCAGCACATGATCCATATCACGCCCATAACACATCAAAGCACAACGAGTTTGGAGACTTTAAACCTCTTCAAACCTATTTACCTAACAAGCTCCAATTGAACTATTCCACATTTCTTATCGTTAGACGACCCTCATTCTTTGACATGCATAATTTTTTCCATTTAACCCAAGTTATTTTTAATGATTCCTTTACGTCATTTTGAAGAAACCGACATTGAATCTTCACCACCTCCTTAATTACACCTAATGACAATTTCCAAAAGAATAAATAATATAGAGGAAGATTCGCATTAAGACATGTAACTCTACCCCAATAAAAATGTATAGAAATGAACTAAATTAAAACGAATAAATTTATAGTTATTTTACAGATAATTACATGAATTAATTTTTCATTCCACTAAAAGATATATAGAAGTGAACTGAAATTAAATTGTCAACCAAACTTATTTTTTATAATTTTTATCTTATTTATTTGTATATTAATTTATTTTTATTTTTTCCAACATTTTTATTTTTTAAAAGATAAAATTTTTAACGTAATTTTAACTTTTTACAATTATTTAAGGTAACCACCACGGAGTAGATATATAAAGAGTGATATGAGATTATTTTTTATTTTTTATTTTTTTCTGTTCTTAAATTAACTACTTAATCTTATCACATTCAAAATAAAAGATTATTATTATTTTAATAAAATTGGGTACAACTTTATTTTGAAATAAATATTTTCTAAATAATTCTTGCCTTCAATGCACGATACCATTTTGATAATAACGGGTCTTTTTAATAGTTTTTTAAATTAAATATGAATCTCTAAATATAAAAGTAGTACTTAATAACCATAAGAAATGATTCTTTCAATCTTATAATTGGTCAAAGGCCGCCATGGAAATTTTCAACGAGATAAGATAAGGAAAGGGTGAACAAATCCATGATCATTCTTATCGTCCCACATGTCTAAGAGTTTGTGTGTAATATAATATTAGGTAACTTATATTTTTGGTTTAAATTACACTATTCTCTGTTAAAATAATCCTATCCGAGTTTGAAAAAATTATTTATGTGTGACAAAAAAGAAATTTCGAGTAGACCAGCAAAAATTTCTAAAGTTTCACAGTCTCTAACTTAAAAAATAATAATAATTTTTAAAAATATATTAATTAAAAATAATTGTGATATATTTCGCTTTTGTATTTAAAAAAAATTAATAATTCACAACCAAAATAGTAACTTATAACTGAAGCCGTTTTCAACTCACATTTTAAACGTCTTTCTTAATTGATTTATACTATTCACACATCTTTCTTATTTTATTTTTATAACAAACATTGTTAAGACAATAATTAACATGAGATATGTATTAAGGAATTAATCAATTATTATTCAAACAAGTCAGCAAGAAAGTAAAAATGACTTAAGCAACATATATACCATACCTTATCAAATATATTCACGTTATAATTTAATCGTGGTAGGTTTCATGTTTTTTCATTGTATAGCTCATTAACAAGTGTAGTTTGTTGTATACGAGGAATACTATTTCTTTTGTCGTAAGTTATTATTTTTAACATAATATATATCTTACAAAAATTATTAATTATATAAATTATTATGAAAGAGTAGTTTTTAAACTAAAATATTCTTATAAAAAAGTTAAAGGGTATTCAATATAAATCATTCTAAATTATTAAATTAAATCAAAATGATCGAAAACCAATAAAATTGTTAACTAAAAGAAAAACAATTTTATTATTGTTTTATCCTATTTTCAAAATTAAATTAAACTGCATCATGTATAATATTATAATATTTTTCCTACTCTATCCCGCAAGTAATCACCCCCTTATATTTAATGAACTTGATCATATCATTATATTACTAATAAGAATGCTTAAAGCCAATGAATAGTTGTTTATAAATGCTGAGTTTAAACAAGCATATCATCCCAGGACGTGAGTTTAAACAAATAGTTGTTTTAGAATATACCGTAAAAACTACACCAAAGAGATTAAAATAAATTAAAACAGATTTTGCGTATAGGGCATTTTTGTGGTCAAGTGCGTATAGGGTTTCAATGTTTGATATTTTGACTCCATGCATCTCCGTCTTGATTTGGCTAAGATGAAGACACGATTAGCATGTGAATTTTATCTTGTGTCCCATTTTAATATATATATATATATATATATATATATATATATATATATATATATTAATTTATAAAAGATCATTATAATTTTTTTGAAAATATAAGAAATAAATACTGTTTTCAAATTATTAATATTATTAGTTTTTTTCATACTTTTATTTATTATAAAGTTTATGTTAATAAAATATTCATTTATCGTCCAAATGAATATATTTATTTATTTATTTATTTAATATGAGTTATCATTTTGACCACTATTATTTTAGATAGTTTTGGAATATATTATAAATTTATGATATATTACTGTTTTTTATTGTTTTTAATAAATTAATGAATTATTTTTATATATTAAAAATGAAAAAAAAAAATACTATTATAAAAGTAAGCGTCAAAAAAGAGTTGTTGTACATATTTAATACTCTCTCTAATCATTTTTATTAGATAATTTTAACTAAATTACACAGATGAATAAAAGATAATTAAAGTTAACTAAATTTTTTATTTTTTAAAAATATTGTAACATAAAAAGTTTACTCTTATTTAATATTGTTGAACCTAATTACACTATTAGCTTTTTCTTTCTTTCTTAATTTTAATTTAGATTTCACAAAGTCTTTATTAAAATATATATATATATATATATATATATATAATAAATACTTCATAAAAATTAGAAAGTACCTTATAAAAAATATCATTAAAATCTTAAAAAAAAGTGCTTATAAAAAAATTAGATAAAGTAGTTAGTAAAATCATTCAACTGTATGGTAGATAACAATAAATACATTCGTTTGCCCTATGCTGGAAATGCCATTTGATATTGATTTAATATCCAATGAATATTCTATACGATCTCTTTCCATCACTATTAGGAAAACATGATTATCATGTGAATTATCTGATTGAAATAACGTTGAAATCAACACTGCATATGATCCCTTGTTGAAGACGAGATTGTCTATGTATGTAGAAATTAATTTAGCACGCTAAAACACGGCAATAATTAATTAGGATACCGAAATCATCTACATAACTATTCTGTATAGCTGATCTATAAATACAATTCATCCACACCAAATTGAACCATGAAAACTGAAGTTTTCGGAATAACACAGTAATCTTGTTGAGGATTTTACAAGTCTTACAAATTTTGCCCCAAACTAAGCTCCCTCCATTAACACTTCAATTAAACTCAATGGAAACAAAGAGAGTACCCGTAACTCGAATTCCTAGCTATGAAGGACACCTAGTTACCGTGCTCAGTATTGATGGAGGTGGCATTCGAGGAATCATTCCAGCAATTATTCTTGGTTTCGTCTAATCGGAACTTCAGGTATATGCATAAAGGAATTAATGCTAATATAACTCGCAAATAAGGGTTAAGCTCTCCCTTCCCCTCTCCTCTCCTTCTAAACTCAACTTTCAAATATAACCTTAAAATAAGATCACAGAAAGTTATGATTTGACCGATTATATTACCTTCCTTTAGCGAATTAATTATATAGTACGATGCTTCTTTTAGTGTAACTTACACACAGTAAATGTTTAGATATTCGTTATATGAACAAGAAGAAATTTTAAAAGCTAGTATGCGTGTAATGCTAAAATTATGTGAATGAAAGGAGAAAAAACATAGAATTAATTAACACGTTGATAGTGTCATAGTACTGTGGTAAATAAATTGTAGTATAGCTAGGTTTTAAACATTTTAATTATGTAGTGAATTCATGGTGTGCAGAAACTGGACGGTGATGATGCAAGATTGGCTGACTACTTTGATGTGATTGCGGGAACAAGTACTGGGGGATTGGTGACTGCAATGCTTACTGCTCCAAATGAAAACAATCGACCCTTATATGCAGCCAAAGATATTAAGGGCTTCTACCTTGAGCATAGCCCAAAAATCTTCCCACAAAACAAGTAAATATACCTCACTTCACCATATCAATCAGAGTACCCTCTCAATATGTTCTAATTTACAGTGTAATGGTAATAGGTGCAGAAATTTATTCTCATATATCGCGACCCTATTTGGACCCAAGTATAACGGCACCTATTTACATAATCTTATCAAAGGAAAACTAGGAGACACTAAATTGCACCAAACACTCACCAGTGTTGTCATCCCAACGTTTGACATAAAGCGCCTTCAACCCACCATCTTTTCCAGCTTCCAGGTTATACATACATAGTTAAAATTTTAAAAACTCACATAAATTGTATATTTTAATATTAATTGTTTATAATAATATCTGATTTTCATTCTTTTATGAATAAAATTCTTCATTTTGATAGGTAAGCATATATGAGTGGGGAAAAGTCAAAATATTATCATATTCATTGTATATACATATATGTCCCTCCCTCACTTGTGTATTTTAAAATGAGATATCATACAGCTGAAGATGAGGCCAGAATTGAATGCGTTGCTGTCGGATATATGCATTGCAACTTCGGCGGCCCCAACGTATCTTCCTGCTCATTCCTTTGAAACCAAAACAGACCATGGTGCTGTGACGGGCAAATTCGACCTTATAGACGGTGGCGTCGCTGCAAACAACCCAGTACGCACTAATGACACTTTATCAGAATACGAAATAATAAATTTAAACAACATAATCATATAAATGTAGTCAAAATTAAATATTAATTAAGGTTATATACATGATCAAATTATAAAGTTAAGTAACCTTTTATTTTAATATTAGCTATTTGTAATAAAAATTCAATAATTAATTTTTTTTTATTTTTATGTAAAAAAATTATTTGATACGTCTCTCTGTATATATATAACGTGAGATGCTAACCGGCATTAGTTAATAAATTTTGTAAAATTTATTATTAATTTACATGTATGGTAATTTTAAAGATAGTTTGTTAGTATCAACTCTTAAAATAAATTTTAAATATTTAAAAATAGTAAAATTTTTAATAAAGTATATAATATCTGTTACCCTAATTTTTATATGTTCGAAGTGATAAATACTTTTATACTTAATAAAATTTGTACACTTTCAGATGTTTATCTTCGAATTCTAAAGTTAACTATTTTAGTTTTTAAGATACCTTTAACATGACCTAATATTACATAAGACTAATATTACATAAGATGCACCAAATATGGGCTTGATTGATCAACATAAGGACGTGTGATAACTTTGGCTTTTCCAGGCCCTGGTTGCCATGGCGGAAGTGACGAACCAAATTAGCCTCCATGGTTCATACGCAAACTTAAATGTAGAAGCAACGCAATATGAACGGTTTTTGGTGTTATCGTTGGGAACAGGCTCTCAGAAACTGGAAATGAAATACAGTGCCGATGAAGCAGCTAAATGGGGCATCTTGAGTTGGGTATTCACAACGAACGGAAGCACCCCTTTAATTGATGCATTTAGTGAAGCCAGTGCTGACATGGTTGACTTTCACATATCCTCTGTTGTTCGAGCACTCAAATCTGAACATAATTATCTCCGAATTCAGGTTCTCATTCTATGATTTTTATGTAATTAATTCTGAATATATAAATATTCTTATATTTACGTAAAATGAATTTCTAATTTCTTATGTCAAATTTATTCAAATTTTGCAGGACGATACATTAACTGGGGACTTACCTTCGGTAGACTTAGCCACGGAGAAGAATCTGAATGATCTCGTGAAAATTGGGGAATCATTGTTAAAGAAACCGGTTTCTAAGATTAATTTCAAGAATGGCGTCTATGAAGCCGCTAAACCGTATGAAACAAATGAGGAAGCCCTGAAGAGGTATTAAAATCTCAAATATATGGTTAAGAAACTATATATTAATTAATATTGCGACGTGTATTATTTAAAAAATTGAGAATGGCACGGGTGATAAAACTATTTATGAATAGAAATTATATCCCTATCAATTATCATTTATAAATAAAAAGTCGTATACAAATAAAAATATCAATGATTACTGGTTACGCTTGTACTTGTAGAAATAGATTTTGTTTATTAGAAATTAATTAAATTATTACTGTATATATGTTTATATTAGTGTTTGTCTTCATTTTTTTTAGTTTAACTTATTTTAGATGAGTTTCATGGTTAATATTATGTCTCAGGTTTGTGGAAAGACTATCTAAACAGAAACGAATTCGAAAAACTCAAGCATCTGCCAATGGAAATCCTTAGAAATTGAAAGGATAACAATCAGTAATTGTGTTAAATGGTATGATTAAGATGTGTCATATGAGAGTTAAAGCTGGATAAGGCAAAGTGCTGGGGTCGATCCATTATATGGTAATCCTTAATTTGTCCATTGTACTCAATCACAATAAACTATATATGTGTCCCTACAAATTTGCATCATGTTTTGCAAATGCTTTGTATTTATTTTTTTATTATTATTACAAATGACTTAGTGGTTATTCATTTTTGCTTGAGAGGTATTTTTATTTAAGCGAGAACATCATATAAAATTTGTTGCTCTTTTACTGATATTTTTGTTTAAGCAAAAAAAAATTTGTTTATGTAACAATCTATCATAGAGCTATCCATTTTTGTCATCCATTTTCACTTCAACAACAATAGTCTTGCTTAAACAAATTACAAATGAAAAATTTTAATTTATTTTTGCTTGAACTAAAAAAATTTTTTTTAATAAAATTCTTATTTTTCATTAAATTAAAAAAGTAATAATTTAATTTTTATTTTTAGAAAAAGAAGAAAATTTTGAAATTGTTTTTTTGTCTCTTTTAAATTCAAATTTAGATGAAAGGAAAATTAAAAAAGATACTCATGATGTTTTAGAACTTAAAAAAAATTAAAAATATTTTAGACTTGATAGATCAAACTCTTGCTTCTACATATCTCCCGAGTGCAATAGAATAATCAAAGTCACGTAATTCTTCTCAAAATTAGGTTTGGATAGGTTTCAAATACTTTTTTAAATCAAATTATTATTTTTAATTTTTTTTTTTAAATTAAACAAATCATTACACAAGTTCAAGTTAGCACGCTGCTACTCAATAAACCTTTACAATTTAAACAACATTGAAGGTAGATCAACTATTCTAATAACATCACTTGGCCATTTTATGGATTCAAATTTTTTTTTAAATATTAAAATTTTCTTATTTTGGAAATAAATCCATCCTTTCATAGGATTCAAGTTAGCACACAACTACTCAATAAACCCTTACGATTCAAATAACATTGAAGGTAGATCCACCACTTTATCAACATTACTTGGCCGTCACGTGGATTCAAAATTATTTAAAAAAAAAAGAAATATCCATATTTTTTTCTGATAAAGGGAATAATACTTTTTTAGGGTTTTGCTAAAAAAAAAAGAAGAGACTCTTAGGGTTTAAAAAGATTGCATTTTTAGGGTTTGCAGAAAAGAAAGATTGTTGGGGTTAGAAAAATTAGTTTTGTTTTGAATTTATGAAAAAAGAAAGATTTTTAGGATTAGAAAAGATTAGTTTCTTTTAGAATTTGCAAAAAACAAAAAGATTTTGATGGTTTATTATTGCACTTAGAAGAAGAATCAAAAGGATTAAGAGTGCAAACAAAAGGAAATCAACACAATAAAACAAAATCAATGATACGATCAAAAGGGAAAATTTATAAAGAAAATCTCATTTGAAATATTTTTGTTAGAGTTTACTTGTACACTTAGAAAAAAGAATTAAAACAATTGAGAGTGCGAACAAAATAATATCAACACAATAAAATAAGATTCATAACATAATAAAGAGTGTAGAGAAATTTAAAAAAAAAATCTTATTTAATGTATTTTTTTGTTATGATTTATTATTGAACTTAGAAAAGAAATAAAAACAATTTAAAGTGCGAATAAAATAATATCACACAATGAAATGAGATCAACAACATAATAAAGAGTGTAGAGAGATAAAAAAAATATTACTTGATGAACTTTTGTTTAGATTTTTAGTTTATTCTTTAACCTTCGCACCCTTTTCTCACTTTTTGTTGGCTTTTCCAATACTTGGACCGTGTTACCTTCTATTTGGTGTTCTTTGAGAATATGTGTAACATTTTATCTATAATTTAAAATATTTTCTTTCGTTATATATAAATTTCTCTTATAAAAAATTTAAATAATAATATTTATTGTAAATAGTTTATTCCTTTAATTCAAATTTAAAATAAAAAATATCTTCTTTCTATAATTGTGTTTCTTTATTATAAAAACATAAAAAGATAATATTTTATAAATTATGTCTTTTCTTAAATTATGAAAATTGAAAATAAAGCAAAAATAATAGATAATAAAACAAAATACCAATTATTTTCTTAGGAAGTGAAATAAATATTTTTAAAATTAAAATAATTTTACATAATTAATTAGAAAATAACTGTTTTGTTTAATGGACATCATAAAATACTAATATCTTTTTTATGCATAAATAACTTTTGAACTCAAATCTGATTTTGAAGATTATTCTTTTAAAAACAACAGCCCACACGTTATATGCAGTGCTCATATATCATATTGACTAAAACTATAGCTTCGTAGTCCAAGTGCCCATATATCATATTGACTAAAACTATAGCTTCCTAGTCCAAATCTAACACTGTGTAGATCTACAACAAAAAAAGGATATCAAAACACTTCCAAATCAAGAAAAATATTTGAGGACATATACAATTGTTGTAACCTTGTGACAAAAAACTAAATAACATAAGACCTTTTAGGCTAAATTTTTAGTCTAGAAGGGATACAAATCATGTATCTCTGTCACTTGTAATGATTTATCATTCAATGAATGACTGATTAAACAAATCAATTCATTAATCTAATTTTAAAGTTTATTTTATTTTTTTCTTATAAAAGCTAAAACATTATAAAAGAATTAATTTTTGTTTTCCTTCTTTTTCCCTCCCCTAAATTCTTTCTATATTTAAAGCAATATATTTCAGTAAATATCATAATTATGGATAGGGAACTGTACTAATGATCTACTTAATTTTATTGTATTAATTTTTAAGATCAATGATTAGACTAGTTGTTTACGGTAGTAATCTTCTTGAATTTCATTAATTAGTCAACCTAAGAAAGATTATATTTTGCTAATTTCAAACAAGTTAACCTTCAAACTTACCACTTTTCAAGAGATGCCATGAGATCTATCATCTTTTGAGTACTATAAAATTAATGTGGTTGCTAATTACAGGTTGGACCATATGAGTTGTGGTGATGTTATACGAGATTGTAGAGACAAATGATTAACTTGATTTACTTTTTTATTTATTTATGATAATGACTTTTCTCTTTATGCTGAATTGAAAGCAATATTTTGGAGTCTTCACTTGGTCAAATTAAAATATTATCATACGATAATTTTAAAATTTGATTATTTAGAAGTGGCAGTGAACTTTATTTTAAAGAAATCAAGAGTTGTCTCTCTTTAAGTGAGTTCAATTCTATAAGATATTTATCATCTCATACAAAGTTTCTCTCATGTACTTATATGTCATGTTGTTCAAGAAATCAACTTAGTAGATAACAAACTAACTCAATTGACACTTTTATTTGAAGATTCATTTCACTCTAAAAAATTCTTCAAATATTGTTTCTAAATTTTTAATTTTAAATAATTTACATATTTTTTAATTTTTTAATTTTTAAAAATTTAATTATTTCATCCAAATACAAGTTACAGTGCTATTACTAAATTAATATCATTTTCATATGATAATTTTCAAGATCATTTGGATTTTTTATTTATATATCAAAACATATAATTTTATTTTCTTTTTAGATTTTATGCCATACAATAACGTCAATATAAAATATTTATCATCTCATGCAAAATTTCTCTCATAAACTCATGTTATATTATTCAAGAAATTAACTAAGTAGATAACAAATTAGGTTGATTGACATTTTTGTTTAAATATCCATTTTGCTCTATAAATAATTTGTCAAATACTGTTTTTAAATTTTTAATTTTCAAAAATTTTAATATTTTATAATTTATTTTTAAAAAAATTTTAAATTTTAATTATCTCGTCTAAATACAAGTCACAATGCTATTACTAAATTAATATTATATTCGTATAAAAATTTTCATGATCATTGGGATTTTTTATTTATATATCAAAAAACATAATTTTGTTCCTTTTTAGATTTCATGCCATACAGCGTTAATATAATAATTCATTTCAATATAAAATATTTCACTTTTAAATAATTGTTTCTTTAATATTTTAATTCATAATAAAGTAAATATATAAATAATATTTTAATTTATATCAAATTTCAAATTTAATTCTCTTTCTGGTGTTGTCATCCTGGTTCCTTAAAATGTTTACGTAAGGATAAGTCTCTATTTATATGACTAAGCATAAATCACAAACAATTCAATAATACAGATAAAGAAATCACACAATCATCATATAAGCATATAATTAAATTATTTAACCCATTTTCATTAAATTCCTTGTTACTTAAAACTTTCATTTCTCTTTCTTTCATTGTCCCTGGGATCTCCCGAGGTCTTCCTTAGTATAGATAGTTGCTGGATAGTTGTAAATACATGGATACAATATGTGTCGACCTGACCTCTTTTAGCAAAAGTATGGTCAGAAGTACTAGTTAAGAAACGAGTGTGAGGCCTGTGGTGCTCCTACTCTTATTTGTCTTGCACAATTCAAGACGAACATCCACCACCCTCATTTACCTAAAACTTTTCCCAGTATACCTCTAAACTATTAATACTCGTTCTTATCATATTCCTTTCTTATTTTATTTCCCTTTCCATATTTCTATCTCATCTCTTTATATTTTACTCTAGTTCATGATTACATCATACATCACTCAATCATTGTCGAGGGGTTAGTGAAAATGAAAGGTTCAAGCTCCTCTAAGATACTCACCAATGATTTCTAGAGTTGAAGTTTGAATTCAAATTCGATGAAGTTTTGGAATTTCTAAGGCTTTTATTTGTGATATGGAAAAGAGAATTCAGAGGAACAACTCGCTTGAGCAACGACATCTCGCCTGAGCGACAGGTCTGTCGCCTTAGCAAGATATGCAGACAATGATTTTTTTAATGTTTTTCTGATATGCTCGCTTAAGCAAGCTCCATTTCGCCTGAGCAAGATGGTGTCTAGAGAGCACGACATTTCTACTGTGAGTCCTCGCTTGAGAGACTAATCTCTTGAGCGAGATCACTCTCACCTAGGAGAGGTGATAGTTGAACTGAATCTATCTTATCTCGCTTGAGCGAGAATCATCTCACTTGAGCGAAATTACTCTAAAATAAGATACTTTTGAGTGCTCGGTCTTGCCGAAGCGAAACTTCTCTCGCTTAAGCGAGATTTCCTGTACTAACCTCTCTTAATACATTCTTAACATATCTTAATGTTATTTAATATCAAACAAAACATAATTTTTTAAATAATGCAAAAGAGGATGTTACATCTTGCTTAAACAAATTATAAATGAAAAATTTTAATCTATTTTTGCTTGAACTAAAAAGAATTTTTTTAATAAAATTCTTTTATTTTAAAAATAAAAAAACAAATAAAAAATTAGGATATTATAACACGTACTCTAAGAATAGTGAATTTTATCAAAGTTTCTGGGTGCTGCCAAATTCTCCTCCTTTTTATTTCTCGTGTTCTCTAGATTCTTTAACCAATTGCTTTTGTCTCGTTCCTCGTAGTTGACCGAAAGGGTAAGGATGTTGATTTCTAATAATTGCATCGCGCCCACACAACTTTCATTTTCGAGAAAAATAAAATCAAATACGAAATCAAATAGTCTATTTAAATTGATATTTTTTTTCGATTTTTTAATATTTCTGTAATGATTATAAAAAATGCCAAATGGTTATAGATCAAAATATTATTTATTTTTATACTCGTCGCTTTAATTTATAACTTTATTTTTATAAGATTTATATTTAAGTGTGATGTTTTGGATTTAAAAATTTACACGATTAGAATTAAATTTGAAATTTGATATAAATTAAAATATTATTTATATATTTACTTTATTATGAATTAAAATATAAAAGAAACAATTATTTAAAAGTGAAATATTTTATACTGAAATGAATTATTATATTAACGCTGTATGGCATGAAATCTAAAAAGGAAACAAAATTATGTTTTTTGATATATAAATAAAAAATCCAAATGATCATGAAAATTTTTATACGAATATAATATTAATTTAGTAATAGCATTGTGACTTGTATTTAGACGAGATAATTAAAATTTAAAATTTTTTTAAAAATAAATTATAAAATATTAAAAATTTTGAAAATTAAAAATTTAAAAACAGTATTTGAAAAATTATTTATAGAGTAAAATGCATATTTAAACAAAAATGTCAATCAACCTAATTTGTTATCTACTTAGTTAATTTCTTGAATAATATAACATGAGTTTATGAGAGAAATTTTGCATGAGAAGATAAATATTTTATATTGACGTTATTGTATGGCATAAAATCTAAAAAGAAAATAAAATTATATGTTTTGATATATAAATAAAAAATCCAAATGATCTTGAAAATTATCATATGAAAATGATATTAATTTAGTAATAGCACTGTAACTTGTATTTGAATGAAATAATTAAATTTTTAAAAATTAAAAAAATTAAAAAATATGTAAATTATTTAAAATTAAAAATTTAGAAACAATATTTGAAGAATTTTTTAGAGTGAAATGAATCTTCAAATAAAAGTGTCAATTGAGTTAGTTTGTTATCTACTAAGTTGATTTCTTGAACAACATGACATATAAGTACATGAGAGAAACTTTGTATGAGATGATAAATATCTTATAGAATTGAACTCACTTAAAGAGAGACAACTCTTGATTTCTTTAAAATAAAGTTCACTGCCACTTCTAAATAATCAAATTTTAAAATTATCGTATGATAATATTTTAATTTGACCAAGTGAAGACTCCAAAATATTGCTTTCAATTCAGCATAAAGAGAAAAGTCATTATCATAAATAAATAAAAAAGTAAATCAAGTTAATCATTTGTCTCTACAATCTCGTATAACATCACCACAACTCATATGGTCCAACCTGTAATTAGCAACCACATTAATTTTATAGTACTCAAAAGATGATAGATCTCATGGCATCTCTTGAAAAGTGGTAAGTTTGAAGGTTAACTTGTTTGAAATTAGCAAAATATAATCTTTCTTAGGTTGACTAATTAATGAAATTCAAGAAGATTACTACCGTAAACAACTAGTCTAATCATTGATCTTAAAAATTAATACAATAAAATTAAGTAGATCATTAGTACAGTTCCCTATCCATAATTATGATATTTACTGAAATATATTGCTTTAAATATAGAAAGAATTTAGGGGAGGGAAAAAGAAGGAAAACAAAAATTAATTCTTTTATAATGTTTTAGCTTTTATAAGAAAAAAATAAAATAAACTTTAAAATTAGATTAATGAATTGATTTGTTTAATCAGTCATTCATTGAATGATAAATCATTACAAGTGACAGAGATACATGATTTGTATCCCTTCTAGACTAAAAATTTAGCCTAAAAGGTCTTATGTTATTTAGTTTTTTGTCACAAGGTTACAACAATTGTATATGTCCTCAAATATTTTTCTTGATTTGGAAGTGTTTTGATATCCTTTTTTTGTTGTAGATCTACACAGTGTTAGATTTGGACTAGGAAGCTATAGTTTTAGTCAATATGATATATGGGCACTTGGACTACGAAGCTATAGTTTTAGTCAATATGATATATGAGCACTGCATATAACGTGTGGGCTGTTGTTTTTAAAAGAATAATCTTCAAAATCAGATTTGAGTTCAAAAGTTATTTATGCATAAAAAAGATATTAGTATTTTATGATGTCCATTAAACAAAACAGTTATTTTCTAATTAATTATGTAAAATTATTTTAATTTTAAAAATATTTATTTCACTTCCTAAGAAAATAATTGGTATTTTGTTTTATTATCTATTATTTTTGCTTTATTTTCAATTTTCATAATTTAAGAAAAGACATAATTTATAAAATATTATCTTTTTATGTTTTTATAATAAAGAAACACAATTATAGAAAGAAGATATTTTTTATTTTAAATTTGAATTAAAGGAATAAACTATTTACAATAAATATTATTATTTAAATTTTTTATAAGAGAAATTTATATATAACGAAAGAAAATATTTTAAATTATAGATAAAATGTTACACATATTCTCAAAGAACACCAAATAGAAGGTAACACGGTCCAAGTATTGGAAAAGCCAACAAAAAGTGAGAAAAGGGTGCGAAGGTTAAAGAATAAACTAAAAATCTAAACAAAAGTTCATCAAGTAATATTTTTTTTATCTCTCTACACTCTTTATTATGTTGTTGATCTCATTTCATTGTGTGATATTATTTTATTCGCACTTTAAATTGTTTTTATTTCTTTTCTAAGTTCAATAATAAATCATAACAAAAAAATACATTAAATAAGATTTTTTTTTTAAATTTCTCTACACTCTTTATTATGTTATGAATCTTATTTTATTGTGTTGATATTATTTTGTTCGCACTCTCAATTGTTTTAATTCTTTTTTCTAAGTGTACAAGTAAACTCTAACAAAAATATTTCAAATGAGATTTTCTTTATAAATTTTCCCTTTTGATCGTATCATTGATTTTGTTTTATTGTGTTGATTTCCTTTTGTTTGCACTCTTAATCCTTTTGATTCTTCTTCTAAGTGCAATAATAAACCATCAAAATCTTTTTGTTTTTTGCAAATTCTAAAAGAAACTAATCTTTTCTAATCCTAAAAATCTTTCTTTTTTCATAAATTCAAAACAAAACTAATTTTTCTAACCCCAACAATCTTTCTTTTCTGCAAACCCTAAAAATGCAATCTTTTTAAACCCTAAGAGTCTCTTCTTTTTTTTTTAGCAAAACCCTAAAAAAGTATTATTCCCTTTATCAGAAAAAAATATGGATATTTCTTTTTTTTTTAAATAATTTTGAATCCACGTGACGGCCAAGTAATGTTGATAAAGTGGTGGATCTACCTTCAATGTTATTTGAATCGTAAGGGTTTATTGAGTAGTTGTGTGCTAACTTGAATCCTATGAAAGGATGGATTTATTTCCAAAATAAGAAAATTTTAATATTTAAAAAAAAATTTGAATCCATAAAATGGCCAAGTGATGTTATTAGAATAGTTGATCTACCTTCAATGTTGTTTAAATTGTAAAGGTTTATTGAGTAGCAGCGTGCTAACTTGAACTTGTGTAATGATTTGTTTAATTTAAAAAAAAAAATTAAAAATAATAATTTGATTTAAAAAAGTATTTGAAACCTATCCAAACCTAATTTTGAGAAGAATTACGTGACTTTGATTATTCTATTGCACTCGGGAGATATGTAGAAGCAAGAGTTTGATCTATCAAGTCTAAAATATTTTTAATTTTTTTTAAGTTCTAAAACATCATGAGTATCTTTTTTAATTTTCCTTTCATCTAAATTTGAATTTAAAAGAGACAAAAAAACAATTTCAAAATTTTCTTCTTTTTCTAAAAATAAAAATTAAATTATTACTTTTTTAATTTAATGAAAAATAAGAATTTTATTAAAAAAAATTTTTTTAGTTCAAGCAAAAATAAATTAAAATTTTTCATTTGTAATTTGTTTAAGCAAGACTATTGTTGTTGAAGTGAAAATGGATGACAAAAATGGATAGCTCTATGATAGATTGTTACATAAACAAATTTTTTTTTGCTTAAACAAAAATATCAGTAAAAGAACAACAAATTTTATATGATGTTCTCGCTTAAATAAAAATACCTCTCAAGCAAAAATGAATAACCACTAAGTCATTTGTAATAATAATAAAAAAATAAATACAAAGCATTTGCAAAACATGATGCAAATTTGTAGGGACACATATATAGTTTATTGTGATTGAGTACAATGGACAAATTAAGGATTACCATATAATGGATCGACCCCAGCACTTTGCCTTATCCAGCTTTAACTCTCATATGACACATCTTAATCATACCATTTAACACAATTACTGATTGTTATCCTTTCAATTTCTAAGGATTTCCATTGGCAGATGCTTGAGTTTTTCGAATTCGTTTCTGTTTAGATAGTCTTTCCACAAACCTGAGACATAATATTAACCATGAAACTCATCTAAAATAAGTTAAACTAAAAAAAATGAAGACAAACACTAATATAAACATATATACAGTAATAATTTAATTAATTTCTAATAAACAAAATCTATTTCTACAAGTACAAGCGTAACCAGTAATCATTGATATTTTTATTTGTATACGACTTTTTATTTATAAATGATAATTGATAGGGATATAATTTCTATTCATAAATAGTTTTATCACCCGTGCCATTCTCAATTTTTTAAATAATACACGTCGCAATATTAATTAATATATAGTTTCTTAACCATATATTTGAGATTTTAATACCTCTTCAGGGCTTCCTCATTTGTTTCATACGGTTTAGCGGCTTCATAGACGCCATTCTTGAAATTAATCTTAGAAACCGGTTTCTTTAACAATGATTCCCCAATTTTCACGAGATCATTCAGATTCTTCTCCGTGGCTAAGTCTACCGAAGGTAAGTCCCCAGTTAATGTATCGTCCTGCAAAATTTGAATAAATTTGACATAAGAAATTAGAAATTCATTTTACGTAAATATAAGAATATTTATATATTCAGAATTAATTACATAAAAATCATAGAATGAGAACCTGAATTCGGAGATAATTATGTTCAGATTTGAGTGCTCGAACAACAGAGGATATGTGAAAGTCAACCATGTCAGCACTGGCTTCACTAAATGCATCAATTAAAGGGGTGCTTCCGTTCGTTGTGAATACCCAACTCAAGATGCCCCATTTAGCTGCTTCATCGGCACTGTATTTCATTTCCAGTTTCTGAGAGCCTGTTCCCAACGATAACACCAAAAACCGTTCATATTGCGTTGCTTCTACATTTAAGTTTGCGTATGAACCATGGAGGCTAATTTGGTTCGTCACTTCCGCCATGGCAACCAGGGCCTGGAAAAGCCAAAGTTATCACACGTCCTTATGTTGATCAATCAAGCCCATATTTGGTGCATCTTATGTAATATTAGTCTTATGTAATATTAGGTCATGTTAAAGGTATCTTAAAAACTAAAATAGTTAACTTTAGAATTCGAAGATAAACATCTGAAAGTGTACAAATTTTATTAAGTATAAAAGTATTTATCACTTCGAACATATAAAAATTAGGGTAACAGATATTATATACTTTATTAAAAATTTTACTATTTTTAAATATTTAAAATTTATTTTAAGAGTTGATACTAACAAACTATCTTTAAAATTACCATACATGTAAATTAATAATAAATTTTACAAAATTTATTAACTAATGCCGGTTAGCATCTCACGTTATATATATACAGAGAGACGTATCAAATAATTTTTTTACATAAAAATAAAAAAAAATTAATTATTGAATTTTTATTACAAATAGCTAATATTAAAATAAAAGGTTACTTAACTTTATAATTTGATCATGTATATAACCTTAATTAATATTTAATTTTGACTACATTTATATGATTATGTTGTTTAAATTTATTATTTCGTATTCTGATAAAGTGTCATTAGTGCGTACTGGGTTGTTTGCAGCGACGCCACCGTCTATAAGGTCGAATTTGCCCGTCACAGCACCATGGTCTGTTTTGGTTTCAAAGGAATGAGCAGGAAGATACGTTGGGGCCGCCGAAGTTGCAATGCATATATCCGACAGCAACGCATTCAATTCTGGCCTCATCTTCAGCTGTATGATATCTCATTTTAAAATACACAAGTGAGGGAGGGACATATATGTATATACAATGAATATGATAATATTTTGACTTTTCCCCACTCATATATGCTTACCTATCAAAATGAAGAATTTTATTCATAAAAGAATGAAAATCAGATATTATTATAAACAATTAATATTAAAATATACAATTTATGTGAGTTTTTAAAATTTTAACTATGTATGTATAACCTGGAAGCTGGAAAAGATGGTGGGTTGAAGGCGCTTTATGTCAAACGTTGGGATGACAACACTGGTGAGTGTTTGGTGCAATTTAGTGTCTCCTAGTTTTCCTTTGATAAGATTATGTAAATAGGTGCCGTTATACTTGGGTCCAAATAGGGTCGCGATATATGAGAATAAATTTCTGCACCTATTACCATTACACTGTAAATTAGAACATATTGAGAGGGTACTCTGATTGATATGGTGAAGTGAGGTATATTTACTTGTTTTGTGGGAAGATTTTTGGGCTATGCTCAAGGTAGAAGCCCTTAATATCTTTGGCTGCATATAAGGGTCGATTGTTTTCATTTGGAGCAGTAAGCATTGCAGTCACCAATCCCCCAGTACTTGTTCCCGCAATCACATCAAAGTAGTCAGCCAATCTTGCATCATCACCGTCCAGTTTCTGCACACCATGAATTCACTACATAATTAAAATGTTTAAAACCTAGCTATACTACAATTTATTTACCACAGTACTATGACACTATCAACGTGTTAATTAATTCTATGTTTTTTCTCCTTTCATTCACATAATTTTAGCATTACACGCATACTAGCTTTTAAAATTTCTTCTTGTTCATATAACGAATATCTAAACATTTACTGTGTGTAAGTTACACTAAAAGAAGCATCGTACTATATAATTAATTCGCTAAAGGAAGGTAATATAATCGGTCAAATCATAACTTTCTGTGATCTTATTTTAAGGTTATATTTGAAAGTTGAGTTTAGAAGGAGAGGAGAGGGGAAGGGAGAGCTTAACCCTTATTTGCGAGTTATATTAGCATTAATTCCTTTATGCATATACCTGAAGTTCCGATTAGACGAAACCAAGAATAATTGCTGGAATGATTCCTCGAATGCCACCTCCATCAATACTGAGCACGGTAACTAGGTGTCCTTCATAGCTAGGAATTCGAGTTACGGGTACTCTCTTTGTTTCCATTGAGTTTAATTGAAGTGTTAATGGAGGGAGCTTAGTTTGGGGCAAAATTTGTAAGACTTGTAAAATCCTCAACAAGATTACTGTGTTATTCCGAAAACTTCAGTTTTCATGGTTCAATTTGGTGTGGATGAATTGTATTTATAGATCAGCTATACAGAATAGTTATGTAGATGATTTCGGTATCCTAATTAATTATTGCCGTGTTTTAGCGTGCTAAATTAATTTCTACATACATAGACAATCTCGTCTTCAACAAGGGATCATATGCAGTGTTGATTTCAACGTTATTTCAATCAGATAATTCACATGATAATCATGTTTTCCTAATAGTGATGGAAAGAGATCGTATAGAATATTCATTGGATATTAAATCAATATCAAATGGCATTTCCAGCATAGGGCAAACGAATGTATTTATTGTTATCTACCATACAGTTGAATGATTTTACTAACTACTTTATCTAATTTTTTTATAAGCACTTTTTTTTAAGATTTTAATGATATTTTTTATAAGGTACTTTCTAATTTTTATGAAGTATTTATTATATATATATATATATATATATATATATTTTAATAAAGACTTTGTGAAATCTAAATTAAAATTAAGAAAGAAAGAAAAAGCTAATAGTGTAATTAGGTTCAACAATATTAAATAAGAGTAAACTTTTTATGTTACAATATTTTTAAAAAATAAAAAATTTAGTTAACTTTAATTATCTTTTATTCATCTGTGTAATTTAGTTAAAATTATCTAATAAAAATGATTAGAGAGAGTATTAAATATGTACAACAACTCTTTTTTGACGCTTACTTTTATAATAGTATTTTTTTTTTTCATTTTTAATATATAAAAATAATTCATTAATTTATTAAAAACAATAAAAAACAGTAATATATCATAAATTTATAATATATTCCAAAACTATCTAAAATAATAGTGGTCAAAATGATAACTCATATTAAATAAATAAATAAATAAATATATTCATTTGGACGATAAATGAATATTTTATTAACATAAACTTTATAATAAATAAAAGTATGAAAAAAACTAATAATATTAATAATTTGAAAACAGTATTTATTTCTTATATTTTCAAAAAAATTATAATGATCTTTTATAAATTAATATATATATATATATATATATATATATATATATATATATATATATTAAAATGGGACACAAGATAAAATTCACATGCTAATCGTGTCTTCATCTTAGCCAAATCAAGACGGAGATGCATGGAGTCAAAATATCAAACATTGAAACCCTATACGCACTTGACCACAAAAATGCCCTATACGCAAAATCTGTTTTAATTTATTTTAATCTCTTTGGTGTAGTTTTTACGGTATATTCTAAAACAACTATTTGTTTAAACTCACGTCCTGGGATGATATGCTTGTTTAAACTCAGCATTTATAAACAACTATTCATTGGCTTTAAGCATTCTTATTAGTAATATAATGATATGATCAAGTTCATTAAATATAAGGGGGTGATTACTTGCGGGATAGAGTAGGAAAAATATTATAATATTATACATGATGCAGTTTAATTTAATTTTGAAAATAGGATAAAACAATAATAAAATTGTTTTTCTTTTAGTTAACAATTTTATTGGTTTTCGATCATTTTGATTTAATTTAATAATTTAGAATGATTTATATTGAATACCCTTTAACTTTTTTATAAGAATATTTTAGTTTAAAAACTACTCTTTCATAATAATTTATATAATTAATAATTTTTGTAAGATATATATTATGTTAAAAATAATAACTTACGACAAAAGAAATAGTATTCCTCGTATACAACAAACTACACTTGTTAATGAGCTATACAATGAAAAAACATGAAACCTACCACGATTAAATTATAACGTGAATATATTTGATAAGGTATGGTATATATGTTGCTTAAGTCATTTTTACTTTCTTGCTGACTTGTTTGAATAATAATTGATTAATTCCTTAATACATATCTCATGTTAATTATTGTCTTAACAATGTTTGTTATAAAAATAAAATAAGAAAGATGTGTGAATAGTATAAATCAATTAAGAAAGACGTTTAAAATGTGAGTTGAAAACGGCTTCAGTTATAAGTTACTATTTTGGTTGTGAATTATTAATTTTTTTTAAATACAAAAGCGAAATATATCACAATTATTTTTAATTAATATATTTTTAAAAATTATTATTATTTTTTAAGTTAGAGACTGTGAAACTTTAGAAATTTTTGCTGGTCTACTCGAAATTTCTTTTTTGTCACACATAAATAATTTTTTCAAACTCGGATAGGATTATTTTAACAGAGAATAGTGTAATTTAAACCAAAAATATAAGTTACCTAATATTATATTACACACAAACTCTTAGACATGTGGGACGATAAGAATGATCATGGATTTGTTCACCCTTTCCTTATCTTATCTCGTTGAAAATTTCCATGGCGGCCTTTGACCAATTATAAGATTGAAAGAATCATTTCTTATGGTTATTAAGTACTACTTTTATATTTAGAGATTCATATTTAATTTAAAAAACTATTAAAAAGACCCGTTATTATCAAAATGGTATCGTGCATTGAAGGCAAGAATTATTTAGAAAATATTTATTTCAAAATAAAGTTGTACCCAATTTTATTAAAATAATAATAATCTTTTATTTTGAATGTGATAAGATTAAGTAGTTAATTTAAGAACAGAAAAAAATAAAAAATAAAAAATAATCTCATATCACTCTTTATATATCTACTCCGTGGTGGTTACCTTAAATAATTGTAAAAAGTTAAAATTACGTTAAAAATTTTATCTTTTAAAAAATAAAAATGTTGGAAAAAATAAAAATAAATTAATATACAAATAAATAAGATAAAAATTATAAAAAATAAGTTTGGTTGACAATTTAATTTCAGTTCACTTCTATATATCTTTTAGTGGAATGAAAAATTAATTCATGTAATTATCTGTAAAATAACTATAAATTTATTCGTTTTAATTTAGTTCATTTCTATACATTTTTATTGGGGTAGAGTTACATGTCTTAATGCGAATCTTCCTCTATATTATTTATTCTTTTGGAAATTGTCATTAGGTGTAATTAAGGAGGTGGTGAAGATTCAATGTCGGTTTCTTCAAAATGACGTAAAGGAATCATTAAAAATAACTTGGGTTAAATGGAAAAAATTATGCATGTCAAAGAATGAGAGTCGTCTAACGATAAGAAATGTGGAATAGTTCAATTGGAGCTTGTTAGGTAAATAGGTTTGAAGAGGTTTAAAGTCTCCAAACTCGTTGTGCTTTGATGTGTTATGGGCGTGATATGGATCATGTGCTGATATGTTAATTTCTTTGGAGGTAGCTCATAGTGCTTCAGATTGGTGGAGGGACATGGTGTGGGTCTGTAGATGGGTAGATAGATTCCAGTGTCACACAAGTACTTGTCGATGATTGTTCTTTCAATTTTTGAAATGATAAATGGACGAAAAATATTGCATTGGCAAATTTAGACCAAGGCTGTTTTCAGCAACAACTAATAAGGAGGCGTGAGTGGTAGATAACGAACGACTTGGGTCAATAGGTGTGAAAAATTCCTTAGAGAAGACAATTGTTTTCATGAAAGGAGGATTTACAATAGCAGTTGTGGAAAACTATGGAGGGTAAGAGGCTGAGAGTAAATGTAGATAACATGTTGCTTTGGAAGTGTGATGGTGACAAGAAATATAATGTGCAATCTGCTTATCACTACATTCATTATTTCTTTACTGTTGGTAGTGATTTGAAACTGGGTCTAGTGTAAGCCTTACACAAGATTTAGAAGGTCGGTATGCCGAGATCATTTGGCATCTATTGCTTAATGCAATCCTGGTACGGAAGAACTTGACCAAACATGTATTAACTATTCCCTCAGAAGCTTATGGATTGTGTAAAACTAAATATGAGAACATATTGCATCCCTTTTTGCATTGCGGTGTTTCCATGAAACTGTGATACATGATGTTTGAATGGTTTGATGTCAATTTATGCTTATCTGAAAATTTGCACGAGACATTACTAAGCATATGTGGAATCCAATATCGAAACAAAAATGGAAAAGAGTTGTAATGATATGATTTGCGATAGTATGAACAATTTATCTTCAGCAGAATAAATTCTCTTCAATAATAGTGTGTTAGATGCTGGTAGAATATTTGATTATATTAAGTATCGTTCTTAGAAATGGCTTAAAGTAGGACCTTTGGAAAGATCGATTATATATGTGAATTGGATTAATGATCTCTTAATATGTATGATTAATTTCCTTTAAAGTTGTAACAGATTAAAGTACCCCTTGTAATCTAAATTTATCCTTAATAAAATGTTAATTTTTAACCAAAATTTTTTTGATTTGTTTTAATTAAAGAGAAGGATAAAAAGCATTATACATAATCTAGGATTACCACAATATTACAACTTAGGCGTCATATTTAAAAAAAAAAATATTGTTTGGGTTAATCTTTTAAAAAATAAAGTACTTAATATTTAATTTTAAAATAATTCAAAACTATCAATTTGTCACATGACATGAGATAAATTAAATAAGATGCAAGATTAAAAATTGCCTCACATAAATTAATCATTTTTACATAAAAAAAATATTTATAAAAAATATTTATATTTTATAAATATTAGAATTACTAACCCGTTGTAACATAAGTTTTTTTTAAAAAAAATTAATTAACAAAACATATATCTAAGTTAATTCATTCATGATTAGGATAAACATTTTTAAAAATAATTTAAAATATATTTAAATTATCTAACTGTTACAACTCAAATATCTATTTACAAGAAATAAAATTAATCAGATGCCTCATCTAAATTAATTATTTTATACATAATTAACTATTTGCAAAATAACATGTAATATTATTAAAAAACTTTATTTTATATTTTTGAAAGAAGAAGTTTATATAAACATTTCTAATTAACTAGTGTACTAGATAACATACTTCGTGTAACATTCTTATCTCAAAATATGTACGATGTATGAATTCTTCTTAATTATTTAATATAATACTTCTTTTTTTGTTTCTTTTTTTTAATGAATTTATTATAGTAAATTACTGAAAATTTTTCTTTAAATTCTGTGTGTAAATGAAAATTTTAAAACTTGCAATACTAATATAACAACAATAATAAATATTGGAAAGAGTGAATAAATATCACAAATACAACTTAATAGTCTCTATGAGAAACTTAAATATAAAGTACATGCATTAACATCAAATTTTTACAAATTGTTTGTCAGAATGGATGGGACTTAAACAACATATTCATAACCATAATATTTACACTACATAAACAAGTATAAGTACCAAAGTAGTCTCCCCAAAACCAACTACTGAAGATATGTCCTACTTATCTCCAGCGTTCCAACTCTCAGGCTCATTAAATACATAATTGAGCCTATTATACTAATCTATCTAACAGTCTAATTCTTCCCTCAAGCTCTGTTATCCTGGTTTCTTGAAAATTTTAGTAAGGATGAGTGTCTATTATATCCTTTACAAACATTTAGCATAACATCATAATTTTAACATAAATACAACACATTCAATTTCATGAATTCATATTCACAAATATATTCACATCACATAACAATCAATAATTTATTATCCATTTTCCTTTCTCTTATTCCAACACGCACTCTTCTAATGCAGTGTGATCACAAATACCGATGCCTTCAACACTTTTCAAGGTCTTACTCAACTAGGTAAATAGTCGCCGGTTAGCCTATGCACCCAGATACATGTACAATAATCGGGCCCCTTAGCAAAGGCATAGTTAGGAGTCTAGTCAAAAAACGAGTGTGAGGTCATATGACGCATTCACTCTCAAAAAGAGTGCGTACACATACGCAAATGCGGCTCACCACCCTACATTTCTCCCAGATTATCATTGTCTCCAAACTCTATACCTCAAGTGTATCTTTGTAACTATTCAC